>NC_069734.1:3818140-4538140 GCF_027358585.1 Pangasianodon hypophthalmus | reverse complement strand
ACACTGGAGACTCCTTCCTTAAATGTTAAATAAACATCTCCTCACAGATAATGGCACCATATCAACCATCACAGTTTTTCTGTTTATATCTGATCTCCTACAATATTGCCATATACCCAGTGTTCTCGAGGGAGCTTGTAAAATATAGAGACAGTGAGCTATGCTAATTTGTTATATAACTTGACACACAAACACGATTATTCGTCTATGTATGAATGGCGATTTTAGGAATGTGGTGAATCTGTCCCTATTATGTTGACAGTGAGTGTTAACAAAGTGTCCTCTCAGCGGTCAATCTTGATCTGTTTCATGTGACATCACTGTATGACCGCATTGCCATATTTACAACAGAAGATTCTGACCAGAGTCAACATGACTTTGATGTGGTGAGCTGTGGGATGAGACAATAGCCATCAAATATATGATATATATGATATATGATATATGATATAGATGATTTGACTCCATTACAAATGACCGAACAATCTCAGCAGCACTCAGGCAAGAAAAATCGGATATCAGGTAAGTTGGCTGGCTAGTTACATTGGCTATGTTGTAGCTATATATGTCATGCTAAACAAATTATCTAACCATTTGTCTGTGACAGATGAGTACAAATGCTGTTTTATGCTGTTGTTTGTTGCTTTACCATGCGTAAAGGCCATATCTACCTAGGCTACATAGTTCACTGGCTAATTTTAGCTTGCATATAACATCACTAGAAAGTTTTGTTTCTATTTATAAACTTTGGTGAAGTGATACTGCTGTTTGCTTACCTAACTAGAGATGACATCAAGTTTTTTATCTTTCAAATACTACATCTTGTTTTACCAACCCATCTAGCGACGAAGCACTGCTAGGGTTCTATACTCTTTAAAGCCCTCAGCCTCTGGCTGGTGTACGAAGACGGATTGTGGATTAAAAACTAATGCTGAAAGTTTTTCATTTTTGAATGTTCCGCAATTGGTTACCTGCCAATGGTCATAAATACAGTGGCTACTAGAAATAAATCATGTGACTGAAACAGGTCAATACGGAACATCAGCCGTGCCAGGGAAGGCAATCACATTTCGTATCCATCATTTTTATAAGCAGTTAAGTGCTGCAGGTGACAGGATTTTGTAATGTCACATTGCTTATAAGCTACAAGCTAGAACCTCTGAGGTTTAGCCCTGCCACATCAACTGTAGTGTTGATATAATCTTTTCACAACTGTGAAGTGAAATGTCTTTCAGAATCAAGACCAGACTCGTGTTTTGATTTTCAGAGCATGCAACTTGTCTCTTGTGTCTTGTCTGTGGTCGTAGAGGTAAACATGTCATGTCATCTTATTGGCATGATTAAGTTGGAGGTCGCTAGCGAGATGCACTTCAGCAACAGTTTGATTTATTTTTTATTTTTTTATTTTTTTAATTATTCATTTTCCAAACCTTTTGAAAGAGCACTACAGCTTAATTTGAAGCCAGGTTTATTCATGTAAGGAATAGAATACTTTAAGGTATGCTGTTATAGGAAAAATATAGCGGCAATCAGCGATTAAGGGGGCCAAGCACTTTCTGGCACCGCCCCTTAGCAACAGAAGCCGTTGGAACCATTAGTTGTAAAGTTAGAAATTAACTGAAATCTTGTCTGTTAACTTCAGGTCATGTTGCTAATAATCAACGACAGGGTGGTGTAATGAGTTACGAAGTTAGTTATTTTCCAACAACAGCACGTCTTACATTCAAAAATGTTTTATTTACTAATGAATGCCGTGTTGTACACTTTATCCATTTATAGACATGGAACATTCACATTATGACTTAAAGCAGCTATAAACAGTCATTTCCTCACCAGCTACAGCGCTTGTCTACTTACTGAGGAGGTGCAAATATCAAAGTCCTGAGGACTTTCCCGTACAAAGCTTTGACACTGGAGACTCCTTCCATAAATGTAAACTAAACATCTCCTTAAAGAAAACATCATCATATCAACAATTATCTGTTTTTCTTTGTAACGTAACATTTCATACCGTATTAAAACGAGCGCATAAATATAAACCTGTGATTTGCCTTATAGCCGGAACTACTTTCAGAGCTGCTGTTATAGAAAAGTAATCAACACTTACAACCAATCAGATTTGAGAATTTACCTGTGCTGTTGTATACTATATGTGGTACATTATATCGTAATATACAATTATTATTTATTTTTATTGTTGCTGTTGCTGTGGAATTATTGCCATCCATCGTTCAGCCACAGCCCAAGTTGAATTAAAATCTATGCTGGTTTCTTTCTTAGAGTTAGAAATTGTGATTCATGAAATTGTGATTCCAGATCGTAGATTATGTATGCACCCCACTTTTCTGATAGCTGTGTGTGTATGTGTGTGTGTGTGTGTGTGTGTGTGTGAGGGAGCAAAAGGGGGAAAAACCTGCAGGTGCCTCTTTTTTACGCTTCACTGATTCCAACTTGAGTTTTTTCCCCCTCCCACTTAAGCTGTGTGAAGTGCGGAGAACTTGTTGTGTGCATGCGATCTGGGTGTTTATGTGCCTGTTGACGTGTGTGTGAGGCTTGTGTTGAATCGCTGGCTTTGTTGCTTCCTGACCCTGTCACAGTGAGGTTTATATAACTCACTCAGCCTGACAGGCGAAGACCAGAGACCAGAACTGTAACGTGACACTCTGTCAGACACACACACACACAAACACACACACCCCTGCTGCTGTGTGTGTGTGTGTGTGTCTGGTTCATAGATAGTAATTTGTAATGGGTGGGAAACTGCTGATCTGAGATCTGTTGTAGGTGAAGAACACTGGGAGGAGCCTGCAGGGTTAAAGATCAACAGGAAGTGGTGTAGAAGAGTATGTTGGGAACGGAAGAGGAGGGAGGAAGAGAAAGAGAGAGAGAGAGAGAGAGAGAAAGGGGAGAAGGAGGGGCAAGTTGACTTGGCGTTGGACCACACTAGGGCACGTGGGAACGGAGCCAGATCAAACTGAACAGTAGGTTAAAATCCAACGGCAAAAACTTTTTATGTTTTTCTGTGACGATTTTAACTACTTTATATTAGTTTATTAGTTTTTTTTTTTTTAGCTCTGTGTGTTTGTGTGTGTGTGTGTGTGTGTGTACGCGTATATGTACGTGTGTGTGTTAGCCGGCTGGATTTAGTGCATTTGAGAGGAGGAGGGAAAGACGGCAGACGTTTTGGGCGATGAGACAACTTGGCGTCCTTCCATCACAGCATTTTAACCCCTCACACACCAGAGCGATAATACACACATGGCAGCAAGTTATGTAACTTTGGTCTGAGTGTAAAATCTCATCTCAGATTTTATATTGACGTGTGTGTGTGTGTTGTGAGGTAATAACTTGATTATATATGTATGTATGCGTGTATATATATATATATATATATATATTTATATATATATATATATATATATATATATATATATATATATAATGTATGTATGTATGTATGTATATATATATATATATATATATATATATATATATATATATATATATATATATTTGTGTGTATGTATATGGCTGTCACATTTTAAGGTTCAAAAACACTTGGCACTGTTTTGTGTATGATATTTCATATCTTTGTGTCATGACCTGTTACTGCCAGGTGCTAAAGTGAGTGTGTGCGCGTGTGCGTGCACGAGAGTCGCTCACCGATTGGTCACACAGTCGACAGGTTTTTCAGGTAGTAGCTGGAGTTTTTGTTGGTTGCCATACTTCGTGTCATGGTGCTGGGTTTTGTTTACAGAAATTAACAATACACATTAAAAAGCACTCGTCTAGCATGAAGCATGTTAAAGTGTAATGCTGCCATATTTCCTACCTGTCGTCCTACTTGTTCTTCCAGTGTCTTCCATTTTATGTGTTAATATTTTACTCAGAGTGAGGCACAAAATGGAGGTTGTTTTTTTCTAACTATTGAAAAAGGAAGCAAAGTTAGTTAATTTTAGGACTGAATATTAAACCTTGATAACTCTGTGTGTATGTGTATGTATGTGTGTGTGTGTGTGTGTGTGTGTGTGTGTGGACCCTACAGTATGAATTTTCAGGATCCACCCCCAATAATTAAAATACTTAAGACAGGATCTGCTTTAATTTTGAATTAGAAGCATTTTAGAAGATATCATGTTTTATTTATTTTTGAAATCATTTCATACAAACTGGATGGAATTCTCATCTGCAGTCAAAACACTTAATAATTAATAATAATAATTATTCTAAAAGTCTTTCCATTTTAACCCTTTCATGCTCAGATTAATTTAAAAGTAAATGGATTGTCTGTCTGTTGGAATATCGTAAGTATGTAAAGGATGAAACCGATCATTATACCTGAAACAAAAAATTGTAACAAAAATTGCTAACGTAGAAGTCTAAAATATTTTATGTTGATCACAAAAAATGATAAATTATAGATATTTTTTTATCAATATAGCAATATTCTTTGATATGTACAAAATTTACACAGTTTAGGACGGCTGCATGATATGCAGGTGATTTCAGAGGTGTAAAAAAAACCTTTCTTCTATCTGAAAAAAAAAAAAGCTCATGTGTTCAATGGAGTCTGGTACAAAAATAGATTTTTAAATTTAATTTCATTTTACTTTTAAGTTTATGTAGTTTGTAAAGATATACCAAAGACATTCTGCATTGAGAAGAACACAAATTAGGATAATTATAGTGATGTTTTCAATTATTTGGAGATGATTTTACATCTTATATTTTCCTAAAAAACAGCCTTAAGTAAGACCGTGGACAGACTTTTGATCATAGGGAATTTATAGCTTTATGGTGTTGTGTAGTTACACTGAAAAAAATATAATCCTTAGATCAGCATATTTAAATTAAGGGCATTTAATTGAAAATATATAAAATAATGTAAAATATGTTTCAATAAATAGTAAAAAGGTAAATAAAGCTGGGTTTTTGTTTGACCCATTAAATAAAAATATGTAAATTTACAAACATAACTTGGACATTATATCCATTTGTAAAAGCTACATAAGGCCATAATCAGTTTTTAGAGTGTGCTGTTGAGTGCAAAAGTTTGCGTTCCCTTACAACAGAAGAAGTTCAAATTTATTGTACACCAACAAAACATTTAGCTATTATTTTTTAAAAATCTGTTTATTTATTTGTTTACCTGTTTGTTTTTGTTTGTTTATCGGACTGTTATGGGACCCTAAATTTCATGTCCAACTTGTTAGTATTATTTATATTTGTAGATAAACTGTAATTGTAAAATAGAGATGTATTTGCATTTTTACCATTGGAAAAACTATGGCAGGGGGCGAAAACTTTTGCACTCAGCAGTACTAGATGCTCATTACAATATAGTGTAGGTAAAGTTGTGTGTCCAAAAGTCTGAGTTCATTACAGTGACCTGTTTTTTTTTCTGTTTTGTGTTATGAGTCAAATGTGAACTTTGACTCAATGATTTACCAACATTTAACGGCACTTCAAGATTTAACGACATTCTCGGAAAGTTATTTTTAAAAATCACTGAATATCCTGTTCACACATCACAGCTGATGCTTTCAATCATTTCAGACAAAGCAAAATTTGTTAACTGCCATTACTGAATTACTGCTTTTGATAGCCGATTAAAACAATTCATGTTAAGTTTGTTGTATAAAAAAATAAACACTAGAGTGTCAAAAGAGAAAGATGACGGATCGGCTTGCCACTCAACTTCTGCAGTCCATAAATTATGACGCAAATTTTATTAAGCACAAAATGATTATATATACCGCTACATGATTACATGTCATACTTTTTATAATTACATTTAATGATATGTAAATTCCTGTTATCACTTACGCCACAGCAGCTATAAACAGCCGCTCCATCAGAGGCTCTTAAAGAACATAAAAGATCATAAACGTGTAGCTTGATACCGAGAAACCAAGAAAGCGCGAAGTCCTCAGTCCTCAGGCTCGGAAAATGTAAAGTTACAGCTTTACCTCTGACACTGGAGACTCCTTCCAAAAATGTTAAAGAAACGTCTCCTCACAGAAAACGTTAATCATATGTTTTCTTTATTAAATAGCAGCATGTTTATTATTAGACTTAGGGCATTTTCACATGAATCTGTGAGTCCACACCGATTCTGGGCTCGTTTATGGGCGGGGCTCACAATCAGAGAAGAATTCGTTCCAAACCATGGATCAACTCCGCTTTTCCATACTTTCATGCAAGCTGGATAAGGCTCGAAAAGAGCTTTTTACACTTTTCACGCAATCATACCGAACTCCGTGCGCAAACGGCAGAGTCTGAAAATATAAATACATTTTAAAACGTGTGAAAACAATTTTAGATTATGTGGATTGTCCACCACACTAGTCCCTGTGAATTCGTTGTTGTTATAGAAACATTAAACATATCAGAAAAACGCAAATCCACGTGATGTGATTTACAACCAGAACTATTGTCAGAGCTGCTATTATAGAAAATGAATCAACACCTTGTGGCCAATCAGATTCGAGAATTCAACTGCGCTGTGTTAAATCGATATAGAAGTTCACAGAAAGTCACAGAAGGTCACAGGTGGGTGAACGTTCCCTGTGAAAAAGAACAAGCGCTGCTTTCAGTGCTGCTCCACTGCGTATGACTGAAATATGTTTTGGCCTCCGGTGACTCGGCACATTTGCATGCGTGGTTCAGAAACTCCTGTGAGTCGAAAGAGATGGTGATCTCACTGTGATAAGTGGAGCGTGGGGTGTGTGCCTACATGTAGATCCCACGGGCACCTGTTTGCTCTCGCTACAGGAAGTGGAAAAAAATCAAATAGGCAAACATGCCAGGCTGCTATTTAACTCTGCTTGCAGTGCCGTTCAGAAGTATTGACACCCATTAATTTAGAAAAAGGATAACGTGTGATGAGTGATATTTTGAGCTAGTAGTTCAATTTAAAAAAACAAAACAAAACAAATTACTGTTTTCTAGTTGAGGCAGATGTGGGTATAGCATTGTGAATGTTCTGACCATGGAAGGAAATCTTTTTCGGATGATTACTATAAATATCGCTAACTCTGCGGGACGGATATAGGGCTGTTTCATAAGTGACAGAGAAGGAGTCGAGATGACTGTTCTTGCAATTCAAAACCGTTAGCCATCAATATCACTGACTGGTTTGCCCCGTCCCACAAAAATACATTTATCTTATACACATTTACCTTTTTTTTTTTTTTAATCACATCTATGATCCAGAAGGTTCAGCTCCAGCACATGTGAGTCATATACACCAGTATAATTCACTTTTTATTTTTTTTTTATGAGTTCACTACTAGTATGATATAGACTATAGATTTTTCTTCTAGCGCAATTCATCATGACGTATGGCCTATAAAAATAGTTGGGAACCCCCCAATATCTGAAAAAAAAAAAAAATCACAAAAACTAGTTTTGGAGATATTCTCATCGAAAGCCTAGGTGACAACTTCATGATCGTCCAGTTAAAAGCTCTCTAGAAACATGTATGTCCCGCCCCCAGAGACGGGGTCTTGTTTTACAGTAGTAGCTCATTAGTTCTTTGATTGTTGGCAGTAAACATTGTTCATCTGCGCATTTTTGGCCGTGCGTCTTCCCACACTCTGTTTCCTTTTCCAACCATCGCTTTTTAAGGAAAAAATGGTTGGAGTTTATTCTTTTTCAAGAGAGTGGAATTTGTATGGGGTCAAAGTTAATCTTTTCACTGTTTTCCAAATTTTGCTAGCCTGCTAAGCTACCGTCAGGTTTGTTTAGATTCGGCAGGGGTGTGGTGTATCTCAAACGCTATTTCTGTCATGCAAGTCAGTCAAAGCAGTTCAACATGATTGCACTCTGACTTCTTGTTTCAGAAGGAAATTCATCAACATACAGAATCAAATCACAGCTAAGAAGCCAAGTCACAGGGATTTTAAATGTCATGTAGAAGGACACTGTGTCACTGCAGGTCATCTCTGTGCCTCACGGTTACTCCGTTGGAGCTCTAGTTTCACATTCTCACCATGTTTCATCCAGATACACCTGTTTCCTCTTACCTCCCACTAAGTGGATTGGTGACTCCAGATTGCCTCTAGGTGTGAAAGAGCATCTCAGCATTCCTGCCTCACATTCATAGACACCGGATCCACCATGACCCTGACCAGGATAAAGCAGTTACTAAAGATAAATGAATCAAAAAAATGTAACATTAATGAGGTCCACTCTCGAATTTGACCTACACTGAAATCCAGTCCTTGACAGGCACCCTTTCTTTTCCATTCAGACTTAAAACAGTGCAAAGAATCCCTGGAAGTGTCCGTTAGTTGAACATTTATGCTTTGGAATCCCCCGTAGCGTGAGTGCGTGGATGACTGCACTTCTGTTTGTGATTTCATCTTCGTCAACACAGCAAGTTTGGCGCATGAAGGTTTTGGGAATTAGCTGGTGAGATGAATAAAGTGTGTTAAATGCTAAGCTAAGCAGTGCTGTAGCCATCTGAAACCCTGTTTGAAGTCATAGAGATAGGCACGTCTGTGTGTGTGTGTGTGTACGCATATGATGGAGCAAGAGTCTTCAGGGAGCCAAGCTAGCCGATGCGCAACTCGTGTGCATGTGCATATGTTGGAAAGGCCTCTCGGGAGAACTGAGCATTGTGCTTACTGGTGCTCTACCGTGTGTATGTGTGTGTGTGTTTATATCTTGGTGAGGACCAAGTGTCCCCACAAGGAGAGGACTATCTGACAGTTTTGACTTTGTGTGCACATTTTCAAGGAAAATGTCTTTTTTAAAAACAAAACTGCAGCTTTATAAAATAAATAAAGCTTTATAAATTTTAAATAAAATAAAATAAATAAAAGAGCCAAAATATTTCTTTTTCGCTGTTCGGGTTCGAGTTAGCTTTAGGTGGAGGTTTAGCATTAATTATCTGCATTAATAATTATATCACTGGAAGGTTCTCACAAAGAGAGTAAGGCAAATGTACGTGTGTGTGTACACATATGTTGGAAAGGGGCTCTCTAGAGAGCTGTGCTAGCCGATACTCCACTCTCCGTGTGTTTGTGTGTGTGTGTTTGTGTGTGTGATGGAAAGGGCCTCGCTAGGGGGCTTGGGTTGCCAGTGTTCTGTCGTCTATGGGTCATTAATAGCTGCTGCCATGTTTAATGGGTTCAGGAAACACTGCTACACATCATGTCCTGTTTCATTAATCAGATTGTGCTCATCTCTCTCCCTCTCTTTTTCTATGTCTCTCTGTCTCTCTGTCTCTCTCTCTCTCTCTCTCTCTCTCTCTGTAGCTCTTCTCAGCAGACTATAACTCCACATTAGCCCACAGCTCCAGTCCTAATTATGGAGCCTAATCTTTCTCCTGCAGCCCATGACACCGTAATCTATATTAGGTTAACTAGCACACCGTATATCCTCTGATAACGCCATTGTTGTATGTATGTTCATATCAGAGCAAATATTTCTAGTAGAAATGGGAGAAACCATGTGAACCGTAGTCTCTGGTGTAAGGGACATGTACATTCTTTGTAAGGCACAGCTGTCTTACATTTCATAAGAATATCAGTATGAACCATACATTAACACACATCTCACAGACTGGTGTGTACATGTATTTTTGTTAAGGTTCTGTTTTACTTTTTTGGTAATGATATGATTGATCTGTAATAGAATTTCTCCCAGTTTATTCATTTCTAATCGACTTCGGAGAATTGGAAAGTGAAAGCAAGATTTTGCTTGTGAAAACACTAATGTACGAGAGTTCATTCTCTCTCTCTCTCTCTCTCTCTCTCTCTTTCTGTCTCTCACTGTTTCCATCTGTCTCTCTCTGTTCCTGTCTCTGGCTCTCTCTCTATCTCTCTCTGGTCAGATAACTATTCAGATTTTGAGACAGCCCTGCCCCTTTTAGCTAAACCCCTCCCCCTTTCAGAGCACAGCTACTTCATCTCATTTGCATATTAACTGTTTGGTTGCCATGGAGCCTGTGCCATTTGGGCCACGTGATTGTGTCAGCATGTGTCTGTTCCCCCTGCTGCTCACTGCCAGCACATTACTGCCACACACACAAACACACACACACACTCTTTCACTCTGTATGTAAGTGTGTGTGTGTGAACCATATGTGTATCTGTTTTTCCCCCTTTGGTGAACATTTCTTTCTTTCTTCTATTTCCACTTTCTTTCTTTCCTACTTTATTTTCTTTATGTTTAAGCTTTTTATATTTAATGTGAATACATGTTACTGCTGTTGTGATTCTTTTGGCATGCTTTTCTTCGATTCAGACATGTTTTGTGTCGATTACAACATTATTCTGTATAAAAAGCTTGTTATTTTCTATGCTTCTGCCACTAGGTGGTGGATGTATTATGTTTTCTGGATGTCTGTATGTCCGTGCATCTGTCCATCCATCTGTCTGTCTGTCCACTATACTCATTACCACAATATATCACAAAAACTAGAGGGGGAATGTAGGATTTATATGGAGTTATCTTTGTAACCATAAGATGAACTGATTAGATTTTGGACCTGATCCAAACAGGGTCAAGGTCATAGCAAGGTCAAGTGTCTGAAATAGTTTTTCTTCAATAGCTTCCTTCCTGTTTGAAGTATATTTTACGGATACTTCAGGCAAACAAATTAGTAACTTCTACTTGTTTACGTGTAGCTCTACTTCTTAACTTCATTACACTCCCACTCTATAGAGTGTATAAGGGACCCGTTATCTCTGTCCTAAATATGTTCCTGCAAAAATTTATCATCATTTTTTTTTTAATTAATCATATCTTTAATAACTAGCCAAGATTGATTGAACCATCATGACATATGTCTGAATTTGGTACTATTTCTGACTGCACAAAAAAGACATTAATTTCCACCAAGACCAGTCATGTGTGGTTGATTCACTGAAAAATGACCTACTTGTGTATAATTTGACTGATTCCCTGGCAATCACGTTATCTGTTCTGGGCCTACACTGTATCCCAAATGCTGCGTCATGTGATCGAGTTTTCCTAGAATTCATTCGGACCATTAATGGTTATGGGTCATTTGGGAGTGTGTATAAAGATACTACTTTGCAAAAACACAGTGCTTAGCTTATTGGAAGCTAATATCATTTACAGCAGTGCTACTGGGATTTTTAAACACCTCAATGCCAAAAACAAAATAGCAGCAGCAGTAATGTGATCAGAAAGTAACCCTGATGAAGGTTGGAAGACGACGAACACAAGTGGTGCATGGAGAAATATATGCTTTATTCTCTACACCTACCTTACACGTACAGTGTGATCCAACAAGGTAGGGTGTGTAAGGCCTGATTTATACTTATACATCCGTGTATCTGTGAACATATCAAGGCATCGAGTGTGGACGGTCGCGTAGGTGCCTGCCTTCATACTTGCATGTAACATGGTCATGTCCACTCGAGGGCAGAAAATGAAAAGACAGACAGTGTGGATGGCTCATATTAAAACAGAAATATAATAAGCCCCATCCACTGCATAACATCTCTGAAACCTTTTACTAAAAAATGAAAAAATACTTACCCAGACCTGCCGACCTTTACGCATTTTGCATAGGAGCTCCGCATTTTAACTTTGTAGTACATTGATTAGTGTGATCACTTAAAAATATGCGAAAAGAGCAGTCTTATTTTTCCCCCCAATAAAAACATCAGATGAGCCGATCAACATAATGAATCTGGGATGATTGACAGTTGTGTAGGTGTTTTGAAAATTGCCTCCCCTGGAAGGCCTGCCTCCTTGTGGTCAAAAATAGCTCCTACTCGACAAAATGAGCTTTCTTCTGATTTGCTTCCTGTTCTCTTCTCTCACCCACCTACCAGCCAGCTTCCCCCTATCGTACGACAGGGCGAAGGCTAACACCATGCTTCCGAGACACGTGAAACCAGCCAACCGCATCTTTTCGAACTGCTGCTCATGCTGCACCACAGGGCAGCGTAACACACTCTGACAAAATCACTATCTGCCCTCTTCCACATACATGAGCTCACAAATGCCCATAATTGGCTAGTGCTGCTGTGATTGATAAGGGAGAGAGAATATAACACCCCTTCCACCTTGAGAGTGCGGCCAGTTTTGCTCTCTTAGATTTCTGGTCACGGACGGATGGCTCCGAGATTTGAAAAATAGCTCAAATGCTTTTCTGTCACTCCACTCTGGAGCCCAAAAAGGCCAGTGTCAAATTTAACGCTTTACAAATAATTTTAATGATAATGATAATTGGAAAGTGATTAAAACGCTGGTTGCTCTTCTGCACCGGTCAGCGCAGACACGTTCCAACAGCATGGTCAGTCCGGGGTGCACTTATATGCGGTGATTTACGGTTAAGCACCAGGTGCTTTGGGGGGAAAAAAGCTGCCACCTGTCTGTTTTATTTCTTAATTCATTGCTCGTTTTCCTAGAATAGTTTTCTATATCTTTATATTTCTAGTGGTGTCTATATCTTAACTAGGGGTGGATGAAATGATTAAAAAAATAAATAAATAAATAAATTCATATCACGATAATTAAAGACATTTCTACTATACACAATATGCATCACGGTTTCCTAACAAACTGCCAGCAAAACTGTAGTGTTGCATTTAGAAATAAACCTTTAAAACGTTTATGATTATACTTTTTTGTCTACAAATACATTTTTACAATTTTAAATACTCAGAACAGTAGAAAACTTTATCAAATCTGCTTCCAGTTATTTAAAAAAAAAAAACACACTAAATGTATAATGATATCACAATACACACACAAATGCAGTATCTCAGAAATGTGCACTGTGATAATTTATCACAATAATGATATTATATGGTCATATCACTCAGCCCTCATCTTAACTAACACGGACATGTGGCAGCTTCCCCCCAAGCACCTGGTGTTTATTTTAGACAAGTGTTTTGTCTGTATTGAAAATGCACTGCATATTTTCCCAGGCCATCGCACATCCGGTCAGTTGTGGTCTGATGGACAGAGTAGAGAGAGCTGACAGATTGTGCACAGCAACAGATGAACAGATGAGAAACAGTAGATGATCTACTGTAGAAGAGCTACAGTTGAAGAGAAGCAGTAGAAGAGCTACAGTAGATGAATAGCAGTAGAAGAGCTACAGTAGAAGAGCTACAGTAGAAGAGCTACAGTAGATGATCTACAGTAGAAGAGCTATAGTAGATGATCTACAGTAGAAGAGCTATAGTAGATGATCTACAGTAGATGATCTACAGTAGATGAGAAGCAGTAGATGATCTACTGTAGAAGAGCTACAGTTGAAGAGAAGCAGTAGAAGAGCTACAGTAGATGAATAGCAGTAGAAGAGCTACAGTAGAAGAGCTATAGTAGATGATCTACAGTAGATGAGAAGCAGTAGATGATCTACAGTAGATGAGCTACAGTAGATGATCTACAGCAGAAGAGCTACAGTAGATGAGAGGCAGTAGAAGAGCTACAGTAGATGAATAGCAGATGATCTACAGTAGGTGATCTAATCTACAGTAGAAGAGCTATAGTAGATGAGCAGCAGTAGAAGAGAAGCAGTAGTTCATCTACAGTAGACGAGCTACACTAGATGATCTACAGCAGAAGAACTACAGTAGATGATCTACAGTAGAAGAGCTACAGTAGATGATCTACAGGAGAATGGTGGATGGAGGGATGGAGGTGTAATACTTAATAATGATCTCATTTTGTGTTAAATGCACGCATTCTGAAGGGAAGATAATAACGCAGGATAGATGTATAAGATGCAATCCAGTATATTTAGGGTTAATTTGTGGACGTTAATGCCATAATGGCGATGCTAGCCCCCTCTGCTGGCCCACGCGCTCGCACAGAGAGAGAGAGAGAGAGAGAGAGAGAGAGAGAATTTTTAACGACATCTCTAATATTCACGCTGATGCATTTTGATGCGTCGCCTTTTTCGCTTTGCTCCGTTTTGCGCGCGCGCGCCGCAGCTCGCCACAGAGGACAGGAGCGACGGAAAAGGAGGAGAAGGAAGAAAAAAAGGACGTGCATAAATACCGTTTCTTTGTGTGTACAAGGTGGAGCAGCGATCGTTTTTCTTTTTTTTTTTTTGTTCTTATCCGAGATGTGAAAAAAAAGGAGGAAGAAGTGGTGGACTGTGAAAGTGCAGGCCGTGTGTGAAGGCGAAGAAAAGAGAGAGAGAGAGAAAAGAGAGAGAAAGAGAGAGAAAGAGAGAGAGAGAAGCGCGAGACCGAGCGGAGCCGCACGCGGCAGAATGAAAGAGTGGCGGATGAGTGCGGCGCTGTTAAGTGTTGTTGTTGTTCCTCCTCTCTTTTAATTCCTTCGCTTCCTCGTTTTTCTGCGGTTGTAAAGAAGTGTGACTGCACGAAGGCCGGCGAGGAGAAGGAGGAGGTGAAGAGACCTGCTGGGGGAGGGAAAGAGAGAGAGGGGGAGAGAGAGAGAGAGAGAGGGAGGGCGCGAGCGAGCGCGTGTAGCGGAGAGACAAAAAACCCGGCGGAAGGACAAGACTTTTTTTTGTGAGGCGGCTGGAAGACAGAGGAAGGAAAAAAAAAACCGGGAAAGACAACAAGATGTCGGCGGTGAAGAGACCGAGAGGACGGGTGAGTGCTTGTATACGAAGCGGCAACTGATGGACAGATGGATAGATGGATAGATACGTAGAAAGAGAGCGCGAGAGCGGTGGGCTCGCGCTGCAGACTCGCTCGATGGCCGCCATCTTGCGCTAAGCTGTTCCGCTTCGCGCCTGCATGGCGCCTCGTCAATGTAGCATTAGCGTTAGCATTAGCACAAGCGCGTTAGCGTTAGCCAGGCCTCGGGGTGGCAGGCTAGGGGTGAGTTTTGCTTTTCCCCCCTTTATCCCCCCATCACTTCTTCTGTTCTTCCCCACCCCTTCCCCTTTCTCTCGCTCTCTCTTTCTCTTTCTGGCTGTCTTTCTCTCTCTCTTTCTCTCGGTATCCATGTATTTCTGTTAGCTAATGTGCTAATGTAGTGTGAGAGCAGTGTATCATTCATCGGAGAGTCCCGCGTGCGTTTGCAGTCCTGTGTGTTATAAAGCGTTATAAAGGGTTTGTGTTTGCTTTTTCCGGCTTTTCACAGGCCGCACTCGCAGGACGAGAGAGGCTGAAATCACTGCAGTGCTGGCAGCCTGTAATTTCAGTTATTTATAGATGTATTACACAGCTGCAGTGCTCCCACTTTGGTGCATTCTCTCTATCTCCGTCCCATTCCCTTTTTCATTTTCCAGTTAACTCCCTCACTTCCTCCCTCCTTCCTCCTCCCTCCCTCTCCTGTTATTTCACATCCCATTTTATCCTTTCTTTCCTGCTCAAATTTTCCCTAAAATGGATTAATGACTCTCTCTCTTTCTCTCTGTGTGTGTGTGTGTGTGTGTGTGAGAGAGAGAGAGAGAGAGAGAGAGAGAGAGAGAGAGAGAGAGAGAGTCAGAGTCACGTGACTCGCCTTATGCAGGCCATGTTTATCCTCCACATGAATTAGTGTTTATTTTCTCTCCTCCTCCTCCCCCTCTTATTGTTTCTCTGCTTCTAGATAGTTCTCTTTATTTTAACGTCCAGGAATAAAAGCACGAATCAGAACCAGAGTTCGTCTCAGATGGGGATGTGTGTGTGTGTGTGTGTGTGTGTGTGTGTGTGTTTATAGGTGCTCCCCTGGTCTCTTTTCCCTTCTCTAAGCTCTCTCTCTCCCCCCCTCTCTCTCTCTCTCTGTGTGTGTGTGTGTGTGTGTGTGTGTGTAATGAAATAAAGGCAGTCATGTATAATTCACGTTATGATCGTGTAGCAGGCCGGGGCATGCTGCTGACTGTATTATTCATGCTGGAATGGCTGACGTGCCGTCTGTCTGTCTGTTTTTTTTTTCTTTCTTTTCTTTTCTTCTCCCCCCAACATCTCACCCATCAACCCCCAAATAATGTAGTCTCAGCAGATGCAAAAAGCGAGCACAGTTACGGCGTTTTCAAACTGAAGACATTATGAATGTAATCTTATTGTTATTTTTTTCCTCATGGCCAAATCAGTAGATTTTAGGTCTAATTCACCTTTCAATTCGAGTGTATCGTTTATTTCATCCTCGACATGTTTTGTATCGCTCCCATTCCTTTAGCTCTTCTTCTTTTTCTTCTTGTCACTTCAAAAGATGTCCTGGTAATATATAATATATATGTAATATCGGCTTTTGTTCACACATGAGCTCTCTTCATAACTTCCCTAGATCTCGTAACGGTAGATGGCCACGTCACCTCTCTGGGTTGTGTTCCCACTTAAATTAATCGCTGTTAAATTCTCGTAAATGTGTGTGTGTGTGTGTGTGTGTGGAAGAAGCTGTCGAGTGAACAGGGTAAAGCCAATACAAATCAGAATTTTGGTTCTGTTTTTGAAAATGCTTGATATGATTATATGAAACTGATATCATAATAAATCTCGCCATCTTGGGAGTTTTGTAACGCTCAGGTGAGAAACTCGGTCGATCCTCAGGGTAATAAGTAGCCGACTGGACGTTATTGTTTTACCTGTTGTTTTATTTCTGCTTCTTTATTTGGATAATTAATTTATTTATGTAAGTATCATTGGAAATATATATGTATTTTTTGATAGGTTTGCATTTATTTATTTATTTATTTATTAAATATAAAATTCTTGTTATATCGCCCTTCCCTACCATGAACTGTGTGAAACTGGATGTTTGAATTGGTGTCTGGTGGTCAAGTTAATGAAATGACTGCAGTTCACATAGGTGTGTGTGTGTGTGTGTGTGCGCGCACATTAGGGTTGTTACAGCGTCATGGTTTCACGGTTAGTCATGGTGTATGATCGGACAGTTACCACACCGTTAGCTGTTTCAAAAGACATTAAAATACATATCAGTCTACTGCGAACTTCTTGTTTTTTAATTTTTATTTTTTTTCCTCCTGAGGTTCTCCTCCGTTTTGTCTCCAGCTGTGATGCCCCCTTTTCCTCTGAATTCCTTTTAAGTCATACTACAGCATCCTCCGTTTCTTCTTCGTTTGTGACCGTGATATCTGTGATAAATTTTTGACACGTCTCCTCAATGATAAAACTCTCACGTCTGGACAGCTATGAAATAACCACAGAAGAAGCAGTGAGTTTCTAGCGGGTTATATTTTATACCGCCTGGACGTTTGCGTCATGTGGTCTTATGTTCATGCTCCATTCACATCATGACGTCCGAGTGGTCGAAGAGGCGCTGGAGTAGAGAAGAGACGCTGGCTCTTACTGCAGTATGGGGCGAACCAAGGTTTTTAAATTAACAAAAAAAAAAAAAATTCATTAAAAAAAGCCAACCAAATAATAATAATCACGAAACATACATAAGAAACATACATTTTATGTTTCACAATTCGGAAAGTGGTTAATATCTGAGGGAGGGGCACTGATATGCACTATGGGATTAAATACGGCAAGTTGCAGCAGAACAAACAATTTTTTTCCCCATCATCTGCATAGAAAAATCACGGACATGTGTATCTGGACTAAAATGATCGGACGGAGAAAAACACCGACACGGCCGAGCCGGACGAAAATAAAACAACCGAGGATCATTTTTAAAATAGGAAAGTACTCCAGGACCTTGTGTACGTTTAATGCTGTCCGGCTAAGGCTTTTGGCTGTGTTTGGACCACTACTGTTTTAAACTCTCAGAGAAAAAACACAGCACTGGTGACCAGGACTAACGAAACAACTGTCTAATTTAGCCTAAGCGCCGCTGCAAATTGCCTTCCTAATTTTTATTTTCCCCAGAGCACACCTTTCCTGGCAGCTATGCTCTCTTTTGGCTTATAAAAACAACGGAATAAATACTGGTAATTTAATGGAAAAGTAATTCTGAGAAAAATAGGAAAAAAAGAACATTCAGAAGATGTGATCTGTTTTTGTCCTTCTGTTATTTTGTCATGTTTATATATACACGTGTGTAGGTAGGCATGGAGAGACTTTACCTTTAATTCTCATCCCGGGCGTCTGTTTTTTAAATAGTCGCTTAACTCGTAAAACTGTAATGTTGTAGTTATCATTCTGTGAAAATCTCAACCTGCTAACATGAGTAGTGAGCATGTGTGTACATGTTATTCCCGCTCAGCAACATGCACAGGCTTTAGTGTGTGTTCCAGAGAGAACAAGCTGTATCACTTAGCCTGGAGAGTCTGAGGAGAAAAAAAAAAAACATGGAGGATTTCCCTTGTTTTCAAGCGGAGTGTGTGGGTGGCATCTCCAAGCGCCACAGCACACCGCTGCCGGAATGAACGAGGTCTTGGATTTAAACTCCTCCACAGCGGGACAGCATTGCACCCTGGAGTTTTATGATCCGAGTTAGGTCGAGTCTAGAATAGCCGGGAAGTCTAAAATCTAAATCCCATGGAGTGAAGATTAATCCTCGTGCTGTGTGAGCCTGTTGCTCCGACTGCACGTAGGGAAAATAAACATATTACAGGAATTAATTTCGCTCTATGACGTATAAAGTGTACCTGATTGGGACTGTCCTTTCTGTACTGCTGTACATCATAGTTCGCCTACCTGTATCAAATTCCCTTACAAGAATGAGTGTGTGTTTGTGTAAACGCAGCTCACGTACACTACAGCAGGCTTATGCTGAATTTGATTAGTGAAAGGAACACTGTGTTCTTTTTGGGCTGTTCTCTGCAGGTGGGAAAATGGCAAAGTTCTCTGTATGGTGCACATTTAAGGCTGGGCAATATGATGAATACTGATATTGTAATAAATTACATCACAATACATGTTTCAGTGATATTGCAGACATTGTGACATTGTGCTTTGTACTGTATTAAATCATTGTTTTCTTCCTTTTCCTTTCAATGTAGACATTAAAACATAGTGGTAGTATCATTGTTCCTTACCTTCTCCTTTCCTTCTTTTCTGGTTACTTTCCATACTCTTCCCTTCCCTTCCTGTTTCCTTCCCTTCCCTTCCTCTGTACTTCCTTTCCTTTTTCATTCCCTTCCCTTCTCTTCTCATCCTTTCACATCTTTCCCTTTCTTTGACTTCCTATTTCCTTCCTTTTCCTTCCCTTCCTTTTTACTTCCCTTCCCCTTCCCTTCTGCTATACTTTCTTTCCTGTTTCCTTTCCTTTCCTATTTCCTTCTTTTCTCTTCCTATGAACGATAAACGATGCGGGACACAATTTTGTTGTCTTTCCTTATTTTTTAAAATTTGTATAATGAAATATAGAGCATGTTTTTGCTGAGGCTGTTATCATTTATGACAGACTGATGCTCACTTACATGCAGTAATTGTTAACATTTAAATATTACATGCAACGTGCATTTAAATGAAGATTTTTAACTGTGTGCTGTCTTTAGGATGCATGTAAACACATTCACTCAATCTCCTTTCTTCTTATTTTTTTGTTCCCCCGTCAAGCCTCCGAAAAACACTAATGGTTCAAGCAACCAGGCCCGGCTGCTCAGCCCGCCGATGAAGAGCAGCTCCTCCTCTTCTTCCTCCTCCTCCTCCTCGTCTTCGTCTTCCTCGTCTTCGTCCTCGCACTCGTCCTCCTCGGAGAAGCGCGTCCCCAAGCGGCCGCAGCAGATGGAGGCGTCGTCGCTGGAAGACAAACAGCAGAAGGCCAACCGCATCATCTCGGAGGCCATCGCCAGGGCGCGCGAGCGGGGCGAGAAGAACATCCCGCGTGTCATGAGCCCCGAGAGTTTCCCCAGCTCCTCCGACTTGCACAAGCACAGAGCGGGATCCTCTAAATCCAGAGGGAAGAAGGGCTGCAAAAGCGCCCGCATCATCAAGTCTCCCAGAGAAAAGCAGAAGAGTCTGATCAAGTAAGAGCTGCTTCTCATCATTTTTTTTTTTCTTATCTATGGCATATACTTTTGATTCATTGCTGTCTGGCTGGATTTCACTCCGCAAATAATCGAATAAACCAAAAAGCAGGAAATAAAACATTCACCAGTGTGTGTTTAGGGCTGAAAATGTGTTCTCAAAAGTCTTTGATCTGTTAATGAGACGTGCAGAGCTGGAAAAAGAAAAAAAAAAACAAACAAAGCTTTGCAAAGTGCTAAATATCACAAAAATCCCCCAAGCGCGCAGAACACGGAGAAATGATTAGCTAATTATATCATTCAGTAACTCATTTTGTGTTGTGTATTGCATCCGTGGTTTTATCGTCTCTTTTTGTTTATTGGGCTAAATCTCTAGAACTCGTGGTGTTTCTGTGGCACTACAGCTCTGGAAAAAAAAAAAAAAAAAACAAAATATGCTGCAACCCAAAACTCACAGCGTGATGGATTCACTTCCTGCAGGCGAATCGATTCACTTCCTGCAGGCGAGTTGATTCAGAGTCGAATCGCTTTCTCTACGTGCAATCAAACATTTCTAGAGTTCTAATTAGAACTGATCCAAGACCACATTGCTCAGATGTTCTCAAAGGTATTGTTTTGGTTCTAAGAAAGTGTGATTACTGATGAAACCACAACCAAGAGCGAGAACGCACCAGGGTTCAATTCAAGGACTAAACTCTGCAAACATGAAACATGAATTTTGCGTGCTGTCTCTTAGTCAAACTACTGACATTTCTAGCTGGTTGTTTTGAAGGTTGCTTTTTCTCCTCTTTCATCTATTTATACTGTTATGTTTTGCGCTCTAGTGTTTATAGCAAGTTTTAACCAAATCCTCTGAATAACAGGAAACTCGTACACAGCTGTTCAGGTTTTGCATGGGTAATTGATAGGAACCGAAGGCCATCTGGGGTCAAATCAGAGATTAAGGCTTTTTTTTTTTTCCACTTCCAAATTTGCCTTATAGTCGTTGAGCAGGCCTGTTTAAGAGACATTCTGTTGTTGCCAAGATGGTAGGAGCAAAGTTCAGGTCTATTTACTGTCTGCTAACTTGCTGCCTAGTAGCTGTTAGAAAAGAGAGAACAAAAACAATATGGAGAGAGACACACACACACTTGTGTGAGGGGAATAGAAATTTTTAGCTCCAGAAGTCCATAGCTGGTGAATGAGTTTCATTTTCATTTCATTCATTCGTTTCATTTCATATGTATTTTCCTGAACCTGTGCATGTTAACTTGATGGAGTTGTTAAAGTTTGTCACTGGAGTGATTTCCTCAACAGATTTTAGTATTTTAAACCTGTCCAGAGGTTTACGCTGCACATTCATCAAGTTTAATTTCTGTCAGCTGGTCACACACCTGAGATGTAAACATCAGTGCACTTGAACCATAATCGATAATCAGTCAGTTAGTCAGGTCTAAGACAACGGAGCGGTCGAGAGTAAACTGTGTTCAAACATCGTCTTTCTTTAAAAGGGCGATCAAAACTGGCATTACTCATGTCTCATATTACTCACGTCTAGATAAAGCACTCAAGTGTGTCCTTTAAAAAGTGAGCAGCGCTGGCTTATATAATATTTGGAACCGATGAGCTGTACATGTACAATAGTTCATGGAGGTTTTATACCTTAAAGCAGCGCTTTTCTTTCCTTTTTTTTCTTTTTTTTTTTTTTTAACCTTTCCTTTCTCTATTTTCTTCTTTCCTTTCCTTTCCTTTCCCATTTTTTATCAGCGATACATGCATTTTTTAATGACTAATTTTTCAGGGATTTTGAAATTTGATTTGGCAAATCAGCTCCAGAACATTCAACATGTTCATGATATTGCATGCATGTAAGATGTAGCTATTTGAGTGAGGGCTGGAGTCTTGAGTGTGGCTGGATGAGAGTAAAGCAAGAGAGAAGTAGGTTGTGAGAGAAAACAAGTGCCTTGTCCCTGTGAATGTCTACCAGATTGTACTGGATGCATGCAAAGAAAGCATCTCTGATCAGTAGTGCCAGCTGTGGATCGGTTTTACCTTTTAGCTTCTTTACGGTCATTATTCTGGGAAGGACAGAATCTGATCCTCGATCAGCACTAACCGACTGACATCATTCACAAATTTGTGCTCTGGTCCAAGACGCACCTGTTAGGAGAAACAGCGAACACGCGCGCCGGCCTCTAATTACTACCATTATTCTCATTTTACAGTTAATGATTTTTGAGGGAACTGTGCCGCAAAAGGATGGGCCTTTCCCCCATTTTTTTTTCACCCACTGTGTAATATGAGCTTTAGACGTGCAGCAGTGTAAGTAGATGAATCGAGTTTGACACAAATGGTTTAGCTTTGTATTGGCACTGCTCTGAAAGCTTGTGCTGAAACGTCTGGCACTTATCATTTACCTCATCTGAAGGCTCTTTGTGATATAAAGTAGCATTTACACAGCACACGCTTGGTGTTACTTTCTGTTCATGATCACAGAAGGAAGGAAGGAAAACTATTTTAGCCATGTTCTTGAGGCAGTAAAATGTAAAAAAATTAAATAAATAAAAATAGGTAAAAAGTTAAAGTGTTAATTTGCCACAGTAACAGCTTTATTTAATTGCTAATTTGGATTGGATCAAACCATTGCCTATTAACATCAGCTTAGCTAATGCCATTCCAAAAACATCAGCGTTCACTTGGTGTATGTCTTTGTTAATTGCGTCTTCATTTGAGATTTTTCTCCGTACACCTGTTTTTTCTGCACAGTGTAAATTCGAAGATGTCTGAAGCTCCTCATTGAAATCAAAAGATTATTTAGCAATCATCTGGAGCAAGGAGCTGAAATTGTACAATTGTACAACACAGGAACCTTTCACACTGCTAGAGCCTCTGTTTTCTGGTTTTCTCTGGAGATGGACGAGTCATAAATCCATTAAAGCTGGACTGTACTTGTTTTTAACACGTACGCAAGACGACTGCCGCGAATATCCTGCAGTCTTTTGGAGCCTTGACTTTGCACGTTCTCAGAAATTAACACAACGCTCCACGTGGTGCAACACCAACGTAAACACTGGGGTCAGTATAATATAGCGCAGTGTGACATAGTGCCTGCAAACAACTAAGAAACTAGCGCTTTGTCTCTCATCACATACGTGTGTACTATTCTAAACCACTGAGTACTAACACTAACTGGTTTTCCAATTACAGTGAGTGTTTAGATTTTAAAAACCTCCCACATAGTCTTCAAAGGTCTTTTTCGTACCAGTCTTCTGGATTTTCTGGTTTAGTACTTTACTTCTGGTTTAGTAAATATTTATGATGACAATCACGACGACGGTGGAAAGATTTAACAGAGCTTGTGAATGTGTTTAACAGCGATAAATCAACTTGGAAAATTGATGAACAGTGATGTTTTGGCTTTGACAAGTGTGCAAACAGTGCCTAAAAGCTGGTAGGTAAAATGGCTAGCTAGTTAAGATAAGTAAGATAGTAAGCTACTAATATATACAAGTGAAAGATATTCTGCCAAACATCTTTATTTTCTTGGTTATGTTAAAATGCAAGGTGAGTTATAGCAGGTGTTTTGTTTCCACCTACCTGTGAGTTCCTGATTCAAGAAAGATCTTCTACACGCTGATTAATCCGACTAGTAAAAACAGTTCTAGCATCAGCCAGGTTGCTTCGTGGCCGATTTGTTGCTGAACCTTGGGATGGGATTCATCACGAGCAGCTCAAGCTGATGGTATGGCATCGAGAAGGTGACTTGTTTTGTGAAAGTCAATAAGGTGTAGGTTTTTTTTTTTTATTTTCTTTCTTTGTTTTAAACCTACAAATTAAAAACGAACATCCCGGACACTAAATCTGCTCATCCCGGCCGCCCAGTTTTGTTTTGTCCACTGTTCTGTCATATAAATGTCATATTCAGCTGGGTTTAAATAAAGATCATACAGAGTTGAGAGCCGTCTATAAAACCGATTGCTCGTATCTGTGAGGATGCTGCGTCCTGCACTATATCACAAGGCCAAGTATGAACATATTCAGCATTCCAGCTCATCCAGGAAAAAGCAGCGGGTGTGAAATTTCTGCACAGACTTGCCAGCTATGGTAAACAAATTAGCTGTGTGACTGACCCAAATACTTCAGCTGCAAGCTGCACAAAAGCCGAGCAGGATGCATGTTCTGGTTGCACAAGACGGGCTTTTATTTTTAGATAGATGTGTTTTAATTTACTCCCCAGACTCGGTGTTAGAAAACCGTCGAAGCTTGTTCTGCTCATGGTTTATATGGATATGGAGGCTGTTCAGTTAAATAAATTGAGTATGAAGGAAATGTACAAGAGAAGAGATCATACCAGTGTGCCTGCATTTTAAACCTACCGTTTAAAATCATAAGAAACAGGATGTTGTAATCCAGTTTCCTCTTGCAACAGTAGCACTGTGCTGTACAATTGATGGTTTAGACCCAGAGTTTGTCATATCCAGATTTTTCTTGAACACTAAACAAGTTAGTCATCCGCTTGGAATCAAACATTAGGCATTATAACCAGGGGAATAGACTAACTCAGAAGTGTTAAAGCATCTCAGTTTTATACACGAGCTGTATTCTTTATACACTTATTATGCAATAGAGCTCAGTAGTGAGGTTCAGGAAGTAAAAATCTCTCTCTCTTTTTTTTTTTTTTTTTTTTTTTTTTTGCCATAGAGAATTTTATTTTTAGCATGACTTGCGCTTAGATACAAGATGGAAGCTACAGTTCAGCCTGATGTCAAGATTATTTAAATAAAAATATCAGACGTAGCACAACACCATTTTTTCTTTTCAGATACTGTTCCTGAAACCCTGAGTATCAATATCGAGATCCAGTAGATATTTTTTATTTAAAAACTACTACGCTTTAGAAGGTTAAACTTAAGTACTCAATACATAGCTAAAAACAGGACTTGAACAAAACCACAGCTTTCGCACCAAAATCGTGTTACAAATATAATAAAATATAAAGTATATATATCATTAAAATCAATACTAACAGAAGAAAGTGCCAGTATATCCCTTTATATGTAAGCATTTCCAGTTAAAAAACATTTCTTTTTTTCCCCTCTGGAATCTGATCCACCAGTTTTTTGCTGATGTCAGCCATCTCTTAGGGGAAAAAAAAAAAAAAAAAGATCACAAAGCGACACCGACTAATCAAAGATGTCGCTGTAACCATGGAAACAGGGCAATTGAATCGACATCACGTTATCTTGCCTTCTGGGATTGGTCCATCATTTGTTGAAAATATCTCTTTAGAATCACTAGGAGGCCAATAATTATAATCTGAGAAGTCTGGTGAAATACATGACGCCACATATTAGTAGAAACTGGCAAGATTTTCAGTATATTATGGGAACAGTAGAGACTTTTCCCAGTTTTTTGATTTGAAATAATTTCCCTAAGGTCATGATTCATCGCATAGTGTAGGGAAAGTGATTCATTGACATCATTCACAATGCATTGTGGGCACTGTATCTGGATCTCACAGCCTTTTTTGAGAATTTTTTTCCTGAGTTCATGAAACACCTCGTAGTTGCTTGGTTCAACAGTTTAAACTCTGCTGAAGAATGTTCTGGAAAAGTCTGTGGAGAAATCGAGCAGGTTTGTAGTACATGGTACAGCAAAGATCGTTTTCTCATTGCTGGTGTAATTCCAGCTTGGCATCCGCATTTCAAATGAGACCTTGTGCAGTCAGGGAACGTGTTATCAGCACCTTCTCAACCCACAGCTGTGTTTTTGGCATCAGAATACACCGTTAGCCGTTACTGGCGTCGCCATAAAGAGCTGATAGGAATCACAGTGTGTTTGGTTATGAAGCAGAAGCCAAGGAGAGGTCAGCCTAACCGCCAGCATCCCCAGCCTAAACACCAGCATGTACTGTTTCAGCCAGCTCAGTTTCCCGTTGGATTGGATAAACACCAAACAGGATTTTTGTTTTTAATGAGGATGCATTATTTGGCCTGTAATGCAATTAGTCATGGTGTAATATGTTAAAAACGAAACCGAAACCTGGGTCATGATTCGGAATAGAGCTGGGTATAATATCCATATTGTGAAAAAATGATGTCATAAAACACTTCTGAGAAATCATTGATATACTCTTTTAAATGACTGATTTGAAAACACACTGCATTTTCAAAACAATTGCTTTTTGTTTCATATCTATTTTCTAAATGAAGAACCATAAAACGAAGGCAGAATAGTGTTTTTCATTCATGTAAGGCTGTATTGTAGTATTTTTCACTTCTTGCATTAAATCGGTATATAAATCAAAGACTGAGCCGACGTGTGATTGTGATGAGCTGTTGATCGAGGGGTTTCTGTCGCTAGATTTGCCTGGAGTAAAAGCACAGAGCCCCACTAACCCGCTTCTCTACATCACACACCAGTGTAACTGTCAGCAGCACTGAGCTTAATCCTTCCCCGAGTCAGTCAGCGAGACGGATCAGACATTCAGACATTGTGAAGAAGACGATGAGATGGATGGATGACGGGTTCATGTGCTGGCGAAGATGTGATTGGGCGTGAGCCGGAGAATGCTTCTGAGGGAGAGAATGTGTGTTTGAAAGAGGGAGTGTGTGTGTGTTAACGCTGCTATTGTCCAGTATAAACGAATATATATAATACACACATTGTGTCGCTAGTTACAACTTGAAGTGCAATTAGAAAATACATCTTAAGCCTTTTTTTTTTTTAAACGTCTCAGCAGTCAAACATCTTTTTTTTTTTTCCCCCCGCAACACAAGGCGACATCTACATATAAAAATCATGGACATGTGTATCCGGACTAAAATGATCGGAGAAGCTCGGAGTTTGGCGGAAAACTTTTCTCGGAGGAGGACGGAGACAAGCACCGACACGGCCGATCTGGACAGAAATCAAACCACTGAGGAGCATCTTTAAAATAGGAAATTACCCATGGACCTCATGTGCACTTAATCCCGTCCAAATAGGGCTATAGACAAAAAATAATCTTGTAAGTGAGCGACTGTGAGCTTCTTAACGCTATGTTTTAATCAGAGATATTTATGTCAGTATTTTAAGGTCGCAGTGTGCTTAGAAATGTTAAAAACAGCAAATTTAATATTTTAATATTTTTCCACCACGATGTTTCTGACTAATGAAGGAAGAAGTATAATGATTATGTTTTTAACCCAGCATGCCCTTCAGCTAAACCTATTTTTTCCCCCATTGTGGTTGGTTTTATTATCTGCGATGTGATACCAAACTCAGCAGCAAACAAACCGAAAGTATCAAGTTTGCTTTGATTTGGACTTGGACTAATAGGTGAGACACTGCCGTAACGTTAAAAAATAAATCGAATCTTTATTATTGATGATGGTGGTGATGAAAAATATAGGCTAGTTAGCTTGTACAAGCTGTGAGTGATTGTTACCATGCCAACACTACCAGTGTGTTTCTTTGTTCATATCCGCTCTGGTGTGAAAGTAGCCATGCATGTGAAACCAAACCATCGTTTGATAAACCTTCGTAGTTAAATGTCGTAAACGTCACTGATCATGCAGACGCAGTAACGATGCGTGTGTTGTATCTGTTTCTCCTTAAAACTTAAAACGCTTATGTATTGTATTTAACATTACCTCTGTAAATAAGGTTGAGTTGCTGCGGCAAAAATCTTGACTAATGGCCCGACTTTAAACTCAGTGGGCGTTTCTGTGAAATCTATGAGGACGTAGTTGCTGAGTAGTGCAGTTCCTTATTGTGCACTCGGCATACTGGGGGGGAAAAATGCATACATTAAATGCGGCCGTATGCAGTGTTGGGTGGAGTTCAATATTGCAGTGAGTGTTAGTGTAGCGTTTAGGATTCATTGCTTTGTGGTAGAAAAGAGAAGTCCGGGAGAAAAGGAAACCATCTTCATTTTGATGGTGAGGATTTTAAAGCTACTCCTCTGAATGAGTAAGAGGGAAAGAGTGGAGCGACAGCATGTGGTGTATCATATTGATTTAAAAAAATAAATAAATAAATAAATACACACACACACACACACACACACACACACAAATTGTGTATATATATGCACCTGACCGTCACACCCATGTGCTTCTTCCCCAAACTGTTACTACAAAGTTCTCAATTATATAGATTGATTTTGTATGCTGTAGCAATGAGATTTCCCTTCACTGGAACTAAGAGGCCCAAACCTGTTCCAGCATGATAATGCCCCTGTGCACAAAATGAGCTCCATGAAGACATGGTGTGTTAAAGTTGGAGTGGAAGAACTCGACTGTCCTGCACAGAGCCCTGACCTCAACCCCACTGAACACCTTTGGTATGAACTGGAACGCAGCCACACTCCAAAATCTAGTGGAAAACCTTCCCAGAATTGTGGAGATTATTATAACAGTGAAAGGGGACTTTTTGTCCACAAACCTTGCTTAAAATCTAGTTTATATGATTTCCCGACCGAGTTAACCTTTTGGAGACCTGCGATGCTCGCTGTTTAAAGAATAATGTCCATTAGTGTTAGAAATCAAGGCAGGGCTCCAGAGTGACACGACAGAAAAGCATCGGGAGATCACAAGTTGGAGTTACGATGATGTCACAGCCAGACATGCCAAGGGAGCTAAATTGGTTGGGAGGAATGACATGTGCTTCCCCCACCTTCAAACTCAGTGACACTAGCCAATCCTGTGCGTCTGTGAGCCCATGTATGCGGAAGGGGGCGGGTAGCGCTTTACTTCGAGTGTGTTGCGCCGCCCTGAGCATCAGTTTGAAAACATGCGGTTGATTAGCTTCACGTGTCTCTGAAGAAGCACGTGTTAGTGTTCACACTCGGGAGCTGGCATATGATAAGGGAGAGCTTGCCAATGCGTGGGAATTGGCAGGTGAACAAATTTGGGAGAAAAATGGCAGGAAAAAAATCCAGGCTGATATGAAAAAGCAAGATTTTTTTTTTTTAAATGTAGTACGCATTAATCTGTGAGAATTATTATTATTATTTTTTTTTTTTACATGTGCATATCCACTCAGTGTCTCTCTGAATAGATCAGTGTTATATTCTCCTACATTAGTTAATTAGGCTAATTTAAATTCAATCTCCCACCATGCTGTCCTCACTGTGTAATTAGTGATGAAACTCAAATAACTGTTTAACAGCTAGTAGCTGGGCGTCTGTCACAAAAGTTCAATATTTGAGGTTACAAAGGTCTTCTTTTAGAAGCACACAGCCCACAATTACTTCCCTTTAGCACAAAATGGCTGCTTTGTGATATTAGTGCAGGCTAATTTCTACTTTTAATGCCTTAGAAGCAAATTTATCCTGTCTACTGTATTAAAATTTTAGGGCCAGATCTTCCAAAAATGTGGAAAAAATGTTGTTTAAATCACCAAACTATATTATTATACGTTGTTTTGATTGATAGTTTTCAAGCGTCTCAGTTAATATTTGCACTTTATTAATTTTTGTTAATGTATTTTATAAATGTTAGTTTAATAATTTCTGTATTTTAGATGTATTTACATACTGCATTATTCACCTTTGTAATTATGAAGGTGTGTTTATTTTTTTTTTTCCCCAGTTAATTATTTTCTTTATTTCTTTACTGGGAGCTGATCTGGTTGTTCCTTCTCTAATTATTGTGAGGAGGAAGTTGTATATAATGATAATGTACACAAAACTAAAGGAGGGGGGATATGTTTTTGTGTGCTGCCTTGAATTAGTCAGTGAATAAACGATAATTTTGTTAACGCTGGTAATAATCGATCGAGGAAATTCCTTAGTTCCAGAGTCTTGATTTACTGGAATCTTTTTTTCCCCACATTTAGGTTTAAACACTGTACTTTTAACGTCACACTTTTTCAATCTTTTCATCTGTTCATCTCTTGTTTACTGGCCTGCTCATCACAGCTGCTGTGGAGATCATGTCACTCTCAGGAAGTGATGTCACCGCTGCCACCCACGCTCCCTCTCCGCTTGACGCTGTCTTTCAGTTGCTAGGCAACCTGCGGGTCACATTGTCCCGGAGATTAGTGAAGTGTAATGCCATCCTGCGATTCGCAGCAGATGACCTGCTGTGTGAGTCACGACCCGAACACACCTATTCAGCAGGACTATTCAGCAGATGTTTTGGGTGGAGAGACGTATGAAGAACAGATGGGAAAAAACGAGCACAGCTAAATGAAGAAAGAGAAATGTGTGGCGAGACACATGATTTGACTACCAAAAGAGAAAGGGTTTGACTTGGAAAAGTGCTACTTCAGCCACAGCTTGCTCTGACATCACAGCAGCGTCTCTAATTCGCCATCAGTCTGACTCGACGTGTGTTTATCCACTGTCCTCCGTCTTTACCGCTACTTTCACATTACAGCTATGTAGTCGGAGTCGAATTTTACATTCCTCAGCTTACCACCCGGCTATATATGTACACTAGCCCAGTGCCATGTTTTGGTTGCCTGGAAACCAGCCTGATAGGCTAAAAACGTGTTCGCTAACATAATGTGTTGCAACCACAATACTGCTAAATTCTCGCATCTGATTGGTCAGAAGGTGCTAATAAGTTTCCTATAATAGCTGCCTTGACATGACAGTAGTGCTGGCTGTAATGAAAAATCACAGGTTTACAGTATATTAATGCTCTCATTCTAACATCTTATCATTTCTATAGAACCGGCTGTTTCCCAGGGACTTGTATGGTAGACACTATTAGAAAAATACAAAAAAACATGTTACTTAACAAAACAAAACAAAAAAAACATGTAATCGTTGAAGTGGTGACGCTTTCTGTAAAGAGATGTTTGTTTAACATTTACAGAAGGAGTCTCCAATGTCAGAGTTTTCCACCATGGGAAAGTCTTCAAGGCAGATGACTTTTTTTTTTTTTTTTTTTTTTTTTTTTCCTCCATTATTAACTTCGAGAGAAAAAGGAGACGCTGGTGAAGGACTGACATTCCTTAAGTTTTATAAATGTTATAATGTAAGTGAACAGGAACTAAGGTTTTTCAGAGACATTCCACAGCATTAAACATATGACCAAACAAATGATTAAAAAAATCCCATGTTGTTTATTAATAAATTAAACACTATTGCTGTGGTATAAGAGGAATGACATGACATACCTCTTGTGTAATGTATAGACAGTTAATTATCTAGACAATACAGACTAAAAGAAATGAACGAGTATATGAATTCTCAGCAAGAGGGCGACTGTGTAGCCGTATCCTCTCTGGATAATGTTTTTAATTTTATCTCCTGATAAACTTCTTGAGAGCAAATTCACCAATTCATACTAACTTGTATTAACTGTGTACTAACCTCCACAGCAGGGTTTTAGGGTTTTACAATGATGGTATTCTTAGCCCCTGACCTAGTGAACTAGCATGACGATGCGTTTAATAGAGATTACGAAACACTTCCGTGTGTCGCTCTGGATAAAGTCGTCTGTTTAAATGCTGGAAATGTAAATGTTTGTGCTGTGAGCTGCAGCGTTCATTCCTTACATCACATTTAAATAATTTCTGTCTTAGTTTCTCTCAGTAGCAGGAGAGTTATATGACTGCTTTCTTCTTTTACTGAAAACATCGTCTATCATCCGTGCACACTAGTTCCTATTCCTCCAAGTAAAAATCGTTCTGTCAGATCACGCCTCGTCGGATGTGCAGCAGAGTTACACCACTGTGATACGTCACACCTTCGTGAAGCATGTGCATTTAAATCTGGCTAATTTATTAAGTTAAATTTGTTTCATTCAGTAGGGGTTTATTTTTGTACTCTGGTTGTTGAACCTGCTTGTCCGCCAGGCAACTGCAAATAAAAAGTTAATAGCTCGGACATGAAATCTGCTCCGCGTTACCATTTCATCTCCTTGTAGTAAACGTTCGTGGTTCTCAGCCGGCGGTGCGCACATACACGAGTACTCCTCTATAACCGTACTAGTTTCTAAGCTCTCCAGAAAGAACATATTGTTCTCCCTCTGGCATGGAGCGAGCGCAGGACAAATCGCTGTGTGGAAGTTGGATAAAGAAAGAAACACACACACACAAGACAGGATTAAGCCTCAGGCATTGCTTTAGCTCTGATCTGCTTTTGTTTAACTTGTGCTGTTGTGCTACCAGACTAGGCCTCTTGCCATCACATTCCTCCTCACAGACACCACGAAATGCTCATTATTAATGCATTATTATAGTTCAGGTCAGGATTTTGTTCTCTAGCCTCATTTTGTGTTCTATATCAGTGCTGGGATTTCCATTTGCGAAACATGCCAGTAGGAGTAATTTACAGTGCTACTTTGCAAAGGGCTTCATTTATCAGCCGTCTGTTTGTGCTGTAAAAGCATAAAGTGGAGGTGTGAAGGTGAACAGGTGCTTCACACTCATGGGGAATTTACACTTGTGACAAATGGACAGGAAGTTTATGTTGCTTCTGTTGCTGTGATGCAACAAATGCTGTGATGAGGAAAAAAACTCCACTAATGTACGTGATCATGACTTTGGAAGACGTTTTAAAAATTGACCAAGTTTCTCTCGCTCTCTCTCTCTTTTTTCTCTCTCTCTCTCTCTCTCTCTCTCTCTCACTCTCTCTCTCTCACTCTCTCGACTTGCCTAAATTCTGTAGGATTTCAGGCTTGTGAACAATTTTTTTGTGCATGCAGGAGTAAAGAGTTTTAAGAATGTTTTCTATAAACCAGGGTGGGTTAATCTTCTGTTGGTCTGACTGATAAAATCCTTGCGCAGTAATTATAAAATGATGAAAATTAATAAAATTAACACACATCATCCCTCTGAGAAATTTCTTCAGATTATGCTTGCTTTGCGCTAGTTCTACTTAGGACCACTTCCTTCCCTCTTCAAGTCGTTCAGTGATGTGGTTTAGTGAGAAGATAAAAATGTTGTTGTGAAAATCTCTTATCTGTCATTTTCCTAACCATTTGTACTATTAAACCGTTACAAGTGCAGCACAAATGGGGGACGGACTCATGTGGATTAAAAGCAAAAGGAAGGGAGAATAAGGATGTTAATGGATGTTAAAAAAATCTCATGAGTCCACACACTAAAATATTACGTTGTTAAGGTGTTCTGAGATTTTTCTGGCTTCTTGTTTAGCATTTTTGTGAATCTCTCAGACTTTTTATCCTTTCTTTGGCATTTAAAATATTTATTTACTTTTTATGAATTTATTTTAGAAATATATTTACATATCATATTTAATAATTATTTATGCATTTTCTTCCTTTTCTCTTCTGTCCAGTTCTATGAAGGGTTACTATTTTTGTGTTTTAGGTCATAATAATATTATTATTATTATTATTATTATTATTATTATCATTAAGACAACAAAAAAAGAAGAGTAGAAATATATAAAAACAATAATAATAATTTTAAATAAAAAAAATAAGTAAAAAAAAAAAAAATCAAAAATTAAGTAAAATTAGAGAATAAAATGCAAAAGATAACAAAAATTGGCATGATGAAAAAATTATTAAAAGCTAAGCAGAACAGTAAGTCTTTAGTCTCCTCTTATCAAGCGGGAGCAGTTTTCCGAATTCCAATCGATTCTTCTTACAAACCGCTTGAGAGGTCGAGCCTGTTTGAACTAAAATAAGACGTGACAAAGTAAACATGGAGCATGTTGACCTTTTTAAGTCTTTAAACACTTTTATATTTAAATTAGATAAAGGATGTCAGCAGCAGCACACACTTTTAACTCTTTTTTTTTACTCTGGTGCTATAATATTAAGGCGAAATCAGGACCCGTGATGTAAATGAACATGGAATTTTGTTTTGTAGATAAACTTTAAACGTGTGAACCGCTGATTTAATGTTTTTCACCCAGAAACTTAGGGAGCCCAAACTTTTGCTCTCAGATATTTCGTGTGGAGAAGTTAGAGTTCCTGATATAAAGACGTGTTAGATTCACTCAAAATAAAATGATTCTCATAATGAAAGTGATGAATTTATGTGTTTCTCTTTTTTTTAACCTCTTTAGGAAAATAGTGATAAAGATCGGGAAGAAGAAGAAACGCAAGACGGAATCTTCAGACGAACTCTCAGATGACGAACCGCCGCCTCGACGACCCTCCAAAGACGACGACTCGGTGAGCAGCTTCATTCGTGTGTGTGTGTGTGTGTGAGAGAGAGAGCGAGGGAGAGTGAAAGGTTGAAGAATTGGTGCAATACAAGCTTCAGGCTGCACACACTGGTGCTAAACTAAAGAGTTACAGCTGAAACATCTCCTCTGTTCATCCTCCTTTCCTGCTCTTTCTCCGTCTCTTTAGCTATCGCTGTCTAGCTCTATCTTTCTATATCTATTTCTATCTCTTCTTTTGTCTGTATGTCTCTATATTTCTATCTATCTATCTCACTAACACTTTCTCAATTTCTATTTCTTCCTTTACCCATCTTTCTATTGCTGTTTGTCTCTTTATGTATTTATATCTCTCTCTCTCCCTCCCTCTCTCTCTCTCTCTCTATATCTATATCTATATATATATATATATATATATATATATATATATATATATATATATATATATATATATATATATATAATTTGTCTGTCTCTCTCTAGCTGTCTGTCTAGTGCTTTCTCTCTCTAGCTCCTTTTCTGTCTGAATTTCACTCTATATCTATCCAGCTCTATCCCTCTAAATCTCTATCTCTCTCTCTCTCACACACACACACACACACACACACGCTCCAGATCTAATTATCCACGTTAAAGCCTGAGTGTTAATTAAGGCAGTGTGCTGCTGATGACTCAGTTAGCCTGCTGGAGATAAAACGGTGGCCGTGTCGCTCTGACGTGTTCTGGAAAACATTGAGGTCTGATAGCGACAGCGTCGAGGTCGTTTAGTTGGTCATATTGAGAGATTCTCTCTCTTTATTAGCTCTCACTCTGACATTTAGGCCACAGATATATTTAGGGCGCTCAGGCACACTGTACTAGTTTATTAGAGAGGCCTCTTCTGGTGCACACGTTCACTGGATGATGTGTGCTTATAAATTGGTCTCGCACACACACGCACACTGTGAGTTGTATAAAAGCAGCATGTTCTCACATGCTCACACAGCTTTAAATGCAATTTAATTTGTTCTATCTTTCCTAGGACGATTTGATTTAGATTCAGAGTGCCGCTATATGATTATAAATCATTTTCTTACACATCTTGACCATCCTTTTATGTTCATAAAAAAATAATGGATTACGATTATAACATCATTTAAAGAAATGCAAATTTGAACACCATTTCTTTATAAATTATACCATATTTTCAAGTGAAATTGCATGTTTGGATGGGTGGGATTTTGGGATTTCTCTACCAAGACGAAAGCAGAAGAAATCCTGACAATGCAGGGGTAGTGGATGGAGGAAAAAGACGAAACTTTCGTCCTGTTTTGATTAAGGCCATATATATTTGAGCCCATCCAGTAATGGGCATGATGACTTGATTGTGGAGTGTCACAAGCATTTCATGTGAATCGGGGGACTGCGAGGTGAAACGCAACATAAAATGATATATATATATATATATATATATATAATATAAAATTGTGTGTGTGTGTGTGTGTGTATATATTTATATATACACCTGTCAGCCATAAAATTAAAACCACTGGCAGGTGAAGTGAATAACATTGGTTATCTCGTTACAATGGCATCTATCAAGGGGCGGGATATATTAGGCAGCAAGTGAACAGTCATTTCTTGAAGTTGATGTGTTGGAAGCAGGAAAAATGGGCAAGCGTAAGGATCTGAGTGACTTTGACAAGGGAAGAATTGTGATGGATAGACGACTGGGTCAGAGCATCTCCAAAAGGGCAGGTCTAGTGGGGGTATTCCCGGTATGCAGTGGTTAGTACCTAACAAACGTGGTCCAAGGAGGGACAACTGGTGAACCGGCGACAGGGTCATGGACGGCCAAGGCTCACTGATGCGCGTGGGGATCGAAGGCTAGCCCGTCTGGTCTGATGCATTGCAGCTGGTGTATGTGCCCCGTATGCAGCTTCCTGCATATGGGGCTGCGTAACTGCAGACTGGTCAGAGTGGCCATGCTGACGCCTGGGCAATTTTGTGCTGGGAAACCTTGCTCTAGGCAATGTTCTGTTGGGAAACCTTGGCTCCTGGCATTCATGTAGTTGTTACTTTGACATGGACCACCTACCTAAACATTGTTGCAGACCAAGTACACCCCTTCATTGCAATGATATTCCCTAATGGGAGTGGCCTCTTTCAGCGGGATAATGCCCCCTGCCATGCTGCAAAAATTGTGGCAAAGATCTCAGTCCGATTGAGCATCTGTGAAATGTGCTGGACAAACAAGTGCGGTCCATGGAGGCCCCACCTGGCAACTCACAGGACTTAAAGGATCTGCTGCTAAAGTCTTGGTGACAGATACCACAGCACACCTTCAGAGGTCTTGTGGAGTCCATGACTTGACGGGTCAGAACTGTTTTGGTGGCACAAGGGGGACCTACACAACAAGAAGTGGTTTTAATGTTATGGCTGATTGGTGTGTGTGTATGTGTATATGCATGCATATATAAAATATGAATTGGGCATCTGATCAAGGTTGTCTTACATTTTTTCATAGTAATATTATTGAAGGGTTCCCTTTTGAGTTTGCTTCCTCTCAAGGTTTCTTCCTCATATCATCTCAGAGTTTTTCCTTGCCACTGTCTCCTGTGGCTTGCTCATTAGGGATAAATTCATATATTTACGATTTATATCCTGAATGTATTTATTTCTGTAAAGCTGCTTTGTGACAGTGTCCATTGTTAAAAGCGCTATACAAATAAACTTGAAATGAATTGAAGTTTCCAAGACTGTTTTTCTTAATGAAGGACAGGGCTGCGAATACATACCTGTGATTTCTTCAAATACAAACTAATAATTTAAAAACGGATTTAAAGTATGGAGTGTCACATGGAGTTTTAAATGGCACAATGCATATTAATATTCATTCATAAGCCTTCAGTGATAATCTGTTTAAGCTTTTATTGTGCATTGATGCAGAATTGTTCAAGACATAAGCACAAATGTTAATGTTTATTAATACAGTATTTTTTTTCAGCCGGTTTCTAACTGTTAAACATCTCAGTTGGGACGCTCTTCAGCATTAACGCGGTGTTTTGGTGTCTGAGATTGTGTGTAATATGCCATCGTCCTGTCATGCCCCCTAACGATTGCTGATTGATGAGAAAGAAGGGGGCGTGGCCAGAATGTGTGTCATGTACATGTTAAATGATATAAACTGCTCATGTATGTGCTCTTTGTTGAACAGCAACAGAGATACTTATTGAATTCTTGCATAATGAAGTCCCTCTAATAAAAAACCTCCTGTTTCAGTTTCGTAATTTAAAGCCCGTTGGTGTTTTGTGAGCGAAGACATTCACGGCTTTATCTGTTCAGCAGCACGGGCAAGGGAAGCTTAGATGCATCAGAGAAAGTTGTTTTCTCAGACAGCAGGTTATTATGGTTCAAGATATAAAACAGGTGAGAAGGAAACACATACTACGAACAACACGCTTTTTGTAGATCTTAAAGCTGCACATACTGCGCTTTCCAACAGACATTTAAATCGCCCAACTTGTTAGACGTTGCGATAGCTGGAATCTGTCTGCGCTTCCTGATGCTGTTGTCACTCGACCCAATCCTAGTGGTGGTGTATTGAAGATTTAGCTGATATGGTGATCAAGACACACGATTCATATTGCGATATCGTCATTATTGTGTATGATTGTGCACACTTATTTATTTATTTTTTTTTGTGTGTGTGTGCTTCTTATAGAAGCGTCGGTCAAACAGACAGATAAAGAGGAAGCGGTATGCCGAGGAGCATGAGGCCCGGCTGTCTGATGAGGAAATGAAGGTCATCGCCAAAGCCAAGAAGATCAATGCGAACACTCACAAAGAGCCAGCAGTACAGCTGTTTGTGGTGAGAACGCACACACAAGAAACATTTCTAGTGAAGAGTGCTTCTAGTATATCTTGGTGACCATTTCACAAATAGCATCTGAGAAATCCTGCATCAGAATCTGAGGGCTGGGCGATATGTTCATACGATATCGATCTTGAGACATGTTAATGCCACGATACATTTTAGTTTTGTGAACTACAGGGTGTCTGAAGATTCAGGAACCAATACTAGTTAAACTACATATGTGATTTTGCATTTAGTATTTATTTAATATTATTTTTATATTTATTTTTCATTGCAGAAAAATGGTATTAACATTGAAAAGGGTGGCAGTAGTGCTTCTTGATAGGTCTTGGTACTCTAATTGGTTCCTGACTTTTCGGACATCCTGTGGTTAGTTCCTGTTAATGAATTCGTTCCTGTTTGCGGTCGTTCCACAATGTTAGATGTAATAACAAATGGATGGAAAGTATGCCCTTTTGTTCTTAAATAAATAAAACTTTGTAAGAGTTGGCACATTGCTGTGGAATGTAACACCACAGGACTGCTGTTACAGGAAAATATTCAACGTTTGAGCGTGGCGACAGTAACTGCCACATCGCAGCACTTGGCTTTACTGATTATTTTCCTATTACGGCACACCCCCAATTGTTTTACTGCTTACTTATTCCACAGCACTGTTGCTCAGTGCTTCATTCTGATTGGTCAGGACCATATCGTCCACTTCTAGGTCCAAACATTGCATTTCTGTATCTGAAAATGTAAAGAACTTTCTGCTATTTAAATGATCACTGCTGAATGAAATTAGAGTTTTTCTGGTGTTTCCCAGGAGAATCCCAGTGAGGAGGAAGGAGCTGTGGTGGATAAAATCATGGCCTCTCGCATGGTGAAGAAGGAGGTAACTTCAAACCTGTAGCATTAATTTTTTTTTTAATTTATTTTTTTTGGAAAATTAGCATGTATTGCGATAGTATTTAGTTTTCATGTATTTTTTAAAAAAAGGTGCATAAAGACATATTTTTGCTTAATTAAATCATTTTTTTGTGTTCTTTGTACAACAGGTGTCTCCAGGGGTTGTGGTTGAAGTGGAGGAGTTTTTTGTGAAATACAAAAACTAGTAAGTCTTATTTTTTTTCTTTCCATCATGATGGTAATGATGAGTACTTTACTTCCCTTTGCCTTTGAAGCCCATAAACAACAAAATCACTGGCTCTGTGATTAAGTAAAGAACGATCTGAGCAGCGGTTCTGTGGAAACTCACAAGGCATGCTCACGTATCTAAATTGCTAGTTACTGTTTTGGATGTTCTCTGCTCTGATAAGCTCTTTCCTAATTAAAGCAAATTAAATTCATCACTGTTTAATGTTAATAATATGTAATCTGCTTACAAGAGCCCTGGTAATACATAAGGCAGGATCAGAAAGCTGTTGGCTGAGAGCTAGTGTGTTTACGCATGAAAATGCAAATTAATTTTTTTACTCTGTGTGTGTGTGTGTGTGTGTGTGTGTGTGTGTGTGTGTGTGTGTGTATAGCTCTTATCTGCATTGTGAGTGGGCTACAGAGCAGCAGCTGGAGAAGGACAAGAGGATCCAGCAGAAAATCAAGCGCTTCAAGATTAAACAGGCCCAGAGAGCACACTTCTTCGCTGATGTAAGTGTGTGTGTTTGTGGATTTGCTCCCTTTTCACTTAGTTTATTGTTTTAAAATGCTTTTTGTTTCATTTTCAGCTAATTACATGATTTTTTTTTTTTGTGGTCGTAGCAGTGGTCACTATCCCTCCTCCTGGAAGTTTGCTTTCCCACAGAGTTTAGCCCCAACCATCTAATCTATTCCTGCTAATCAATTAAAAACTTCTAGCTGTGTCCGAAACTATGCCCTGCTCACTATAAGTGCGTTATTTTCAGGATCTGCCATGTTAGAATAGTCTTTGTGAGTGAGTAGGGGAATATTTCAGACACAATGTCTGAGTGGCTGGCTACAGGTAAGAAATTAACTCTACAGGAAGGTAAATCTTCTGGAGGACGGTGAGGGTGGTCATGGTGCGTGTTAGTGTGTCACGGGGTTTCAGGCATCCTGTAATAATTTTGTGTGTGTGTTTTATAGATGGAGGAGGATCCTTTTAATCCTGATTATGTAGAAGTGGACAGAGTCCTAGAGGTCTCATACTGTGAGGACAAGGACACTGGAGAGGTAACATTTTTAGTGACTCTGCCGCTCAGTTCCACTGGACAGCATTTTTTCCCCACACTGTGCTTGTGTGCTAAATAGACGATTTGTATGTGCTTAAGAATACAGATTTATAGACTTTAGGCCATATTTGTCAAGCTGGATATGAACTGATTTATTTGTAAATCTTTTGTAAGAGCATTTACACAAGAAATTTGGTATTCATGAAGATCCTGTAAGTTCGGCAGAATATTCATTTCCTATACACGTGTGTGCAGATTTACGCATATAAGACTAGCTAGCGTAAACCTCAGTTGATTGGCTTTAATTGCTTATGTATTTCAATTACACACACAGATTTAATGAAAATTTTGTGAAACCCGATCATTTCATACTAATGGCATAAACTAAAAAAATATTAAATTTGGAAAAATGAAGAAAACAAGCAAACCTAAATCCATTTAATTGAGAAGAAATATAAATATATATATATATATATATATATATATATATATATATATATATATATAAAAGGAGGGCGGGCTGCAGTGGCTCAGGTGGTGTGTGAGTCAGTTCTGTTTGCCACGGCATCATCTTCTGCCTTTATTAGAGCCAGCACTATGTGAGCGATAAGTGACTGATCCGTTGTGTCTCAAGCTGCAGTGAGACGTTAGGATGCTGCGTGCCATCATCGCATCATCTGCTTCTTCCATATGTCGTATACCCTCCTGATTTCCCAACACCGCATCGGATCTGTGAGAGATTTCAGGCCGAGAGTTGCCAAGATGCTTCACTTAGAATAAAAAATACAAATAAATATAAGTTTCCCTGTGTGATGTGCTTGGTGTCCATGATCACCTGGGTACAACAGAGATTTTTTTTTCTCCATTTTCAAGCCAAACTTTTTTCTTTTCACTTCACTAATTTACATTTTATAATAATTTTACATTTAATTCACCATTTATACTGGCGTAGACTCAAGTCTAAATAACTTTCACTTCTACCTCTGAGAAAGACTCATCATTTTAGTGCCATGAATGACCCGTTATAGAGTTTTGTGGGTGTCACCAAATCTGAATCAGCTGTGCCGTGCATGCACCCAGTAATTTATGGGTGATTGGCAATCACCAACATACGCACATTTTCGAAAGTGTTCCTTAAATCCAGTGGAAATTTTTTGTTCAGTTTGGCTTACGCATACATTTACTCACAACTTTCCTAACAGATTGATTAAATGAGGCCCAGTGTTCCTTTTGGTATACGCTTGGTATACGCTTGCTGCCGGTAAGGTATTAAATCACATTAGAAGCAGCATTAAGAGTCTCAAAATGTTGTCGACACCCGGGAGCAAATCCACATTACTGCAACATGAACGAGCCATGAGCCTTTTTAGACTTTCCTCTCAGAACCCTTTTATCCTACTGCAGTTCATGTCACTTAGATACGCTGCCTTCTGCTGGTATAGCATGAGTGTAGGAGTGGGAAATCAGGATACTTCAAGAAATTTCTACGATTCACAATGTGCATCATATTGTTAGCAATATAAAGGTTTTGCTAACAAACTACCAACAAAACTGGAAAAAGTAGGAAATTTTTTGCTTGATGTGCACAAAAAATTACATTAAAAAAATGAACAGCTTTAAAGAATCAATATGAATTTACAACATTAATTCAGCTGCTTTTAAGCTTTCAAGTTTCTAATTGTTATTTAAAAATGTTTTAAATGTATACACGAGATACACACGATCTCTCAGAAAATGTCTAGTAACATAATTTTTTATATAATCACAGTATCAGTATTATTTCATCACGTGAACGTTCTGTGAATTCGTTTTTATCCGTGCAAAGTCAAAACCCCTTTTTTATGCTGGATGCTCTCAAACATTTTTTTTGTTTGTTGTTTTTGTTTTTTCTTAATTAACCTTCGTCTATAAAAAGCATTTCTGAATTGCTGATGGTGTGATCGTCCCTATATAATAAGAGAGTGTGTGTATGTGTGTTGTAGCCGGTGGTGTATTACCTGGTGAAGTGGTGTTCGTTGCCGTATGAGGACAGCACGTGGGAGCTAAAGGAAGACGTGGAACAGAGTAAGATTGTGGAGTTTGAGCAGCTGCAGGCAGCGAGACCAGACTCCAGAAGAATGGTGAGACACTCTCTCTCTCTCTCTCTGTCTACTTCCTGTTTCTCCCTCAGTTTGTTATCGATCAGTTACCTTATTGGGGTCAGTGGTTTTTTTTTTTTTTTTTTTTTTTTTTTTTTTTTTTTAAAGCGTTCTAATACATAAACAGCATGACTTTGTGAATACGTAACATTTCTCAGAACTGTTGAATAAATCCAGAGCTGCTGCAGCTGTAACAACAGTCTTCTTCAAACCCCCTACTCTATTGTGTCTTCAGGAGCGCCCCCCAGCGAGTCACTGGAAGAAGCTGGAGCAGTCGAGGGAGTACCGGAACGGGAACAGTCTCAGGGAATACCAGCTGGAGGGCGTCAACTGGCTGCTCTTCAACTGGTACAACAGGTCAGTGATGTTTTCTCCTAATGAAGTGTGTGACGGTGTACAGGGTATGAAGGTATATTGTGATGCAGAAATCTGAAAAAGTCACACTGTCTCACACTCCTTGGAAGTTATTTTCACTGAAATTTACCAGGGAAGATGAGAAAAACATATTTCTGCAAGTGGATAGTGAAGTCTGTTTATATAAATATGCTAGCAGTTTACAGGTTAATAGTTGCCTTGTTGTAGAGGTGTTTTGTTGCATACTTTCCACAAAAATCAAACAAATTCAAAGGTAGCCTGATTACACAGAAAAAACCCACAAGGGCCTGGCAACCCATGCTGCATCACTCATAAAGCTTACGCTGATTGGTTGACTACGTTTCTGCTGTGATTGGTCAGATTAAAGTTGTAGTCACCAAAAACATGTCTGATTGTCTGATGCAATTCAGAAATCCACAAATGAATGCAAGCGGAGTGAACATGTGTATTTGCGAATTATAAAAATGTTTTTTGTGGATCATATCCAATATGTTAGTTTGTTATAGGGCTGGGCGATATGACAATATATCAATAATATGATAAATTATGTTCCAATATGCTTTTTTTTGCTAATTTTTAAAAAATAATTCCATACTGGTTGGTGATTTTATGTTAAAATTTTGTACATAATCAAAAAATTTGTTAAAATCTGTATATATATATATATATATATATATATATATATATATATATATATATATATATATTAGTGTTAAATAGTTTTTAAATATAAAAATAAATGTGATTTTGTAGCGATTAAATATAGTCTGAAAATTGTTACCGAACCTATACCTCTTTATACATACTGCATATCATAGAAATGCATTTGAGAATTGTGATGTGATATGTGTGTCAGATCGTCCACCCTCTATAATACTGTGCTTTTTTTTTTTTTTTTTTTTTTTTTAAAAAAAAAAAACCTTCAGTGCTTTCAGTGACCCTATTTATTTATTTATTTATTTATTTTTAAAGCACCATCTCTGGAAGCAGTTTTATTTATCCTGTAGAAACCTAAACTGTCCCAAAACCCATCCCAGAGGTGATAAATGTTGTGTAGAAGCTGGTTCCTTCAGATCTTTAGAATGGCCAGTTTGCGTCATGCTTGTGATGGGACATGTCTGTGTTGGGTTTTAATCCTATTTCTTGTCTGCGTTAATATATCAGCTGTCTGTAACAGTAAATATTTTATTATTAAGTGCCTCAGTCTCTATGCCAGGGGTTCCCAAACCTTGACCACTCTGCATTTTTATTATTACAGATTTATAACCGAGGATTTATTGTAACATTTGAACATTTTATTGTACACTGTATGGCCAAAGGTTTGCTGACTATCCCACCCATATGTGCTTTTTGAACACCCCATTCCAGATTTAGTCCCCTGTTATAATAACCTCCACTCTTCCTACGCTAGTGTAAGGATAGCAAAAAAAGACTAAAATAGCACAAATTTTAAAATTGACTTGTTTGAATTTGTGTCTCAACAATGTTTCAAAATAGTACCGTGCAAAATCCATCTTCATAGTCGAGCGATATGTATTAATTTGTAACATAAACCAATAAAAACAAACAAGGAGATTGTGAGTTTTCTTATGATAAAGGAATAAAGGTTTCTGCTGCATGCCAGTTTCCAGGGTTTTGAAAGTAGTCTCAGGGTACTAATAACTGTAATATTCCCAGACCACATCTACAGGTTACACACACACACACACACACACACACACACACACACACACACACACACACACAATGTTTTTCTATTATACCTATTATTTTATTTCCTTGGCTTACATTCAAAGCTGCAGAATTATTGTTTACTACCTGAAGCTCTGCAGGAAAGCAGGAAGTGTATAAAAGTAGTATGTTTTGTCATAAGAATAAGCATGAAATGTTTTGAGTTGTTATTTCACTGCAGAATTTGCTGAGGTGTTCTAGTTATTGAGCAATCCAGTAGCAGGGTGGTGTGTGTGTGTGTGTGTGTGTGTGTGTGTGTGTGTGTGTGTCAGGGCAGGCAGAGGTTTTCACACACACAGGGATAGATGTGGATCCGGGCGCCAGATTGTTAAGTAGTGCAGAAGAGGATCCAGTGGAGCATGCAGCTGACGGCATGTCTGAGCCCACATGCCAGCCACACACACACACACACACACACACACACACAAAACCACATAGACATGCACACACCCCATCTTATTTCATACAGGCATACTCGGGAAAAGAGACATGAACACAATGCGATTTCACACCCATTGTTCATTTTAGCGAAGCTGACGAGGGTGTTTGTTTTACTAAAAAGCGAAAACAAATTCAGTGCAGGAACATAAAAACAGGATTTCTCCACCTTAACGTGAAAGAGCTTACTGGCCTTGGTGAAATGATTTATAAACCTCGAGAGAGTGTAAGAGACGTCAGGGACTGTTCATAGTTATTATAGTAAGTGGTGACTTGTTTTGTGAACATTTTGCAGCATTATCAGCAATCACTAGCAAATTCATGCCATATGAGATGAATAAAACAGCGGGCATGCTGTAATAGGAAAATAATCAACTTTTGGGTGGCAACAGTGACTCTGCTTCATCACAGCACTCGTAGTTGATTTTTCCTAGAACTACATGTCCAAGTGTTTTATTCTTTACTTACTCCTTTCATGTGTAATGTTCATGCTTATGAAAGGTCAGTTTAAGGCTGATTATGGGAAAATATAAGATGTAAATCACCTCCAAAAAAACCCCAAAAAAACATCTTTTATTTTTTTAACAGAAGAATCCCAAATTAAAGCAATTTAAAAAATGAGTCACAAAATTTTTTTATTTTATTTATTTTTATTTATTTTTTTACAGAAAAGTTTGTAAAGATGTACCTAAGACATTCTGCATAAATGTGAAAAAAAATTGGAAAAAGGGGGGAATATATTACTATAGTTTGTTTAAATAAATTTAATTTTCTCTTCTCTTCCTTTTGCTGATCAACTCAAAATATTTTAGACCTGATTTTGTTTTTTCTGCACATGGACAATCCATTTACTTTTCAACATAAATAAGTATTTTGGAAAAGTAGGAGTGTATATGACGTGCATTTTTAAGTCATCTAAGACTTCTATATAGTATATGTTTTTAAAATGGTTTATGCTTGAAAGAGATTGTAATCTATCTCTCTCTCTCTCTCTCTCTCTCTCTCTCTCTCTCTCTCTCTCTCCCTCAGACGTAACTGTATCTTGGCTGACGAGATGGGTTTGGGGAAAACCATCCAGTCGATCACGTTCTTAGACGAGATCCACTCCACTGGGATCAAAGGGCCGTTCCTGATCATCGCACCACTCTCCACTATTGCTAACTGGGAGCGCGAGTTCCGCACGTGGACCCACCTCAACGTCATCGTCTATCACGGCAGTGCACTCAGCCGCCAGATGCTGCAGCAATACGAGATGTACTTCCGAGACGCTCAGGTAGGAAAACACACACACACACGCTTACTCATTGTACAAATATGCATGTGTGAGTCATAGAGCAGTGACGCTGGCAGGAAGATTGTGCACTCAGGAATGTCGTATGTGTTAATGTGTCCTCTGTGGGTAGGAGAGTGTGTGTGTGTGTGTGTGTGCGCGTGTGCGTGCGTGTTAAAGAGAGAACGAACTGTCATTGAATGAATGCAGAGTTTAGTGGTGTGAATTCCTTGGATTTAAATGATGCGCAGAGGGTTTTGTCAGCTCGTAGCTTGAGGTTTACGCACAAAATGACACCCTGTCAGACGGACGCTAAACAGACATATACCTTAAAGAGTCGAGAGACATTTCATTTGCCTGATTTCACGTCTGTATGTTTTTTTATGCATAGGTAGAAGAAATGGCAAAAACATCACTACACAGCACAGTTTTTCCTCCACAGAACATTACCGGCGGCCGCCACTGTGAAATTTCAGACCACCTCAGATGAAAATTTGGAAATTCGTTGTCCCGTTTTGTGTAACACACGTACAGTAGTAGCATTTCCGTTGTTATCTGAGTGCTCCTTCACCATGGACTTTCCAACGGCTTGTGTCGTATGATATACAGATTGCATATGAATCTGATGGTGTTTGTTTTTCTTATTGCATCATTTTCATCAGTCTCTACCTGTTATTAGAAGTATATTATATCTGCCCTAATAACTAGTAATGTCAGCAGTCTTTACAAAACAGCAGTGAGCTTCAAAACAAAGCGACAGCTGACAAACATATCTGGGTAGAGCTGGCTAGTTCGCTAAGGTCAGGTTTATTTGCATTAATTAGCTGGTCAGTGCTGGTTAACGAACTATTCTAGCATTACGTTTATTTTTATGGTTTATACTTACTTTATATGATTATATAAATAGTAGCTAATTGTTAGCCAATTCCGGTTTATTTGTTATATAGATATTGGGTGTGTTGATATTCCTGTCCAAACGTCAGACATATGCTTTGGGTGGATTCCATCGCAGACCAGTTTTGACCGAGGAAATATTCTGCACTTCTCAAACCCTGACATCTTCACAATATAAAAAGTGTATATTGATATTTACATTTGTGAAGAGAGTGTTAGCAGTGCAGCAGTGCTACACTTAAAAAGGTCTGTGGGGACTGATAGTTTTATTGAATGTCTACAAAAACAATATGGATAACTAGTGGGGAAAAAAAAACATTCAACACACGTCTCCATACAGCTGGTCGTTGTTATAGAGTAGTGATGATATCTCATTTAACACGATTGCGATATTATATTGTCGTATCCCCAGCAGGCACTAATCCAGGGACCACAGTTTAAACTAACTTTTTGAGCTTTCTAAGCTCTTTTAAGCTCGCTCTGGTTTTTTGCTTGTGAATATTGTTCAGCTCAGCTTGCTTGATTTGCGTAAAAGTAATGGCACATTTCTATTGCTGAGGTCTGGGATTTAACATTTAAAATAATTAAATAAAAAAATTGATGGGTATAGAGTATATAAATATTAAAATTAAGACTGAACACTGCAGATGCAAGAAAAGGGTTGGTCTAAAATAAAATTCTAACAAGTTGTTTTTAAGTAGATGTTTCTGTCTCTTTCTGCCTGTCTTTCATTCTTTCTCACTCTGTATCTCTGTTTTTCTGCCTTTTCCCTCTCCCTCTTCCCTTTCTCTCATTCTGTCTCTTTCCGTCTCTCTCTCCTCTCTTTTTCTGTTTGTCTGTCTCTCTTTCTCACTCTGTATCTTTTTCTTCCTCCTTCTCTTTGTCTCTTTCTCTCTTTATCTCTATTTTTCTTTCTCTTTCTCTGTCTCTCCTCTCTGTCTTTCTTTTTCTGTAAATCTTTCTTCTCTAAATCCCTCCTTCTCCCTCTCACCCTCTCATTTTCTATCTCTGTCTTTCTCTGTCTCTCTCATGCTGTCTGCCTCTTTCTTTGTCTTTTATGTCTCTCTGTCTGCCTGTCTGTTTTTGTGTGTCTCTTACTCTGTCTTTTTATGCCACTTGTGTTTCTCTTATCTGTCTCTGTGTCTTCCTCTCTTTGTCTTTCTATCTCTTTCTCTGTCCTTCTTTGTGTCTTATGACTCTCTCTCTGTCTCTCTCTATCTCACTCAGGGTCGAGTGGTGAGAGGCGCATACCGGTTTCAGGCGGTTATCACCACGTTTGAGATGATTTTAGGCGGCTGTCCGGAGCTCAACGCCATCGAATGGCGCTGCGTGATCATTGACGAAGCTCATCGCCTGAAAAACAAGAACTGCAAGTTGCTGGAGGGCTTCAAACTTATGCGCCTGGTACAGAAATGAAAACAAACACACAGTTTTGACATTTTTGATTTTTTTTTTTTTTTTTCTGTTTGTTTTCCATTGCTGATGTGCTGCGTTTTGACCTTTAGGAGCATAAAGTGTTGTTGACTGGCACGCCGCTGCAGAACACTGTGGAGGAGCTTTTCAGTCTGCTGCATTTCTTAGAGCCCACTCGGTTCCCCTCTGAAAGTACCTTCATGCAGGAGTTTGGAGACCTAAAGACTGAGGAACAGGTGTGTATGTGGGGGGAGGTGGAGGGGATTGAGCGAGATCGGGTGAGGGTTAGTATGTGGGTGTGTGGAGGGGGAGGTGGCCGGGGGTGTGGAGGGCCTGGCGGGTGTGTGTGTGCGCGCATGTGGTGTGGGGAGCACGCGGATGTGTGTGATTAAGCATTAGACTAATTGTTCAGTTGTCTGAGTGTCAGGTGCCACAGGTCGTCATTGTGTGTGTGTGTACATGCGTGTGTGTATGTATGCAGGTCCAGAAGCTGCAGGCCATACTGAAGCCGATGATGCTTCGCCGCTTGAAGGAAGACGTTGAGAAGAAGCTGGCTCCAAAAGAAGAGACCATTATCGAGGTGGAGCTCACCAACATCCAGAAGAAATACTACCGTGCCATTTTAGAGAAGAATTTCTCCTTCCTGGCCAAAGGAGCCGGCCAAGCCAACGTCCCCAATCTGGTCAACACCATGATGGAGCTGAGGAAATGCTGCAACCACCCCTACCTCATCAAAGGTAATTGACAGTAACCTACACAATGTTAAACAGATCCCATGCACTGCAAATCATCGTACACAAATTATACACGCTCCCATTTCCTCCTCCTTCTCCAGAAAGAGAGCAGGGAAGTTGTAGCTAACTGGTAATAATGTGGCTTGTCTTGGCACTTTGGGATATTGTTTATGAACAGACTCTCTGACTAGATGTACTGTTAACCAGGAAAGCTGTGTTGTAGCTGATTAAACTTGGCTATCTAGATCACACTGTCTGAAAAGGTTTAGCTGTTTCTTTGGTGTAATTCTGTTTTGATAAGTAGTTGTGCGCTGTAGTATGAGAATGTTGATGTAGCTCATGATTTAACAAAGCAATCAGCATTTTCTTTTTCCAACATTTTGAAAATTGTTGAAACCTGTTAAGACATACCAAGTATCCCCACATTATTAAAGTGTGTGTGTATGTGTGTGTGTGTGTGTGTGTGTCTTCCCCGTTAGGCGCGGAGGAGAAGATCCTGGAGGATTTTCGCGAGGTGTGCAGCCCCTCGGCCCTGGACTTCCACCTGCAGGCCATGGTGCAGTCCGCTGGCAAACTCGTTCTCATCGACAAGCTGCTTCCTAAAATGAAGGCCGGCGGCCACAAAGTGCTCATCTTCTCTCAGATGGTGCGCTGCCTCGACATCCTCGAAGACTACCTCATCCAGAGACGGTGTGTAGATCGTTTGTTTACAGGCCTCGGCTGTGCAAAAAAAAAAGAGTGTAAAGCTCCTCCTGATGGATGTGCTTAGAAGTGCGGGCACCTGAAGTCTGGGTTATTTTGAGTGTTTTGAGAGAAGAATTGTTTGGAATATGGACTAGATATTGTGTGTGTTTAGATGTGTGTGTGTGTGTGTGTGTGTGTGTGTGTGTGTGTGTGCACCTGTGCCTAGAGAGTGGATTGGCAGGTGTAGCTATGGTTCAGTTGGAGGGTACAGACACCCAGGAGAGCTCACATCAGACACGGAAAATGCCTGAAGCACTGAACAGCCTGAAGTAGGTCAGAGGGAGGAAGAGAGAAAGCTGGGGGCAACGAAATGGCAGAGCTAGAAATTAGAGGGTTTTTGTTTTTGTGTTTCTTTTTTTTTTTTTTTTTTATAAAGATACATTGCTTAGATTCAGTTTTTTTTTTCTTTCAGTTATTTAAGTCTCAGAGTTTATTTTATTGCTCAAGCTTGAACTGTAAAAAATAATTTCATTTATTTTTATTAACCTAATCCAAATATTTAAATATTAGTTTCATTATTTAAATGCTTCCAGTAATAATCTGTCGATTTGTCTGAGCTTTTTTCCTGGACTTTTCCACTGACAGAACACATCAAGTCCAGGTCAACATTATTTATAACCCTACTTGTTTTTGAGCAGTTGATTAATTCATTTCAAGTGACCAGTCCAGCAGACTAATGATTAAAAGAGCTCCAACAGAAATACAACAGCTTTCGTGATCATGCACTATATGGGGAAAAATTATGTGGACAACTGACCATAAGACTCGGATGTGCTTGTGGAACATCCCATTTCAGATTTAATCCTCTCTTTGCTGTTGTATTAACCTCCACTCTTCTGGGAAGGCTTTCCACTAGATTTTGGAGCGTGGCTGTGGGGATTTGTGTTCATTCAGCCACAAGAGCATTAGTGAGGTCAGGCGCTGATGTTGGTGAGGAGGTCTGGGGTGCAGTCGGTGTTCCAGTTCATCCCAAAGGTGTTCAGTGGGGTTGAGGTCAGGGCTCTGTGCAGGACACTCGAGTTCTTCCACTCCAACCTTCACACACCATGTCGTCATAGAGCTCGCTTTGTGCACAGGGGCATTGTCATGCGGAAACAGGTTTGGGCCTTTTAGTTCCAGTGAAGGGAAATTGTAATGCTACAGAATACAAAGACATTCTGTAACAATTGTGTGCTTACAGCTTTATGGATTCATTTTAGGGAAGACCCTCATATGGGTGTGATGGTCAGGTTTCCATGAATTTTTGGCTGTATATTGTAAGTTCTGAGGGGGGGAAAAAAACCTTTTGGCTTTAAGACACTATTTTCATGACTTGGACTCACTTATCCATGCTTGACACTCATCTTGGACTTTGACATCCTGATCTTGGACTTTCTTTTTAAACAAAATTTTCCTTCCTCATGTGTAAATAAATAACATAAATAAGTTTCTCGAGTAAAGAGCAAACATGCCAGGTGAAAACCGAATAAATCTATTTATTCTTCATGTAAAGTTTCAGGGAATTGTTGTGATGGAAATTCTCCTTTCAAAACATTTTATATCTAAAAGCCCCCCTAATTTACTGTCCATGTGTGTCTGTGTGTCTTTAGATACCTCTATGAGCGGATAGACGGGCGTGTGCGCGGAAACCTTCGCCAGGCTGCGATTGACCGTTTCAGTAAGCCCGACTCAGACCGCTTCGTCTTCCTCTTGTGCACGAGAGCAGGAGGCCTGGGCATTAACCTCACTGCTGCTGATACCTGCATCATCTTTGACTCAGACTGGAACCCTCAAAATGACCTGCAGGTACACACAGAGAGAGAGAGAGACACACACACACGCACACACAGGCAGACAGAAAGAGTTAACTTAGTAAGTGAGCATCGAGGTAGTCATTAGTGCCACCTATTTAACCTGGCTACTTAACTACAAGGTAACAATTATCCACAGCGAAAAGTAAAAATTAAACATTTAGAGAATTTTTTTAATGGGATTTTATTTGATATTTGGAGTAGCCTAGTGACCTTCTAAACTGAGGATTTGTGCTCCCTAATGTCTACAAGTGAACAGTGTTACTATTCCACCACAGTTGTTCGTTTATTCCATTGACTCTATTTTATTACACTTACATGTCATTCATTTATTTATTTATTTTTTTAGGCCCAGGCTCGCTGCCACAGAATCGGGCAGAACAAGGCGGTGAAGGTGTACCGGCTCATTACACGCAACTCGTATGAGCGGGAGATGTTTGACAGGGCCAGTCTCAAACTGGGATTGGACAAAGCTGTGCTGCAGAGTATGAGTGGGCGGGACAACAGTCTCGGAGGAGGAGGGGTAAGGAATCATCCTCTTCAGTCCTAAATCAGTTCTTATATCATGGTCAGGTATCAGATCACATGGTACATTAACCAGGGATGGACAGTTTTTCATACAATCGCAGTGATAAGTGTTTTTACAAATGTAATTTTATCTGAAATAACTATGAAAGGAAAGTGAGGAGAGCATGTAGCTGCATGCTTTTTAAACTCACTTATTCAAACGTCACGCTTTCTTTCATTCCTGTAGACGATCCAGCAGCAGCTTTCTAAGAAAGAGATTGAGGACCTGTTGAGGCGCGGTGCATACGGTGCGCTCATGGACGAGGAAGACGAGGGTGCCAAGTTCTGTGAGGAAGATATCGACCAGATCCTGCAACGCAGAACCAAAACTATCACCATTGAGTCAGAGGGACGGGGGTCCACTTTTGCCAAGGTTTGTTTTTTTTTTGTTTTGTTTTGTTTTTTTTTTGGGTTAAAAAGTACTTATTTTTCATTTATTTTTTGAGCATTAGCCTTTGCATGTAGGGTAAAGTTATGTTTTGAGCCACAGCAGCTGGTTGATGCCCAGGATCTGCCTTTGAAATTTGACCTACTCTATAATTACTCTGTAATTTAAACACTATTTTTTTAAGTTAATAGTCTACTAATCAGAGCCAGTACATTAAATCCACCTGCTGATGGTGAGATGTCTCCACATTTGGTGGGTGGCATGTGCGAGTTTCTCACCCTAATTATAAGACAGACAGGAGGGAAACACCTGCTGATGTACATGAATTTCATGTCTCTCATTCTCATTCCATCTATGCTTTTAACAGTTTAATTTTACTTTGAAACTTTACAGTGAAAGCATATATATGATCCGATGATAAATAACATAGCGGCATGATTTGATGGTGATTTTAAACATGACAGTGTTGTTAGGTTTTTGTACTATGGCCTGTAGATTACAAGATTTAATGTGTTAGTGATGGCAGTATTTATCGTTATGGTACATGCAAGAAAAGAAGATAATTATGCTGTGTGTTCCAGCAGTTATTTCCTTTGTACCACCACACAGTAGTTTCTAATGAACCCGTTTTAAACACTAATGAAATGGGTTTTCTTTTTAATGAACATGAAACAACTCTATTCAATTCACTTGCAAAACCTGGGCCACTTTTTTAAGCCAGAGGAGGGATCAGAGAGAAGATGAATAAAAGTTCATTTGCTTGAATAGGAAAGCACACTGAGCTTATAAAGGGATTTGCTTTCAGTTTTGCTTTTGCCGAGGTCATACAGGTGATATTTAACCATGAAAATTTATAAATCCAGGAAGTATGAACTAATGAGTATGAGTGTTGTGGTCTCTTCTTTCTCGGAAAAATATAAAAAAGAGGAAGTCTTCATACTTAATTTGAGAAGTGGCATTGACTGTGTTCTGTCGCAGTCTCTCATTTCCAATCCAGTGTGAAACTTCCCACGCCTGTAATACCTCATGTATAATATCGCTATAATAGTTGCTATAGAATCTTATATAGGCCTCTTTAGAAAAACAAAAAATGTTTTTTTGTTTTAATTTGTCATACCCAGTGTAAAACGCTTATCTCTCCAACTCCAGGCCAGTTTTGTAGCCTCTGGGAACCGCACAGACATTTCTCTGGACGATCCCAACTTCTGGGATAAGTGGGCGAAGAAGGCTGAGATCGATCTGGACACTGTCAACGGCAGAGTGAGTGAAAATGGCGAGAAATGGAGACCTCGCAAGAAATATATATATATTAAGTGTCTTGATATTAAATGATACTTAGTATCTTGAAGGTGTCTGGAATATAGTCCATTGTATATTACATTTTTCTTATGAGAATATGATTTTATTTATTTTTAATCCTCTTATACAATTATGAATACTATTTCTAGACACACTTCCTCGTTTCAAGCTTGAAATTGTCTGTCTGGCAGACAGTCATTTCTTTCTAGAAATACATGCTTTAAATAAATAAAATTACCTGGTAATAGAAGAAAATAATAATAAACTTTAAGTGAGGGGGGAAAAAATTGCTATAAATGGGTTTGAACTTATTTGTTGTATCGCAGTCTTTTTTTTTTTTTCTTTTAAAGGTAAATTTGACTATACACAAGATTTTTTCAGTACATAAAATGTAAAACTCATATTAAGTAATAGTATTGAAGTTAATAGAAAATGAACAGTTTTTACAACTTTTCTGTGTTGGATGAAATACAGCAAAATTGTGTTGCGTGAAATGCACAACGTTCAGCTTATCGGAATAAATAATGCCACGTGATGAAACACTACTGTCCACATTTTTTATATTTCTATCTCTCCTCCCTGAACAACAGAACAGCCTGGTGATTGACACGCCGAGGGTAAGGAAACAGACGCGGCCGTTCAGTGCCACTAAAGATGAGCTAGCTGAACTATCAGAAGGTGAGAGCAGCGGAGACGATAAGCCTAAATTGCGGCGGCCGCACGACCGGCTCAACAGTTACGGCCGCACCGAGTGCTTCAGGGTAGAGAAAAACCTCTTAGTGTACGGGTAAGTGCTGTTATTCACACTTTCATTTATTTGTCTCTTGTGTAATAGACAAATTAATAAACTTTATGAAGTATTTATTAGGAAATACACAGATGTTTACCTGCTTAAATATAGTGAGTAAATATTAGTGAATATTTAGGATATTAGTGCATTTTTATTAGAAAGTAAAAATAAAGCAAAGTATGAAAAAGTCAGGATATGAATAAACGCTGATGTTTTGGAGCTTTGTAATAAAGCTGGTATTTGAAGACCTGGTGAATAATGTGGGGCAGTGAGTGTACAGTATATGATAAGATATTTAATGCTGTAGCTAGTAAGGTTGAGCATGAAACCTTCTTAAAGTGGTAACAGCGTTGCTCTGTGTTCAGGTGGGGCCGCTGGAGGGATATCCTGCAGCACGGCCGCTTTAAGAAGCAGCTGACCGAGAGAGACGTGGAGTGGATCTGTAGAGCACTGCTCGCCTACTGCCTCGTGCACTACAGAGGAGACGACAAGATCAAGAGCTTCATGTGGGACCTGATCGCTCCGACCGAGGACGGCAGGACCAAAGAACTCCAGAACCACTTGGGTACCGACGCTCTTTACTCTGGAATCTCAGCACTGCTGATGGAGTAAACAATCAAGTAATGATTAACTGTGGTGTTATTTTCCACTTCAGGACTCTCCACGCCGGTTCCTCGGGGCAGGAAGGGGAAGAAGATGAAGACTCAGTCCAGCGGGTTTGACATTCAGAAAGCCGAGTGGATCAGGAAGCACAACCCGGAGCACATGCTGTCTGATGACGGATACAAGAAGCATCTTAAGCATCACTGTAACAAGTATGTGTATTTTTATTTTTAGCAACCATGTATAATTTTTTTCAGGGTTAGAGAATTCCAATCTTTGGGTCCACATAAGAGCATGCACGTTCATGTACATGTCAGAACATTGCGCTCTAACATGCGAGATGCGAGTGAGGGGGGAAAAAAAATCTGATTATTACAGGCCCACTCAGTGATTGTTTTGTTTGTGAGAGTTGAAATTGTTCTTGGAGCTTTATATTGCCACCTAGTGGCTGAGCATCTGTATTGTCACTCTCTATATTGTCACTCTCTATATTGGATTAATATGGTCCAGAAAGTCCAGAAAGGCTGCTGTTTTTATGTTATAGAAAAAAAAAAAAAATATATATATATATATATATATATATATATATATATATATATATAATGTTAAATTCTTTGAATTAAGCTTTTCAAACATGAATGCAGACAGTCGGTTTAAATGATTTTAATATCTTGCTTTTTAATAGCTCTGTTCCACATGATAAAGCATTGTTTTCATTTCCTATTGTTATTTCTATGACGCACACAAAGCGTCAGTGTATAGTTTTGATTTTGCTTCTGAAGCCTTTGAGTGTTTACAAAAAGCATGTGTCAGAGAGGCTGATTTTTTTTCCATTGGCTATGGCACATTAACACACAGAAAGTTCTCTATTGTTTATTTCCAGGACACGCACATTAGCTCTGCTTATGTCTGTGTTTTCCCTCAGGGCTGGAATGCCACTAATGTCAGACGTCGCTGTTTTTTTTGTGTGTGTGTGTGTGCGCGTGTGAGTATGCATGGCAGTACTTGTGTATAGGTGTTTGTTTGAAAGTTTGTAAACGGCTGATATTCAGGCAGGTCTAGACTCCGTATTCGTTATACTACAATGTTGATGAATGATCGATTCTAACTGGTCAAACGGTGTTGATTAATTTTTCAAAATTTTTGAAAATTAATCAACACCATTTGACCAGTAATGGGCAGCTGACAGTAGTTCTAGGTGCATGGTATATCAGAGATATATATTAATATGTTTATAATAGTATGTGACTTACACAGGGACTGTTTGGTATTTTTGGAAGGAGTCTCCAATGTCAGGACTTTGTAAGAGTAAGAGATAATGCTGTAGTTTTAAGTTTTCAGACACGAGAGCATCAGAACATGACAAGCCGACAGTATATATGTATAGAGGGGTTGGTGAAGCAATGGCAGTTTGTAGCTGCTAGAATGAAAGTGATAACAGGAACGGATAAAAAGTACCTTGTGTCATTCTGTAATAGATAGAAATTATACGCTAGTTGCCGGCAAATTGCTGTGGTATAAGAGGAATTAGACATTTCAGGATGTGTTGTTATAGGACAGTATTCAGCTCCGGTGTGGTAACTGTAACTTTACATCACATTTCGCACGTGGCAGCATGTGTTTCATTCCTTACACGTGAAATGGGAAAAACAACCCATTTCTCATTAATCTGTTCTTATATGGAGTATATTTGCCTTTGTTGTGTGTTTAGTCCATCATGTATTTTATTGGTGTGTGTGTGTGTTTGAGTGAAAGGGGCAAATTGATGGCAAAAGTTTGTTCTCATTTTTACCTCTCTCTCTCCCTCTCTCCACCTCTCATTGTTTCTCTTCTGTGTGTAGGGTGTTGTTGAGAGTGAGAATGCTGTACTATCTGAAACAGGAGCTCATTGGTTCTCAGTGTCAGAAAGTGCTGGATGGAATTGAAGCAAGGTGAGTCTTGAGCTTTCACCTCTTCTCTGCAAAACACGTACTTTCTGTTGCTTAGTTTTTGTTGTTCTTTTTTTTAAAAATTTTTTTTATAAATATATACCTCACAATCTATTGTGATTTGATGATGAATATGCATTTACGTATTATTTATTTCAGACTTTTGTGTTCACTTTATTTTGAATGTGTGGCTTTATTCAGTTTATTGGTATCCAAGACTGCTTGTGGTGCTGGGTATTAAGACATCAGAGTTTACGCCATCTGCTGTTTTTAAACAGAACTACAGCTCGTAAACATCAGTTCCTCACACGGATTAAAGAGAGAAATGTAGACCAAAATGATGTGCTTACCTGCTTTTCTTACACTAAATTGTGTGGAGGTCTTAAGAAAAACAACCATTAATATCTTTTATTTTTATTTTTTGAATATTTTGAAATATTTTTATAGTGACAAAAACTCAGTTGTTGACTAAAAAAACCTGCTTGTTACCTATATATTATACAGTATAGATGTCTTTGTACTGTATTATGTACTATGTCTTAGAAAGTCTGTATCCTGCAGCTTAGCCAGCTCCATTCTGCAGTAGAGTTTTATGTCATAGTTGTAACAACAGCCAACATGACTAAGCTACTATTTGAATATCAGATTAGCTTAAGCCTCTTCTCGATAATAACATGTTAAGTTTTAGCCCCTAACCATCTGTTTGCTTTGCTCTTGTAGTGAGATACAGATCTGGGTTCCTGAGCTGGATCGTTCAGAGCTGCCTGTTATGTGGTGGGACACACTGGCAGACAAGTGTCTGCTGATAGGAGTCTACAAGCATGGTGAGGATACATACACGCGCGCACACACACACACACACACACACACACACACACACACCCTTAAAGTGGCAATTGCACAGGATTTTTGCCATGATGATTATTATTGTTTGTTATTATTATATTATTTAAAATATGTGTACATATGTATGTATATACACATGTACACATTTCTGAATTTGTCTTTCCCAATTTAATTGAGAGTAAGAGATTGAGGGTAAGAGAGGTTAAACTCGACTAATTGGCGTGTGCGTATTTTGCAGGTTACGAGAAGTACAACACTATTCGTGCAGATTCTGCTCTGTGCTTCCTCGACCGGGTCGGCCGGCCGGACGAGAAGGCCATCGCTGCTGAACAGAGAGCAAACGACTTTATGGATGGGTGAGACATACACATTTAATATATATAGATACACACATGCACAGTACAAGACCGATAAGATCAGGATAAGATAATTGATAAGGTTCTTTTTGTTAATATTTGTTGAATATCTGACTTTTTGGGACCCTGTTTGTGTATCTGCAGGGATGGTGACGATCCGGAATACAAGCCTGCACCCACTTTGCTTAAAGATGATATGGAGGTAAGACAGTCGTGGAAAACACACACACATCTAGTAATCAAAAGGCTGAAGATCTGAAGGCTTAACATAAAACCTTTTCACTGCATGGTACTGAAAATGTATTTCTTCTGTAGGATGATGCTTCCTCTCCTGGTGATCTGGTCATAACGGATACAGGAGGAGGTATGTGAAAGTCAGCACCGTATTTCTGCTTGTTGCTGCTTTGTACTTTGAAAATGCAATCGGGAGAAAAGTGTTTCCCAGTCTAGCCCTCTGGGAAAGTCTCCAGATGTCCCTGTTTCTGGTCTCCCGGACATGCCAAAACACCTGAACCAGTGGCTCTTTGGTAGTCTTGGGATTTGTTCTCACAACTTCTGAGTCACAAATGCAGATTGTACACCCCTTAGCTACCACTGCCTTTTAACACACCATCAGGGTTTCCATGCATCGTGGAAAACTTGGAAATTTATAGAATAATCACCTGTGGAATGAGCAATGGAAGTATAATGTTGGTCAGATTTTCCTGTCAGCTGACATTACACATACACGAGAAACTATCTTGACCCCAGCACCCCACCCCACCAGAATCTAGTAAAGTGATCTTGCTGAGCTTTTCTCAGTTCATGACTTTTAATCGAGAGTGTGTGTGTGTGTGTGTGTGTGTAGAAGGTGGCTCCATGCTGGACGGTGGAGGCAGTTCTCTGGGAGTCGTCACGGGAGCATACTGGCCGTCTTCATCCGCCTTAACAGCTCGGCTGCGGCGCCTGATCACTGCATCACAGCGCTTCACCAAGAGCAGACAGATCCTGCAGATCCACCAGACGCAGCAGACCCCTGACCTTTGCCCCCTGCCCCCCACGCTTACAGATGCCATCAACCCCAAAATGGCTGCCAAGATCGAGCGTCAACAAAGGTGAGATGCCACATGCTTCCAAACACAAGTAAAGAATTGTTTGATGAATATACACTAGTATGATGTACTCAACCTCTGCTGATACCCTATGTTTCTTTCTTCCACACAGGTGGACCAGGAGAGAAGAGGCAGATTTCTACCGCGTGGTGTCTACGTTCGGCGTCGTGTTTGATCCAGAGCTGGGCCGCTTTGACTGGACCAAATTCAGAGCCATGGCTCGCCTGCACAAAAAGACAGACGAGAGTCTCCACAAATACCTCTGTGCTTTCACTGCCATGTGCAGGCGGGTCTGCCGCCTACCACCGAGGGAGGGTGGTGAGTCTGACACACACACATCTGTCTGGCCCACATGCATACACACAGTTTCCAGTTTATGTATGTAGTATGCAATTATTGACTGTAGCCCATCTGTTGCTATGCAAAATTTGTCTGCTGAACAGATACGATTTGGGTGGTGGTCCATTCTCAGTACAGCAGCGAGTCTGCAGTGAGAAAAATCTCCAGCCAGAAGTTATTCTGTGGTTAAAAACAGACACTGATTAAGGTCTAGAAGCAGTTAGCACAAACTGTATAAATAAATGGCTATAATCTCTAACTGTACACATACACTCTGGACCAGCATGGTAGGAGTGTCTAATCAATTGTCCAGTAAGAATACACTGTTTAAAAGCTCCAGCAAAGCTGCCATGTCAGGTACACATCACTGTTGTGCTGAGATTTGTCAACTACCCAAATAATACTTGGTCAGCAGTTGTTCTTTTCCTTTAGTGGACAGGGTAGAGGGTAGAGTTGTGCATAAAGACTGGGATTCCGTGGGATGCATTTACCACATTCAGTCATTCATCTTCAATAACTGTTTTATCCTGGTTAAGGTCAGGGTGATTTAAGTTAATTATAATTTAAGGAAATAGAATCAACAAAGTTCATTAGAAAATATAATGATTACACGAGTGGGTGGGATTGGTCAAGAGTGTCTGCGAGAGTGGGTGGGATTGGTCAAGATTGGTCTGAATTCCTTTGGGAGCAGGAGAGAGTGGGATCAAAAAGCAGTCTTACACACACATTTAGTAGAGGAGGACTGAGAAATATATGCCTAATAAAGTGGCCAGTGAAAGTGTCTAAATAACATAGGTATAGCTTATATAGAGGCACAAACTACAACATGTTCAAAACATGTTCAATAACATTTCTGCTTCCCTCCTTATTTGTGTCTCTGCTTTTCTGTCCTTTCAGATGTTGTGGATCCGTCTCTCTCCATCCAGCCGATCACAGAAGAGCGTGCCTCACGTACACTGTACCGAGTGGAGCTGCTCCGGCAGATTCGGGAACAGGTTCTGCGCCACCCTCAGCTCTTTGAGCGCCTGGCGCTTTGCCAGCCTGGCTCAGATCTGCCTGTGTGGTGGGAGCCGGGCACTCATGACCGTGACTTGCTAATTGGTGCAGCCAAGCATGGAGTGAGCCGGACAGACTACCACATCCTCCGAGACCCTGAGCTCAGCTTCATGACAGCCCAGAGGAACTACAGCCAAAACAAGGGCGCACCGGCACAAAGCCAAGCCCAAAATCAGGCGCTGCTGCTTGGACAGACACGCACCCCAACCCCTTTAGCACAGAGCCAGACTCCTGGGGCTCCGCCTTCACCACTAACTAACTCCACCCCTAGGGAGGTTACACCCAAGGAGGAGCTGCTTTTAGAGGGAGAGGAGGAGGCAGGGACACAGGGCTGGCCTTCCCTCAGGCCCCCCACACCTACAGGAGAGGGGGTGAAAGAAGAGAAAGAAGGAGAAAATGAGAGACGGATGGAGGCTGCCCGAACGAAGCCGCTCGCGCCCAACCCAGAGAGCCGAAAGCAGAAAAAACTGAGCAAGAGAAGTCGCAAGGAGGCAAGGAGGAGGTCCGGGTCAGACTCAGATTCAGACGCATCTTCCTCAAGCTCCTCATCCAGCTCCTCATCAAGATCCTCGTCTTCATCGTCCTCCTCATCACGGTCAGGGTCCAGTTCCTCATCCTCGTCGTCTTCCTGCTCTTCCGGCTCGTCGTCTTCGTCGTCATCGTCCTCATCTTCTGAAGAGAGTGATGGTGAAGAGGTTCCAAAGAACAGTGAGTGGCTCACACTGTATGCAATAGTGTTTTAGAACAATGCTGTTTTAGTGATTAATCCAATAACTGAAGCACATTAAGCATTTGAAGTATGCACATGAAGTTTCTGGAATGTATCCAGATTCGTTGCTACGACGTCAGGTGTATTTTATGGAATATAAGTCGCACCGAGACCAATTTCTTACTTCCTTTTATCTTCTAACTTCTTTTTATGTGTGTGATATATTGTTTCACCATTTTGTTTCATATTTATAATGAGGTGTGTGTGTGTGTGTGTGTAGCCACAGTGGTGCCTGGCGTTAAAGGCTTTGATGAGGACAGCATAGCATCTCATAGCACTACTCACGACGACATGCAGGACAGTAACGTGACTAACGGCATCCCTAACCCCTCCCACCCCTTCCACGGTGGAGGCTACATGCTCGCTGCTTCCTATTGGCCGAAGGTAAACACACACAGTACAAAGAGCCATTTTTATAGACCTTTATGGACAGCACTATAAGAATCGTTGTCAATCGGTTACATTTTTATTTCACTTTACAGGACCGTGTTATGATAAACCGACTGGACAGTATTTGTCAGGTGGTACTGAAGGGCAAGTGGCCCGGGTCTCGGCGTGCGTACGAGGGAAATGCTGCAGTGTCCTCGTTTTACACCACTAAGCTAATGGACAACGCAGCCAACTTGGCAGATGACCCCGCAGCCTCTCCTCAGGGTTCAAAGGTGAAGAAGCATGATGCAGACAGAGAAAAGGAGTTCTCAGTCAAAATAAATGACGTATGTTCTTTTAAGTTCTCCCAATCCCCAGCTCCCTCCCTCCCTAAAAATGCCAAGCCGCAGTGGCTGTTGCAGCGCTAGGCATGCTTATGTATTTACTATTTGTTTGTTTGTTTGTTTGGTTATTATGCTTTTTTTTTCTTTTCTTTTTTTTTTTGGCTCCTATGGCAAAGCAATTTTAACCTGCACCTTCTGATTTCATCCTGTGTTTGATTTTCAGAATAACAATTTTAATTTCTTTTTCTTTTCTAATTGCAGTTTGAGCTTGGCCTGCTGATATATAAAAATAACATGATTTTTATTTGTACATTAAAACTGACATCTAACATCTCTTGACCTTTAGCAGGAAGGCAGTCTGAAACTGACCTTCCAGAAGCAGGGTTTGCCATTGAAGCGTCCTCTAGACGGCGAGGAGGGACCTCTGGCCCAGCAGCAGTATCTGGCTAGACTACAGGAGCTGCAGAGTGCCTCTGATAGCAGCCTGACTGACTACACCAAAACACAGAACAGTTATCAACACGGTAACCCAGCGCTACAACACACACACACACACACACTCATGTTATTATGACAGTCCACAAGTCATTACATCCTGCTTTCTGTGCAGGCCTGAGTGGACAGATACGACTGAACGGAATGGTTGATGGTCAGCCAGTGATAAAGAAGAGGAGAGGAAGAAGGAAGAATGTAGAAGGGATGGATCATCTCTTTATGAACAAGAACAGACCTACTGCAATGCCTGATCAGGTATGAGGACCAGTATTACAAGACACAACACAGTGTGTGCATCTGTACCATGTACAGGAGGAGTATGATAATTTACAGTTTGGTTTAACAAGGGGAAGGTGGTATAATGTAATATAATATAGTTATTACCAGAGCATCTCTGGGATCATGTCAGAAATTTTTACCTTCTGTAAAGTGATCAGTGGAAATAATTGTATGCACATGTGGATGCTCATATGTTTCTTCCATTTACAGGTTCCTCCAGGCTGGAGTGGGGTTGCGGCCCAAGCCTCAACCCCTGGCGCCTCACAGGTTGCTGGGCCCGTGGACACAGAGAGCAGAGTCCCTGTCATAAACCTTAAAGACGGAACACGGCTTGCCGGGGATGACGCTCCCAGACGGAAGGATCTAGATCAGTGGCTGAAGGAACACCCAGGCTTCGTGGCAGACGTCGGAGCCTTCATCCCGGTAAGGAACAGGAATATGCTTACTTGGATAACCATCTACAAAATGGGGTAAACTCTGGTTGTTAGAATTAGATACTGCATATTAGAAGATTTCAGCTACAGAGATAATGGGTATAAGGTTAAGTGGCCTTTGCAAAAATCATTGTATGTGTAGTGGTATATCAGGAGAAAAAAAGAAATGTTTCTGCTAGCTGTTTTGTTAGTTTGTTACTCCGTTTAGCTAGTTAACATTATTTTTAATGAAAGACTTAACATGAGCTAAATTGCGTAATTAGCAAGCTGCTTTAATGTAGATATCGGACTCGAAAAACAGCAGTAATCCCTGTTTTTTTGTCTTAAAAGTTCTCAGGTTGCAAAAAAAAAAAAGTAGAAATAATGGATTGAGGAAGAACATTTAAGCGAATGCATTACAATATTCACTTGTGGCTATTTTGTGCATGCAGGGGGTGAGTAAGATACAGTTTCAGGATGGACGGCCGAAGCAGAAGAGGCATCGCTGTAGAAATCCCAACAAGATTGACGTCAACAGCCTCACAGGAGAGGAAAGAGTCCAAATCATCAACAGGAGAAATGCTCGCAAGGTTGGATGCAGTGTTTCTGTAACTCTTTCAGCTGCATGATTGTGTGGGTTCCTCTTTCCCCCCCCCCCTATATCTTTTTATGCATGTATGTTTTCTTTGTGTACAGATCGGTGGTGCGTTTGCTCCTCCTCTGAAGGATTTGTGCCGATTCCTCCAGGAAAATCCAGAGTATGGAATTCCACCAGAGTGGGCAGACGTTGTCAAACAGTCGGTGAGAATGAGTAGACAAATTTTTCCTTCTCTGTGGAGGATACAGTCATGATGTTTTTTGTTTTGTTAGTTTTATCAGCAAATTCCCTTTTCTGCATCTTTGTATTTTTATAGAAAAAAACTATACATTTTCTTTATCCCCAGGGCTACCTCCCGGAGAGCATGTTTGACCGGATCCTCACAGGTCCTATCGTACCGGAGGAGGTGAGCAGACGAGGCCGTCGGCCCAAAAACGCTCTGGCCAAAGCGGCTAATACGGCTAACGCTAACGTCAGTGCAGCTCTCGGCGTCAACCCTCTCCTGAGCAACGGGCTCATCTCCGGTCTGGACCTGAACAGCTTGCAGGCTCTTCAGAGCCTTCAGAGCTTCCAGCTCACTGCAGGGCTCATGGGCCTCCAGACTGACCCTGCCAACATGGCTGCCATGCTTCCCATGATGCTCTCCGGCATGGCCGGCCTGCCCAACCTACTCGGAATGAGCGGCCTGCTGGGAAAACAGGAAGCCACCTCTGGTGAGGATTCAGGGAAGAAAAGCGGCGGGGATACGACGGCTCAGACGTCGGAGATCCAGTCGGAGAGGACAGAAAGTCCAAGCTCAACAAGTGCTTCAGCCTCAGGCCAAGCGTTAGCCCTCAACCCCTTACTGCTCTCCAGCATGCTTTACCCAGGGATGCTTCTCAACCCAGGCCTTAATTTACCTGTGGCCAATCAGCCACAAGCTAACAGTCCTCAGCCCGCCCCTCCGGCTCAGCCCGCCCCCTCTGACGCCGCACAAAAAAGCTCAGGCCAATCGGAGAAGGACGTGGAGGATGAAGGGGAGGAGCCTGACGAACAGAAGGACATCAGTGGTCCAGAGGGCTCGGGGAAGGCAGAGTCATCTTCCTCAGACGCAGAAAGCTCTTCATCATCTTCGTCATCAGAGGACTCTGATTCGACCGACGAAGACTGAGCCTTTATATATATTATATAAATAAATATAAATACATATATATATTTATATTACATCTCTTAGAAATGTACACATGCAAACACGTATATAAGAGCACTTACATAATGATTTAGGGATTTTTTTTTTTCATGTAAATATGAGAACGAAAGTGTTGTGTAATAAAGATGGGGAAAAAATGGAAAAAAAATGACGAGACTGCACAGATGCTGAAATGAGATTTCAGTGTTTGTTTAGGTACAGCGTTGTTTTGAAAAGACATTTTGCATGTCCAGGAACTTTAGTAGATTTTTTTTTTTTTTTTTTTTTTTTTTGGTGAACTTGTATTGCACAGTGATGTACAATTGCAGAAGACAAGAAATCAAAAAGAAAAATAATTGGCATTACTGTATTAATTATATTGGGATTTAATTTTATTAAAAAAAACAAGGACGTTATTGCTCATGCCGAGCTGTATAATTAATATATTTTGTGTGGAAGAAACAGAACTTGACTATTTTGGTTTCCTTTGGTAAATAATTTTGCAGGATCATACGACATCTGAATTTCAGACAGTCCAGTACTTATAACTTCAGCAATAACACAGGCAGCTAACGAATGTCACTGAAGCTGTAGATACCGCCGTCACCGAGCTCCACTCTCCATTCTTCCTCCATTCTTCTTGCCACTTTCTGCATTCTCCTTTTTTATGTTTCAACCTTTCACCAGTACTTTTTCTGTCTTGTTACTATTACATATATTGTTTATTGTTCTCTGTGTATCCCAGTACTTACTGCAAACCCTTATTGGTCACTCAGCGTGTTTGGAAAAACTTTCGCTTTCCATAAATACAACCAAATACATATTTGCAAGTTAAGTATGAAACGGACCACAATATTATCAGTATAGGTGTAATGCTAATACATGGCAGGTGTAGATGTAAGGATTGTCTGAGGCTGTGTTCCTGAAGAAAATGAAGTCTAGTCATGTGTGTTCTCATACCAAATGTCATTCCGTGATAAACTGGAATAACGCTGGTGAAATCAAGTGTTTCTGGAAAGGCATTGGGGAAAAACAGAAAAACTAACATCTGAGTATGTGCTGCCTCATGTAGTGCTACAGGGCTCAAACCTACAATGCCTAGAGTGGATGTGGGTGTGTGTGTGTGTGTGTGTGTTGGAGCAACAAGTAGGCCCCTTTTTTCTCCAAATCAGCTGGCTTCCTTGTGGGTGTGGGAGCAACAAATAGGCCCCTTCTTTCTCCTCCAAATCAGCTGGCTTCCTCTAGTGTGTGTGTGTGTGTTTGTGTATACATACATACATACATACATTACTCCTCTTGGTAATTGTGGCATGTGCTGCTTGTATGTTGTGTTGTCATTCATAACAACAATGCTCCCTTATCGTCTTTGAGTCAGAATTTCCAGAGCTTTTAAAGTATTGGTATATTGTTTGTTGGTATAAAAAGCAAGTTAAGGTATTTAAAGCAGTCTTTAAAGCTAATAATCACGTTGTTGGTGTGTATAAACATCTCGTCGTCTGTGCATGGAAAATTTTCATGGAAAACTCTAATTTAGAGTTGTGTTCTTTTAAGAATTTAAAATAAGGTGTTGTTAATATGCTCAAGTGCAGTTCCTCATGTCCTGAGGTTGAGAATCAGGTCAGAAATGTGGCATTTTGTGTGTGTGTGTGTGTGTGTGTGTGTGTGTGTGTGTAAAAGGATCATCTCTGCTTCCTGCTGTTATTCACTGCTAAACCGAGACATGATTTCCAGTCATGATCGGTGCATGAACGTCGGATTTGTTTCATTAATTACTGAATCATGCGCTATTAAAACTGCAGTGTGAATTTACTCCAGGACTGAGTGAGGAAACTGCTTCAGGTTGTCCATTCGTAGCATAAAACTCCTGGAAGGAGTTACCAGTGCCAGTGCCAGTTTTATTCATTGCTAATAATTACTTATGTATGAGGATATATTAACGAGCAGTATAGTAAACTTGAGGGTTGTACATTTTCACTTGACTCCTGAAGAAACCTCAGCTTTTAAGCTACAATGCTTGAACTGAACAGTTTAATAAACCCAGGCATCACTGTTTATTCTTTTCCGTACTTTCGAGTCTCATCAGTGTATCCGCAAGTGCTGACTGACTTTTTAACTGCCCTTTTTTAGAAGTGCTCTTACACCGTACCTCTGAATCTGCCCCTCAGACACGAGGGCAGAAAATCATTCACGTTTCCATACTTCTTAAAATAGCAACTTCAGGTTTTTTGTTTTTCCCTTTTTTTTTTTTTTTTTTTAATATCTTGACATCCTGAATTTTTTTAATATTAGCTGTATCAAATCTGTATCATTATTTGCTCCTGAGCACATCCTGTACATCCCAATTTTACATATTCACCCGTCTTTGTCAAGTAATAATAATAATAATAATAATAATAATAATAATTTCAAAGCTTTCCTTTATTTCACCTCTGTGCAGAAGTGTGCGTTCAGCATCGTCCTATAACAAATCCCACTTCAAAAAAAATTAAAAGTTGTGAATATATCCAAGACCAACAGCAGGCCATAATTATTTCAAATGTATTTTTGTGTTTAAAAATTTATTTATCTTTTTTCTTCATAACTCGATCCATCAGATATTACCATTTAATGTGTATGGTGTTGATTTACATATCCAGTCCTGCACCACTGACCCTCACCGGCTCACTTCCTTCCCAACATGCAAGCTGAATAAAAAGCATATACACTACTGTAAAGCTGTTTTATTTTTTTTTTTCAACTATGAGAAATAGATGTTGAAATGACGAATAGAAAATGGCCTTTCTGTGTTTTTATTTCTTAGTTGTTTTATGCTCTTGATAGGCGATACTACAAATCATTCTTGTTTTGTTGGATTTTGTTCTTTGGACAGTTGCAATATTTGCAAAAGTTGTGCTCTTGTGTTAGACGCAAAAACACTTCATGTAGTGGAGATTACATGTCTTAAGAAGTGATTTCTAATTTATTGAATTACTTTCTATGAAGTCTCTATAGAGAAAAAATTGAGGTTTAATTATTTTTATTAAACGTATTCTAACTATCCATGATGTCTGTCAGTTACTCTGTGTTTAATTTTCTACAATTATTTTCATGTATGATCACGGGTGGATTCGCTTTCCCCCTCCAGTTTCATGCTGAAAGATAAAATCTAATTAAAATGTTCAACTTGGGTCATAGCAGAAAATGATTTTTTTTTAACTGCACTATTTCACTTTTTACAGGTTCAGAAATGGCTCTTCATGTCTTTCCTAGGTTGCTACAGGCAGGGTTGCCAGATCTGCAGTTTTTTCCCCAATGAAATTGGACTACTTTTGACTTGTTTGTTTGTTCAGGTTGGGGGTTAGACCTATTATTATTATTATTATTATTAGTATTATTATTATTATTATTAACATAACTATAAATGTTTTGCCAGTAAACTTTGATAAAAGTGCAAATATTACAAAATTGGTCAATATTAATTTTCATAATAATTCTAAAATGTTGGCAGTCATATTTTTAGATTTTAATGCAAAGTGTCAGATTTTGTTAATTAATTAATGTATTTAGTTTGCAGGGTGGGAGTTAGGTGAATTATTACATAAATTATATAATATAAATTATGAAAATTGTTATATAAATTATACAAATGTTAAAATATTGCATGTTGGTGACTGGAAAAAAATTACAATATGTCAAAATTTTAGAGTTAAAGACAAGGTATAGTATGTTGTTTTGTGCGTTTTATTTTGCAGGGTTGTAAACTTTTTTTTTTTTTTTTTTTTTTTTTTAGATTAATTATATAAATTGTCCAAGCAAAACTGCTATTATTGCAAATATTACAATACTACAATCTTTGAGTGTAATGAGTTTTTTCAGGTTGGGGATTATTATTATTATTATTATTATTATTTTGCATGTTGGGAGATAGACCAATTATTAGCTTAATAATATAAATATTTTGCAATGATTTTTTTGAGTTTTTTTTTTTTTTTTTTGTGTGTGTGTGTGTGTGTGTTGGTTTTTGTTTTTGTTTTTGTTTTCTTAAAGACATGCAGTAACTCCATTCACCCACATGGGGGACTCGGTGGTCAAGTCAGTTTAATTGTCGTCCCAGTGTTGTGCCTCGGAGCAACAACCTAAACCACAACACGAGAGAGCGTACACAACACAGCTCTCATACCCAACACAGTACATGAAGTGTAACTAGTTTGACAAGTGTAATGTAAAACCAGTGTGTACAATAAGGGCTCGGTACTACAAAGACCCGGAACAGTACACATAATTACACAGTAACACACAGAGACTATTAATTACATTCATTACAGGGTGTTACAATCATTCAGGGTGTAATTGTGCAGAGATGAGCAGACTGGCCGTACTTTTGAGATGTGATCGTGAGTAGCAGCAGATAGAGGCTATAGATTCGTAATGTGTCGTGGTGCCTGATTTTAGCATTAAAGTAAATACACGATCACACTGTGCGCGCACACACACACACAGATATTCAGGTCAAGTAACACACCCTAACATTGTTTTTTTTTTATAATATTCATTGCAGAATGAAACTTAACCTTACCCATAAGTATACATCAAAATTTTTGTACAACAGTTTTTGATTTTTTAAATATATATTTTTCATAATGCCTTTACACTTTTTAATTGATAGTTAGACAGGTTGTCAGAATTGAGTATTAATGTTGAGTATTAAGAGGCTATTCACATGTGTGTATTTTGTATTTATAGTTTTATATAGATATCATTTTATAGTTTTATAAATAGATAAAATGTCACTTCTCATCAAAACTAGTAGTGAGTAAGTCCAAGTGTAACCTGTGTGTGAACTACAATTCCGCTTTATATTTTTTTCTTTGCTTCTCACACTTTCTGTACATTTTATTATGTGATCTCAGCCTTGGCTTGGTTTCCACAGAACTAGTGCTGTTTTTCTTCTTTTTTTAAAAAAAATATTTAGCACCTTTTCATAATTTGTTCATGTATTTTTTTTAAAATATCTTTTAAAACCTTTTTTCCCTTTCTCAAAAGAATTAACTTTGGTTAAAATGTGTTAATGTCAGAGTCTATTTTTTGTGCCATTTTAAGTATTTAAGTAGAGTCTTCAAAAGATTGTTAAGGATAAAGCAGATTACTGGCAATGACCTTTACAGATGATTAAATAATATAACATTAGAATAGTTGCTTTTATAATAATAAGTGCTTGAAAAAGGGCAGGTTGTTTATTGGGGTATTCAGACAGTCAGCTTGCTCCATCATCCATGGCTGGTGATTTGGTGTGTCACGTGTGCATTAGGGGATTGTAAATGATTTTAAATAGTACATATGAAACTGATGAAGCATCTAGTCTTTATTTTATTTTACATTCTTTTATTTTATACCACAGGTTGAATTTTCAAATCTGACTCGTCAGAAGTGCAATATCTATCTATCTATCTATCTATCTATCATGCGCTTGTTCTAATACGTTATTGTTTCTGTAGTAACAGCTCATACACAGGGACTTGTACGGCGGATGCTCCACATGATTGAAAACTAATAATGCATAGATTTAAAAACATGGTCTTGTTTAACTGAGAAAAATGTATAATTGTAGATGTGAAGTTTTTTTTTTCCTTTAGAGATGTTTTTATTACATTGATGTAAGTAGTCTTGAATGTCAGCGCCTTGTACCAGTCACAGTGCTTTGTAAAGTTTATCAGCACAGGAACATGTTCAGGAAAGAGCAGTTTACGTTTTCTGGGTAAAATGACCAGCCATGTTTTTTGTGATGGAGAGAGAGAATGAGAGAGAGAATGAGAAGCTGGACAGGGAATGACTGTTTATCGTTGCAATAACGTAAGTGACAACAGGAACCAACTTGTCTCGCGGATGTTCTCCAACATTAAATTTAGCTATAAACCATTAAACTGTGTGACGTTTGTTAATAAATTAAACATCGTAATCGTTAGCAAATAATCCACTTCGCATCAGGCCGTATCACACCACCCCAGTGCTGGTAGAGTGTTCGAGCGGGTAAACGGATCTTCTATTGTTTTGAGAAGTTTATATAACTCCGACAGCCTGGACGAGCCTGTGCTGAAAGGGAATTTAGTGATTAGTCACTGACATGCAACTTTCCAGTTTTCCTCATAGGAGTTTCCTTAGTGACTTATTTAAGCGTGTTTATCAGCTTGTGCAAGAACAATGTGTGTATTGTGTGTATTGACTTGGCACTCACACCTGTGAGATTAATCCCCGTGGTGGAAAAGGCCACAGCACACCCCAACGTTACAAAATAGCTTGCAATGGCATTTTTCTACCAGAGAAGGCGAAATTCTAAAACCTTACATCCATCAGCTGTTTAAAAAAAAAAAGAGCCCATTGCTTATTACAACTAAAATTTGTTGTATAGTGCTGATAGTGTCAGTGTGTTGTTGATAGATGATTGACCGTTTACAAGGTTGATGCTTTAAACTCAAAAGGCCCTGTCCTAAAAAAAAAAAAAAGGAGACTCCAATTTAAACTCATTTCACCTTTTGCTTATGTTGCTATGAACGCAGAGTGATTGACAACCAATCCTTTACCGTTGCTATGCGTGACACACGGGTAAATCTCAACCAGCGTTGCCTGGTGAGTGAATGACAATAAGCTAGCCGTAATCCGAGACCAGAGAGACCAACGACCGCAACAACAATACCATTTTGTAGTCATAGGAATCATCTCTCCTCCTTCCACAACAGTGCTGAAGTGACGCTACTTTACTCCTGACTTCAAACACTTGGACTCCAGAAACCTCCTGCCTTCAGACATCATCAGACTGAAAGAATTTGAAGACATTTTACCTGACACGCAAGGTTTTGTCGACTCACTCACTTTTAACCCTGTTCAGGACAACAAGAGCTTTTCTCAGAGTGCACCATGGGGTGTAGCGCGAGCAGAGCCCTTAAAGTCATAAAGGTCGCAGAAGCTATTGGGGATCTTGCTGAGGCGGACGACTCGAAGGGAGAAGAGGATGGAGACTCAAACTCGAACGCAGGGGACAACGATGACGGCGGTAACGAAGAGAGCTGATGACGTTTCTCCTGCACACGCCACGTTAAGGTCAGATTCTTCAGCCATCATTTACAGAATACAGATGGAGTTTATTCTGATATTACTGTTTCTAATACGGCCGCAATCATGGAATATGCAAGTATGGCTAATAGAATGTGAAAGTTTAATTAAACTTTGGGAGTTGCAAGCAGTGACTTCTTATATTCCCACACTTAAATTTATATTTATTAATTTATCACTTTTATCTTACCCAGGGATGCACCAATACCACTTTTTGTAAGTATGTTTTTCGGTACTCGCCGAACTTGATAGCGGATTCGTCTCAGCTGCGTTTCCGTAAGAACGGCTGGCAGGAGGAACAGCAACAGCACACTTTGATTTTAGTCTGTTTTGGCAAATGATCTTCAATGATCAGTTATGAGTAGGTGAATTTATATCTCCAGTGTTTTTTTTTTTTTTTTGCTTTGAGAGAGAGCTCATCTGTTTAATAATTGATGGCATAAACCTAGTTTGTGAGCCAATTAAAATGTTATTATACATCTGGTGTGATTTGGCCTTTGGTATTAATCAGGGACGTCGCTAAACATTTTATTTAGTTCTGTTTAAATACCAACCATATAAATCACCATGTGCGCGTGTTCATGCTATTAGGCTACCAGGCAGACAGATTTTTATAACGTTAGCTAGTTGGTTTTAAATGAAGAGCATTAGTTAGCTACATTAGTTACCATGGATCGAGTAGGGTAAAAGTGGTTTTTATTCCACTTCGGAGAAGCGCTTCAGTGCAGCTGTAAAAGTATGTTTTATTGTCTTCATTGCGTCAGAAATGTTCCTCATTGTCAGTGACCGATAGTGACTGACTGTCAAGAACAACATACTGGGTAAGAGCTGTTATTTTACTCATCTAGCGTTATCTATAATTTTTTTTCTCGCCTAGCCAGCATTGTTTGCTGAGTTTTATTTTGAAGATGTTTTTTTTTTATCAGGTTACTTGTAAGAAGATGCTGTAATTCCTCCTGTTGATATTTTCACAGAGCACAGTTTGCAGTCTGCTTTGCTTTGATTGATATCATTATTTGTGAAATATGTCGAGATCGCTTTAATATCGTGTTGTCTGTTCATTAGTACGGAAATGTATGTTAGCCTTATCCAGGCATGTTGTATGAGTACACGTAAATGAGAACGGGATGAGGCTGATACCCGATACCACTATTGGTATCGATGCATCCTTATTGTTATCCAAAGCGACCTTGACAAATGGGTAAGAATACAATCCATACATGTAGTCATTAACCCCTTGACCTCCCAGAACTCACTAGCCAGTCACTTTTCCTCAATCTCGTAATGATGCTCTCAAAAGTTTAAAAAAGGTTTTAAAAACTTAGAAGGTATTCCAAAGAGAAGCCATTCTTCATAACAGTGCAAAAGAATCTTTGAGGAACTCTTGTATATAGCCTTCATATTAGTTTACACTCGAATAACAACAACAACAACAAAAAACCTCAAGGGTTCCTCAGCTGTTGTTTTGGGAGAACCTTTAAAGATTCAACCTTTAGAATATAGAACTTTTTTTTTAGTAAGCTAAGAACCCATAATTATGCAAAGAACCCCTAAGAATATTTTCTAAGCATGTGAGTAGCTTTCTTATTAGTATTACTGTACAGTCTAAACTCTCAAGGCTTCTTTGGTTGTCCGTCTGGTAGAACCTTTAATGGTGTGTTTCCCTATGAGAAAAAGCTCAGGAACTTCAGGAAGTTGAAATTCATTAACTATCCAAAGAACCCTTGAAAAAAACAGTGGGGTTACTGAATAATCTGTAGTAGTTACTAGTAGTAGTAGTAAGCTTTTAAGGTGAGTAAGGAAATGAATAACACCCTGAGAGTTGAAGGGGTTAAAGATGATCACCATTTGAAAAATGCTGTAAGATGAAATTTCCACTGATGTATACAGTCACAACATCTGGCCATCAGGGTTATGCTGTACCAAAAATAAGTATGATATAGTTGAAGGTGCACAAAAAGACCCACAAATAAATATGAGGGGGGAAAATTTACATGTACATCTGTTCTCTAAAATAAAATAAGGCTCTGAAGATCTTCTAAACCCTGCTAAATTTTCAAATATTCGTTTTCCAATTACTTAACTTATTCAATAATGTTTACTAATATATTAACGAAGACTTCCAGTCAATCTATAATTAGTGAACTGTGTATTAAGAAACAGTTTATAACTGAACCTTTAACATAAGGTAAAATCACGTTGGGCGTCACGGTGGTGCAACAGCTCGGCTTTCTGTCTGTGTGGAGTGTCGTATGTTCTCCCAGTGTCCGTGTTTCTGGTTTCCACCGTGTCCCTGATGAGGATTTAAAAAAAAAAAAGGCTTACTGAAGATGTGAGTGAATGAATGAATGATGAATTGGTGTTCATTTACCACCGCCATGAGAAAAACTGGCTTATAAGCAATCGTACAACAGTAACTCACTAATATTAATAATAATAATAATAATAATAATAAAAGTAATATATGGCAACATTAGGAATGCTTTCAAAGTAGCAGGATGTGAAAACCTGCCCAGATCAACATAAATGACTGTCTGTAATACACGCATGTGAGATTATTTTTTGTTCAGTTGAATTTGGTTATGTTGTTTTTGACATTTATCGCTTTTTTCTGTTTCTTTTTTTTTTTTTTCTGTTTCTTGCAGACTCTATAATGTTCTCCACAACCGGCAGAAGATCCTGGATCCACTCTGATCAACAAGACCTATAGATACAGTCCGGTACAAAAGTTTGCACCCCCCCTCCCTCGATTTTGGAATAAAAACAATAAAAACGTACCTCTGTTTTAGAAAGAAAGAGAGAATTTGAAGAATTTAAATATGAAATGTGAGTGTATCCTGAAACAAGACAACAGGTTAAATCACCAGAAATATATTTTGAAAAGAGGTTTTGATGTGAAGAAGGCAGTGTTTGACATCTGTGTGTGGTGACTGAATATTACTCTCGAGAGAATTTAAAACCTCAGAAAAGGATATGAAAGATGTAGAAGGCAGCTAAAAGGGAAATGCTGGGCATACATGCTGAGGAGACATATTCAGAATGGGAGATGCAAACTTTTGAACTGATATCATTATCATTTTCCTTATTAATATCCCAACACAGTTTGACCATTTTTGATTTTTAATTAAAAAAAAAAGAAGCATTTTTAGATGTGACTCTAAATGTCTTGTTATAAATGAAATTTCTAGATCTGCTAGACCCAGCATCTCAATTAGCCAAAATAAATAATCAACTTGTCAAAGAATGAGATGTATTCAGTGAAAAAACTAAATGTATCCTAATATTTTACGAGAATCCAGCTGTTATTAATTCTGTAATAATAAAACAATATTGTTAGCAATCTTTTGTTCTTGTCAAGTCACTGCATGGAAATCATTTAATAATAATTGATAAATGAGTTTGGGTGAAATGAGTTTTTGATTAAATGGGCATAACTTTAAAAAAAAAAACCAAACAAACAAAAAAAAAACATAAGCCTGCATTACTTCTACTGTCCACTAGGTGTCTCCAAAACTCTAGTTATACTGACAGAACCAGCAGCAGGGGGCAACATCGCTCCGTCCCCATCAAACTTCCCTCCCTCTTCAGAACAGTAAATCTAGTTGAATTTCATGGTTTAGGTTTATTAGCAGAGACAGGCTCGAGCTCGAACGAAGCAACCAATTCTGCACAGCTCTATCACACTCACATACTCTCTCTCTCTCTCACACACACACACACACACACACACACACACACACACACAAATTACCTGAAAAAATTACTGTTATACAAATGGAAGCTCTGTGTGATTCACCAAAAAAGGTGATAAATAGCTTTTTAATTTCAGGATGAAAGAAAGTACACTTTTTCTCTGGCGATTGATCAGAACACACACCTGCCGCAGAGAGCGCACGCTTTATTATCTCATTATCAGTTAATTAATATGCAGGCACAAAAGGCCCGTTATCTCAGCGGTTGTGTTTGGCCGGAACGAGACTCTGATGTGTTAATGGCTGCAGAATGGATGGCTTTCGGGTGGGATGGAAGCGGAACGAGGCTGCTGACTGACATCTCCTTTAACAGCGCTGAGTGACATCAGCTTTAATAGATGTCCTGGAGGATGGGGTTGTAGCGGCCTGATATGACGGCGTGGACGCGACGTGGAAGTGAAGTCGGACTCTGTGTGATGAGCTTCAGTTCACTGCTGGTTAGATCTGCTTCACAGGGCAATAAGAAAGGATTTTAGGCAGAGCCAGAGATAGTCTGGAAACTATTAGAGGTGCTTTCTTTAGAGGAGAAGAGGGTTTTTCATCATCTTATTCCACTGAGGCACTTCTTCAGGGGCTGAGTGTAAAATTATATCTGATGGAAGGCATTTCGTTTAGTTTTCTTTGTCCTGCTCTATAATTACAGCCATAACCTTAATCACCATTAAGCTGTATATTAATTTTCTTCCAGTGATTTATGTTTCTTTTATTCTCATGCTCTATCTATCTATCTATCTATCTATCTATCTAGTAGCTGTAGTGCAAATTAAGTGTAGTATACAGAGGTTACAGAAAAAAATTACCTTAATCACTATTAAGCTGTATATTAACTTTCTTCTAGTGATTTATGTTTCTTTTATTCTGATGCTCTGTCTATCTATCTATCTGTCTGTCTAGTGGATGTAGTAAAAAGTATACAAAGTTTCCAGAAAAATTGGACATTTCAGATAAATGTCCTTAATCAGCTGTGTAAGCAAAGTGCTTCTATCTATCTATCTATCTATCTATCTATCTATCTATCTGGTAAAAGTACACAACAAACTCTTATAAACAAATATTGTGGTAAAAGTTGAAGTACAGCTTCACATTCTTTAGGACAGACTCACAAATTTGCCCAAAGTATGACAGACATACAAGACAGAATCACAGAAGGCAATGCATCTGCTCTCAAATCACACACTTTTGGTTACTCAGTTTTGCCAAAAAACAAGAAACTAAAGCCAATCTCTCAAACATTAGCTAGCATTAGAACTCAAATAAATTCCCACGCTAATAGCTGTTTTGAAACAAACTACCTAGTTTAATATGAAGTATAGCTAACAACAGATGGTTATTTGTAGTGATGGATCTTGATTAACTATGTGGGTTTATTAGATTTTAGAGAAAAAAAAAACCCACACACACACAAGCCTTGACATTTGAAATTTTGACATTTGGCTGTTTGTGAATGTACAAAAACAAACAAACAAACAAACAAAACAAACCAATCAGCAATCACACATACAAGTAGAAGTATACAAATTTACAATTCAGGCATCATTCAGGTATCTGTTTTTGGCATCAACAATTATACTTTCGATTTTTACTCAAATGCATTTTATGAATTTCAAAAGATTTATAGATTATAGAATTTATCTGATTTGAAATTTAGTGAGTAAAAGTCAAACATCTTAAATTAAAGATAAACTCAATTAAAGGTACTTGTGATACTTTACTGTACTAAAGGAATTATTCTTTGTTTCTACTTTATAATACATGATAAATGTGTGACACCAGATTTCTTCCCTTACATGTCATTAAAGATGATGTATGATATGCGGAATTATGTAAGGAATAAAACTCTTGGCTGTGTGCTGTTGTAGGAAAATAATCAACGACAGGGTGCTGTGAAGAAGAGTTGCTATTACCACCCCAAAGTTGTTTATTTTCCAAAACGTGCACATCCCAGAGTGTTTTATTCCTCTTACATCACAGCTGTTTGCTAATGATTACAATTTTTAATTTCTTAAAGAATGACACTGCTTACTTTTTATCCATTTATAGCTGCATTTAATGTTGTGCAAGCTCTACAAAACATTAGCTCCTGTTATCACTGACGGGAAAGCAGTCATTCCCTCACCAGCCTCTCTCTCTCTCTCTCTCTCTCTCTCTCTCGCTCGCTCGCTCTCACACACACACGTGTTCTCTCTCTGTTTTGCTCTCATTCTCTCTGTCTCACTCTCTCTCTTTTGCTCTTCCTTGAAGTTAATAAGACAAATGTTACTGAGAAACCAGACCGCGTAACTCGTCTTTCCTGAAGACTTTCCAGGGGCAGAAAACTTGTTATTTAAAGAAGAACATAATCATTGATATGCTGAAGTTTTCTGTAACGATACATTTATTTAACATTTATAGAAGGAGTATCCAGCTTTAGCGCTTCGTAACAACACAAGGTTGTTACACAGGGTGTGTCCATGATATGAGTCCATTTGAAATATATGTTACTATAGAAACGATAATAGAGATGGTAGAGCTTATTCATATAAACCTAGTGTGATAGAAGATTAATCGACACCTTCTGACCAATCAGAATGGAGGATTTAACAGTGCTGTGTTTAGCCTTGAGAAATATATGTGCTTCTTACAGATCTACATTATTAATGATGCATTTGTGTTTGTGTTTGTGTGTGTATGTGTGTGTGTGTGTGTGTGTGTGTGCCCGCATGACCCTCATTATATCTATAATCTGTGTGTAAGTGAATAAAACACTGCGTACCATGTGCTTCTTCTGTGTTCTTTCTCATCTTGTGTCTGTATTGTGTACACATATGATGTGAGCTAATCTTGTGTATGTCTCTGTGTGTGTGAGTGTGTGTGTATGTGTGTGTGTGTGCGCGTACATCTCAAGGTGAGTGTGAGTGAATGCGGTTTCTCTGGCAGCTGCTGTGTAATCATGTGAAAGCTGGTGGAGCAAAAGAGAGCAGGTGCAGCTATTCATCTCGCAGATTTGTTTTGCCCGAGAGCAGCCTGGCAGAAGTCTTTTCAGAGCAAATGGAGAAAAATGGCAAAACGTATTCTAAATGTCATTCATTCAAGACGTCGTGTCACTCTGACCTTAAATCATCTCTGCCTTTTGTAAATGTGGATTGGGCAAAATACCACATTTTGATAAGAGACGTTATGAAAAAAGGCTGCTGGGTGTGTTTTGTGTTTTTGTGTGTGTGTTGTGGGTGTGTCATGTTGGAGTGCTTCTGTATTTGCACTTGTGCCACTATGTTTGTTTTATATGTAATAATTATTATTTTTTTCCAATTTGCTGTATGCATAAACTTTATACAATTCAGGTGCAAAAAAAACAAAAAACAGACAGAAACTGGTTAAATTACAGTTTGCCCTATGGCAGAGACTGGCTAATAATAAATAAAATAAATTGTGTGTGTGTGTGTGTGTGTGTGTGTTGGGGGATGTTGTGGGCTGGGTGAACACTGACAGTTTTGATTTGTGTGGACATTTGGCAGGTCCCCATGAGGAAAATCACTTTTTTTTTTTTTTTAAACAAAAACTGAAGCTTTTTAATTAAAATAGATAGATAGATAGATAGATAGATAAAAGAGTTAAATGATTTTCCTTTAGTTACTGAGATATTAAGATTAAGGTTAGATTAAGGTGTAGACAATGCATGTGTGTGTGTGTGTGTGTGTGTGTGTGTGTGTGTGTGTGTGTGAGATGTTGAATGGCATCTGTATTTGCACTTGTGCCACCATTTTTCTTTTTCAGCTTGCAGCATTCAATATTTAATATTAATAGTCGAGAACAGGTTAATTTACAGTTTGCCCTGACAGAGCATGGCCAATTTTAAATAAATTAATGAATGTGTGTGTGTGTGTGTGTGTGTGTGTGCGTGCACTAGAGTTAACCGCAGCTCTGTGCTGCTATCACAGACATGCAGAAAGAACACTTTGTACAGTCATTAAAGCTTTTCCGTATTTACTCTCCTGATGGAGGGGAACAACATTAATGGTCTCTTCTAAAAGGAATCAAGTGCTCGGCCAGTACATTAGCTGCAATTACACTAAAATATCTCCCGGGCCAGAGATCTGCGCTGTATGAAGAGCCTGTTTTGACATGCAAGCGGCGACACTGACATGAGATGGATGTGCCACGAGGACGTTCTTCTCATCTCATAAAGAACAAGCAGGGAGAAAAAAATCCATTAGAGGCCAATCATAAATATCTCTGTTCATTCTATTATACAGAGATGAAAGAACGCACGCAATCAGATTATGAAGGGTATCAAGTCGGGTTTGGATTTTCCTCTCTTCTATTATACCGATAATTTACTGCCCTCTTATAAAATATCAAGTAATGATGAAAGAAAGAGCTTTAAATAGCAGCAGGTAGAACACATCCTCATATTCCACCCTCAAGCTAATGAAACCCGACCTGCTATTAGCTGGATTAGCGTAGTCCAGAGCTACTATATCATTAAGCTTATTGGTCTCGCTGTGTGGTGAAGGAAAGCTGGTAGAGCTGTAATGAGGGGCGCAAGGCATGCTGGGAAATGATGCTAGCATAGCATGACAGCTTGTTATCAACTAGAGCTACTGAAGAGCAGAGCCATGACGACCATGAAAATCAGCCCCAGAGCAAAAACTGGCATTTTGTAGCTTCCTCTCTCTCTCTCCCTCTCTCTCTCTCTGTGTGTGTCTCTGTCTGTCGCTTTTTATCCATGGATCACTCCATCATCGGTTTGCGCTCTGTTTATAGGGTATAATATACTTCTAAAGTGCTCTAGTACATTAGTGACTGTATAAAACACCGTGTGAGGAAGATCTGCATATTTACACATATTTGTATCTGCACCTTCTTTGTTTACAGCCTCTGCCGTTTAGTTATTTCAAACAAAATGGCTGGGATTAGTCATGACATCAGCACTGACCTTGATGCGTGTCTGTGTTATGAATGATCTGATTTTCTTTCTTTGTTTTCCTATTCACTGTGTTTTGATTAGTTGAATAGTGTGCAATAGCAGACTGTGCAATGATCATTAACGATCACGCTGTTTTACTGATTTTCACTAGAAAATTGTGAAAAAGGGATTTTTTTGTCATCAATCTAGCTTGCAGGGAAAGTTATCAAACCATGTAGTAAAGTATTCAGCAGGTTGTAAGAAGGTTATGATAATAACATTGTAGAAATTTGTTAAATGTCATTATTATGCTGCTCATGCAACCTTCCCTGTTAGACAAAAACTGACATTATGAAAATGTTAGTGTTAAGGCTCCTACAACCAGAGCTCTTATTGAACCTTTAGAAGCCCTACACAACATCCTACTTGCCCCTCAATCCTGTGCTAACAAGCTCTCTGTTCCTCATTGACACAAGATTTTATTACTATATGCCAGCTCAGAGGGCCTAAGTGACTGCTTATACACGACAATGTTACACTAAGGTTGTAGGAATGTTTCTAAACATTATTTTAAAACATTACCAGAATGCTTCAGATTAAATGTTCTTTGAACCAAAATTTCCCCCAATCGTAACATGGAAAATGTTCTACTATAACTATAGTTGTTGACTCGATTGTAAATGTCCTTCTTCTGTGGTGTGATATTTGACAAGCTCGTAAATTCACAAGGCACTTTCAAATCACACACTTTTGGTTACTGATGGTAAATTAGTCGCCTTTCGCCAAAGAACCAAGGAACTAAAGCCAATCACTCAAATGTTTGCTAGCATTATAGCTCAAATCAGCTTCCATGCTAGTAGCGAGCTGTCTTGATACAAGCTAGTTAAGTATGATGCATAATTCACAACACACAGATATACAGTATGTAGTGGTGTCGTATTTTTAACAAATATTTTTCTTCCATTTTGTTGTTCGACACATGTACTTTTATACATGTGCATTTACTAACAGCCAGTCACATATGAAATATAGAAATTTACAAATAAATACATAAAGGGCTCAGACAGTCATCTGGGTTTTATAGTCACAGCAATTAAAGTTTAGATTTCTACTTAACCTCCTGAAGCTGTCTGATGCCAAAAAATCACTTTATGAATAACAGTTTGGATTACAGTATAATCTAATAATCTAATAATCAAATGAAATTTAGTGAGCAAAAGTCAAAAATCTTAAGTGAAAGAAAAACTTGAGATACTTGATACTGTAGTGAAGTAATTGGACTTTAACTCTTCCCTCTGTGTTTATTTAAGAAATATGTTCAGATGCTATGGAATTATGGAAAAATATAACAAAATTACGGCAGCACAGTGGCGTCTCATAGTTCCTGAGTCGCCGGTTCAGTCCAGAGCTCAGGCTACTGTCTGTTCCAGTGTGCTCAGGATAGACTCCAGATCCACCACCAGTACGCCATGTTGAGTAAAATTCCAGTTAAATTCATTTCAGTTCCAGATCATAACACTACAAAATATGGAAAAGTTCTATGGGGGTGAATACTTATGCAAAGTACTGTATTTCAATAGACTCTTATTTCTGCACTGTGCTTATGATCTGTAATTGTACAGAAGATTAATATGGTATTAATTAGATATAAATGAATCCTATTTAAAACATTAAAGCCTGTCAGTTTTGTGTACACAAATAAGAATAATTTTAACAGAGCACGCATTTGCACAAATGGTATTCATTTACCAGGTATACTTTAATCTAATTATTTTATTAATCTAATTTGTTTTTCTTGTATTAGATGTATTAAAACAATCCAAACGCATACTGGGCTGAAATGATTGAACAGGCAATGCACTGCTCTCACAGCCTGCACACATAATTACATATCATTATTATGCTAATACAAAGGCATAAAAGGCTAATTAGTGAGCTAAAGAAGCTTTATTCTGCCTGTGTGCTTTTGACAGATTTTTTATTTTTTTTTTTTAATTCAGGTTAAGCCTTAAAACATATTGTTTTAATACGTGATCACAGGAGCCATGACAAAATAGTGTGTAAAGTTAAATGGCATATAAATACAGGATGATCATAAGAAATTTGTAGGATTTTTATTTTATTTATTTATTATTTTAACAAATTAAGAGAATGGAGTGGGATTTCATCTGAGTTCATAATAATTAAGCATCAATAAACTGAGCAAACACTAAATCTACCTCCTGCCGCAATGATGAATATGTAAAACAATGTTATTTGTGTAATTTCATGTACATTATAAACATTTCAACTCATGCAGACATCTATTTATATTTTATCTTTTCTTCTATGAGCTTTATTGTATAAAGCAATAATTCTCATTCCTTGCTGTGCCTTCACTGCCTTCAGCTTGAACTGATGCTAATGCGAGCAGTAAGTGTCTGGACATCTGCTGCTTACTAGCATTAACGGCATATTTCAACTCATTTAACAAAAAAGAAAAAAAACATCTCTTACTGTTTTACTGTTTGATTTTATACCATTTAAATAAAACAGTACACCAGAGTAGGAACAGGAACAATGTTGATCCATTATAAATACATTCCCAGTGTTTATGAAAATGAGTCCAGATGTGAAGTGCTAAAACCGAGAGACAAGATGGTGCTTTTCTCCATCTTTTATCAGTCCCTCCTCTCTCAGAAATAGTAGCACTTTAATTTTATAGTGTGTAGTTTCTCAGATTTCCCTACAGGCTGATAGCTGCAGGAGCAATGCGCAACATCTGCCTCTTCTTCACACACATTCATACGAAAAGCATTATTCCTGTCTAATACTACATCAAAGAGAGGCAGAGAGAAGGAGAGAGAGAGAGAGAGAGAGAGAGAGAGATACAAGCTGTATGTTGAAATAGCTGCTAGCCTGAGCCGAGTGTTGACCCCTGTGGATTGACAGCTCAGAAACCCATTAAATGGTTTGCTGTCGCCAAAAGCTTTAGAGAAGCACCAGAGGCCATTCTGGATAAGAAGCACTTTGTGAAAACAGTGTCATATCTCGCAAATATGTGATAATATACTAGAAATGATGGCATTAATATTGGCACCTATAAATCACACACACATTACATATACATATATATATATATATATATATATATATGTGTGTGTGTGTGTGTGTGTGTGTGTGTGTGTGTGTGTGTGTGTGTGATTAATGTATAGGTGCCAATATTAATGCTGTCACATTATCACATATATGCTATAGATAGATAGATAGATAGAAATCTGAATGTGGTTAATTGTGTCTTGTGCATGCCATCAGAATGGCACAGGATGTTGTCTCTGTGCCAGTTTTTATACAATTTCATGCACCATGCACGAGGAGCACCATGAAAACCAAATGGAATTTATTCACACTCCTAATTCACAGCAATGTGGTATTTCCCCCATATCTGCTGCTGAACATATATTTCCTTATTTCATTTAGACATCACTTATTCAGCCTATGCAAAATCCAGCTTGCTTATTTATCAGTTTCATCTTTGCCATACGTGTACTGTATCCAACTCATGTTCAACTCAACTTCACAATTTAACAAGTGCAAAATGCTTAAATGCCAATTATTATTATAATATTAATAATTATAGCATACATATTAGGTAGAGTAGTATAAGTAATAACAATAAAAATAGCAAATAACAGCAAATAACATGGGCAGTGTGCTCTTTGGTTGTCCCACCCAGATGCACGGCTTCTCCAAATGATTATCGAGAGAGCTCTCAAAGGGGCGGAACCTTGTGACCAGCTGCCAATCACTGAAATGGTAATGAACATGACTGACATCTCAAACTTAAACATATCAGCACCAGACTTACAGAGTGCTCGGAGCTCTGCAGCAGTCAGTCAGTAGCCTAATTCATTACTTTTCTTATGTAAAACTTTTTATGTTTTCATGTTTTACACAAGTAGTATAACTTGTAATTTTATCATTATAATAGGTAAACATTGTAAATAAATTGTAAGTCTACAGTTACGTTTGATTATTTGTGCTCGGTTTTTGTTTATTTATAGTTCTAGATATCTACCTTCTTCAGTGAAATTGAGCTTGCTGGCAGACCAACACTACTAATTTTCTAGACCTGATTTTGGAAAAGTAATTTCATGCTCTAAAGTATGAGGAAAGACTGGAGGATACACCAACAGAAAAAACAGATAAAACAGATAAAACTTCAATAACACACACCTATGCCTCCCCTATTTTAAAAACCACCAACTGCCACTGGTGTCAACATGTAATTTATAATGCAGTAGTAGATCTTTATTTGCTTATTAATCCTTCAGCTGAGTAACTGTCACATATGAGGCTTTGTGTTAGGCTGAGGAGCTTTGGACATGCAAACCGCATGCCGCCAGGCTACTCAGACACGTTATATCCATAATTTCATAATCATAATCAACACTAAAACACACCAGATGAGACTTTATTCATTTCAGTAGTCTGTGTTGGTAGAATTTTGAGTGAAATAAAGATTTGTTCATTTAACTTTTCTTTTCTTATGTTCCTTATACACGGTCCTTCAGTCAGAATTGTGCAGGACCTTTTGCGAGATTCGGCACTATGTACAGTCTGTCCAAGACCTCAGAGCTGCACCTGCTGTGGGTTCAGGATAGAAACTTGACTCTAGTTATAAATAAAACTTAAACTGAATATGACTTTTGTTAACTCTGATCTATTCAAGTTCTAAGATGAATAACAGCAGCACAATTACATAGCTGTCTACATGATACTGTTATTTTCAGTATAAACAAATCACAACCAAAATCAGACCTCTTGGCCCATTCTTTACCTCGATGAAACTGTGATAACAGTTTATTTTATTTCAAGTGCGTTTTGTGGGTTCCAAAAAACTAACCTCTCTCTATTTATTCTTTCTGTGGATCTCGAATAACTGTAGTCTGCTGAATGCTCTCCATTTGTTTGGCTCACTTTTGCAATTCCTGCCTAAATTAGGATGTGTTTTACATGAAAAGTACAGGATGTCAGAAAAGTCAGGAACCAATGGGAATATGTTGATTGAAATCCACAAAAACGTGATACAGCAGCTGAGAAAATGTGTAGGGTGTAAGGGTGTAGATGTAGAGCATATGTTGTAAATAATGAATAGAAAATTAAGTATATGTAGTTTTACTCTCATTGGTTCATAGGGTCATTTGGGTGTGTCGTATGTACATTATATGATTCATAAATATTTTATTCTCACTTTATTGTTGTTTCATGAATCAAGTGCAGATTTGTTCATATGTCTTCCCATGTGCTGAAGTCTGCGTTCATTTCTATGCAACTTTGATCAGTGATGGCCAATCTGTTTACGTTTGCCGAGAACAGCTGAAGTGGTTTGAAACTTGTCAGCTTTGGTTGAGCTGAAGTGAGATGGAAAGTTGTGAGTCATAACAGAGGAACAGGCATCAGAGTGTGAAATAAAAATGAATGCATGCTTGGATTTCACTCTGACTCATGGTATCCAGCTGAAGTCTGAATGTTACATTTAATTTTCTACATTGTGATGATTTTTGTCAATCTTCATCAGTGCAGCAAAAATATTGTGCCTTATGATGCAGCAAACAAGACAATACACCATCTTCAAATACAACAGGAAGATCTGTCAACACTTCGTCGACATTTCTCTCCGCCTCTCTATTTGTCATTTTCTGATTTTTTTGGCAATCTTTTTCCTCAGCTGGCTGTCATTACTCGTCTCTCTATCTCCCACTGCCAATCATTCACTCCTCCGTGCTCCACTCTTCAAGCGAGTGCTACGGTAGTCTAATGCTCACACTGAGAAGAGAGGGAAAAGGCAAAAGTGCCCAGCAGCTGTTCCTAATCAGGCATTTACTGGGCTCTGATGGCGCAGTAATTAAGGGATTAGTGATGTTTGGTTATACTCGCTGATCTGGGCTCGCCTCTTGGAGGGCTTGTTCGGGGGGAAAATATGGTCGAGCCCAGCCAAAGCTCTTAAACAAAGATGTTTACACATTATTATCATGTGTCTCCTCTAATTGCTCAGTGTAGCTCCTGGCAATGCTGATGCTGGAGAGACCTGAGAATTCTAGCTCCCTGTGAATCGATACGCTGTTGTAGCTTATTTCAACTATTTTCCTGGTTGAAAATTTGACATCTTATTTCAAAGATATTGCCAAGATAAGTCAACTAAAACCACAATTTATTTGGTAGCATTGCAGCCCCACAGCTCCAGGGTTCCTGGTTTGATCCTGAGCTCAGGTTACTGTCTGTGGGGAATCTTGCATGTTCTCGCTGTGTCCATGTGGATTTCCTCCAGGTTCTCCGGTTTCCTCCCACCTCCCAAAACACACTGATAAGTGGTTTGGTGACTTTAAGTTTCCTCTAGGTGTGAGTTTATGTGTATAGTGCTCTGCAATGGATTGCTGACACTTCCAGGGAGTCTTCCTGCCTCATGCTTAGTGTTCCCGGGATAGGCTCTGGATCCAGCCTGATCCTGATCAGGATAAAGCACTTACTGCAGGTGAATGAATGAATGAATGAATATGGTTTCATTACAGATCTGGAATAACTCAATTGACTCCTGTTGTTTATTCCAACAGGAGTCAAATGTCATTAAGGCTACCTTTGCGTATTTTGATGTTGAGTTAACATGACATAAATTAGTTAATGTTGAATATATGGGATGCATTAAGAAGAAGTAGTCTCATACACCAGACGTCTGCCTTTTGCTAGAGAATCGCTACAGTTTGTCGGTAAATGTGACTAAGAATCTTCTACTTTTACAGGGAGAAGTCTTGTCTTGACTGACATTACAAATGTTGTAAAACTCTCGAAGAACTTTTGAAGAAGAGATGCTATGAACAATTTCAATGTAAACATTATACCTTTCCTAATCTGATTGGCTCTTCACATTTCTGTGGGTTCAGATTGCAACCTTTGGGATTCTGAAGCTTGTAGCCAGATAAGTGTACAACACATATCAGATGCTCTGTTGGCTGTGGGAGGAGCTTCTGAGAATGCAACTATTTCTATGATAACACTCCAAGTGAATGTATGGAAATCTTGAGAAATCAACATTCCAGAAGAGATTATACTATAAAAATAATTTTGGGTTGGATTGATGTAAAAGTTTAATAAATTCTGATTTCGCTGTTCAGGTTACATATCAGATATGTATCAGATTTCATTACTATATAAAAATGTGTCAAATCAGAATATATTTTGATGTCAAGAGTGAATGTCGTCTAAAATAAATAAAGAAACCAGATGCATGAATGTGATAGCTAATATTTAAAACAATTACCATGGAAATGGTCTAGAATTTGACTTTACACCTACTCCAGGTTAGGTGCAAATTTTATGCCTGGTTTACAGACCACTTCTTTCAAAGGTCTTTAAATTTACATCTATAAAATGAACACTAATGTGGCTTATGACCAGATGTTTACCCCTGGGTACTGAAGCTCATTTTAAGACTAATATATTGTCATCAGGCACAAAAATTTATGCTTATGACCATTCTAAAATGGTGGGACTGTCTAGAACAATCTGATCTTACTGATCATGTCTGTTCTAGTACCCTTGATCTGGCTGACCTCTACAATCAGTGATATTTTATTCTGCGTAGATGCGACTGGATGTAGGAAAGTTGTGGCCTCGGGCTCCAAAACTACCTTACCTATGTCCTGTTAGATCATCTCAGAATGCATGTACAATGTGCTGAAGCTCAGGGGAAAAAACGGGGAAGCATATGTTCACATTGTAAATAGGAGCGTACACACACACACACACACACGCATACAGACACCATGCATGACTGCCTTAACACTGAACCTTGGAGCTGTATATATGTAGATGTAGAAATCAGACACACACAGTCCAGGTGCACGCACACACACACACACACACACACACACACAGTCCATGTCTATTTTATTTATGCATTCTCTCAGTTTTTCACCCTCCTTCCCCAGTGAATCCATGGCAACCAGCTGGATTAGGTCCACTGTGTGTGTATGTGTGTGTGTGAGTGATGGAGTCAGAAAGCTGCCTTTGCTCTATAATGAGGGATAATGTGTTTATATTTGTGTAATGTTGCGCTGATTGCAGTCTCAGTGGAGTCCAGCAGAACGATTTGCATCTCTAATGACTAACGCTCATTACTGCTTATGTTATTGCATTAGCAGCTCCTTTGTTATGGGGAGAAAAAAAATCATGAACACCCAAATATAACAGGCAGTGTATCAGTCTGTATTAACCCCTAGTGGCTGTTAGTGTTTGATAATTTTTCGTTTAGATCATGATGACCATGTACACATGACATAAATACCATTTTCTGCTTCATTTTGGAGAATCACATTGGAAATTAAATTTCATATAAAAGCTATTAATGAAGACAATTGAATACTGATATCATCGTACATATCAAACATTCACATAGTAGTCCTTTGGTGCTACAATGCAAAAATGACTCTAAATTTAACAAATAATAATTTGTAAACATGAAAGTAATACATGGTGCATACTTTACAAGCTGGAAATGTAAGTACACAATTTCTAATATTAAAAAATACCAGCTATATCAAGGTTTGATACTAAATTCCTTAAATTGATGTATTTATAATAATTATTATTTACTTTCAGGTAAATGAAATAATTCTGTACCATTATATTAATTGTTAAACATATGCTTTGTGAGAAATAAAACTCAATGTGGTGTGCTGTTACAGGAAAATAATCAATGATGGTGTGTGCTGTGTATTACTATCACCACTATGAAGTTGATTATTTTTCAATAAAAATATGATCCATTCCTCTCATACAACAATACGGCAATATTTTCTAAATATCACAATGTTTTTATTAACTAAAGAACATGTACTTTTTATTCATTTATAGTTACTTTTAATGTTGTGGAACTTCCACAAAACAAGTTCTTGTTGATATTTCGTCGCCTGCATCTCCTTTTTGTCTCACTTGAAGTTAATAACAAACAAATGCATCCTCCCGTGTTACAGAGAAACCACAAAGTCTTTCCCATGTTGGAAAACTTGTGCTCAAAGTGCTGACACTGGAGACTCCTTCCAAAAATGCTTAATCTCACAGAAATAAATGATTACAAACTTTTTTAAAAAATCTGTTCAAGCCATATAAGTCTCATAAAAGTGTAGGTTGTAACTGTAGAAATGATAATGTACAGTATTAGAACAAGTGCATTAATATAAACCTTGCGACAGGAACTACTGGCAGAGCTGCTGTTACAGAAAATTAATCAACACCTCCTAACCAATCAGATTCAAGAAATTAACAGCCCTGATGTATAATTGTACTTTTCAGTTACATATATACTGTATGTCTCAACTAAAGCAGTTTGGTAGAAGTGTTATGTTATGTGTTACGTAATGTTATGTTGGTGTTATATTTTTTTTACATTAGTACTTATATATTTGTGCCCTAAAATCTGATATGCAAAGTATCTAAAATCTAAAATGATCTAAAATTGTATTTAAAATTCTTTGTAATTACAACATGGTTACCGAAATTAAATACTAGGGCCTTACCATACTCTAAAATAAAATGCTAGCAATTAATAATAATAATAATAATAATAATAATGCTGAGGTTAAGTGTAATTGCAAATGTATTGATATAAATTCAGCTTTACAGCATATCTTCTGTCTTCAGAGTGTACAAAATAACCTTAGTGAACCTCAGTGTCTTCATGCTTCATGTGTGTGTGTATCTGTGTTTATTGTACTGAATGGAGGTGAGGGGAGATCTTGTCAGACATTTCTCACACCATGCATCTTGTCTCTTCGTGTCAGTCACGCTGTTAGTGATCGATCTGACCTACACTTTTCTTATCCCCCACCTACATCACTTCAGCTAAGTTCATTACTTACCAGCACAGTGTTAAACATCCTCTCTGTCTATCTCTTTCCATCTCTCACTCACTGTCTCTCCGTATCTCGCCGTCATTGTTCTAATCACCTGCAGAAATGCTCTCCGGGTTTATGCTCTCATAATGGCCGCGGGCTAAACTCTTTTATTTATCCGCTGAGCCGTGTGGATGGATCAGGCTCTTCGTTTGCAGTGAATAAGCTTAGAGGGAGCTTTCTGATTACAGTCAGAGCTTCACGCAGTGCAGGCATGAACAGAATACTAATACCACCTGTCACATGGAGCTGAACTGGCATGGATGGATGAAGAGAATGACTGTGTGCAGTGAATACACCGTGTCTACTGAGTTACTAGGACAAGCAGTGTAAAAAAACAGAGTGATATAGATAGCACACATATTAGACATTAATTCATAGCTAATGAGTGTGTTATGAAGTTATGACTAGTTGTGATATCGGACCACGGACAGGCTAAAAAAGTTATATTACTAATCAGTTACTATTAGGAGACCATTATGGTTGAGTTTTATAGCATGGGGTCTCATCATACAGATATAAAGCTTTTACAAACAGAAACACTCTCATTGAATGAGAAATAGGCATCACCAGCCATGATTGCTACTTTTTTTAAGCATTTCATGTCCGTGGTCATGCCTTGGCTTTTATGAACAGCAAGTGCACTTAACAGAAAAACAGAAAAGTGCTTGTTGTTAGCCAGCTCTTTAATTCAAGCCACATAAAACTTCCTGTTCTGTCATTTGTTCCTTGGTATAACTTGAATGACCGAGACAGTAATCCACCTTGTTCATGATTATTTCACACGCGCATTCTCAGTCATTGCCGGTGATGTGTTACGGATGTGACAACAAAGCGGGATTAAATAAATTCGCCGAAATTCAAATGAAATCTATGGCATGTTTCACCTGACACCTGACAGTCTAGGCTAGAAAGAAATCAGCCCCAGTCTCAAGTTCATACCATTGTTTCTATTTTTATTTATGAGCATTGGAGGTGGTGTTGCTGTTGGTTCCACAAAAGTCCAAAATAATCCACTCTGTTAACAGCTAATAAGAGTTATTGTCACATCTGCACTGGACTTTTCACCACCATACCACTGGGGGCACCCTCCCCCAAATTTCTAGGATGCTTCCTCATTGGTCATTCTCATTTCCTGTGCTCAGTATATATAAGGCACATGTACACAGAGAATAACCGTGAAGCCTTGCCAGTTGTTTAATCTCTTGCTAGTTGTTTAGCCTCATTTAAATACCCTGCTTTTCTCTTTGGCCTATGCCTAGCTGTAAGAGGTGTGGAATATGGTGATGCAGTGGGGTGCAATTTCTGTATTTTTTATTTATTTAATATTTTACCTTATGGAATTTTGTAATTTATCTGTCTTTAAAATATTATTGTTATTTGAATTTTTTATTCACCTATTCTAGTACTCTTCTACCTTTTACCAAGCTTTTTTTTATCAGCCTAGTTTATAAACTTTATTTTATTCATTTGAGTGATTTTATTTGAGCTTTTGTACAGTACATCAGTCAACAATTGTTGTTTTAAATGGGCTTTTCAATTAAATTTGACTCTGACTTTTAGTTGTTAGTAATGAAGTAAGTTCTGAGCCTCTGTATTCCTGATTGAGCTTTGTGTATGACCCTCGGTTTTCTAGTTTAGATCTCCATTTGTTCTGGCAATTCAGAGACATTCTGTGTACTTATCTCTTCCTGTTTCATTGACTATGATTTAGTATTAGTCTTTGTACAGTTCTGCATCATTAGTCTTTTTATGTATGACCCTGGACTCTTCAGTGTTTGTGTATTTTAGATTGTGGATATTGTTCATAATAAACCTCTTGCAAAATGTACCTGATTATCTCTTTAAGTCCTGTGCATTACACTTAATTTAAGCCTTATTATTATTATTATTATTATTTTAGGTATTTTTAAGCTTAGTCTTGCTAGCCTATTTATACCAGCCTACTCTGATGTTGACGTTCTTTTAATTATAAAGAATATTTACAGAAATTATGTCACATGCAAACCAGGGAAGGAAGCAATACAGTATGTAAACTAGTTTTTGTGTGTCTTGGTTGTTCTTGAAAACTTGTGGAAGTGTAAAGTGAAACTAAAGCAGATCATGTTCAAAATGGAATATAAACACAAAGTAAAAGTGTGGATATTCTGTTTAAACCTTGAAACCTTAAAAAAACAGGTTCTATTTAAACCTGAGGTGAATATATAATAGGAAACCAACTTTGCTTCTGTAAGACTTTTGATCATTTTGAGCATCATACATCTTAATAAACATTCTTTACCACTTAACGAATTGGTAGTAAATCAATGATGGTGTGTTAAATATACTAACAAGCTGTCCATAATTGATATGCTTTGATATCAGCACTGATATCCTGAAACCTTGTATTCACTCACCACCTTTTTACAGACATACTGAAGTTGCATTTTAACTCTTAAAAGAAAAAACATCTTAAACAGGATGTATAGATATTCATATGTTGTGTAATATTATTTCTTTCTTTCACTGAACTGTTTTCAGATAGATTTTGTCAGCTATGTAGTTTGTAATAAAGTAACACCTTCTTGTTGCCAGGTAACAGCAAGTGAAGATGTGATGTGTTGCATTAATAGAACACCACTGGGTCATGTTAATGGACTAATTTGTGAAATTAATGTGTAGATTAGTGTGAAATGTAATAATAGGGGAACAAGGTGAAGAAGTAAGTCTGCATTTTGCAGCTCCAACATCATACTGTGTTGTAATATATATTACAACATGTAGTATACTGTATTACATATGTAATATATCATATCAGACAGCATCATCGTCCCACACGTTCAAATTCAGAACTATTCTCAAATTGTATATAAAATTCTGAAGGTTAAAGTTAGAGATGAGGTTTGTGTTTGTACTTCATTTAGTTTTAACTTATTTTTTTATGATATTGAACAAAATCCATCGAAACAAGCTTACTTATTTGAATCTCTAATATATTTTGGTTGTTTCTGTAGAAATACTTGATTTTTCTTGGGGGGGGGGGGGGGGGGGGGGGGGGGGGGGGGGTGAGTGGTGGAATAAATTTCATGTTATGAAACTATATAAACATTTGAAAGAATTAGTTTGATCTATTGATTAAGCTGAGATTTTGCTGAAAAAGCTAAACTGAAAACAGTACTATTTACTAACTAGAACAACAATTAGTAATTGTTTTGTACTAACTAAAAAAGTTAAGATGTTAGCATATTATTTATAGGTAACTCAATGTGTTACCATTATATTTTACTGTTTTAATGTGGACTTTAGAGTTAGTGCCATTTAGTAGCAACGAGGGATTAACAAGTTAAAATAATTTTATTCTCAACTTGTTACTGCTACAATTTTGACCTTTTTAATTAGTAACAGGAATCTAATAAATGTAATATGTAAGGAATCTAATTTACAGTATGTAATAAGTAAGGAATCTAATAAATGTAATATGTAAGGAATGACAGTCAACAGAGTTATATTTTTTTTCATATAACAGCATGGTCTGAAGTGTGTTATTTCACTGATACCACAATGAATGTAATGCAAAGAATACAATATTGTGATTTTTTATTGTTCATAGTTAAATTTAATGTTGTGGAATACACTCAACACAAGTTACCTCCTGTTTCATGCTTCATGTTATAGCAGCTACAAACAGTTGTTTGATCACCAGCATCATCTCCTGTATTCTTTCTTGAAGTTAATATGACCAAAAACAAACAAACAAACAAACAAACAAACAAACAAACAAACAAAAGCAGCTTATCACGTTTCAGAGAAACAGTAAAGCGCAAACTGCTCTGTGCTGAAGACTCTCCCATGGTGGATAAAATACAGACTGTTACAAAGAGCGCTGACACTGGAGACTTCTTCCATAAATGTTAAATAAACATCTCCTAACAGAAAGCTTCACCATAGCAACACTTTACACAACAACAACAACAACATATCAACACATTATTAGACTTATGTGGATCAATACAAGTCCCTGTGTATGTTTATGTATACCATATCTTTTTATGTCGTATATTATATATCATATATATGAGATTTTTGAATAATTTTGGACTGTGCGTATGACCCCAAAGAAGATCCAGGCCTCAATTTTACCTCAACTCATTACACCCCTAAACAAGCATCGCTCGTGCTATTTGATTGAGGTGATACGATATTTCAAATTAAATTCTGTCAATATACTAACCATGCAGCCTTCACCCAAAGCTGACAGGTATTACAGTGCTGGAAATTTCATTTATCCTGATTTAAACTGAACCAGTCACCTTTCGCTTCATTTAAAAGTAAGATGGAGCTGCCTCCTGACATCACCGCACACATAATTCACGTCAGATGGAATTGAAACTAACAGAATCCAGATTTTTTTTTTTTCTTCAGAGAGACATGTCTCCATGGCCTGACCTAGATAAACTATGCCTGTACTTGACTTCAATTACGCTCTGTATCTAAACAGCAACAAAATAATTGAGCAGGTCACTGTATTTATAATGTAAAATATGTAATCATTTTTTTAATAAAACATGTAGCTCTGAAGCTTGGACTGTAGTGTTCATTTTGATTTTTTTTTTAAAAAGTGAACAAGCAATAAAGAAAGAGTAAGTGAGAGAGAGAGAGCGAAAGAGAGCAAGAGAGAGAGAGAGAGAGAGAGAGAGAGAGAGGGAGAATTTATCGTTCTCTGTTCTGTGAGATAATGAATGCTTTGTCAGGGAAAATCCATCAACGGTCACCAGAGGGGAAGAAAACGTCAGGAAAAGTTATGGTTTGTTGGCTTTTAACCCACGTGGTTTGGGCCAGCAAAGTAATTGAAGAACAGAACATGTCATGTTGGTGCACTTCATCTATTTGTATTGCTATCTGGCACTGCAAATAGAAATATTGTGCTAGCAACACAATGTATAATAATAGGGATTGTTTTTAGTGAGTAATGAAACATATTGAGCCACAAATGGATGCGAAATGAAATGCACAAACAATTTGAGGTTAGTGTCATAAACCTAAAATGATGAATGGTCTTATTTTCTGTAACTGCTTTAGCTTGACCTGTGCAGATGAACTGTTACACTAATGGATATGAAAGTTATGTATTATGTAAGTGTGCTCAGAGATTAAGTAAATGAATTCCCTGGCTTCTATGTGCTGTTTACTGGCATCAAGTTTCCAGTGAATATTAGTGAACTGGCTGATCAATATTACAGTAAGTATCTCTTCATATTTAATAAGCCATATTTATAACGTGGGGAGTTCTCTGGTTATTAATTATTAGGAATAGGCTATGCATGCAGATTCTTTTCCTGCCACAAGCACAACCCGAAAGCACAAACATATACTTAAATGAAAGTATAAATGAGAGCATTACTCAATTAAAAGTAAAAGCAACTATCATTCATTCATTCATTTATTTACCTTCAGTAATCACTTTATCCTAGTCAGGGTTATGGTTGATCCAGAACCTATCCAAGAACAAGGTGAGAGAATTCATCGGAACATCAGTCCATCTCAAGGCACCATGCACATATACATTCACACACTCAATCACACCTAGGGCCAATTTATCTTAACCAGTCCTCCTACCTTCATGTTTTTGGACAGTGGGAGGAATCCGGAGAACCAGGAGGAAACCTATGCAGATATGGGGAGAACATGAGAAACTCCACACAGACCATAACCTGAGCGCAGGATCGAATCAGGAACCCTGGAGCTGTGAGGTGGCAAATTTAAATATCCACATGTAAATATTCATAAATATTAATAAGTATTCAAAACCCAAAGTTAATCAATTTAACTGGAAATAGAAGATTTGTTTTTCTCACGTATGGTCTCACAAATATGTAACAACTCAATTTTGTTAAAAATGACAAAGACTAAATTTAACCTTTTCGTGTGACTTCATTAAAACTGAACAAAATCCAAAATGTTTCTTTGAATTCATACATTTTTAAAATGAGATCAGTCCTGTAGCCAGGCAAAAGTAACTATGATAATGCATTAGATCACATATTTATACATTGTAAAAGTGTACTCTATTTAAAGTTTTTTTTTTTTTTTTAACAGTTACTTTATTACTCTCATCTAGCATATGTAAAACATTTACAGCTAAAAGTTATTTTCTCCTCTGGCTCACCATACTGAGCTTTAAGTCTGCTCTTTTCTATCAAAACATAAATAGAACAAGGATACTGATTGGTCATGGCTGGCTGCGTTGTGTGTGTGCTATGTTCTTCTTAGATGATGATTGGCTGGCAGATAGAACCTTGTATAACTAAACTTATTTGTACAAAATAAAATGTAACACCACAGGAAAATAAAACATCCCCCATTGAAGTTTAATTCAATTCAACTCAATAGAATTTTATAATACAATGCAATTTTAATGAGCAAGCCAGAGGTGATGGTGGCAAGGAAAAACTCCCTGAGAAGACATGAGGAAGAAACTCTGTGAGGAACCAGACTCAAAAGGGAACTCATCCTCTCCTGGGTGACACCAGATAGTAAGAATATAAATCATTACTCTTCTACAATTGTATATTATAGAGTCAAGCAGTGCTAAGTATCTTGGAAAGATCTTTAGTATAATAATCAGGATCATTGTTGATGTCAGTAGAGTTTTAGCTTTAAGTCTATAATATCCACATGAAGTTATCCACTGTATAATGGATGAGCTTTGAGCATAGTTTTTACATGTTTAACTCATTGTCCACCCAAATGCCGGTTAGAACCTTATAATACTCAAGTCACGAAATATATATTAATACTTGTTTATTTATTATGTTGCTATATTAACATTACTTATGTAGGAATAAGACACAACTGACCATGCTGACCATGCCACGAAAATAATACATGCCAGGGTGGTGTGATACAGTATGATGCAAAAAGTATTATTTTTGTATATCAGCTCAATCCAAAGTGTGTTACTCCGCTTATAGCTCAGCGATTTGCCAAAGATTATGATGTTACATTTTTATTAATGAACAGCATGTCACGGTTTATAGTTAGATTAATTGTTGTGGAATGTCTATAATACTGGTTAGTTCCCGTTATCACTTTTGTTATAGCAACTATAAACAGTCGTTCTTTCATCAGCATCTCCTTTTTCTCTCTTTCTTTCAAAAAAAAGCAACTTGTCATTTAACTGAGAAACTGGAAAACATAAACTTGTCTGTTTCTTGTGCTGGGAAACTTTAGAAAGCACTTTGACTATTACAAAGTACTTCCATAAATGTTAAATAAACATGACGTAACAAAAAAACTTCACCACATCAAGGATTATACATTTTTCTTTGTTGAACAATGACATTTTTTAAAAATCTGTTTATTATTAGTCTTAGATTATGTGGAGTGTCTGCCATACAAGTCCCTGTATATGAGCTGTTTCTATAGAAACAAAATCCATCGTTCATGTTACAGCTGGAACTAAGTGGTGCTGTTATAAAAAAATAAAACCTTCTGACCAATCAGATTCAAGAATATAATCGCACTGTGGTGTAAGGTGTAATAATGCTGAAGTTCATGGTTTGTTCCTGTTACGTTATGTTAGATAAGAGAAACTTAATGTGTTACCGAAAACATGATCCTTGAGATTTGTAACGAGTAAGAGGAAGGCCAAAATGAAATGGTAAAAAGTGAAAAATGTGCATACAACTGAGTAATAATACAAGCATTAAGTGTTAAGCTGCTTTGTGACATCGTGCATTGTTAAAAGCTCTATACAAATGAAATTAAATTGAATTGATTTAGATTTTCACTGTAGATTTTCCCTGTAACATTTCCATTGTCTGAGCTTCACGGTCATATGTTATTAATTTGCTGAAGGGTAAAAGAAGAAACATTTTCCCACTGGCTTCCAGAGCTCTGGTTAGTCATCCATGACATGTCACGGTAAAGGAATGTTATAGAGACAATACTGTGTGTCTGTTTCAGGAGAAAAAAAAATAAATAAAGAAAATACAGTAGCATGCCTAAGATAACCGTCATCTGATCTTAACTAGGTCTGAGGATTGGAATGAGAGAGCGAGAGAGAGGCAGGGGGAAGGATGGAGAGCTGAAAGGGTGGAGGGGTGGAAAGGGGGTTTAGAGTAATTGTTCCAAAGAATGAAATTGACTCATGGGCAGTGGAGAGTGAAATGACATTGGTAGATGAAATTGGCTATTGTGTTGCTTCTAAATGTATGGACACAGCACTCATTTAATGATGCTCATCAGCACATTTACCGCGAGAAGTGAAATGCTGCTTCTCCGAAATCAGTCACGGAGAAATTGCACAGCTAACTGTATTTGTGATGCCTGGAATCTATTTTCGACAAAAGTACGCAGAGGTGAACGAGAGCACAGCTTTCATGCGCTATGAGAAATGGATACTTTAAAAACGATTTAATGGTTCTGTCACCTGAATTCTGAAAGATGAATATGATTTTGACATAAATGATGGATAAAACGGCCGGTCACCATTCCAGCATGTCATATTTTAGCGGCAAACTGTGAAGAAAACCATTTAACACTACTGAACAGTATATAATTGAAGCCACAGATAGATAGTAATAGAGTGTGACCTAATCATTGTGTCTTCTCCTTCGTCTTCTTTTTTAATTTTTGAGTTCTCCAATAGTGTGTGAATCACTGGAGCTGGAGATACCAGTCAAATTAAACTTCATATTCTCTTATTATTCTTATTACTCTTCATAAAAGATTTCTTTAACAACATACTGTATCTTCCAAACAAACAAACAAACAAACAAACATGTTCTGACATCACCATGATCTAGGGGGAGTGGCTTGTTTGACTGACAAGCTGTCACAACACTTCATTATGCTTATCTATCTGACCTCATATTGTAAGAGAAATAAAATCAGATAATCAGATGTAAATATATTGTTTTAGGTACTAGTGCCGGTGTTAGTGGGAGGTTTACCATTATAAATGAGATAGCAGAAGAAATTTGTAAACTGCTAGAGGGTTTCAAATACAGCTTCGTCCATGGTATAGAAATAACTTGTTGCTAAACTGCTGCACGTACAGCCGATGGGATTGCAGAGACCAGCATTCTGACTGATTAAGGCTGTTTTTTACTAAGATTTTTTTTCACTTTCACCATTTTCCTGACTCTGGCAGAAATATGCTTTCGGCATTGTGAGTATTATGATGTGTGATATTATGAGCTATTGCTTGCTTATTACAGTTGTTTTAGAGAGAGAGAGAGAAAGAGAGAGAGAGAGAGAGAGAGAGAGAAAGGGTATGTAAGGGAGAGAGACCGAGAAAGTGTGTAAATGAGAGAGAGAGAGAAACACACGCAGTGGGAATGCATGTGTGTGAAAGAGAAAGAGGGATAAAGTGTGTATGTGAGGGAGAAAGACAGTCAGAGAGAGTGAGAAAGTGTGTGTGTGTGTCTGTGTGTGCGTGTGTGTGTGTGTGTGTGTGTGTGTGTGTGTGTGTGTGAGAGGGAGAGAGAGGGGTAGAGAGAGAGACCGAGAGAGAGGGGTAGAGAGAAAGGGTATGTGTATGTGTGATAGAGACAGAGTCAGACACACACACACACACACACACACACACAGAGGGAATGTATGTGTGTGAGAGAAAAAGTGGGATAGAGTGTGTATATGAGGGAGAAAGAGCGTCAGAGAGAGCGAGAAAGTGTGTGTGTGTGTGTGTGTGTGTGAGAGAGAGAGAGAGAGAGAGAGGGAGAGGGATGTATAAGGACAGTTTGACAATGGCTTTTTATAACGAGATAAAAGTTGAAAGGTTTATTAAACTGCTGACAACACATTCAATTTCCTCTTCAATACACATAAAAATATTAAATTAAAGTAAATGAAACAACACACTATGAAAGTAGTGTCGTTAATTAGAGGTCAAATTGAGTGGCCATTAGTTCGAGGATGAAATATTGTATTTAGTGTGTGCAATTAAGATGACGCCTCAAATTAGACATCTCATTACTGATTAGAATAATTATACTAATCCCTCATCTGCAACATCCCTGTCCACTTTTATTATTAAGGGAAATCCAGATCTAATAGTATATATATGTGTGTGTGTGTGTGTGTGTTGTGTACTTCGTAAAAACCATGGCATTAAACGAATGTGGCATTGTTTTGCAATGCTCCCATAATGACCTTTATATCTTTGTTGAAAGTTAAAGAACATTAGGGACAAATACGTCCTTCTTGCTCTGCTCTCAATGATTTGACTTGAACTGTGCATGTGTGTGTGTGTGTGTGTGTGTGTGTGTGTGTGTGTGTCTGCACTTATTTAGCCCTTATGTCGTGAGGACCATAAAGGACCAAATGTATTTTTTGTTTTTGTGTATGTTTTATTTTTTTTTTTAATTTGGTGTTTTAAAGATTTAATTTGAAAACCTAAAGTTAAAGGTTAAAGGTTTAACCTATTAATTAGCTAACATGCTGTGTATAACAGTAATGTGTGTGTGTGGAAGAAGCTCTGGAACTATAGCTCTTCACCAGTGCAAAGGACACAGTGTGTGTGTGTGTGCGTGTGTGTGTGTTATTTCTACTTATAAGATTTTTATAAATATTTATGACAATGTCTTGACATCTTAATGACAGAGTTATGTATGCTATATGACTCGAATATACCAAAATTGCACTGAGCTACAAAGTCAGTTGTCATGACATCAGTCCAGAAAAGACTTAATTTTAACAAAAATCTACATTTCTCGACTTGACATGGAAATTCACAAAACCTGTCTTCTTGACAGCTGACACCATAGTGAATAAACTTTTAATAATATTTATGTAGGCTTATGTCAGTTGTCATGTGTCAAGTAACTCTATAAACACTACCTTTAAGTAAAGTGTTACATATTATTTGAACATAATTTACATTTAGTGTAAAAAATTTTTTTTGAAATCATTACTTTATCCTCCCAGAAGTTATCCCGTACTTGCTTGATGGTTCAAGAGCTTAGACTAGGTTTCCATGAACACCGCTGAGATACTTTCACTGGTTTTAATGGCCCTGCTTCGCTTCCGCTGCAGCACTAATACTACAATTACAGCTGCTCAGAAATTGCTCCTGATGTTATTACAGGTCCACGTCTTTAGTTAGATGGATGCGTGCATTGCATTCGGGCTGACATGACTGAGCGCAGAGAGAAACAACACAGGCATGGCAGGCCAGGAGCACAGAGACAAACTACACAGTTAAATGGGATTTCATACAGAAAAGGGAATGGAGTCATAAATCCACGACAAGCGCCGAGTGGCTGGGATCAGTAGTACAGCCTGTTGCCTGTAGGGGACACTGGAGTGTTACGCTAATGAGCAAACCTGTTCTGGGTGTGTGTGCATGGCTGCATGGGTGTAATTCAACTACTGTGCCAATAAAAAGAGAAAGAGAGAGAGAGAAAGAGAGAGAGAGAGAGAAGCAGTGGTGTAGAAATAAATAAATAAATAATTATGAACGGCCCCTGTGCTCCCATTTGAACATCAAAGTAATCAAGGAAAACAAGATTTTATGATGGGATAGATGCAATTAGAATATTACGGCTCCGTTCAATCGTTCGACAAGCCAAGGGACCGGTGCGTCTTAACACACATCTACTCTGTCTGTCTCTTAAGCTTTAAACATCTCCAAATATATAGTATATTCTTATATTATATTTATATACACAGTATATTCACTGCCTCAACTCCTTTGTGTACTATTAGCAATATGTGTGTGTGTGTGTGTGTGTGTGTATGTGTGTTGTACAGCCTGTCTAATAGCAACGTCCATTAAACACGCTATTCTCCCCAAAGCATTGCAGTGTTAACAGCATCAGTGTGATGACATGATGATCGCTGACGCAATGACACTCCTGGGACACGAGGCTGGCTGGTGAAAGTGTATATTTTTTTATCCTAATGTAGAAGAGACTTCTACATCGCAAATACTCTGAAGTGGGTATAAAAAATGTGTAACACTCCAAATTGTTCCTGTCTTCTGTTGTCTTTGCATGCTTTCCCTGCCTCTCTCTCTCTCTCTCTCTCTCTCTCTCTCTCTCTGACTCACCTGTTTTTTTTCTTTCCCTACGACTGACTCATTTGTTCTGGTCTGTCTCTGATGCCTCTTTCCCTCTCGTTTGCTTTCTTTCTTTTTTTCTCTGTTTTTTTGTCTGCATCTTGTCATTCACTAAACACTAAACAGTACTCTCTTCACACAGCTGAGAGGGGATAAATCTCTGTTTTTAGTATTTAGTCTCTGGTTAGTGAGCATCTCATTTAAATCTGCTGGTAACACTGTCTACAAAGGTCATATTTATAATGAACTATGAACACATGCATATCATGTCATAATGCATTCATAATACATTATACACCTTGTTATAATTATTTATAAAAATGCATTACACATCATGTATATCTTTATTATGTGTTATGAATTGCCAACATGATACATTATAAGTAGTGCTCATAACACATTATATCACTAACACCTCAGAAACCCAGCCCTGTATTTTAATTTTTATTTTTTTTTTTAAATAAATGACAAAAAGAAAAAACAAAACCTACTACCAAAAACTTAATAAAACAATGGAAATGCAGTCATGGTAACACTTTATATGAAGGCAGAATAATGGCTTATGCATACATATAACATTTTATAATGTATTCATAAGACATTATACACATTGCTATCACTATATAAGGTTTTCAGCATTGCTTTAGCAAATGTAGCCAGTACATTTTTAAATTGCTTCAGTAATGCATTTTATAGTGCAAGTATAGTGCACATTATCTCACCATTATATTTTCTCATAATGCACTCTGCAAAATGGGGCTTGGTGATTATAATGTATTATAAAGACTACTCATACTGTGTTCTGTTAACAATTTATATTTAATTCATAATTCATGCATTATAACCACTGCTATCGATTGTATCAAATTTTCATAAACAATGATAACAGTATGTATAATGCCTTATGAATGCATTATAACCCGTTATGAATGCAGTGAATGCATTCATTGGTCTTTATGCATTTGACCTTCATAGAAAGTGTTACCAAAAACATTATTTATTACTGGTGTAATAAATCCAACTAAACATACTGCTCCAAACAGTATGCATAATGTTATGCATTATGTAAATGCATTAAGTAAAGTGCCTTATAAATGCATTATAAATATAGCTATTATCTTCATTATAACATTCATTATGTGTTAATAATGCATCATGACCTATGAATATATACACAGGTCATTACAAACTGTATTTAGCTTTCATAGAAAGTGTTACCAATCTGGTTTGTGTTGCACTGCTGTGTGTATTTATTTTTAAAAATCATTTTTACAACAATAAATATCTTTTTATTATATATTATTCTTTATATTTATACTACACTTATTATTTAAAAAACCTTCAGACAAAACTGTTTTTTAACTGTTATGTGAATATAAAAACATGTATAAATTCAACAAAATGAGGCACTGGACATAAAGCTCAGAATGATGGTAGTTGTATTAGCATATTGATCATGTGTGTGTGTGTGTGTGTGTGTGTGTGTGTGTGTGTGTGTGTATGTGTGTGTGTGTGTGTTTCTTACAATTGTATTAATGTCACCCCTGCCCCCACTCTTCTGCAAGCTCTGAGACCTCATTACAGCATGAATGCAGTCTGCTAATGATTTCTGACCATAACACCAAGGTCATCTCATATTACACACAGCTTTATTACATACAACCACGTTGTCATACATTGTACATTAGAAATTTAGCATCATAAACATTGCTGAACCTTTTTTTTGCACATGGATAATACTGTATTTTTGCATATTTTCATATTTTCTTGTGCACTTTCATTTCCCCATGACTCATTAATGAATGTTTAGCTTATCTTATTGCAAATGCACTCACAATTCTGTACACTGAATATAAAATTATAAATGTTTTCATGGCTTCTCATGGGGTTGTTACTTTATGTAGGTAATGCAACTGTAACATGTAGGTGTGGAAATCTCGTGCAGGTTGCGAGTGCGTAGAATCGACGTTGTGTTTCTTGAGGACAAACTGAGAATCGTGGACAAACAAAATAGAGGTCAGTGTGCAGGCAGACTGTGTTAATGTGGGCACATCCATTATAAAAGATTAGACAAGCAAGCAGAGGACTAGAAAAGTCTTATAAATCTAGAATTCATAAGGTATTATAAGTATGTTTATAAGATATTACATTCTTATTACATACATACATATATAGTGTACATACATACATACATACCTACATACATACTAATGTCATGTGACATTAGAATTATAACATCTGCTCATAAGAACATCATAGCAAGTTTTAATGCAACATATACAGGCTCCAGTGTAGTTTATTAACTGCTAATTGTTATTGATATAACTATAACTACTTATGAGCAATTCTGCAGACTTATGCCAGGTATTATAAGGTATACATACATACATACATACATACATACATACATTATAATTTGACATGATCCTGATTAGATGCTTATATTTATTTATAATTACAAGACTTTATAATGTACAACAAATTATAATACCTGTTTATAAGAATCATAGTATGTTGTACTGCACTATAATACAGGCACGCGTATAATAACCGTTATGCTAACTGTTAACTGCTAACTGTTATGCCAGTGCCTGTGTTATGGTGCATTATAACATAAATGTCTACAATGTTATTATGAACATATATTATAATGCATTTTGTAACCTGATATCATGAAGAAATACAGTATAGTCATACTTTATAATGTTATACAATTAACTATACCTACTTATGAGCATTCATGCAGACTTATGAATCATAAAGTATGTATGCTACATAACACATTATATTAAATAGAATGTATAATGCATTATGAATTCTGGATTTATTGGAAGTGTTAAAGAAAAGCACATGGTACTATATACAAGTAAATGCACCTTATTATACTTTACTCATCAAATTTGAATAGAGATCTGTTTATTGATTTTAAACATAGATTATACTCTTTGTTTTAATAGACATGATGCTTCCTTTGTGGCACAGGACAGATTTCTGATCGGCATTGTTAAGTGTTAAGGTCTTGTTCTGCAGGAGGGTTCGTAAGTTGTAAGTGGTTCTGAAAATAGGACGAGAAATAGGACATATTGAAAAAAAAATAGAATAATAACAAAAATGTGTAAATAAATTGGAAATGATAATAAAGGATACAGGAAGGTTTTACACAGGTGGCTCCTGATTTTTATTTATTTATTTATTTATTTATTTATTTATTTATTTATTTATTTATTTATTTATTTTGTAGTTGCACATGAGGAAGCACAGCAGGAAGCAAATGGGGGGAAAAAAGGAAGGGTGTATGTGTGTCCGTGCATGTGTGTGTGGCATTGTAAAGTAGAAAAGATACTACTAAAGCAAATATATACTACTAAGAATTACAGTAATGAGTTAAATATGTAAAGTAGAAAACACAATGGGGTGTACTGTTGTAGGAAAACAATCAATAAAGGGGTGGTTTAATGGAGCGGAGTTACTATTACAACCCCAGAGTTGATTATTTTCCTATAACAAGTGTTTTATTCCTCTTACACCACAGCAGTTTGCCACTGATTATGTTTTTATTCATCACAGAATGACATGTCATGCATTTTATCCATTTATAGTTACGTTTAATGTTGTAGAATATCTGTGAAACAAGTTAGCTTCTGTTATCACTCACATTCTAGCAGCTATAAAAAGTTGTTCCATCACCACCCACTGTTAGTTCTCTCTCTTGAAGGTAAGAAGACAAGAATTCAGCTTATCATGTTACCAAGACACCAGAAAGCCCTACATCATGCTAACTTTCCTGTGGTAGAAACATTTAAGTTAGAGCTTTAGCTTTGACTGTTACAAAGCACTGCCACTGGAGACTCCTTCCAAAAATGTTAAATAAACTCCTTTCAGAAAACTTCAACATAACAACAATTACACATTTTTTAAAATGTGTTTGTGTAGCGTGTCTTCCATACAGGTCCCTACATTAGGGGCTGTAATAGAAAATTAATCAAATACATTCAACAGTGCTGCAGTATAATATAATATATTACCAATTATGAACCAGTAAAAATTTGTTTTGTTAATTTTCTTAACCACAGTCATAACCATTCATTATCATTGTGTCATGCCTTGTTCATTCCAAGGGCCCTATTTTGGTAAAATCTTTAGCTCAGTTTTACAAATAAATAATAACTAAATAAAATGTTTTCATTCACACACAGTCGTTTCCAAAAACATGGTAGACATCGACATGAGGAAACATGCTGAAAATTAAGCTAATTACTTGTAACATTACTATTAGATAGGGTATAAAACATTTTAAGGGCTTTTTAACACCTTTAATGAAAAGACAAGCAGAAAGATGAAGCAGAGGAATAGCCATGAATCTGTTTTCATCTACCTACTACCAAGCTAATATAGATAAAATGCAAATATTGCTATAATTAGTGTACATATATAGTTATAAAGATCTAAATTCATACCTGACATTTCCAGAAGTCATCATCTTTTTCAACATTTATGTCAAACCGATATGATTGACATCCATCAGAACGAATTAAAGTAAAGGGGTTGGGGTTGTGGGGGTGGTGGGGCAATTTCTTTGTGTGTACCTATTGCTGAATGTCACACAACACACAATGAGACCCCAATCCTTGTGCAGTCCTCTCACTCTGAATAAATTTCAACAATGTCATGCCCATTTTAAGGACTATGCATTGCCGACTAGGCAGACTGATGTGCCTTTGCATAATTTAAATAATGCCATTCATGTACTGGCTGCTGAAAATTTAATGGGATCTAGAATTACACAACACCACCTCATTTAAAATCAGGGTTTTGTAGCAAAAACCAAACAGCACCATTATAATAAATGTAGCAATTGCAGTTTTTTAAGACTGAGTGCATCAATCTTAATTATGTTAAAACAAAAATGAACACTATTACTGTAAACCCCACAGTCAAAATATTTATTCTTTTTTTTTCCCCCTTTCAGGAGTTTTCTTAATACGTTTTTGCACAGCCGGGTTGAGCTGCAGTGCAGCAGGAGGACGTGAGATTTGTTGTGGATAAAACCTAAAATCAATATTTCAGCAGCCAAAAAAAGTTGCTGCATTGCTTTTTTTTTTTTTTTTTTTAATCCCTGCGATCCACATGGTTAAAAATTCATTTCATCATAAAGGTATGATCTGCTAAAGTAAATACAAGTGTAGGAACATAATTTAGTGCTGGTGAGGGGAGAAATCATCTGAGAAGAAACACTGAGCTGTAAAAAAAAAAAAAAGTTCCTATGTTGAAGCTGTTTGAAAGGTGACTGCACTACAACATTCACTTTCGATTTGGTGTCCAAAAGTAAGCATGTAACTGATTGTGTGGTTTCTAAGACAGAAGTCGCAAACCGCAGTGTTACCCTATGTTCATGCTAGCAAGCGAGTGTATAGCCACTGCTACTGTTGTAACCTGTTACCATGCACTGTCCAGTACTTTTTTGAAAATGTAAATGCTTCTAATGCTCACTAGTTAAACACAAATTAAATAAAGTGCTAATCTATGTGAAAATTGGTTATTTGATTTACATGTTATGTGCTAGGATTTGTACTAGCTTTGTTGGAGATTAGCAAAGCAAGCTAACTATTCAAACTCACCATGAGGCTCTAAAAATCTCTATTACTTCCTTACAAGCTTTATCTTTCTTCATAATGTGTCTATAAACATTTAATGAATGGTCGTATATAACGGGATAAGATGAAAACACAGTTAAATTCATGCACACACACATACACACACACACATTTCTGGTTAATGCTAACTAATTGATACTAATCACAGTTCAGAATTAAAGTTGTTCATGGGGGAATTGAAGAAACGTTAGACCACGCTTGCCACAGGATTGGTCTTGGCTTCATATTGTGCACATACATACCAAATTCCTGCTCGTGTAAAGGTATGGTCAAGCAGCTTCCACACTTGTTTTTTTTTATCCATTAGTGCACATTTAACATGTAATGCTATGGGAATTGGCAGCAAGGTGCGCACAAGGTAGACGCTGCTATCTCTGAGGGGAAAAAACACTGCTGTCATGCTTTTTGTTCATCTTTCAAACTTGAAAAAAGTTCTTTTTTCAGAAAAAGCTGAATAAAACTATCAAGCATTTTTTTTTACCTTTTGCTGCAGGTTCAGGGGCCAAGCAAGAAAAACAAACCGGACGACAGAGTGAAAAATGAGATTCACTACTGAGCGAATATAAGGAGATTAATGACATGTTGAATTGAAATATTTCATTGCCAATATTCCAATGTTGCATTGTAACTAAAAAATAATGTCTCTTTGGGGAGATGTGATGTGATGTCCCTCTTTAACTGTCATACAGTCACGCCAAATGCAGCTCAAATTCTTTTGATTTTCTGCCTCCAAAGCTACAACGAAACCCCCCCAACCTCCTCATCACTAAAGTTACACAAATCTTTATTTCATCTGCATTACTGATAATCATAAATCTAATCTAGACAGAAAGCTAGGCTAGTTAGTTAGTCAATACCATCTAGCGGTGTTAAGGTTACAGTATGCAGGTCACGTGAGCTGCTTTTTTCGTCCACATCAGCACAAACTGTGCTCCATTTTGTAGCAGTGCTTATGTATATTTTGTTTTAACTGATGCTGAATTATAAAATAGGTCACAACAGGGATAAGACTAGCATATCCACTGAATGGTAGCCTTTACAATCACGTCTTTCCAGATCCTTTGAGATTACACCCCCAATTAGTTTGCAGTTTCCTAACATCCAAGCTTCAAAGCTGAGAAGCTGCACCTTTTATTCCTTTACATCAAAGGCTATTATTCCTTCCTTGCTCTCTTCAAATCAACATCTAGCCCCAGGATCTGTGCGCTTTCCCTTTCCCACCCCTCCCCTTGCAACGAAGAGCAAATCTTTCAGTCAGGACTTAATGAAAGCAGTCATAAAAACCAAAGACTTGAGCGAAGAGATACTACTCGCACCCAGAGATGTCAAACTGTTTATTGTTTTTCCTGCCTCTTGTCTTTTTACCAGTGCTTATTATTCTGTAACATCACATAACACCTAAATCAGAAACGACTCCCTGCTCTCTCACTGCGTGTAGCAGAAACATTCCTAACTCTCCGCTATTGATTGCGGTTTAAAATATACACAATTTGTGTATGTGTAGTAGTATATCATTTAAGATGCAGGGCTGCATTGCCAAGTTATCAGCACTGCTAAATCTGAGATCAAGATTAGCTAGACTTAGTAAGTTCAGTGATCATAAAGTGTCGGAGAGTAAAATACAGTCTAAACGTGCCACTGGATTATGGCTGGAACTGCGTGAGAAATTCACAGTATTGCAAACATACAGTCCAATATCATGGTTTAAGTTATTTCACCATATCTAGCTTTATTTGGGGATAAAAATGTAGGATACAGCTAACTGGCTAGCTAGTTATGTTGTACGATGTTGGTAATGTTCAACTTTTTTTCAATGTTTTTTTGTTTCAAATACTACAAACATAAGCTTCTGTTTATAGTTTTATTTGATATGAATCATTACTAATAGCTTGTAAGCTAGCATGGATTGGAAGCTAGCAATGATAACACCATTCTTCATCTACCTAATGTTAGCTAGTAAGAAGTTTTGTTAACAAGTTTTGTGGGAGATTATACACCTACATTATCTCAACAAAAATTTAAACCATTCTGAAAACATTAATATTGTGTGCAAGATGGTGTTGATATTTTTCAGTAGTTTCTCTCTCTCTCTCTCCTCAAAAAATCTCTCTCTCGTGCAGTGTGCTGGTGTCACGACATGTGAGGCAGAATTCTTTTTTTTTTTTTTTATTTAGAGTGAAGCTTTTGCACCATTTCAGCAGTCCTGAGAATCTGTTAGTGAAATAACGGTTCCAAGGTTTTAACTGATTTTTAAATTCATTCCAAAAGATAAAGTGAGAATTATCTTTAATAAAAAAATTGATAAATTGAATTAAATACAAGATATGAATGTTTTCTTTAAAAAAAAAAAAAACTTCATACTTTCTTTTCATTGAGAGCACATTTACAGCTGCTTTCCCCTACAAAAACTTAACTTTTGACTTTTTAAATTCATTTTTCCCTTTACCTCTTACCCTCTGTTCCCTGAAGAGGCTCACACAATTCCCAACTACAGACCAAAAGATCACATTTGTACATATTCACTAATTACATAAATCAGTTATTCTCTTTTCTCCCATTTCTAATCTTACAATAATTTCATTTAAAGAGGTGATAGAAAATTGTACTGTAACAGCACTTTTTTATCTTACAATTGTGGATTAACAAAATAACAGTTCAGAACACTTTCTCTAACCTTTTGGATTTCGCTTTTGTAATTTTACTCCTCACAAATTAAATCCTTTTTTTTCTCCAGCTTCACATTAGTGTTACTCAAAATATAATTTTTAAGAAGCAAATGTCATCTATGTTTAATTTATTTTATTTTTATTCTTTTTTTTATTTAAATCATGTCTGAGCATTACATAATTTTCCAAATCATATATTCCACTTATTCAGGCACACGTACCTATTGTGCGTGTACGTCTTTAAAGGCGTCACCTTTTGATCATGTGGTTATGAGTCAACATTTTTGAGCTTCTTTCAGTTTCTCTTATGCAGGAAGAGGGTTTCTGTTTATCAGAGCAAGTGTTAAAATATTTTGTCTGTATCATAGTAGTGCTTGATTTATGACATACGTTCATTTGGAAATTAGAAGTTTCTACTAACCTTCTATTATCAGACCTGTAGCTTGATACACTGAGAAAGAAGTTCGAGAAAACATGGCAGCTGCCACAACAGGTGGGTGGAATTTATTTATTAAGGCCTCGTGCCTCAGTTGTATTCTGTCAGTGAGAAGATTCAGGATAATTGATGAATGGTCTAATCTTTATATGTAGTTTAAGACAGAAGTTGTCTTCATAATTCACTTCTATAAACTTCTATAAACTTCTATAAACTTATACAGTACTGATTCATAGATAAGGGCGGCGTGGTGGTGTAAAAAAGGTAGCGTGGACATCTCACAGCTCTAGGATCTCTGGCTTCATCATGAGCTTGAGTTTCAGATATTCTCCTGTGTGAATGAGTGCGTGAACATGTGTGTGTGTGTGTGTGTGTGTGTGTGTATGTGTGAGTGGTGCTCTGAGATGAATGGACTGGCATTCCATCCGGGCTATATTCCTACCTCACTGCCAGTATTCCCGGGATAGCCTCCAGATCCACTGTGGACCTGACCAGGAAAAAGTGCTAATAGAAAATAAATGAATAAATGAATAAAGGATTCATAGATACATACAAATGTACAGTACATAGTACATACAAATGTAGCGGACAAATAGGACACCAAAAGTGGTAAATTAGCATAAAATATAACATATATACAGTACTGTGCAAAAATCTTAGGCACATGCAAAGAAATGCTGTAGAACAACGATGCCTTCAGAAATAATGAAATTAAATGTTTCTACATTAAAAAATAACTATAAAGAGCAGCAAACAGTAATAAATGAAACAAAGTCAATATTTGATGTGATGATCCTTTGCTTTAAAAAAAATAGTAATCTCAGGTGCAGTGTGTGCAGTTTTATAAGGAAATGAGCTGGAAGTGTTACTGAGCATCTTGCAGAAGCAGCCACAGTTCTTCTGGAGACTTTGACTGTCGACTCGCTTCTTATTTCTGCAGCGAAACCCAGCAGCCTTCATTATGTTTTATCTGAAAAGTGTCTCTTATGTAATCTACTGCTTTCTCTACTGACATACAAACATTTTTCTGTAACATTTAATTTTGTGCTGGAAAACTAATGTTTGGAATCTAAAAAGTTTTTGTACTGACTCGATAATGTAGAAGTCATAAAATAAAAATCTATAACAAAGTTTGTACTAAAATAAATAGGGTACCAATCAGTTGCACAGTACAGAAATATATATACAGTATATGCTGTAGTGTATGTTGTATTGTACAGCAACGAGTCAAGGTTGCAAAAAGTTGTCTAAGCTACTCTGTAACACAAGTGTGCTATTTTTTTAAGTACATAGTATTTTGATATTTACTATGATAACAAGAACGTTAGTGAAACCTGAGCTAGCCACATGACGACTGATGATATCTCTGCTGCAGCTGCAACAATACCAAGTGCAATAATCTAGTTTGTATTGTAATCACAGAATTACAATTGTAATTGTAATCACTCACTGACACTTTTAAAGTACACGGACTAGTCCGGGGTATTCTACTAACATGACTGAACTGTGTCAGCATTTACTTTTTTAATACTTAATACTTTCAAACTGTCTTATGTATAACCATACACTGATCTTAAGTGGTTATGCTTTGGTTTGTAGTGGCACATCACTTTAGCACTTTTGACAGCTCCATGGACTCTGAAGAGATAAGACGCCTGTTTGAAACGTACATGGAGAATAAATGCACGCTTCTCTGTCTACTCGTCACCAAAGTTGGTGTTTCAGAACTTTTTGTATCCTGACACCAATACATACTTTTTGCATCCTGAGACCAATACATATAACAACAGAGATATTCTTGTTTGAATTTTCTGGGAAAATTCATCTAGTTACATGCTTTCTAGAACCATATACAGTATGTAGTGCCACCAGAGGTGGGTCTTGCCAGTTTTTATTATGCGTTAATCAGTTCTGATACAGTATTGTTTCAATCCATCAAATTTTTTGTTGGGTCAGTATCCAGACTGCGATCCGTCAGTTGACGACCTCTGGACTAAAGTTATAATGATAATAATAATTATTATTATTTACATTTCACCACCTTACAGTTCTGAAATTGACAAGATTTGTTTTATTTTCCAACAGAAACGGATCACGTGAAGATCGTATTGCTGGGGAGGAAAAAGTTCCTCTGGAAATACTATCCTGAATAAGGAGGTGTTTGGAATCGATGAACAAACAGAAGTCTGCGTGATGGAAACGAACAAAATTGCAGGCATGGAAGTCACCGTGGTCGACACGCCAAGTTGGAACTGGGTTCCTGCAGAAGCCTCTTCAGATGAGCTTAAGCAGGAACTCAAGCGCAGTGTTGAGATGCTTGGTGAAGGGCCTCATGCATTTCTACTGGTTTATCCATTAGGGGCTGCGTTTCTGAAGAGACACAAAATTGCCATGGAAGAGCACTTGGAGCTTTTAGGTGCTGATGTCTGGAACCACACTATGGTCTTGTTCTCTCGGGGAGATTGGTTAGGAGAGGTCACTATTGAGCAACATATTGAAGGAGCAAAAGCAGAATTCAAGTGGTTGCTAGATCAGTGTAAGAATAGGTATCATGTTCTCAATAATAAGGTGAAGACTGATGAGATGCAGGTCATTGAACTCCTGGAGAAGATCCAAAGGATGATTCGAGGAAAAAGAAAGAGGAGCAAGGAAAATCCACCTCAGAGTTAGTACCTTGGTTACTTCACATTCTCTGTTATCTCTGTGCTATCTTTCAAGTGAAAAAAAAAAAAAAATTCAAAAAATATCACTGGTAACTTTTTTGGGGTAAAATTATTAGAGACATTTGATTTCAAAATCAGAAATTATAATAAGCGATGAAGTGATATGTGTTGGATTTCAGATGAATAAATTAAAGTTATTATTATAATTTTTTTAATTCAGCATTTTTATATTATTGCCATTATTTCCAATAAGAACGTACAATGAATTATTTTTTTCTGTTTTAGTGGCTGGAGAAACTCCTGCTACAGCTGAATATGGAGAAACCTCAGGCACTCAGAAGAAACTTAAATGAATCTGATGGGTGATATTATTATTATTATTATTATTATTATTATTATTATAATTTTTTTTATGTGTCTATACATTGTTTTCTATTGCATTTAGATTAGAGATCGGATTAGAGATTATATATTTTCAACAGGGTTTTTCTTTAAAAGATTTTCTGTAAACTTATACTGTAAGAAATACTACAATGTAAATATTCATAGAAGACAAAGAATGACCACGCTGGTAACACACTGAGGGTGATGTCACACTTTCCGTGCTAGCTTAAGTTGCGGAGCATTATTCAGAAGTGTTACCTTTGTTTTATGTCAACAAAAATATTTGTCACTTAAGATGAGAGATGTCATCTACTGGAATAAGCGTCAATAAATGTTTATGTAGGTTGTTATAAAATCAGTGGTCATAAATGGTCAGTGTAGGTCTTATTTAGCCTTATGAACAGCACTCCTAAGTAAAATACTACCACTTAAATGTTAATTTTAATACTGTATCAAGGTGTAGGGTGTTAAGCAGTGCAACAGCGATCCAACTAAACCTCATCACTGACTGTAATTTCTGCTCATACTGATGATTGTTAAACATTTATCCAGAAACTGTCTTTGTACATTTATAATTTGCCTTTTCACAAATTACATTTTGCCAATTTACTTGTAACATGGTGACAGTTTGCCTCACAAACAAAAACTCTTGGGCAGTGTAACAGTGGTAAATGATGTCCACCAAGCATTTTGGACACAAGGACAACCTCTTACAGCAAGGCATAAAGCTAACAGAATTAATTTCTAATCAATACTTATATTTCACACAGTAACTGCAATGGTTGGAAACATAAGAAGAACAATATAAAGTATTGGTACAGATCCAGTGTAGTCTAAAGGAAAAATCCAGTCTGAAATATATTAAATATGTTTACATTGAAATATTTGCAGCACGTTTATCGATTCTGGTGCTAATCTGTTGATTGGGTACTGTATTTTTATTATTCCTGTGAGAATTTTTTGTTTGTTTGGGGACATTGTTATTGCTAGTGTAGTTACAATTGCATTTAATAGGACATAAAATGGAAACGAGCTCAAACATAAGGGATTACATGACTACCTAATAGTATTGGTTATGATGGCATGTTTTCTTAAGTGATGGCATGTCTATGTTTTCTTTTCTTTTTTCTTTTAATTTTACAATTATTAGTATTTTAAGGTATGCAGAAGTTGAGACAGAATCTGCCTTTTTCCCTATGTATCTCTATTTATCTGTCTGAGGCTTCAGAATTGTACAGTATAAATAACTGTATACACTACATGGTCAAAAGTTTGTGGACACCTGACCATCACACATGTGGTTCTTCCCCAAAATGTTGCCACAAAGTTGGAAGCACACAATTGTCTAGAATGCCGTAGTATTGAGCTTTCCCTGCAACTAATAGGACAAAACCTGTTCCAGCATGAAAATGTCCCTGTGTACAAAGCGAGCTCCAGGAAGACATAGTGTGCCAAGGTTGGACTGGAAGAACCTGAATGGCCTGCACAGGGTCCTGACTTCAACTGGAAAGTTACGCACCAGGTCTCACTAATGTTCTTGTAGATGAATGAGCACAAATCCCCATAGCCACGCTCCAGAATCTAGTGGAAATCCCTCCCAGAAGAGTGGAGGCTGTTACAGCAGCAAAAGGGGACCAACTCCATATTAATGCCTATGGTGTTGGAATGAGATGTTCAGCAAGCACATATGGGTGTGATGGTCAGGTATCCACATACTTTTGGCTATACAGAGTATATAAAAATTAGCATGTGTGCCATAAAATTCTGAATTTCTACTTGAACTTACAAACTGTGTATAAAGATCCTGTTTGTCCACTGTATAAAATATTTGGGTAACACTTTATTTTACAGTATAACAAGTACCTAGTATTTAATAAGTACTGATGGGATGGAGCTTGTACAGCAGTACTAAATACTGATAATCTAGAATTTACAAATAGGAATTGCTGCTTACTTTGGAAGTTGTTGAGTAAGTAAGTACATGGTATCTAACGTGAAAATGAAAATCAGGTAAACTGCCCAAAAGTGACATAATAGTGGAAAAATTCTACCACACTGTTTTACTGTATAAAGGCATATGTGACTGAAACGAGTAGGTAAGAAAGGAATAAAGAAACACACTTTGGTGTGTGCTGTTAGGAAAATAATCAACGTTGTGGTGGTGTGATGAAGCCCAACGTGAAGCAGAGTTACTGTTACCCGAAATGCATCCCAGAATATTTTATTCCTCTTCTACCACAGCAATTTCCCATTGATTAAATTTTTCATTAATTAAACAATTACATATCATACTTTTTATCTGTTTATAGTTACAATTTCTTATAGTAGTACTTCTGTTTTTCAACCTGCAAAGTCTGCACCAAGTCCCACTGGGAAGACACTACCAAGCATCGCTTACAAATGCTCCACATTTACTTGATAAATATTAGGTAAAATAAAGTGCTAGCTAGATTAAAGACTGACATCTATATGGATCTAAAGGATCATAAATATCCAGCAAATGGATCACTTTCCCTGCACCTTTGTTGTTCTGTGTTGTTTTAATTTGATCTATATTTTTAGTTTAAATCCATGCAGTATTTTTTTTTCTTTTTTTATCTTGTTCTGCACCTAAACATTTCATAAAGCTACATCATGTACTGCTACATCTTCATGTTAAAGTGATATGTATTGTGTTCAAGTACAAAATGACACTGCCGTGTCATTCTCATTAGTGTATAAAAAGTGTTAAAATAAAAAGTGTTATTGAAACTAAAGAGTGTCATTTTACTCAGGATCTTACACTACTCAAAGCATTTATATATAAGCCCTGATTTGTAGGTTGTAGGTTTTTCTATTGACCTTTAGAAAAATGAAATAGTCATTATTACTGTACTTGTGATTCTTTGTAAGTTTGTAATGATTCATTGTAAGCATTTAAAAAAAAACTCTAATAATGCCTGAGAAAGCTCTAATAATCTGCTATGTGTCATAAATAATTCCTTGATAACTTTACAATCATGTTGTAAAGCAAGTGTCACCATTCATTATGATACCTTGTGCCAAAATGTGCAACTTTTAAAACTAATGATGACCTGTGCAGACGTATAAAGCAACTGTAACATTTATTAACAATTATTAAAGCATTATAAATATGACATTACAAACACTTAATGCCAGAGTAATTATTTGAAAAACAACCTACAGTCTTCATTACTGAAGTTTGAAAATTTCATATCAAAATAATAAAGGCATTTTAATCTGAAATTGTGAGTTTGTAATGTAATGTTTATAATGTTTTTATAATTGTTAATAAATATAACACTTGCTTTATATTATGCACAGGTCATTATTAGTTATAAAGGGTGTACAGTACAGGACATGGCTGATAATGAACAGTGACATGCTGCCTTACAAGATGATTGTTAGGAATTACTTAGAGCACATTATTAGAGCTTTATGAGGCATTATTACAGGTTTCTGTTGCCTTAAAACACAGCACCCCTAGAGAACAAGGATGAGGAAATCTCAAACTACAGTGTCTGATACGTCTCTTAACCTGTTTCCCTACACATTACTTCAACATGATGAAATGTGTTTAATAATGTTAGTACACTCCTCAAAGCCAGGGACAGGCTTCTTTATACCGCATTTGAATTTGAGCGAATCCTCCGCCCAGTGTTCTCTGACAGGAATATTAAGTGAGGCAGCTCCGGCAATATGGAATATAAATGAGCTTATTTTACACTGCACAGCCTCACAGAGCGACGCAAAGACTTGGCTCTCTGCAATAAATCATTCCCTTTGAGACAGCTGTGTACTCATAGGGCATTGTTTAATACTATCTGCAATAGAGAGAGGAAAGTAAATTGGTTTACATTGCACAGAAATGGTATTGCATCCACAACGCATGATTTGACTGTGAAGGAGGGACTGTATTTGTCTTATTGATGATAATGAACTAGGGAATTGGGAAATGTTTGGTATACTGACATAGTGAAAAAGGGAAAAAGGTGAGCAAGGGATGCAGAAAAGTAAGATTTTTTCCCAAGTGACATTGCGTACTCTCTTCAGCCTGTTCAATAAAACCAGTGTGCTGAGGTATATTTTGTGAAAGAAGCTGAATTGAAATGATCAAGAGGCATTTTTTGGCCATTCTGATCCCAATAGAATACTGATATGTGTGGGCAACATACTTTTCCTAGCAAACTGCAATGCACATTTCTCAAATGTATGAACTCAGCTGGCAATCTTGAACATTCCTTCCAGGGGAAATGTTGTTTTATGATGGAAAGTTGCTGCTACCCTCTAACACTGCTGCTTTTTTCCTCCCTGCTTTTATAAGCTCAACGAAGCTCAAGTCATAGAGCTAACCACCGTGACGTCTCTCCAGCATGGTCCAATATCTACAGATGGGTTTAAAAAAAGAAAGCCTATTTCTCCCGCCTGTCAGGCCCGTCCTCGTCTGCTCCTCCGGCCTAAATGGGTTTTCTGTTTTTCTGCAGGAAGAGAGAGACCTTTGACACAGAATGTAACATGTCCAGTGCTTAAGCTGTTGTACCAATTTCAACATGAATGTAACCAACAGAAATGTATCCACTGATAAAACTCTTGGAAATGGAAACTCGAAAATCACTTGGACGACTTTCAAGATGGACAATTTGTATGAATTTGTATTAACTAAAATGTATGAAGTCATACTTATAAATTATATTTATAAAGTAATATTTATAAATTAATATAATTTAGTGTTATAGTATTATAGTTAATATAAAATAGTATTTATATTAACTAAAATACTAAAATAAAGACTAAAATAAACTCAGGTACAAATGAATAAGGTTAGAGCTTGGGGTGTGTTTAGTGAAAAAAAAAAAGATATCATGCTATACTACATCAGTGATTATTTTCCTATAAGAGCACACTCCAAAGTGCGACTCCTTCACAATTCAAAAAGGAAATACAACAAATCAGAAAAAAACATAAATAGCCTACTACAATATGTATACGAGATCAGATTTTGTAATGTAGATATTAGTATCAAAGACTTTTCTGCATCCAACAGTTGTTCAGTTTATGAAAAAAGTATTAATAAGAAAGGGATAAAATACTTTGGGGTGTGCTGTTATAAAAAAATAATTACTGAAGTGGTGATGTGATGCGGCCAGTGTGAAGCAGAGTTACTGTTACCACCCTGAAGTTGATTATTTTCCAAAAACAACAGATTCCAAAGTGTTTTATTCCTCTTAAACAACAGCGATTTTCCACTGATTGCATTTTATTAATTAAAGACCATCATACTGTTTTATCATTTATAGTTAGTACCTGTTATCACTTGCATGATAGCAGCTATAAACCTTCACCTATTCACAATCCTTTGTCTATTCACAATGTGACTTACGTGTGAGTTCATATGAAATATGAACTCAGCTACCATCTGTGCATGATCTCCCAGTGCCTGGGTGGGTTTCCTCAGGGTTCTCCGGATTCCTCCGACCTCCCAAAACATGCCAGTAGGTGGATAGGTGACTCTAAATTGCCCCTGGGTGTGAAAGAGTGTGTGGCTGTGTGCATGCATGGTGCTGTGTGATGGACTGACATCTCATTCGAGGTGTATTCCCACCTCATGGCCAGTGTTACAAGCAAGCACTGATGCATTGAATTTACTTGGTTCAAATATGTACAGCAATTCCACATAAATAAAATATATAACATTGACACAATTTCGACTTTCAGTTTACATACTTTTGGAAATAATGTTTAGATAATTAATGCACTATATATTTTATTGCTATATTTAAGTTGTCTTATATCCTTTTATTGCTAAATTAATTGCACCACTTTTTTCAACATATAGTCCTTTTTCAAGAACCCTCAAGTACCCTTTTTATTCCATGGCTGTATACCAGGTTGCATCACCACATTAATATCTATATGTATTTAACCATTCTCTTATTCCCATGTTGCACATTTTGATATATTATCTTTATTTTAAACATTACTTCTGAATTGGCAAGGAGGAAAAAAAATCCATACAGCAAATGATGGCAATATTTAATTCATATTAAGAAAACACTATGAAAATGGTGCATCATTGGCAGCAGCTGAGACAAAACTCCCCGGTTCAATAAAGTGCAAAACAGAAGAGTGTGTTGCAGTGAGAGAGATTACATTTGCACCATTTGGTTTGTGTGATATAGGAGCTGGCATCCGAGTGGCTTTTTCCCCTGAGGAGATCGAGCCAATATCATTAAGATTTACACAGCTAGATGCTGTGACTCACACCTCCTCCCATGCACACACACACACACACACACACAGCTTTCATATGTGTCTGGTAAGCATGAGCAGAAAAACAGAAAGAGTATTTACCAAGGTGAGTAGCTCAAGACAACAAATGCTGAAATATTAAAATACCGTAGGCAAAAATGTAGCTTAGGTATAAACCAATGAAGAATAAAACGCTATGGGGTGTGTGGTTATAGGAAAATAATCAACAACACAGTGGTGTGATGCAGCCTGACCCAAAGTAGAATCACTGTTGCCACCCTGAAGTTGATTGTTTTCCTATTACAGAATGCCCTGAAGTGTTTTACTCCTCATCGCTAAGATGACTATTTGATACGTCATACTGTTTACTCATTTATATTATACTCAGTCCATGAAATGTTAGTTCCTGTTATTACTTATGTTATAGCAGCTATAAACTCTCTTTCCCTAAAGAGCCTCTCATTTTTCACTCATTTGAAGTTAACAAGTGAAAAATTTCTTATTAGGAATTTCTTATCCTTATTAAAAAGTTAATAAGTGAAAACATGTCACAGAACTGAGAAACCACAAAGAGCAAAATCATCTCTCCTGAAGACTTTCCCAGAACAGCTATGTCATTGACTGTTACAAAGCACTGACACTGGAGACTCCTTCCATAAATATTAAATTATATATGTCTTTCCTGTTTTTAAAATACATTTATTATTATTGCAGCAGTTTGTTCCGGTCCACTAATTTGATTGGACGGCGTTCCAAGAGTGCTAATATTTCGTGTAACCACACTGGGATGTTTCACTGTGTGTATCACTGAGTTCTGTGTTCGCCAAATAAAATTCCAATTCTAGCAACAGTCCCACTGAAACTGTTACTACAGTAGAGTTAGCAACATCATCAGCAGACATGGCAAACGATACGTTTGTCATGAATATAACTACTGACTTAAAATACAAAAGCTCGTCAGATGAAGATGAAAAGGAAGAAGGGGAGCCAATTTTACCAGAAGCACCTTTAACGTGATCAATATTAGCTAGCTAGCCGACAGGCTATCAGTGAGTGTGGCTTCTTTGAGATCTATTTCCACTAGCGGAGCAAAAATAAACAAATTATTTGGCCATATTGTGTCTGAAATGTCAGTTACTCGATATCAATTTCTTATTTATAAAACTATTGTGTAAAAGCAATATTGCACTCGCAATCATGCTGTTAAACTGATTACCTGCAGCCTCGTGCCTACAGTCGAATCACAGCTGTGCTGATATTCAGTATAACGTGCGCTCTTACTCATGTGATATTGCTTGATTAGTGTTAGGTTGTTTTCACATATGTGAGTTTTTATAGACCTTGGACTATTTGAATGCTGTTTTTAATCCTGGGCTTCAAGTTTTCAGTCCCTGGTCCTGGGGATCACTTTAATTGACCTGTGGTTTAGGTGTGGACCTCTGCGTTAGGTGTGGAAGCTATCCACTCTTGATACTGCATGCTGAGTAGTATGATTGGTTCAACTCATCACATTACTTCCTGTTTCTACTTTCGTGATGGCTTTGGAAAGGGCGGTCAGTGAATGAGATGGAGCACCTTATTGATATATAAAGCCAGATTTTCACAGGACTGGAACAACTGTAATTAGTTCACTTAATGTGGTGTGAGTGCTTGCACTGAAAGCATAATGAAAAACGCACATCTCGTGTCCTCCTGCACGGCCAAAAATCTTCTTACACGAGAACAGCTTCATGTGTGCAGGTGGTATTCCTGCACCATGACATGCCATGCATTCAAAAAGTACTGTTCTTCACTGCTTAAGGCTTGTTACAAAAAGAAACTAATAAAAACAATGAAAGGATGAACATAGTGTGTAAAGAGATAAAGAGACATATTGAATTACACAATCAATCCAAGGTTTGGAGGGAATTCTTCAATGTGAAAGCGAACCCACAATTGTATGCCCCTTGTGAATTTGGACCAAGTTAGACTGTGTGCCAAAAAAGTCCCTGTGAGTTAGTGAATTAAACAACATATTAAAATGAGCACATTAACATATGATTTGAATCACAGCTGGAACTATTGTCAGAAGTGCTGTTACAGAAAATGAATCAACACTTTCCAAACAATCAGAATCAAATCCAAAAGCTCAAATATTATTCCTCTACTAAATATACACAGAAACACTGAACACTATGGCTGAGGGTTTATAATGTAATCAAAGTTACATGAATTATACTTAAATATATACAGCTTTATGTTGTATAAAACAAGCTTATACTAACCCTGAGCATCTACAATGCATTTATTCATACACAATCCTGAATACTATAGCTGTGGGTGTATAATACAATCACAGCTTCATGAATTATTCTTTAAGTATTACTCCTGCATGCTGTATTGAGGCAAAACATAATTAAATCCAATTATTTCACACAGTTGACATAACTATAGCCCCAACAGCACATTAAAACTATTTCCACTGTTGCACTACTGTGCTTAAACACAATATACTTTTGTTGGATGGACCTTTCTTTGAAAGGTCAATCTAAAGTAAATAAATAAAGAAATAAAATAAGGCTAATGAGCAGCTGCAAGGCTTTATGTCTCTGAAAAGGAATAAAATCATTAATTTAGTCTACAATAAAAAAGTACAGTGCTTGGGGAAAATGATTCTTACCAAGACATTAATCATAAAAATTTAATCGATATCAAATATTTAATGCAGTCGAACGTACAACTTGTATTACTACATCTTTCTTCAAATCGATCATGTAGAGAAAATCCTACATAATTAAAATTATTCTAGCAGGATCAAACCATTAAGATTTCCTTTCTCTTTTTTAGTTATTTGAAAAAAAAAAGAAATGTACTGCCACATGATGATGTATAGGCCCTTAAAGAAGAGGATAAATGATTGTGCTTCTTATAAAAATGACTGCTTAATTATAGCTGAGACATAAAAATTGTGTAATATAGCTTGTGCTTCCAAGTGCAACAGAAAGTTAATTAAGATTTGTCACATATTATAAAGTTTCAACTTTACAATTGCAAAAGAAAATTACAGTGGAATCAGCAGCGGTATCTCCTTGAATACAAAGTAGGGAGTGTAAATTTCATTAAATAATTTTCAAATAAGAGGTTTATTGTGGATTGCATGCCGTATTCAGTATTCGGTATAGGATATATTCCTCCATTTTCTGAATATCTTTCCTTGAATGTTTGAAAGAACATATACTTTATCTAGTTTCAGCTATATTATGTTGAGGACGTTTCATATAGGCTTCATAGATGTTCCTTTATTATGATGAGTAACAGAAATGGTTAAAAAAAGTGTATGTCAATTAAGGAATAAAACTTTGGGGTAAGAAAATTCCTCTTACACTACATCCAATGATTGCAAATTTTATTTATAAAAGAACAACATGCACATTTGATCCATTTATAGTTACATTTAATGTTGTAAACCGTCCTCGAAACAAGATTTCTGTTATCTCGTACATTATACAAACAGTTGTTCCCTCACCAGCCTCTCTTTTTTCTCTCTCCTGAAGTTAGTAAGATAAAAAAAAACATTGTTACAGAGAAACTGTAAAACTCAAATCCCTCCATACTGATTTTCCATGAAGGAAAACTGAACACTGAAGACTTTTTCATGATGGAAAAAAACGTATAGTTTTACATTTGACTGTTACAACGCACTGACACTGGAGACTCCTTCAAAAATGCTCCTTACAGAAAACTTCACCATATCAACAATTACACATTTGTAGATCTTTTTTTTTCTTTTTTTTTAAACAGCTTAGTGGTAGTTGATTGAAAGCAATTTTTTCTTATTTAGTCTAAATCTCACACTTCTAAACTCCTGACCTGTGTGTGTTATCATTAATGGTTGCTTTCAGTCTTTTGTGCTTTCATAGCTAATGCACAGCACTTCTATAACATTCTCAATCCATGAATGTCCCCTTCTCACTGTCCTATAACCAAATTTTTTCTCTTCATTTTATAGATACCCTGACATTTACACGCTAATCCTCTCCGTCATACAGTTTTCTCTTCTTTTTGATCCTGTGCTGTTCTTTCCAAGCCATGCCAAGGACTTTACATATGAACCGCTCTGTGATCAATATGGCTGAAGAATGAATAATTTATTCCGGCTGTGTTTGTGTCCATATTTCTGTGAGTGTGCGAGAGTGTGGTGAAGCATTAAAGCAGGTTTGAGACATGAAAAGACTGAGATGAGCACAGTAATGAGAGGGGATTGATACTGTGTGTATGTGTGTATGTATGTGTGTGTGTGCGCATGTGTGTATTCTCATGTACTTTGAGTTTAAAGCTTCAATAATTGATTAGGACTTTAAAGCACTCGTACAAGAACATGATGCCATTATTAAATAATAACTAGTACAGCATATTTGTGTTTTTCTGTATGGCCCGTTTGGCTTTTGGCACTTTTTTTTTTTTTTAGTCTTTGAAGAATATATTTCATAGCTGTCTAACCTGTAGAAAAACTGAACCAGTGAGGTACAAACCAGGTCGAAGCTGAAGGTCAGATTTATACATAACATACTTTATTTAAGTCTGAACACAGAGGACTTCTGAGTATCAAATGTCAAACGTTAGCTTGGTACATGAAAAATAAAACAATACAAACAGTCTGCTAGGATACAGAGGAGCTACAGTGTATAACACAGGCTGTGTGTGTGTGTGTGTTGTCTATTTCCTGAACTCCCTCTTTCCATCCGTGGGTCCTCTTATTTAATTAATACAATAATTTATAAAGTTAGCACAGTCATACAGATTGCAATTGATCTTTCATATCTGTAACTGCATTTGTCAAATTGAAGTTACATGTACTATGCATACTAACTAAAGTGAGATATTCACCATTACAAAAACTGTGCAGACATAACATTAGTCAAACTATCTGACTATAAAATGCATTCACTAAGGGCTGCATTCAGAGTTGAGGTATGTGCATTGACATTAATAATTGTGCACATCACAATTTTTATTATTTAGGATATTAGTCATCATAGACATTGCTTATCTCGACTGAATATTTTTATGGGTAAAATTATGAACTTACTTAAGGTGAGCTGTAAGTGTAGCAGATGCACACTTGGTCAGCTTATCCTTCAAATCATGGGCCCATTTTTCTGTACAAGAAAGCACATCATATTAACAAAAACATTGGCCTTATTTTATTAATTTGACAAAACAAAATACTGAATTAAAAGCGTGATCAAATAGCCTACATGCCATGCACACATTACGATTTCATGATCTCAATTTAACACACTTATTTAGCATTTTATTTTGTTATAACATAGTTACAGGTGCTATGATATAACAAAATAAAATGATAAATAATAGTATGTGTGATAGGTTCCAGGCTCCCCCATGACCCTGTGTAGGATAAGTGGTATAGAAAAAGGATGGATGGAATAGTATGTGCTGAATCAAGTGCTGTTGTATACTGCTGTATACTGATTGTAAAAGTCTTAATGTTAAATTAAACCAAATTTATATAATATATATTTATGTAATATATTAGCAATATACTAGACTCCTATTAGATGTTTATTTCAATGCTTGTCATTATTATATCATCGGATTAGTAAATCATCATATTAGTGTTTTTAATTTAAAAAAAAAATGTTTCTTGCTTTTATGTTGCATCGTGTTGCATTTGACGAAAAAATATATTGTCATTTGGGATTTTCTGATTTGGGCTTACAGGCAAGTGCTTTTGCTTACTATTGAAAACCCCTCTGACACTTCTACTCAAGAAAAATCTGGTAACCTTGGTAATCTGGGACTTTTAATAATCAGAAAATCAACTCAAGCATGTGCTTAACCCAACTCTGAATATGCCTAACTTTCCCTAAGTAAATATTGATGTAACTTTTGAACACAAGTTCAAACTCTGTATAATAAAGTTTATATGAATGTTCATAACTGTGTGACATCTACTGTACATAAGTATTTCCTGATAATTGACACAAACACACATTAGCCATGATAAAAACCACTTTTGTCAATTTTGGTAACACTTTATGATACATTTGTAAGCGTGAAGTGACATCAAAGTTTTATGTTGTTTTATGATTCATTTTGCGAGAAAGAGAGAAAAACACTCAATTATCATTATATATACGTCGACTGTTCAAACAATTTGTAGTTTGCTCTTATGTTATAAGTTGTTAGTTTGTCTTTACTTATAGCATGTGTGAAGCTTTGAGATGTCTTAAGTAAGTAATCTGTTTCTTACCTTTTTTTTAAAGTGGATTTACTTTATCTACTTCCTTATCTGAAGTGGTGGTGTACTTTCATTCAGAACTACCGAGAAGCATTATTCCAGTAAAACCCAGTGCAGTAGAAGCCATATCTCAGAGGAGTCCTCAAATGTTTGATTTCTTTCTTTTTTTTTTTTTTTTTTTACATCATAATCAATTTCTGCATTTATAGCATTTATTTTAATCCTATGAAGCATCACATATACCTCCTAAGACTACATTTATTTCAGTCTTGTTGGAGTAGTTACACTACATTGCATTTGGTGATGTAAAAAGTAATGCTAATATTTCAGGTTCTTTAGCAGAAACTAGTAGAAGCAAATTATAGAAAGAAAACTTATCTTTTTAACTTTTCAAATGGTTTTTAAAACCACATTTCTACAATGCAGTTATTATTCGTCTAGGAATGATCTAGAAAGGAATCGAGGGCACATTGGATCATTTTCCTGTAGAGCTTGTATAATTCTAGCAGCTCTGAACAAAGATGGCTGAGTGAACATCATCCATACTGAAATCCCTAAATAGCTTCTCTAATCTGAGCCAGGAGTGATGGCTCTCAATTTTTACTGGTCCATACGATAATGAAATTGCTCCATGGGCCTGTCGGGTAATTGATGAGATATTTAGGTTGGCCATCATCATTTAATTAAGTTAGTAATGTCCCGTTCACTGTATGCATTAATCAAACGAACTGAACATTTATGGTCCGTATATTAGAGGAAAAATGGTTTTATAGTAATAGTAATATCCAGAGAAACCCCGCCTTCCTGCCCCACACTTCCTCCTGCCCCTCTTGCCACTCCTGCCCCTCCCTATTTCTCTCACTCTTTTGGTCACAGTTCATCATTGTATAACCTGAAACCTGTTAAGCGTAGGTGACCGTTGTATTGATTTGGAATGAGAGCGCTATGTAATACATTTTTACTGGGTGTGTTCAGGGTAATCATTAAGTTCATGCTGTGAGCTTATCTCAGACTCGCAATGCCCCGTAGAGCTGAGAGCCACCTCCTTCACGCCAGGCCACAGAACAGAGAACGACTCCATAAAATACAACCAATACACATTACAGCAGCAGAATAAACTACCATTTATAGTAGCACACTGAAGGATTGCTTGGGTGGTATGGGGTTAAGTGTACTGTTATTTCAGAAGCTCGTTCTCAATAGCAGACTTCAAAAGCCCAAGAGTTACTACTGGATACACATACATACACATGACTGCATGGAGTGATTTTTTTTAACTTATAAAAAAAAGCTTTGTTAAGGTTAAGAACAGGAGCAAGGTTAGTGAGTGGTGATAGTTTTTACTGAGATTTCTTTTGTTTAAATTTATTCAGATTCTTTTTTTGATCAAAAGACTTGAACTCAGTCCAATCCAAACACAGAGCTGTGCAGTTGAGGGTTAAGAGATTTGCTCAAGAGCCCCATGCTGACTGTACACTTCAAATAAAAATGAAGTTTTTAGCAAGAAAGATGTGGTGGTTTGAGCTCATACAGTGCATTGGTATTTTAGGAATTTAGCAGAAGTTTCAGTAAAGTAACAATCTCCTGTAAATTACCACGCACATTCACTTCATAGCTGATTTACATTCACTGATGCCCACAGAATCCATAAAGCAAAGCTCACGGAACTCAAAATGACAAAATAATGAATAAACAAATACTATACGAGCACTTTCTAAGTGCAGCATGAGCTAAATCTTCCAGTAATGCAACTCAGCTATTGTAGCGGATCAGCGAGCATAGACACACACTTACCCTTCCTCCTTTTATAGGGTGCCATTTCTTTTGTCCGAATTGAATCAGTAGTCTTATTAATCTTGGATTTGTTTTGGATTGCTTTCTTTCCAGGCATTGTTATGAAAGGATTGAGTTATGACAAAATTTTCTTTAAATGCATGCGTGTTATTGAAATTAATGTTACTTAATATAAAATCGTATGTCACCAGTTATACAATTTGAAGCTGATTAACTGAGGTTCATATGATTTGAATTACACAAACTCAATAGTTCTCATAGGATATGAACACTTTTCCAAAAGAGCTGGATTTCATGCACAACACTGTTCTTGTGTAAATGCTCCTGCAAATGTTTTATGCATAGGCATTTGAAATAAACTGGTAGGATATATAGTCAGAGGGTACGGAGGCTTAGCGGGTAGCGCATTTGCCCCACACCTACAGGGTTGGGGGTTTGATTCCCACCTCCGCCCTGTGTGTGTGGAGTTTGCATGTTCTCCCTGTGCATCAGGGGTTTCCTCTGGGTGCTCCGGTTTCCTCCCCCAGTCCAAACACATACATTATATGCTGATTGGCATCTCTAAATTGTCCGTAGTGAGTGAACGTGTGTGCAGTTGTGCCCTGCGATAGGTCGGCAGCCTGTCCATGGTGTCTCCCCACCACCTTGTTCCCCGAGTCCCCTGAGATAGGCTCCAGGCTCCCCGTGACCCTGTGTAGGATAAGCAGTACAGAAAATGGATGGATGGATATATAGTCTTGTTGTGAGGTGAGGTTTGAGCTCCAGGTTTTATTAAGCATTAATGCGGGTTTGAGATTTGAACAAGCCGAGATGTGCACGGTAACAACAGAATGTGTTTGTGTATACGTGCTTGTTTGTGTACGTTCAATTACGTTCCATCTTCACCAAACCTCTAACTTAATGAGGTGACCTGAAAGGTAATTAAATTTGAAATGTAGCTCTTGCTTCACAGCGGGGACTACGAGAGAATAACAACACAGAACAACAGTAAGCTGGCTCTAACTTATGGCCTGTCATCTTCCCTTCAACATCAGCCATGATTCCTCCTGCCTGCTTTTACAGCCTACTTGCACATTCCATCTGATCCCGGTCTCTCCATCTTCTGGGATTACTACAGCGAGAAGAACTCTGAAAGATTACAGATAATTTAAAACAATGGTTGATTTTGTGTTATATAAAATCTAGGTTATAGTGTTGGTCCTCACATTTGAAGTGTGTCTGGTTCTTGTGCTTGAAATTATATTTTAATACAGTTTCGCAATGGTTTTGCTCTCAGCGAACACTGATTTACACTTCAAAGATGTGCTGGAATTGCATTGGCAAGACCTCTGCTATCACATTGCAGGGTTTTTAAAACACATTAAATATTTTCTTTGAATTTGCATCCAAGTGAATAAATAGATGCCTTCTGGAATCCGGTGTCCGTACTACTTTATTAAGGATGATGTTCATTAGGGCTACTTATCACCTACAGAAGCACTTAGGAAGGCTAATTCCAATAGGAATTGTTAATTTTAAGCCGATAAAACACCTGAGTCAAGTGATAAAGGTTATGTTATGATACTTTCCTAACTGACTTACTGTACATTAGAAGGTTATGACAATTTTGTAGCTTTTGCATTTTTGTATATCAATCACATAACAGCGATGATCTCAAACACTACGATGCTGTTATTACTGTCTCATAACACTGTCATAGGATTTCATAATAATCTTATAAATAGGCAAATGAAACTCTAAACTAAAGCACTGTCATGACATTGTTATAAATAGAAATATGAAACTCAATTTATTTATGGCTCAGAGAAAATACACATAACTCTTGTTATAGTGTCATAGCCTTGTTGTTTACATAAGGGCCTGGAATAATATACATAACCCTGACATTCCATAGAGGCTATAGGCATAAGTATAATCAGAAATATACAGCTGACTTTATTTAAGGGTCAGAGACATAACATACATATAACTTTGTTGTCATGGTGTCATGGTTTTCATAATAATCTTATAAATAGTCTAATTAAACTTACATGGAGAGAGTTATGGTATTGTTAGAGTACTCATAAAAGGATTATAAACAGAAATATATCTGACTTTATTCAGGTAAGTGTCAGAGAAACTATACAGTCTAACTCTGTTATTATGGTGTCGTGGCCTTGTCAAAAGGAAATATATCTTATCACCTGTTATATGCATTCATAAAAATGTTATAAATATTAAAATAAACTACTTATATTCAGAAATATGAAACTTACATTATTTATGGGTGAGGGGAATCATAAAACTTTGTCTCTGCCTGACCCAATTCCTTATGACTATTTTATATTAATTAATTAATTATGGATATGTTTAGAATTATTTATTCTTAGAATTTTTATTATATTTTTATATTCTTTATTTTTTATTGCTTCTTCCCCTGTGGTGTTTTTTCCCCCTGTTTTTAATATATAAAATGTACTATAGGTATGATATATAGGTTATTATTATTATCATTATTATTATTATTATTATTATTATTATTATTATTGTGATTCGTATGAACCTGAATGAGTATTCCAGGGCTGTATTTGGTAAAAAAAAAAATAAAAAAAAATAAAAGATGAAACAAACAAACAAAAAACCCCGCAAACTCTGTTGTTGACATGCACCTGTATGATGAGAATTAAGGTCACTCTCCATGCCAGACATTCACCAAACACAGTCCTCAGCAATTACAATGAGCTTGTAATTGCGAATAAATGACCCGTTTCACCATACAGCCATGGGAATCATGAAGCTTCCCTCCTGCCCAGTGTAATTCAAACCAACATACATAATTTACTCAGTAACAAACAATACATTCTCTATTCACATTTTAGACAGAGCTTATTACAACTGGCTGTTTTCCCATTGTCAGTTTTGCTGCAGGACGAAATAATAATAACAATATAAAAAAAAACAACAGTTGTGCAGTTTATAATAATAGAGAGGTAATAGAAAAAAAACCTGAACCAACATTGGGTGATTGAATGTGAGAATGTAACATAAATAAATAAATTCCCTAAACATATTCATGGGATTTTTTCCCCGTCTCCCAGCGACAATATAATGAGCATATAGCCTGCTTTTAAAGCCATCCATTTGTAAGTGTTGTGGTTTGAAATGGAATAGCAATGTGTTTGTGTGTTACATGACTGATGTTGTATTAAAGTCGAGGCCCCAATCTATTCAAGGGACTGTGCTGGCCTCTCTCCACAATTGAGTTAGCTCTGTGCAATCGCTGCCCATTCAACGGCTGAGAAATTGAGTTTCAAGCCTGAAGCACTACCAGTCTGCTGTAATGGAGAGAGAGACAGACATGAAGAGAGAGAGAGAGAGGTGAAGAAATGCACACACACTGTTTGCCTAGAGAAAATGAGTAAAGATGTATCTATATACAGTCATCTGTATGCAGCTTTATACACTGAATAAAGTATTTGTGTCCTTGACTCATGTTTTTTGACTAAATTACTAACAAAACCCCAAGGCCTGGCTTTTTAGAAAGGTCCAAGAACAGAAAATTAAAAACAGGTACATTTACAAAGGCTACTGAGCAATAATACCATTTCTCTGGATTAGCAGCACAAGCATTATGCAAAATGTTCAGTTTTATTTCGGGGCAACATTCAGATTTCCCTCATATTAGCCCAATTCTAGACAAAAATCTAATATGTTTGAATCATTGTGAGCTATTCTATTGCATTTCACATGAATAAAACTCAATAAATGATGTTTAGATGTCATGCCCAAGTTTTTAGACATGCGATGGCAAAAAGATGCACACTAAGAGGTTGCACCACTTGCTAGATCTTTCACCTGCTGGAATTTTCCTCCCCATTGTATTGTCTTCTGTCTTTGTATTTTTTCTTTTTTTATGTTTTCTTGGTTTATCTATAAAACAGAATTCCATGTTCATTTAATAATGCTTTCAAATTTGGTCAAGAGTTATTAACAAGTTTATACATTTGCACTGACTTGCTCTAGTTAATTTAATTAAAATGTGCCTTATTAAGGTGGCTAATAAATCTAAACATGTCTACTTTTTAAATTATTAATGTTTTATAAGAAAGAAAATGCTAAAAATCTCAAGTCTTTTGCTGTGAGCAGTCATTCTATGAGTTGATGGTAATCAGGAAAATGGTAAAGAAGATGTAAAATGGAAGGTGGAAGAAAAATAACTGGAACAGCAACAACAATCACAACAACAGCAGTGACAACAACAACAATAAGAAGAATCATAATAATAATGTAAAATGGAAGAAAATAATTGAACAAGAACAGTACTCACTCTCTCACTTTCAGTAAGTGCTTTATCCTGGTCAGGGTCATGGTGGATCTGGAGCCTATCCCGGGAACACTGGGAGTGAGGCAGGAATACAACATGGTTGGGACACCATTGCATAGCAGGACACTATGCACACAAACATTCACACACTCATTCACACCTAGGGACAGTGTATCTTCTGGACAAGTGGACATGGGGAGACAATGCACAGAAATCACACACAGACAGTAGACCATGCTCAAGCTCGAACCTGGGACACAATGACAACAACAGCAACAACAACAGCAGCAACAATAATACAACTCTAGAGAGATACCTGAAAAATCTAAAACAAACAGCAGGAGACTATAAAAAGGGACATCTATAACATCTATTTTGCATTTAATAAGTAAGAATATGTTGCACTAAACTGCATATTTAGTCTACTTTATATAATATTTCATACAATAACAACACTTAATACATGTTGCAGTTGTTTAATCCCGTCTTAAATCTTGTAACTATGTGTTTGAGAAATTGGAGAACCAACAACGTCATTATAACTCAAAAAAAGTGTTTGTTTGAATTGATGTGATTACATTTGCGTCACTCACTGAGAGATTTATGAATGTGTGTGTTTTTTAAGCCTTCTGAACAATGGTTTTGGGATGCCATGTCTATGATAAATGATGCCTGCAGCCTGTTCTGTCTGCTGTAGTGTACTGGTCTGTAAAACTGCATTTCCTGCCCAAGTGTTTGTGTACAGTCTGCCTTCATCTGCTTTTGCTTGTTTGGGTGCCATCGCAGATTAGTTACACCCAAAAATCTCTTGCCAAATTACCCAGAATCCCTTTGTCCTTCAAAAGCCAAATCTCTGTCTGTCACCCGTGACCCTCAATTTGGTTTGTCTTTATTATTTCCCCAATGTTGGCCATATGTGTCCATATGGCAATTAGTATTTAAAGACCCATATGCCAGTAGCATCACAGCCAACAGCAGAGAGAGAGAGAGAGAGAGAGAGAGAGAAACAAAAACAAAACAGAAGGTCCCTGAGTCTGTGATGTGAAAGAAGGTATGGAGTATTTATTACCATATACATAATTCATTTTAAACTAAAAAAAAGTTGGCATGATATTTATAACAACAGAATAACATTTCCAAAAGCTCATGTGCGGTAAAATATGACAACAGAGTCAGAATAATTTTAAGAATTTGTATGTTTAGCATTAAGATTCATAAAGACTTTGGATTGAAAAGCAGTGATGAACGATACAGTATTGCTGTCCGGGGAAATCATACCAGAGGATTTGGGTGTCATGTTCCTCATACACTTGGTGATATAGAAGATAGCCGGTCAGCAAAATGGCAGTATATCTCAAATATAAAAGTGTAGTAAAGAGCCTTTAAAGAAATTCAAGGTGATCACACTCTCTGTGTGAAATGATATTAACAACAAATGTTTGTGAAAAGCAAATTGCAATTATTTCTTCAGCTACACCAATCACCACTGCTACAAGCATGTCAACAGATACTTGTTTCACCAGCTGTCCCACCTCTTCCAGTGCACTCAATCTGATCTCATGCAAAATTCATATGAATCGTAACTGGTGTAAGATTTCATTGGTTTTCACTTGCCTGGCACCACTCAAATTACTCTTCACTCGTTGCTACATTAGTTTAAAGTGTTTGATGGACCCAAATATAACAGCAAAAACACTGTCGCTGTATTATTTGGGTAAATTTCACATTTCACAGTAGCAGCAGAGTGAATATGACAACCAGAATCCTAAAGCCATGGATAATTCCACCATTCCTTTAATTCCCATTTCATTTTGCTAAGCTTTTTTTTGTTGCTTGCCCCACCCACTTTGTCAGTCATTGCCATTTCATTAATAATCCCACTTGCTACACTCCCGAAGGAATTCTGACCAATCCTGTCTGCTCCAGAAGAAAGTTTGACCAATTCTATTTGAACAGTCACACCCACTCCTGCAGAACAGAAAGTCTGACCAATCCCGCCCACTCCGGCAGAACAGAAAGTTTGAACAGTCACACCCACTCCTGCAGAACAGAAAGTCTGACCAATCCCGCCCTCTCCTGCAGAACAGAAAGTCTGACCAATCCCACCCTCTCCTGCAGAACAGAAAGTCTGACCAATCCCGCCCTCTCCTGCAGAACAGAAAGTCTGACCAATCCCACCCTCTCCTGCAGAACAGAAAGTTTGACCAATCCTGCATACTCCGGGAGAACAGAAAGTTTGAACAGTCACGTCCACTCCTGCAGAAAATAGGACCAATTCTGCCCACTCCTGAAGAACAGAAATTTTTGACCACTCACTCCTGCTCCTGCAGAAAGTTTGACCAATCCTGCATACTCCTGCAGAAAGTTTGTCCAATGTAGCTTGTTCCTGAAAGAATTCTGATCAATCCCATCCACTCCACCAAAAGTTTGACCAGTTCTGCCTGCTCCCAAAGGACTTCTGCCTAATCTCGCCACCTCACGTAGTTATTATTGTACCTGCATTTTGATACTGATCTGATATATTACAAAGAACTTACTTAGTTTGTTCTATTTTCAAAAATCTAAACAAATTATTAATCTAAACCCCAGTAACCTTGACTAGAATAAAGCAGTTACTGAAGAAGAATGAAGGAACATGGTAAACATGTACCTCAGTGTTGCACAAGCCATAGCATTTCTTTTTCTTTCATATCTAATGTCCATTGCATGAGTAGAAAAATGCCCACTCCTACCTGCATGAGAGTAAAAACCGCCCACTCCTACCCACATGAAAGTAGTAGCCCACTCCTGCAACTTTTTTTGGTGGGACACATGTGAGTGTACATACTGCTTTTAACCAAGTTTAAAGCTGTCAAATCCCACAAGCCTTGGTACATGTGGTTAACCATCATGTGACATATGTCTGAGTATGTGCTTTGATTGAGTATGTGCATATGTGTGTACGTGCACCAATATGACAGCAATATAGTCCATTATCTGTTAGCAAGCTGCTCGTGCCTGCAGTATGTTTGTGCTTAGTTTAGCTGCTTACATTGATGTCACTATAATGGGATAGGAAAACAAGTTTAATGTGTTGTGAAAGTTGTTTATCATTTTGCTTTGGTAATCATTAGTTGCAAGCCTGAGGGGGCATATGCAAATGAAAAACTACACTAGCACAACAGTTGAGGACAAAAGTACACAACATATTGCTAGGCAGGTTGTTGCATAGTAATGAATTTTCTTACGAGTGTTGCTATTGAAAAAATATTCACCTCACTGTAGATGTCCAGAAGCTTTCCCCAAGCAAAGATTGAAATTTAAAAAGAGTGTGTGTGTGCGCGCACGTGTGTGTGTGTGTGTGAGAGAGAGAGAGAGACAGAGATTTCATAGAGATTATAAAAGGAGTGAATTATCCCACTTAACAATACATCATTGCCTTATATTAAATGAATATTAGCATCTTACACCCTTATATATATATATATATATATATATATATATATATATATATATATATATATATATATATATAAACACTACCTTAAAGGGTTTTTTGGTTCTTTAGGGCTCAGAGCCTTTTGTAGAACTTAGGTTGTAGTCAAGACCACTATTGTCAAGTCCATGACAAGGACTCGCCGAGATCGAGTCAAGACTGAGTGTTAAGGGGGTCGATGCTAAATCAAAATTGAGTCCAAATGAAAGCGAGACTTAGTCAATATCAAGACTGAACATCAAGTCCTTTTTGAGGCCAAATCATTAGATCAGTTAGTTAGCATTGCACCAATTATTAGGGTATGGTTTATAGAAGAAGAAATTTTTTTGTGGTCAAACAAAAATAGAACAACACAAACACTATTTTTACAAACTCTTGCCTGAGACCAAGACCATATTTATCTAGACCAATGCCCAAGACCGAGTCCAAGTACAAATGCCAATAGGTCAGGAGGTTACAAATGGACAAAATATTGAGAGTGAAACACAAAGAATGACCAATGATGGCATGGGCAGAGACAGGACCAAAACAAAAGCACAAAAAAAGTGCATGGAGTTAAAACAAAACAGCACATGAGGAGCGCATGTTGGACTGGGAAACACTACATGTTGAGACGGAGAATCTTTTCCTCCAGGTTTATTCACTGCCAGTTCCTAGCTAGCCAGTTCTATCACATGACTGCTACCAGGGTCACTACAGTTACCACAACTACCCCAATCAGTCCTCTCAAGTTTCAGACCACTGCAAAAGCCTGAACCATGGTTAGAAACATCAGACTGACCATCAAAAGATATTATTGCAAAACACACATATTTAAGCGACTGCTTATATGGCTTATAGCTAAAAACGGACTTAAAGGCTTCCAAAGTGGGAGGACAAAGGCGAACATGAGCTTCCTCTGATACACAAAGCTAGCCACTGCATCATTTTGAAATAGTGCACAGGTAACATCATAGGGCAGCTGAAGACGCTTGAAGAACCTAGCACAGGGCAAAATATTCTCTCTTAAGCTCCCGGCCACGGATAGCTCTGGTATCACCAGAATGTGAACTTACGATCTTCCGGTGATAGGGTGAACACTTCACTGTTGCACTATTCACGCTTCTCTTTTCCACTTCTCTGTAGGCTACTTGAGTATTGCAGCGCTCTTGTTTACTGAATACATATTTTTTTCAGTATAACTTGCTTACATTGACAGTATTTTGCCCTTTACCCTTGAACTCCATACTTTAAATGCCAAAAGCCAGCAGCTGAATCATCTGTATAGGAAAACTGGTGTCACTGTTCACTTTATTGCCTTTGGAAATGTCGTATATAAGGCACACTCGTTATTTTTCTGCTGTTAGTGCAAACTGACTGGTATCTCTTCAGTACCACAAACAAACCCCTCCTAGCCACATCATTTCAGGCCTTAGCTCTGATCAGCAATGCTTTGCATTTCTTATCTTATTTAAAACACAAGCTGGATATTATCAATCAACACTTTCCTACCAGCCCAAGTCTCTTCGGTTACCCAGATACCCTGGCTCAAATCTCTGAAAACTTTCTTACACATTTAATTTTAGCGAGTCTTGTTTCATCTAAGAACTTACAGCTAAATCCAATTCATTCTGCTGTCACCTCCAGCCCGTCTCTTCCCCTCTTCTTAAACCAGTGCCTGATAGATATCTTTTCTTCTGTTCCTCACTTGATTAACATGTCTCTTGCTGCAGGTTCTGTTCTAATAAACTCCAAATTGTTGCTGTCACACCAATGCTTTAAAAAATCTGTCTTTGGCAGTGCCTATTTAGAGAGTTACAGATCCATTCCTAATCTGCTTTTTAGCTAAAGCAATTTGAAAGAATGGTTTGCAAATCTTTTTATCCTCCTCTCCTCTTTGTATGCTTAAAATCAGATTTGTGAAGTCAGTGCTTCTGTTAATTGTGGCATATTTCCCTTCTGCTATCATGAGTTGGCATAGTTTTGCTATTTTTTTGGTTTATTTATTATCTCATAAGAGATCAAGAGACAACAGACAACACTTTGCCACCACTGACAAATAAATTTCCCTCTAATATACCTCATGTATCGGGTCACAGCTCTTTATTTGTAATTTATATGCAACGGCTTTAATAAACCCAGCTGACACCATGGATCCACTTTTCACTGCCATGCTAATGATAAATTATTGACTGAATCTTTATATATCGTAAGTGCAAAAAGTATTTGTGACTTAAAGGCATAGATGAGTTAAAATTTCTGCACCTGAACAACTGGCAAAGCATACTGTAGTTATTGGCTCTAAAGTACTGGTCTCAAGGCAATTGTGCTTGTTAATGCAATCGATTGTGCGCTTGTAAATCCCTCTTGAAATATAGGACAAATTTCTCAACCTTAACATGCCATGTTCCGTATTTTGATGTATCATTTCAACGTCTTTGATTGACGTTAAACTGCGCTGAAACTCTTGCTCATGACATCTCACTTTGATTACCGTAATTCTCACTTTATTGGTATAAAATTCAGTCGACTGCTGCTATAATTCCTGCCCTTAGTTCACACTATGAAGTTGTAAATCAATAAATGAACATTCAGTTTCTAGTTATGTGCACGACATGGAGCTGAGATTTTGGCGACAGCAGTATGCCACATTTAAATTGAGTTTTTAGATTATTTTAAAGAGTTTGTTTTGCTAAGTTTTATTTACTTTTTTTAACCTTGCCTTGGTTTCCTCCTTCCAAAGATTATGTTGGATTGCTAGCTAACCTTGCTAGCTAAATGTGCCACTCTTTGATCAAGTTGTTGGAGAGCTAGATACAGAAAATTTCAAAATATCACTATGTGAAGGCTTTTCCAAATTCACCACAAAAATGGGCCCCTACCTGCATTTAATCCCTGGTCAACAGAATTTGTCGCTAAAAATAAAAGAATACTAGTCTTGTAATTTCCTGGCTGAAAGTAGTATAAAAAAAACATTTTACACAAATGTAACATAATGATAAATAGCATACAGTCATGGTAAAAAGAAAGTACACCCTCCTTCAATTCTATATTTCTATTTATCAGGGCCTGACTAACAATTGTGTGGTCCTCACCAACGTCTATACACAAACAAACAACCTCAGGTGTGCTTACAAAGGCCCATGGGTCACATGATGTAGCTCCTTGGTTTTTCTTTATATCTCTGAGCATTAAACGGTTCTGCTTTTATAGAGGTAGACACACTTCTTGATGATTAACTAATCTTGTGCATTTCATTAGTAACACCTGGCTGCTAATTACACTCAATGACTGTGGAAATAGAAAGGGTGTACTTATTTTTTCCCACTTGATTTCTGAATATTGGTTTACTTTTTGGAAAATAATGAATACATATTGAAATCTGTTGTGCTTTTGTTGTTTGTAGGCTATTTGTTTGTTCATAGAAGTTGGTGAGGACCACACAATTGTTCGTTAGGCCCTGATAAGTAGAAATATAGAATTGAAGGGGGGTGTACTTTCTTTTTCCCATGACTGTATGTGCATAAATTTTCACAGTATATATATATTTTTGATCCTACCATGCTCCACAAGACATTTAACAAGCTACACAGTGCATCCCCCCAAACAACAACTCTAGCAGGTGATAACCATAAGAAACAAACTGCTAGCAACATGAGTGATTTGATGCTAGCATGAACTTCACATATTTGTGCCATTCTTTATTATTTCCACTAGCTCAGCTTTCCTTTGCTTTCTATTTTAGCTGAGCTCTTCCAGTCCTACACTTCACTTTACTTGACACAGTTGGTGATTTGCATACTAATATATATTGCAGATTGAAATGTACATGTCTAGATTTGCTTTGCTAGCAGTATGTGAGGATTAGCTGAGTGTGTGTATATAGCTGAGACTGTATAGTATATTTATATAGCGATTTTACTGTTAACACTAAATCCTTCCAAATACTGAAAGTTATAAATATTTGCAGTAAAACAGTACAGATGTGCAGTGACATGAAAAACACTGAATTAGCTAAATCACCTATATGAGGTACATTAGCAGTGAGGATATGTAATTGACTCTTTACTGCTTATCTGTTATGTCTAGATAATGTGTTTTTAATTGTGTTTGTGAGAGTGAGCTTGGGTTAGCAGGGTGTAATTTGGGTGTAATAGGTATTCAGTGCTTTTTTTAGGACATGAGATGGGACACAGTATAGACGCTGGACTTAAGACAGGTGGAAGGCTAAGATATTGTATGTTAACAAACCTCTCCTGTCTGCTAGCAGCTGTGTTTGTTCTGTGTGTGTGCAAGCGAACAAAAGAAAGTGTCACATTCGCTGTGATTGATGCTCATGCGCTAAAAAAAAGTTAGCACCATATTTACATGACTCCCTGCTGGGGATACGTGCTATCCATTTAATTGTGCCTTGCTTTAACTCATTGTTTCTTTGTCCCTCTTATTTCCTCCTGTTCTCTTTTAGCGCAGTTATATTAGAAGTCTGAAATTCAATCACGCCTCTTATCGATGGGTTACATAAAGATGCATGACGTGATAGTTATTGTGTTCTGTAATAAAATCGCTCTCTTTCTCAAGCTTCTTACAGCAATAACAATAAACTGCATATGGGGAATAAACTGCAAATGAACTGCAGATGGCAAGAGCCAGAAAGCCTTGATTAATCCAAATGCTTGTTGCATAGAGAGCTAAAAAAAAGAGGAGAAAAGGAGTGCGAGAGAGAGAGAGAGAGAGAGAGAGAGAGAAGAATGGTGATATGATGTTGGGTCAGTGTAATGAACTTGTAGTTTGAGGTGGTGTGTGTGTCCGTGTGTGTGTGTTGATTTGAGAAGCAATGAAGTGCCTGCTCTATTCAAACACTGAATGATGGGGTTGCCAGGTTCATTCCTCTGGTTCAGAAAACAAGCTCTCCTTTCCTCCTCCCTCTCCACCTCCTTCTCCTCCCTCGTTCAAGACCCCCATCCCCCCACACCATCCCCCTTTCCATCCCTCTCTCCTTTCATGAGCCATTTCCATTCTAAGCACAGGCTGCATTTTTATGGACTGACAAATGGAGGAACTGCCAATCTTTTCTTTTTTTTTTCTCTTTTGTTTTCATCAACCTTTCCACTTAACAGCGAAAAAGAAAGAGGTAGAGGAAAAATAGACCAGCCCAGCTATAAATGCTTAATTAGGAATCACCAAAAAGGGCAGAGGAGATACAATGGCAATTTGAATAGGAATACCGTTTAATGTGGAGTAATTAGTAATTCCCAGGCCTGTGTGGTTTTTAAATACAGGAGTACACAATCTAAATGTGGGCGTGCATGTGCAGAGTAGACTGAAGGTCTTTAACACAAATCCTTTTAACCCTGTTTTAAATGCAGCTGCCATGACTTCAGGCAATGAAGAGACATTTAAGTCATTATGATGTTTGCCAAACCACAGAGGCAATATGATTCACATAATACCACACAAAAAAGTCTCTCCTTCCACCTTTCCTCATCTGTCTCTCTATAATGTTTGTCTGCTAATATGAGGCAGACACTATGTAAATGTATAGGCAGGTATAAATGAACTAGCAGAGCTAAGCCTTCCTGTCTGTCAAAGATAAAAAGACATCAATATAAGGTTTTATTTTTGGCCTCCACAGCAAATTATTTGCTGTTAACAAATGTTTCCTCCATTTTTTTGCCAGTTTGGTCGCTTACCAATCCCCACCCACCAGCCAGCAATCCCCTATCATACAACAACTACCAATCTGGGAGGGTGAAGCTAAAAAATGCTTTCTCCAAGACATGTGAAGCCATTCAAATGCATCTTTCTGAACTATTGCTTATGCTGCAACACAGGGCAGTGTAACACACTCGGAGGAAAGCGCTATCTACCCCCTTCTGCATACATAACCTTACATATGCTCATGATTGGCTAGTGCTGCTGTGATTGACAGGGGAGAGAGAGAATGCCATCCTTCCCACTCAGAGAGTGCACCCAGTTTTGTCGGGATGTAAACTCATGATGTCCTGATGATAGGATGAACTCTCATCCCATCATTATCTATAACAAATGCCTTAACACTGATAATTTTGGATTTCTGTTGAACCAAGCACAACAGTGAACCACCAGTGAATGAAAGAGAAATAAACAGAATGGTATGAAGAAGCTATAAGAGAGGCTGGGGCTGATTTCCTTCTAGTCCAGACTAGAGTTTCCTGCAGCCCATCAGTGACCGTCGTGTCAGGTGATTACTCAGCGTAAAATAGATTTGATCTTCATTTGGACTCATATTTTCCAGTCCACTTCACTGACACATCCTTAACTTGTCATCAGCAGTGATTGAGAAGTTGCATGTGAAATACAGTCACAGGTGTAATGAATGCAAACAAGGGGGATTATTTAGTCTATCTTTTTTTTTTTTTTTTTTTTACAAAATCCTTTAGGGTAGAAACAACAGTAGATAGACTGGGCACACACAGTTCAATCAAAGTACAAATTGCACAAAAGGACAGACATGTATATATGTGTATTATTGTGTATACAGGTCTAATGTGTATGAAATGTTAGCTATTAACTCCTTTTCTTCTTTTTTTTTTTTTAGCTAGGAATCATTATGTGTAATGGGTTTCTTTTGTTTCCTGTCTTTTCAGATTCAGATATAGCAGATTTAATGCATAGTGATTATTCCATAGAGGCAGGCTTGAAGTTAAAGATGTGCAGTTCAAACAGAGATTAAAAGGTTTATTTTTTATTCAACAACTGGCCTTTTGAGTAAGCAGGTTTTGTGAATGTTTTATTTCTTCTTCTTTGCTGTACAGGGAAACATTCCAACATTTTTCATCTAATGGACGATATAGTACAGATGCAGTGATTAAAGTTTTGGGTAAAAAAAATGTTGGAATATTCCTTTATGAGTCACTTTAATTCTTGAGTCACTTTAATTTTTGCCTGAAACTCATTTTCATGTAACATGCTGTGAGTTACAAAAACAAGAAAAAACCAATATCAGATTAATGTGAAGGGCCTGTATTAAAGAAATGTACTATTTTATCACACATTACAATTTTGCCTTGATGATTACGCATGTTCTGTAATTTCTGTATTTACAAATTGTCTATGAAGTCAGTCAGGGATAATCAGAGAGAGAGAGAGATTTAGTATTCTGCTATTTATTAATAGGAATATGTGTTTGCGAGGTTTTGGGTTTGAGGAGCGGTGAAGCTCATCTGTTTAAAAGTGCTATTTATGAAGGATGAAATCAGAGCAAAGGCTGCTTTGTCTTTAACTTCAAGCCTGCCTCTCTGGAGTAATCAATATGCATTAAATCTGCTAAATCTGATTTTATGCTTATTAGTGATGCAATGAATAGACAGGAAACAAAAAGAAACCCATCACTCACGATCACTTCAAAGTAAGAACAAAAGACACAAATATGCTCTCTCTCTCTCTCTCTCTCTCTCTCTCTCTCTCATCCAACAGTAACACATGCTCTGATTAAAACATGCTCTGAATTCTTGCCATATTTGTTCATAAATTAGCACTAGCTCTGAAAATCCTTAAATTAAAAGTTTCAGAACTATTATCCTTTTATTATCTTTATTTTGCGCTGAGGGTGTGCAAACTTTTGCAGTCAACTATACATAGCAAAGAATCTATGACAATGTAGCAAAATTCTACAAACTTCTACAAAGGGTGATCATGTGTCTTAAACATGAGTTCATTACGGAAGCCCTGAACCGCAAATTGTGGAAAAAAAAGTTGACGTGCAACTTAATAACTTGGAAATAATGAGTTCTCTCCATATATTATGTTGTTATTTTGACAGCCCAGTCCACCCTAAATTCAACACCCCATTATCTTACAATAAGTGTTATAATATTATGTCAAACAACCAATTAACAAGAGTTTTTCTATTATTGTATTAGTTGTAGGTTGTGGGTTCAATAAATTAAACCCAAAAACCCATGCAATAAATAAAGGATTAAAATCACTTCGGGTGTGCTGGTATTAAAAAAAAAAATCAATGATTGAATGGATTCAACAATCCATTCAAGTGTTTTATTTCTCTCATACCACAGCAATTTGCCAGTAACTTTTAAAAAAAATTTATTAAATAACACATTGTACTTTTTATCCTCTTATAGGTACATTTAATTTTGTGGAATGTCCACAAAACCAAGTTAGTTACAGTTATCACTTATGTTATAGCAGCTGTAAACAGTCGTTCCCTCACCAGCCTCTCTTTTTTTCTCTCTCTCTAGAAGTTATTAAATCAGAAAAATGCACCTTCCATAAACACTAAGTGAGTATCTCCTCTTAGAAAAATTCACCGTATCAACAGTTATACATTATCTCATTATTTTGAGTTTTTAGTAATTTTTAAAGAAAAAATGTCAGATGGGTATCGGTATCAGCTGAGTTAAGTATCGGTATCGGAAAAGAAAAAGTGGTATCATGTCATCTCTAAACTGAACTTTAAATGATAAGGTTTGATTATCATAATTAATCAGTGACCCTGAGGAAAGTGAAGGGGTTTACATTGATGTTAAACAAATATTATACTAATTTCAAGCTCGCCACCCATCTCAACCCATCTCCGCCAGCCTGAACTACAACACGCACAGCCCATTTCCCAAAAATAAGTAGCTCTGTCCACACAGCTGGGACAGCAAATCCCAGACTCAACATGTATTTACATGCAGAAGAGAGAAGCAGTCCAAGGTGCTCATTTCGTTATACATAATGTGTAATTGCTGCTGTGAGTGGATAGAGGCTATAAAAGACCTTTTCTTTTTTTTTTTCCTCCTTCCTCATCCAGGCTCAGCACTGGCACAGCTCCAGTTCTGAGTGTATGTGTGTGTGTATGTGTGTATGTGTGTGTATGAAGCCTGTTCACTCGATCTGGCTGTTGCTAAGCAAAGCCAAACCAAACAGAGGTAGCAAGAGCCGCAAATTGACAGACGGGTGTACATTTACAGACTCCATAGGCCTCTCCTTGTTTACTTACCGACTATTTCTGTACAGTCCAAGGCTTAACGCCACATGTACGTCCAGAAAGAGTCAATTAGCGTAGCCGTGATTAAAACGGATTTAATCGTATTTGGGTTAGTGAGTGATTCTCGTTTTCACAGATCCCCGATGAGAATAAGGAAGGAAAGGGGCTGAAAGGTTTCAGTCACACTTGTTTCTTTTTTTTTTTCTACAGGACATTTGGTGGGTATTTAATGTGGTTTAAAGGAGCAGGGATATGAGTGGACTGCATTCATAATGTGCTTTCTTTTCACTACACCATACATTCCTTTATAATGATTCCCAGGTGGGCAGTGAGCACAAAAGCAACCCCCTCCACCTCCACCACCATATTTTAATTACGTTTGCTGTAATTCTGAATGCCTCAGGGTTAATGTAACAGCTTTGATTAGCCTATTGCACATTTAGCAAATGCTATATTTAAAAGACAGAGTGCACTAGTAGCCTTAGAGCAGACAGAGTACCCTTATACTCTCCAAAATAACTAATCTGTTTATTTAGGATAGCAGTAAATGTTTAAAAATATTACAATTCTAGGAACTCTGGTTCAATGAATGTTCAATCTGTCGGATTATATAACGTTTGTAAGAATATCTACAAAGTTCCTGCAACATTTTTAATTCCTATTGTAGTTTCTGAAAATTTTGTATTATTGTAATAGTTGTAAGGAATAAATGCAACATGTAAGGAATAAAACGCAATGTGACATGATGTTATAGGAAGACAATCAATGACAGGGTGGTGTGATGAACGGGAGTTACTGTTACCACCCTGAAGTTGATTATATTCCAATAACAGGACATTGTGAAGTGTTTTATTCCTCTCGTACCGCAGCAATTTGCCAGTGATTACAATTTTTCTACATATTAAACAACAAAACCTACTTTATTTTATCCCTTTATAGTTACATTCAATGTTGTGGAACATCCACAAAACAAGTTAGTTCCTATTATCGCTTACTTCATAGCAGCTAATGTATAAAGTCGTTCCTTCACCAGCCTCTCCTTTTTCTCTCTCTTGAAGTTAATAAGACAAAAATTGCAAGTTGTCATATTACCAAGACACTTGTGAACTCCTCTGTCCTAAAGACTTTCTCATTGTGGAAAAGTTACTGACTGTTACAAAGTGCTGACACTAGAGACTCCTTCCAAAATGAATTAAATAAATAAACGTCTTCTTATAGAAACACCACCATATCAGCAATTACACGTTTTTTTTTTTTTAATACAGAAACAATAGCATATTAGAACTAGAGCATTAATAAAACCATGTAGCTGGGACTACTGTCAGAGCTGCCATTATAGAAAATTAATCAGACCAATCAGAATCGAGGATTTAACAGCACTGCTGTATAATAGCCATGTTAAATATTTTTACTATGACATAGACACATTACTCAATTCAAGATCTTACTGTCACGTGGGATAGTTTGACTTTTGCCAGGAAAAAGATTCTTTCTTTTTCTCTCATTCTGTGTTACACTGAATAAAATAGTTTTGCAGGGTAATTAATTATGATGTTGTGGGATGAACAATTGCCATGACATTGTGTCATGTGCAGTAAGGCATGAGATTTATTTCCCCCTGTCTGCATCAAGGCTTTCTCTCCTACCCCTGCAAAAATGAATACACTTTTTTTTTGCACATTCAAATTATGAAAGGAAATGGGGAGGAAATCACAGCAGAGCTGTGGCAAAAAAAAAAAAAAAAATCGATGCTGCTCTTGTAGGCAGATTGTAAATGCAAAACGGCAGGAATGAATCACTCTAATGGCACAGCTGACATCTCGACTTAATATTACAATTCTAAAAAGCCTTATGAAAGATTGATTATGTAAAACCTTTTTTATTTACTTGCTAAGGAAAAAAAATAAAGATCGTTCCACTTTATAAAACCATCTGGAAGCACAGGAATGTAGGAAAAGTAAGATAGAGAGAGAGAGAAAGAAAATGGCTGAAAGCAGGAGAATGTTTGGATTTTTCCAAACAAGCGTGAGGCAGTTCATATATGCAGTATGCAAACACTCTCGGCTCACTCTAAACATTAGCTCAAGTGCACGCACACACACATGCACACACAATCTATATATAGCTTATATAACACAGCCATATATATGCCGAGACAGTGTTTATAGTGAGAGGCTATAGCCTCAGTAGAAGAAGGAAAAAAAAAAACAGGCAGAACTCCTTTTAGGTTCTTTAAATCAGCGGTTCCCAATTTTTTTTTGTTGCAGGTGGAAATTAAGAGCCACCATCTTGTATAAGCAATAGTTATAGTTATTAGCCTGTTTGACTGGTTCCTTGATTGGAAGGGGTTCAATTCAAACCTCAATAACTCAAAATCAAGTCTTCCTACAAATAATGCCAGCTTGGACCCAATGTGTTCTGTGCATGGAAAGTTCGGGAATAAAAGGCTTATTATTGCAATATTATAAGCAATATTATTATTCCTGTTTAAATAATCCACCTAATGTTTATATAGTTGGATTATGTTCATAAAAATAAATCTGTACTGAGGAGGCTGTGGAATTTATTGTAACAGTTAAGGGGGTCAAAAAGGTTTAAAGAATTAAGGAATCATTTGTCTGACCTGGTATATAGGAACATGGTCTTCATTGCAATCTGATAACTAGATAATCATAAGGACTGTTCCTGTTACCTTTAACTAGCAGGCAAAGTTGGCCATATGACTTAATTTATGGAAGATTAAACAAAATCAGTTCAATTTCTAACCCAAGGTTTGACCATTTTAGCTTACAAAATATAGTGTTACAGTCACTGTCCTGGTCTGTTGTGGTGAAGTAGGAACTCAACTTGCTGTCAAAGATGTGATTCTGTTGGTTACTATGCTTACTCTTCATGATACACAAGGAGCTCAAGAATCCAGGAGAGCTTCAGAGTACAGCCATTGCTCCTCTGAATCAGAGGACACTGGACAGAGACACTGGGGAAGACCCAGGATCCACCTCAGAGACTGTATCACAGTTAGCTTGGGAATGCCTGAGGATCTGCAAGGAGGAGCTGGAATCTGTGGCTGGGGCTGGACTTTCTTCTAATCTGGACATTTTTAAATTCCCACTCATTAGCTAGCTCTTACCTATTACACAACCTACCAACCAGGTGTATCAGCACATGCTTCTTCTGGTATGCATAAAGTCAGCCAACTGCATCTTTTCAAATTGGCAGCATAACACATTTGGAGGAGAGAGCTATCTGCCCTTTTCCACTTACATAAGCTCACAGACTCATGATTGGTTAATGTAGCTCTGATTGACAACGGAGAGATTAACACCCAGAGAGCATGCCGGCCTCAGAAGGCTGCAGCATCCCAGCACTGGGATTTGAATATTACAGCATTTTTTAGTTTTTCAGAACATTGCAGGAGTGTTACTATAAACCTAACCTCAAGACCCTTAGCCAGCAGTGGTTCTTTGGGATTTAAACTTACAATATTTCAATCACTAGGTCAGATTCTTCTTCTTCTTCTTCTTCTTCTTCTTCTTCATAACTAGCTCAAGGTACTTAAGTTTCTGTGCTGCCATATTGGATTACATAACTTTGATTTTTAACACAAACAGCCTTTCCTGCTACAAATTTTATCTGATCTCCATGAAATTTGACACAGATGCCTTTCAGCCAAAGCCCAACTCAAGGTATTGAATATAGAAAGCAATCAGCCATAACGTAATAACAAAACCAGTGCTGACAAACAAGAAGTCAGCACATATCTCTGAAATGCTTTTATGCACCATGTCTTTAGAGTACCCAAAGCCTTTTTTTGTTATTTGACTATGAGGTGCTGCTATATCCAAAAAGGACTGAAGGCCATGTTTAAAATACTTTTCCAAATACTTGGAAAATATGAGCTTAGTCAGAAAAGTACTTTTTTAGGTATTTGGCTTGCCTTTTAAATCTGACTTTGCAAGACTTTGGCTTCTTTATCTAAAAGAACCCTTACAGCATGAGAGTGCTTGGAACCCAATGACAGCTACATTTATATCATATTATCACTATTTTGGTATGAATCACAAGACTGGAAAAAAAAAAAACCCAGAGGAACTGTTCAGGAGATTAAAGTATGATAATTAAATGGTAGCACTATAACCCAAAACCCCAGCAAGAACACTTTTAGCTACAGTGGATCTTTTTTAACCTCTGTAACTCATTCTGTGCATACTTTTAGTATAAAAAAAATCAAATGACAAAAACTTTTTATTACAATATTGAAATATTGACTCTCTTTTTCCATTTATACAGTTTCATATGTTGTTACTTAAACACACCAAGTCCCTGAGGAAAAAGTCTGAAGAGAGAGGGAGGGAGGGAGAGAGAGAGAGAGAGAGAGAGAGAGAGAGAGAGTATGGTGGTAAGTCCAATAAACATGTTTTGCTATAAAATCAAAGACTGAAATAAATTAGCTGATTTAGTTGCAACAGTAAATACCAATTTGTGGATTTGATGGGAACTGCTCAGCAGCTTGCTTCAGGGAGTTTCTCTCAGCACACTGCAAACAGATATGGATTAAAAATCTGCAGCAATGAAAAACTCTATTACACAAATGTCTATTTATTATAGTGCTAGTGGCAAATCCACACATTCATAAACACCGGACTGATCACATAATATGTTTTGTGTATTCTAAATCTCTGTGCTGTAGCTACAGAGTACAAATTAATATCTGTAGGATTAGAACATCTTCACAGACATCATCTTTACTGGTTATATGTAGACATTGCTATTCCAGAATTATTGGCAACCCTCTTAATAATGAGCAAAAATGAGTGCATAAAGTAAATAACAAATGATATGTGTATTTTGTGCTTAGACATATGAAGACAATAAGTGGTTTATCCTGGTCAGGGTTGCAGTGGATCCAGAATCTATTCCAGGAACACTTTGCGTTAGGCAGGAATACACCCGTAATGGCACGCCAGTCCATCACTTGCATTCACACGCTCATTCACACACTCTTTCACACCAAACCACCTACCAGAAACTGGGCAACCTAGCAGAAACCTGGAGGAAACCCATCTAATGACAGTATTTAAAAGAAATTACCAATATAGTGTGTAAATATTAGTAATAGTCATGTTAGTATGTTGTAGTAAAAATACAGAGTTATATTAATAAAAAAATAAAATGTATAAATTTTAGAAATCTCATGTAAACACTGAAATTACTGCAAGTTAATGAATACTAATCTCTCTTTAATTTCACCAGCATGAGCAGTATTCTTTAATTATGTGGTGGGAAATGTGTCTAGTAAATCAATAATAAATGAATGCTAATTAATCTTTTTGAGTTTCAGCTTAATCATTTCTAACTCATACACTTAGATACAATTATACTGCACACACTTCTATCAAATATCTGCTTGTAGGTGTTTGTCTCCACCCTCCCTCTACTGAAAAGTGACTCTTTTTGAAAAGTATTTTTTCTGCTTACACCAAAAAAGAAGGATATATTACACACACAGGGCAGTCCTACTGACCTATTCCTATTGAACACATGGAATTGTAACTCATATTGATCGTTGCTCTTAAGAGAGATTTTTCCAGGAGCCCATAGTACCAATTTGAGATGAAGTGGAATAGCAAATGATTTGTATAGTGAACAAGATACAATATTTTTAAAGTGGCTAATTCATAAATCATTGTCAATGCAAGCAGCCTGGATCAAAACACATGCAACCTGATTATAGAGGAATAAGTCATAATCACAAACTGAAAATACAAGAAAAATCCATCTGGAGGGCATTATAGCTGGATTTCCTCTAATTTAATATGAATGTAGTCACAAGACAAGGTCCTACACCCTTAAGTTTAACCTCCAGTCTTAAAGAGAGAGAGGAAAAAAGAAATGCTGGTGAGGCAATGACTGTTTATAGCTTCTATAATGTAAGTGATAATAGAAACTAATTTGTTTCACAATGTTTAAAATAACTATAAATGGATAAAAAAAATTATAATTGTCTTGGAATGTGCTGTTATTGGAAAATAATCAACTTTGGGTGGTAAGAGTAACTCTGCTTCATCATGCCACCCTGCTGTTGATTATTTTTCTATAATCTATTTTCTTTTTTATTCCTTACATGACGTTACATGTTTTGTGATATTTTGTAATATTGCTGATGTTGGTCTGGTGTTGGTATGTCAGAAAATGAAAACAACGTGTTTTAAACTAGAATACGTATTTCTTTGTGGCATCTGTCACTTTAACCAAATAACAAGAGAGAGAGAGAGAGAGAGAGAGAGAGAGAGAGAGAGCTGCTGTATGCTGTATGTGTGTGTCTGGGAATCCATAGCCATGCTAACAGGGCCATAATTCCATTGATTATAATGATAATTGGTTGGAGGACAGAAACAATGTCTAATCCAAAGCAAACTCCGGTGTAATTTCATGCGCATGGGAGATGAAAGCGGCGGCTTGGGACCCCGATTGTCTCCATGTAGTGGACTCAAGCAGCTGCCAGCTAATCACATTTCAGCAGTTGTCAGCTGAGAAGCGGTGTAATGGTGCTCGAATGGGTGCCAGGTCATTATCAGATCCCCATTCTGATATATGCTATTTATTGCTGTCACACAGCATTTAATGTTTAATGTTTAATTCAGCAGTGGAAAAACAGCACTGTCTGCAGGGACAATAAAAGCCCACTGGAACCAGGAGTAAGAAGGCAGGAGAAATATAGTGGGAGACATGGGTGAGGCAGTCAGTCAAGGTATTCCTATTAACGTGCATGATATTTTAGGTATACACAATACTCATCACTTCTAAATTATTTCAGAATAATTAATATTTGATGCCTTTCTCTATTATACCACAGCACTGCTGAATTCTCTATTCCCATTGGTCAGGAGGTGTTGATTACTTTTCTACAGCAGCTCTGACAATAGTGCTGGCTACAAGGTAATATTAATTTGCTTATTTTAATACTTTATTTTTTCTGTAGTAAGAATCCATTCACAGGGATGTGTTTGGTGGATGCTTCACATAATCTAATAATTAATGGATTAGGGGCTGGTGATCATAAAAGGAATCGCGAATCATAAAAGGAACTAACATATACTCCTCCAAGTATTGAATTATTAAAACAACTTCCTGTTTGCTCACTGTATAAGGACATTTCACATGAACATTGCGAAGTCTTGCCTCCATTTTCTGTGCTTGTGAGTTTAGAGCATTTGGTGTATCTTTACCCATGCCTCATTGTTCAACTACTCACCTGAATTTGCCCATTCTGCATGTGTTTGCCTCAATTGTGCCTGACTAAAGATTTTGGATTGTGGATTTTATTATTTTGAATAAATTTCCAGGACATGGAGCCTCAAACTTCTCCCATGTCCTGTCACTTACAGGTTAAAAGTATGATGTGTCATTATTAATAAATTGTGAATATTACAAATTGTGAATTTTTGCAAATTGCTGTCTTACAAGAGGAACAAACCACTTTGGGATGTACTGTTATTGGGAACTGATCAACTTGTGTTGGGCCACATCACACCCCCACATCATTGCTTATTTTCCTGTAACAGCACTCCACACTGTATTTCATTAAGCATTCCTTACTTATTATTGATTTCGACTATATATTTATACACCACTGCAGTGAATTAGCCAATTAATCGCTAAGTTATTTTTCAGTGTTTTCCTCTACACTAAAGTTTTTTTCACACAGGGGACCAATTAGCCACCTTTATACCAGTTCTTCTATACATGCATGTTTTCCATTAGCTATTCCCTCCGGCTTTTGTCAACGGCAGAGAAGGTTCTGCCTGAAAGCATCATGTTCCTGAAATAAGTAGCCGATGTAAAAAAGGGTCAGTTGCTAATCTTTTCCCTGAGTAAAGCTCTCGTTCATTATATAACAAGGTCCATCTGTATTCAGGTCATGGACCTCGACTAGAGAAATGCACTGAACAAGATCCGCTCCTAAATGTAGACACTTAGTTACTTTTACTGTTCACTTTCTTTTTTTTCTGTCCTCTCTAATTTCTTTCCTTCTCTCTGAAGAAACTTCAGAAACTTCTTAATGTATTAAAACCAGGTGAAAAAAATCAATTTTAAATACTGGAGATCGCTCCAATCTCCAATCCTAATCATATATTTCCTTTGATAATAAAATGCGTGACGTGGATCTTTGACCTTCTTCTTCTGTTAAACATAATTTCAATTTGAAATCTAATCTGGGCCTTATTGGCAGGGATTGTACTGTGTGTTTCTGTCCATGCACCACTTTCAGTTGCTTTAGCACATTGCCATGGAGCATAGTCATTCTTCAAAAATATGTAAGTACTTTTCAGGGGATGTAGAGAAAATATTTGGTAAAATTAACTTTTGGAATAAAATGTGGCTTTTATCAAGGGTTGGTTTTTGTCTTTATTTTTATTATATTTTTAATTGGAGAGATTGGCATCTCCTCCAACTCCCCCTGAAGTCGAACCTTGTGCACCTGCATAAATTACAAATCTGTCGCTTTCTGTCTCTGTTTGTTGAATGCTCTTTCTCTCAGTGTTGAGCCCATTTCAGTTTTTCCAGAGGTACAATTCATTGCAGTTCACTGAGCAACCAGCAGCTTAAAACTTACAGATTTCCATGTGCCTTGTTATGCCTCATGATGTCATCGCTGTTTTAGTTAGTTTGTTATCTTCATGCTCATTACCTCATTACCTCATTGCTGCTTATTAAAACTGATTTATCTGATTGTTAGTGAGCCCTGTACTTGTTTTTTGTACCTTTGGGTTTGGTTGCTTGTTCTTTGTAAATTTATTGTGTAGATGTTCTGTATATAGTGAGTTTGTTTCACTGAGTGCCATTTTGTTTGTGGATTGGATTTATGTGTATGTTATTGGAGAGTAACGGAAAAAGAAAAGTGTATATTCCTTGAGGTTTTATGTTTGTAAGGATATTAGTTACTGATGTCTCACAGTTAGCTTGTGTTCTTGTTTATTGTTATTTTTCATGCTGTGAAATACCCACAAAACAAGTTAGTTACACTATAGCAACTATAAACAGTTGTGTGGTCTCAGTGGTATCACTAACCATCGCCAACCCTCTCTCTTCAAGTTTTTTTTCTCTTTCAGCTGCTCTCGTTCAGGGTCACCACAGCGGATCACCATCACCATATTTGATTCTGGCACAAGTTCTACACTGGACGCCTTCCTGACACAACCCTCCCCATTTTCCAGGCTTGGGAACGGCACAGAGAGTGCACTGACTTGTGCAACCCTCCAGTGGCTGGGGTCGGTTCCCTGACCGGGAATCGAAACCAGGCCACAGCGATGAAAGTGCTGCATGCTAGGCACTAGTCCACTGCTTGCTCTTGAAGTTAATAAGATAAATAACTCAAATAAGAGTTAAGTGTTAGAATGAGTCCCCATTCTCTGAACCATTTATCATACACAGGGTTGCAGGGAGCCTGGAGCCTATCCCAGGGTACATGGGGCACAAGGCAGGGGACACCCTGGCCGGGACGCCAACCCATTATAGGGCACAATCGCACCCACACTCACAAACCACGGACAATTCAGAGATGCCATTAAGCTAACAATGCATGTCTTTGGACTGGGGAGGAAACCAGAGTACCTGGAGGAAACCCCTGAAGCACGAGGAGAACATGAAAATGCTGCACACACAGGGCAGAGGCGGGAATCAAGCCCCCAATCCTGGATGTGTGAATCAAATGTGCTAGCCACTAAAACATATAGTCCTGAAGCATTTCCCATGGTGGAAAACTTACTAACTGCTAAAAAGTGCTGATGTTGAAGACTTCCATAAATGTTAAATAAAATGTTATCTTATAGAAAGCTTTCACATCACTGACTATGTTTTTCTTTGCTAAATAACAACACATTTTTAAACCTATTTATTCTTAGCATTACACTATGTTGATTGTCTGCCATACAAGTCCTTGTGAATTATCTGTTACTATTGAAATAATAAATAAAGACAAGCGTATTGATAGAAACCTTTGATCTGAATAACAGCTGGCACTACTGTCAGAGATGCATTTAGAGAAAATTAATCAACACCTTCTTACTAATCAGATCTGAGAATGTGGTGTGTATATATTGTATATTATATATTATAATGACATCATTCATATGAAATCTTGCAAATAAGAGAGAGAGACAGAGAAACGGAAAAAGAAGAAGAGCTTGTGATTCCTGACACGCTGTTCTTTATGTTTGCACCTGTTTTAGCTGGAGCTGATAAAGGTGCTTGACATCATCAGTGAAGCAGGAGCCATTTGTAACCAGGTTACCAACTATCTTCCATCAGTAATTGAGAAAATGTAGTCACATTGCGAGTGTATCAGCAATACAACATGTTGTTAGCTTTCCATCAAGCTTGCTTGGAAAAAAATCCTGAATATCTGACCTCAGAGACAGAGACAACAAACAACTGAGAATGTAGTGACTGTGAGTCATTTTATAACCATTCAATGAGGGTCTGACTACAGACTGACTCAGATTTTTCTGTTTTCAGATCACACAAAAGCACAGCCATAAAACATTTCTGAGAAAAGATCTCACCCTCAGATATGCTGTTGTTACCTCATGTTAGCCAGCTATATGTAGCATTAATGTCAATCATTATGAATATTTTATGAATATGACTTCAAAATCCTCACAGAAATCCTTTCAGGTGTGTGCAGGTTAGACATCTAGTTAGCATAAGCAGTGAAAATTATGAACATTTGTTAATATGATTTACAAAATCATCCTGTCTTTTAAGTTACTTAATGCATAAGAATTGATGATTATGAACATTCATTTATATGACTTAAAAATCCTCTCAGAAATCCTGTCATGGTAGCTTATGTTTAGCTAGGTAGCTTGCAGGCTTTAGCAGTGAGAAATATAATGACATTTATGGATGTCCTTTTAAAAATCACCTCAGAAATCCTGTCAGATTAGCTCATATTTAGCTAGCTAGCTTTAGCAGTGAGGAATAATGTTTATTGATGTGAATTAAAATTCATCTCAGAAATCCTGTCAGGTGTGCTCATGTTGTACAGCTAACTAGCACTAGTAGTGATGAATATTGATGTTTATCAAAATGATTTACAATTTCTCTCAGAAATCCTGTCAGGTTAACTGTAGGGTTAACCAGTTAGTTAGCATTTTCAATGAAGGACATTAATTAAAAATTCTCTCATAAATACTGTCAAATTACCCCATGATAGCTAGCTAGCATTAGTAGTGATGAATAAGGAAATGTATTGATATGATTTAAAAAAAAAATCTTCTGAGAAATCCTGTCAGGTTAGCTCATGTTTAGCTAGTAGCTATCTAGCATTAGCAATAATGATTAAGGAAATTTATGGATATTACTTTAAAAAATCCTCTCGTAAACACTGTCAGATTAGCTCATGTTTAGCTAGTTAGCTAACTACTATTAGCAGTCATGAATAAGGAAATTTATGGATATGATTACAAAAAGTCTCAAAAATCCTGTCAGATTAGCTCATGTTTAGATAGCTAGCTTAGCATTAGGAATAGTGAGGAATAATGATATTTATTGATATGATTTAAAATTTCTCTCAGAAATCCTGTCATGTTGACTCTAGTGTTAGCCAGCTTGTTAGCATTATCAGTGAAATTTATGATCATTAATGAATGTGACTTAAAATACTCAGAGGTTACATCTTGATAGCTAGCAAGCTAGCACTGGCAGTGAGAAATATAATGACGTTTATGGATATGATTTAAAAATTCTGTCAATGTTAGCCAGTTAGCATGATCAATAAAAATCTATGTTTGAAATGTCATTTTGTTGATCTGTTTCTGGTATATGGTATGAGTGGCCTGGTCTTGTATGACTGAAAACAACTGCCAAGATGAAGTATTGACAAGATGGCCGCCAAGTAGATAATGTTTACTAAAAGGAAAAAAAACAAGGGAAAAACAAGGGAAAAACAAACAAACAAACAAACAAACACAAAGAAAAAACCCTATATGAAATAATATGAATATCTTACAATACACAATAAATGTGAACACTAAAGTGTAAATAAGTTATAAGAAAATAATTAGTGATGGGGTGGTGTAATGCAGCCTGACACAAAACACAGTTACTGTTAACACCCAGAAGTTGATTAATTTCCCCTAACAGCATGTTGAAGAGTTTTTCATTCCTTTTATGCCACAGCAATTTATCAATGATTGCAATTTATTTTATTAATGAACAGCACATCATGCTTTTTATTCATATATAGATACATTTAATGTTGTGGAACATCATCTATAAACAGTTGTTCCCTCCATCTCTTGTTTCTCTCTTTTGAAATTAATAAGACAAAAGAATGCAGCTTGCGGAAAGTGCACTTTCTCCCGAACACTAGAGACTCCTTTCCTTACAGAAAGCTTCACCATATCAATGATTATACGTTTATATCTGACGTTTAGATCAGATTTGAGAATTCAACAGCACTGTAATATACTGTATAAAGCATCAATAATATACTTAATATAACACTGATGTACACAATTTCTTGGAAGTATCCATGCAGATTGATAGGCTACTGACTTTCGAATTTTCCTCCTCCATAAGTTACAAACACAGCATAAAATCACGGGCTGCACTCTCCATAACTCGATCACACAGCCTAGAGAAATGACATAAGAATTAATGTTGCCATGGTTACTGCAGGTAAACCTACAGTAAACAACTGTAATGTGACTGTTAGTGGTAAGTGTTTGTGTATTTCAGAAAACTGAGTGATCAGGAGCTCTCTGTGTGTGTATGTGTGTTTGTGTGTGTGTGTTTGTGTGTGTTCTAATTACCAGAGCAGATTATAGCAGAGCAAATTGAACTGCTAGTCACTGCTGGCAGTGATGACTACAAGCAAATGTTTGTAATTATGAATTGATTGCCTTACTGTCAATAATTAAAACAACAACACATCTTATTTAATGACTGCTTCGAGATGGCTCTTTCAAACTGATAGAGTTAAACACACACACACACACAAAATAACAATTCTTTTTTATTCCCCTCTCTCACAAATATGGTATTTTTCTCACTGTCACATTATATGAAATTATGAATTATTTATTGTAGATTTATGTGTACAATAAATAAGTCATTATTGTTATTATTATTATTATTATTATTATTATATCTATAAAGGGGTCCCTGGTGGGACCAGTGCCGGTCCCAAGCCTCAATAAAATTTGAGGAGAGTTGAGTCAAGAAGGGCATCCAGCATAAACACTGTGCCAAACCAATGATCTGCTGTGGTGACCCCTAACAGGAGCAACTGAAAGAAGAACAACAATGTTATTTTATATTTAATAAACCTTATGTCATTGTTATGTCTTGTGTATTTGTCTGGGTAATGGGTCCATGTACTCTCAAACTTTATTCCTTTTTCATAAAATATTTGATCAATATGGGATCAACATCCTGATTGTTTTAGCCGCCATGTCATCCTCCTTTACTCCTTAAGCACGTAGTGATCTATATTAACAGTACATCAGGCAATAATGGCGATGTTTAATCTACCCACTTCTTGCTACTACACAGCAATGGCTGATATACATACAGGTCATTTAATCATTCAATAATTTTAGCCCAAAAATAAACCTGACATGATGAAAAAGGAGAAATAAAAGCAAAAAAAAACCCCAAAAAAAACAGTTTTGAACATCTTGTTCGTGCGTAATTTGAACTCAGCATACACAGATTGTAATGTATCATCAGCATTTAATGTGTTTTTCAGTATAACCTTCACTGTATATACATGTAAATACATGGAAAATTACAATATCTTCAACAGTAATACTCCATTATACTCCATGGCATGACCTCAAATGTTGGTTGATCTATAGCTTGCCACTGCTTGCCTTTGTGTGTTTAAATATTATCTGTATGTTTATAACCCTGCAACACACACGCACACACATACACACACACACACACACACACACACAAATGCTAAGTAATCTACTGTAGAAATCTGCTCTATATGATCTCCTGTTAAACACCATTAGCTATGGATTGTAAACAAAGCTCGGCTCTTTTACCTTGTATGAACAAACCAAGGAGCTCAGTTACATTCCTTTCTGAAGTATCTGAAGTAAAAATAGGGCAGCTATGTAAACATGTGTTATATAACTGCATTTAAACAGTACATGCTTTAATGCAAGGTTATATAATGTTCACACATTATATATGTGTGAATAAGTACAGGAGGGAGTGTGCAATATACATTATGGTGTTATTGCTCTATGAAACTAAGTAACAATCACACACAAACACACACACACACGCACACACCAGAAAAAGAAATCTCATTAAATTCCTGTTACGTCTTCAACAGAAAATAATGAGACATCAGTACATGTTTGTCTCATCACGGTGATGTGGAATGGCACGAATCATACAAAATGTACTGTTCTCCAACTCTGCTTGCATAACAACACTCATGGTGTGGTTTGGTGCTACATTCTGCAGCCAAAAATAGAGATGATCTAAACACCAATGAATTGGAGTAACTTTGGTTTACGTTTAATGAACATCACCACAATTTTAAAGTGGAATTATGTTACACAGTAGTTTTCCGAAGCTTTCCTGTTAGCATTTTTGTAATCGTGAATACAAAGTTTGTTATCTGTTGTAGGTCGTATGGAATGGAAATGACTTTTAATGACTGTAAACACAGATTTATTAAAAAAAAAAAAAAAAAAAAAAAAAAAAAAAAAAAAAAGCTCAACAATTTGAATAGGGAACTCTAAATAGTTTAGTTTATAGATTCATAGTTCAATATGGAAGCTCTGAACTGCTTAAGTACTGTTTTGCTATTTTGACTTCATATCTCATTAATTCAACATATCTCGACATAACACATTTTTAACAAGTTATTACATTGAAAGAACAATATACTATTTACTATTTGGATAATGGCAAAAATAAAAAAATAATATACTATTTGGATAATGGCAAAAAACTAACCTCTAATCTTTATTTATTGTGGAGTTCAGGCTTATCAATTCACCTGAATCACAAACTTCATTCCCTTACTTAACCTGAAACTTCAGTTCTGTGCTTTCTCACACAGATTGTTATAAACAGGCATTACCTTTGTACACAATGAAGTTTTAACTTATTCAAAATTATACAATTAAAAATTCTAAAATTCAAAATTATCTGCCAATACGATGAACATTTTAAGCCTGAAATTAATACCTGAAATTAATAAATATACATAGAAATAGGCTTAATTTGTTATATAATATAATAATATAATCTTTACTTGCTATCTTTTTTTTGCAGTGTTAATATTTAAATAAATGTCAATTAATAAGCATTGTTACTTTATTACCATTATGATTAACATTATGGTTAACCGTACATAACCATACAATTGTAACATTGTGATTTATTAATGCTTTAAAAGTTTATGGTTTGTTAATGTTAACTAAAGCAGAGAATAATGTTAGTTAAGGGAGCTTTAATGTAAAGCGTTGCTCATAAATCCATTATCTTGAAGAACTAAGCGGAGTGTGTGAGCAAGTTTAAAAGGAGTGTTCGATGGACTTTTAATTTTCTTTTGGTTACAGCAGCTTGCATCACCTCACATTTAACCAAAAATGCTTCATGTTTCACAAAGCGAAAAAACAAAGATGAGAGAGAGAGACACTGAAGACTTGCTGTTGTTGGAAACACAACAGGATTTTTTAAAAATTTGTGATCAACTCCCAAGGGTTAATAGACTTGGTCATTTTGTCAAGAGGTGAAAATGACCAAAATACACATGTCTATCTTCTACCATGGAGCATCCTTCTGTGTGATTATATTAAGGTGTGCAGCTACTTGGGAAGCAGATGATTTTTAAACAGATAATCCAGAATACACTATAATGGTTTACCATACTAGCCCTACATTACTAACCCAACACTGGCCTCCGGGTTAAATTGCACATTGATTACAAAATACTACAACTGACCTATATAGCTTTAATGGTCTTGGCCCTCAATATTTGTGCAAACGCTCTGAGTAATACGATACTCCATGGTTGCTTTGATCACAGAATGCAGGCTCTTGGGTACCTAGAATTATGAAAATTACAGCGGGGTAGAGCTTTTTTTCCTTTCAGAACACCAGCTGTGAAGTAACCTTTCTGTCAGCTTTCAGGAATCAGACTCAATTGCAGTCTTTAGATTTGGGCTGAAAAACTACTTATATAGTAAGACCTTTGGTTATTTATTTGTATTTTTCTGTAAAAATCTCACAAAACAGGTTAATGGACATAACTGCTTGCAGAAAACTGAGATGGAAGTGCTGCTGTTACACCATTCTTACAAATTCACTTTTTTTTTTCTTTTTGATGGAGGAGTAGATGGGCGATGATGTCTCATGCCTGTGCTACCTTCTGGCACTTCCTTGTTAGTGAAGCTGTTACAGCAGAGTCTCTGTTGCACTATGACCACATATAAATAGTGTTACATGCTGCAAACAAACACAGTATAACTTAACCTGATGTTCTAAGCTCTAATATCCCCGTAGACATTTCAGAGATTTCAATAACTAATCAGCCCCACATCCTTCATGAATTCAACTGTTTGATCAACCACAGAGGTGGACAGATCATAAATTTATTAGTTATCAGAATGGACAAACCTCCAGTGCATTTTCCCAGTCCCATGTTTTGCTTGCCCAGAACACCTAATCGACAGAGAGGCAGTAAGTTGATGGTCAATGTTTTAGCTATGAGATTGTACCTATAAAATATATTATTCATGGCTGTATAGCATCTTTATTTCCTGTTTATATGTTTAACCATGAGGTGAATGTGTATTGTGCTAGCAGGAGAAATCTGAGCTGTACTTCGCTTTCCCTGAGTTTTTCGGTTTTCCAAATAACTGCTAGTTCCAGGGTCTGAAAAGATCAAATGTCATCCATTCAAGTTAATTAACCCACCTAGTAAAAAATGTTCTCAGGTCAATGTGTGTAGTGCAGGAGTTAATGAGTATCTTGTACTATAGTGGCTACAGTGACAGCATCGAGCAAGTACAATATAAAGCTGCATACAAGTCAATCATGGGTAGTTTTTTTCTGGTTGTTCATCACCACTACTTATCCACCAGACAATTATGTATAAAAAATGAAATCTGCTTGACCTGGGCCCCCGGTCTACCAAATCATATTCAACTTCTATGTGACCTGTGCTCATACTGAACCTTTAACACCCTCTATATGCCCATCACAAATAACTTTACTATCTGGTGTTGCGCAGAGGAAGATGGCTGGCACTTATATTTAGAGTACTCATTCAGCAGGCACTGTTATCCAGAGGAAAATCTAAAGGTGCTTGAGTTAGTGTGTGAGTCGCAATCTAGATTCATCAGGTGCTTTGCATGTAACAATTTTCCAAATTGAATTCACACTTTGGTGTACCACAAGGCTCTGTTGTAGGGCCACTTCTATTTTCTATATATGTATGTTGCTATGAGTTCCAGTTATTGGTAATTTTTCAGTGGGTTGTTATAGGAAGATATTCAATGACAGGGTGATGTAATGTGGCCGACATAAAACTGAGTAACTATTACCATCTAATAGCACATCCCAAAGTGTTTTATTCCTCATATACGGCAGGAATTTGCCAACAGTAACATTTTTTATGTATTAAGTCGAGAGTATTAAGTCGAAAGTATTTTTTGTATTGAATCAAAAGTATGAGTCATTCTTTAAGTGGCTTAAAGAATGACTCATACTTTTTATCCTTTTATAATTACATTCAATCAATGTCTGCAAAACAAGTTAGTTCATGCTATCACTTATGTTATAGCAGCTTTTAACAGTTGGTCCCTCATCGGCCTTTCTTTTTTTCTCTCTCTTGAAGTTAATGAGAAAAAAAAAAAAAAAAAAAACACAGTTTGTCCTATTACCTACATCCTGAAGACTTTCCTGCATTGGAAAACGTACAGTTACAGCTTTACCTCTGACTGTTACAAAGTGCTGACACTGGAGACTCCTTCCACAAATGTCAAATAAACACCTGTTTGCAGAAAACTTCATCATATCAACAATTATACACTTTTTTATGTGGAGCGTCCACCATACAAGTCTTTGTGTAAGGTCTTATTATAGACATGATAATAATAAACATATTAGAAGGAATGCATTAATATAAATGTGTATGTACTGGAAGCTTCACTTACCAAGTCAAATTCCTTGTGTGTGTGTGAGCACACTTTGCAAGAAAGCTCCTTCTGTTTCTGATTCTGATTCTGATATAAACCTGTGACTTGCCTTGCAGATGGAACTACAGTCCATGCTGCTGTTATAGAAACAGTGTTGCGGAATAAATAATGAATAAGCTACAGATGAATTCAAATGTAAATATTGAGAAAAACAATGAAGCATTGTATTAGCTATTGTCTGAAGACATGACTCTTTAGATATTTGTAGAAGGAACGGAGAAAAGCTCATTCCACTAATGGTTTCCTCTTTCAGGCTTTGAATCTCTTACTCTTACTGTGTTCTTTCTCACAGCATTTCAGCGAGTTGAAATGAAAGCCTTTGCCTTCAGTTGGCTTATTAGTGATCTGGACATGGATTTCTGTAAAACTGCTTTGCGACGCTGTCTCTTGTAAATACCAAGTACACAAATAAAATTCGATTGAATTGAATGTTCTAATAAAACTGGTTTGATATGTTGACAGATGGTGGTTCATTTTTTCTGTAGCTCCCAGAGCAAGAACAATGCGTGGTCTGTGTGTGTGTGTGTGTGTGTGTGTGTGTGTGTATGGGTGTGGGTGTGTGTGTCTGTTAGGGAGAATGTGGGTTGTGGTGTAGGAGTAATTCTGTTACAGATGAGATTTATCTGGTGTATACCACAGAACCGCTTCTGTACCTCCCATAACCCCTCCAGTGGAGAAAATGAAAGTGTGATGAAATGTAATGCACTCTGCCTTTGGCAAAGCAGGACAGACAGAGAGCCAGAACACAATAAATCTAATGGATATTACTGTAATTCAACAATTCAACACATGCAATCTTCCTTTCACACATACACACAAAAGCTCCATACATGCACACAGAAACACACATTCTCTCTCTCTCTCTCTCTCTCTCTCACTTTCTCCCTCTCCCTCCTCTCCCTCTTTCATATACACACACACACGCACGCACGTTGTGCTGCTTTCAGGTTCAGATTAACATCAGCTGCTCGCATGAAATTCACTTATATTTACCATCAGCCTCATTTTACATCATCTTAATGGATTTCAATTACCAGCCCTGAATTTCCAAGCTAATGCAGCTGATACTTTTGTCTTCTGCCTTTGAAGTGCAGCAAAGAGCTATGACAATTTCAACTCACTGGATAGCATCTATTATTCATTATCTAAGCCAAGTAGAAATAAATTGCATTTCATCCAATCGAGAGAGAGAGAGAGAGAGAGAGAGAGAGAGAGACTTTCACTTGTATTTATCGATCTAGTAGGCAACTCTATATAAAAGATAGAGTGGGTAAAGCAAGCAACAACTGTCGTGAAAGCTTTTCATCTTACTGGGGAAAACATTAATAGTATCTCATGATATTAGCAAATTTTATTAAATTATATATAATTCTATACAATTCTATACAATTACAGTGTTTTCACATGTTGAATGTTGAATTCTTGATTCTGATTGGTCAGAAGGTATTGATTAATTTTCCATAACAGCAGCTCTGACAATAGTTCTGGCTGCAAGGCACATCACAGGTTTATATTTATTCGCTCGTACTAATACCTTATTGTTTCTATAGTAACAACTTACACAAGGACTCGCTCCACATACAATGTGTAATTGTTGATATGGTGAAGTTTTTTGTGATGAGACATTTGTGGAAAGAGTCTCCAGTGTCAGAGCTTTTATAATGTCTTCAGAACGGAAGGTTTTTACGGTTTTTTGAAACATGACAAGTTGCTTTTTATTAAGAGAGAGATTTAAAAAAGAGTCTAGTGAAGGAACGTTCTGCAACGTTTTGTGGATGTCCCACAACATTAAATGTAACTATAAATAGGTAAAAAGCATGATGTTCTTTGATTAAAAAAAAAAAAAAAAATTTATTTATTGTTTGCAAATTGCCCTTGTGTAAGATGAATAAAACAACTTCAAGGTAGTAACTCTGTGTCTCTGCTCTGTGTCGGGACACATAATCACCTCGTCACTGATGATTTTCCTAGGCCCTGTCATGTGCTATTCCTTTCATAATATAGACTTTTTTATTATTTTATTATTTTTATTATGATATCATATTGTGGGGCATGGTGGCTCAGTAGTTAGCACTGTTGCCTCGCACCTCTGAGGTTTGGAGTTCATTTCCAGCTTCTGCCTGTGTGCGCAGAGTTTTCATGCTCTCCCCATGCTTTGGGGATTTCCTCCTGGTACTCTGGTTTCCTCCCCCAGTCCAAAGACATGCGCTGTAGGCTGATTGGCATTTCCAAATTGTCTGTAGTGTGTGTGCGTGATTGTTCCCTGTGAGCCCAGGGTGTCCCCTGCCTTGTTCCCCTAGTTCCCTGGGATAGGCTCCAGGTTACCCCGTGACCCTGGGTAAGATAAGCAGTACAGAAAATGGATGGATGGATGGATGTTATCAAATTAGCATATGATAATAAATCATATGCTAATATGATAACATCCATCCATCCATTTTCTGGATGATTCACTGCTTCAACAAATGGCCATCCATGTTTACAACTAATAAGTGTTTCAAGTAAGTCCAGCATTCTCATCTATTATTCCTCTTGGTTATAATGTGCATTTATTTTTATTGCCTGTGAATATAGATACACATGCCAAGGAAAATGAAGGTTTCATCAAGCATTACTAATGTAGTCTAAACAGATGGCAGCACACCTACACAGCATCAGTCAACTGCTCTTTTGTTCTCTCAAATATTTATAGCACATCGTAATGAGAGAGATAGAGAGTGAGAGAGAGAGGGAGAGAGATCATTAGTGGCACTGGTAGTTATATTAATAGGGTATGAAATATATTTCCTGTTCCAATTTCCATAATTTAACAATGCATCCATTACATTTCTTAACATACACAGTACAAGTACAATCACGATGCTTATATATATATAAAACACACACACACACACACACACACATATATATATATATATATATATATATATATATATATCACATTTCTCATTCTGATTGGTGAGAAGGTGTTGATTCATTTTCTATAACAAGAGACAGAAAACTTTGCGTTGAAGTGTAAAAAAAATTATTGTTGGTGGAATAAGAGGAATAAAACACTTTGGGGCAAGCTGTTATCAGAAAACAATCCACTTCAGCACTCCAAAATGGATTATTTTCCTATAACAGGACTAATAAAAAATTATCCATTCAAAAATGCCACTATTTATTTTAACTGAGCCTTCTTCCATCTCTCATGGCGTTAATGAGTGAGATGTTCTGCACAGAACCTGAGTTATCTGCACAGAATGTGAGGTCAGAAATGTACTTTTACTCTGTCACATTTGTCTACATTCCTGATGTTACATTTGTAAATAATTTTAATTCAACACACATTCTGTGTATTTTGTTCAAACACACTTATTAAACGCATCTTACATGACTCCGTTCACTAATCAGATGCAGTCATATGCATAAACATATACTGTATACCGGTGGTTCTCAAACCTTTTGTAGCCAGGGCCCCCTTTAACTGTAAAATAAATTCCAAAGACCCCCTCAGTATGGATTTATTTCATAAACATTATTTAAAATTTTTCTATATTTATGGAACCATAGAGCTTTCTAATTCTGAGCACATTAGGTCTGAGTAAACTTTGGTGCTTGGACCCCTAAATATAATAACTTTGATAAAGTGGTTTGTGATCTACGTAAGTGTAACAAAATTAAAATAGTCATGGACCCCCTGGCTATCCTTCACGGAGCCCTGAGGGTCCCTGGACCCCACACTGAGAACCACTGCTGTAAACAAATGGTACTATAGCAGTTAATAGTGCAGGGCTCAGGAGTAGTACCATTGATTTCAAAACCAACAGCTATATTATATCACATGCTTAAACGTTAACTCAACATTCAACTTGAGTAAACATGTGGTGGTTTTGGCTAATGGAGTGTGATGGAGCTAGCTAGCTAAAATCTGTTTTACGTTTAGTTATGATACATTTGTAATGTTTATTATGAACACTGAGTACAAATGAATTTTATAATTTAGCAGTTTGTAACGTTCACTTGGTGTGCTACGTTTGCTTACAAATGCATTCTCTAGCTAGCTAAAGTTTGTGGGTTGAAATAACTCGTTACTTGAGTAGTCTCTTTACTACATACAGTACTTTCTTACTTTTACTCCTACTTGAGTAATTATTATTTTAAAGTAAGAATATACTTTCATTGAGTACATTTCTACCCAGCTCTGGTTGAGTGATACTCCAGTCTCCTGTAATACGCCTGTTTAAATTTGACTCCACGTCTGATTTGAGGCCATGTCTGATTTATTTTAATCAAATGTATACGAATAAATTATTTGAAACTGACATATAATAAATCATAAAATTCCTTGCCTGGTGTGTGTGTGTCTTTGTGCGTGTGTGTGTATGTGTGTGTGTGCTATAGATTTGGCAACAGTGAGCTAATTAACAACAGGCGATATCGGTTCCAGCACAGCTGCTGCTGCTCTAATGCAACCATAAATATTTGCCCATATACTGATATAGTATCTGTTGTTCTTGTTTGAACAAGAACAAAGTGTGTGTGTGCGTGTCTGTGTGTGCATGTGGGTGGGTGGGTGTTTGTGTAGCTTCAGGATGGTATAGCGCTTTTTTTTTTTTTTTTAAATAAAAGCTGCCAAATGTCCCCACAATGATAGAAATATGACAGCTTTTACCTCGTGTCTTTGTCTAAGGAAGACAAAGAAAAAAAATTTTTTTTAAAAATGACTCAAGACAAAAGGTTTCCTTTTGGTTTCTGAGATTAAGGTTAGGGTTAGATTAAGATGTAGCATATCATTAAATAGGCTGCATTAATAACTATGTTAGTGAAAGCTCTTCACAAGTATAATAAGAAAATGTCTGTGTGTACGTGTGTGTGGTTTGTTTTAATGTCATAGTTTCTCAGTGGGGACAAACTGTTCCCTTAGTGATAAGAAACCATGAAGACTTTGACATTGCATGCGTGTGTGTGTGTGTGTGTGTGTGTGTGTCTGTGTGTTCTTGTGCTTCTGCCCATGTGTTTGCTTTTATTTCTTGACATGCTCTGGTTGTCATTACAGCCTTTTGAAAGACCTTTGGCAAGGGTTTGTCTGATATCCTAGTGTTGCGGAGATCTGTTTTGGATCTACAGACACTCAGACTGTAACACTGAGGTTATGTTTAGGCGATCTCTTCTCCACTAGAGTGTTTTTTTCTTAGCAAATACAATCCATGTATTCAGTTAACACCACTCTCTATTTTAATTTTAATCGGGAATACTTTAAAACAACAATCTATAGAAATCAGTGCCACTGTACCATTAAAATAAATAATGATAAAAAAAAAGATATGTGGACAAAATGTGAACACAGCATGAAAAGGGCTTCAAATCTGAAATAAATGACAATTCCATCTAGACAAGTGAGTCATAACAAGCTGAATGGCAATTAGCAGTCAGCCATAAAAAGTGCTCTGACAATTAGCACTTTGATATGCGAGTTTTCAAAGCAAAATAAAGCAATTAACGGAGATCCAGAGAGGCTTTTTACAGAACCAGGTGTACCCTATGGCCTACACACTTTTCTTTCTTCATCTCCCTGTATTCCAAGATGATAATGCTTCTATTAACACTGAAACTAAACTGTGAAATTTTTTTAAATTATAAATCCAGGATGAACTCCCAGCCATGAGAGCTACACATCATTGTATGAGAAATCCCTGTGTATAGAACGCAAAGTAAACTTCCAGTTTGTTCATTTCTTAAAGAGCTACATCCTTTTCTTCTTCAATATCATCATTTCTTCACCAAGCACTTGAATTCACTTAATCCGTTTATAAAAATTGAGAAAGCATGTCTGTAAGTCGATCTGGATAAAGGCGTCTGCTAAATGCTGTAAAAGGAAATTATGCAGCAATAACATTATTCACAGGTTTGGGCTTGAGGTCAAACCCAGAATTAAGACTTAAGCTGTTTTGAAAGCAAAACTTGGTCATACTCCATATTATATTTCCATTACCAGAGTGCTATTGAATTCTTGATTCCCATTGGTGTTGAATAATTTTCTATAAAAGAATAGTAGACTGCATGGTTTATATTAATGCACTCATTCACATGGACTTGTGGATATGCCAGACTCTCTACTTAAACATATTTTAAAAAACATTTGTGAACATTGACATTGTGAGGTTTTTACATGAAGAGATGTTTATTCAGCATTTTTGGAATGAGTCTACAGTGTCAGGGCATTGTAACAGTGAAGGTTTTCCCCCACAGGAAAGTCTTCAGGATTCGAAGACTTTGTGGTTTCTCAGTAACATGACAGGTTGCATTTTATTGCCTGATTAACTTCAAGAGAAAAAAAAAGAGAGAGGTTGGGGAGGGAATGACTTTTATAGCTGCTGTAGTTAGTGTAGGCGAGAACAGGAACTAACATGCTTTCAGCAACATCAAATCTAACTGTAAATTGATTAAAAGTATAATGTGTCATTCTCTAATTGTAATCATTGGGAAATTCCAGTGTTATAAACAGAATAAAATACTTCAAGACTTGCTGTTATTGGGAAATAATCACAACACCCTGTTGTTACCTATAACAGCATGCTCCATTGTGTTGTATTCCTTATTTATTACATGTATTACATCTATCAACCTCTATAAACAGTAAATTAAAAACATCAATAGCAAACCAGTCCTCATTTCTAGTATTACACATACACAAACTGATTACATGTCAAGTGTTTAAATAATTCAACATAGCAATGCTGGGTGGTCCCCCAGCTCAACGACCGGGTTCCTGGAGACCCACCTACCTTCAGCAACCTCTAATCCTGTAGACCTGAATCATGTATCCTACAGATCTGAAACATGTGTGTTTGATTAGGGTTGGACCTGTGATCTATATGAAAGTTGATCAAGAACAGGGGGATAATGATCACACATGTAAAAAGACACATGCGGTCACGTTATCATGTAGCTGAAGCAATCTGAATTGCTTATATTAAGGATGACATTTCACAAAATAAAAGGCTTGGTTGAGTGATTTAGAAGGAATAACATTCACTATATTTAGTCCATATAGACTCCCAGTCAAAAGTTTCTGAACGCCTTGTATTAACATTTTTGATTAAACTCCAAGAAATGGATTCAAGATAAATATGCTAGGATTAGAAAATCTAGAAATCACACTTTTTTCCTGGACTAAAGGCCTTGAGAGTTCCGTACTTTTGGTGATGTGTGAAAACTGTTTTCAAGACACCTGATTCCTGGTTCTCTTGAAAATGGTGGGTTCGCTTCCATTAAACAGGGGTGTGGTCCACATCATGTGTGGAAGCTATTCGTCCTCAATGCTGCACACCGAGCAATGTGATTGCTTCGACTTGTCACGTCATTTCCTGTTCAAGTTTGGTGATGCTGGGGAAAGGGATGTTTATGGTCAGCAGAGGAGACACACCTTATTGATATATTAAACCAGACTTTCATTGGACTGGAGCGCTGTAATTGGCTCACCTTTGTAGTGCGACTGTTGTGAGAGCATCGTGAAAAATGCACAGCCTGCATGGATACAAAAACACTGCTGGAATGTTGGGAAGGAAAATCATAAAGAGCTGCAAACCGATGAACCCATTTTGTAAACCTGCATGCACAAAAGTGACGTGTGGCGTTGTGCAGTCATTCCAATTCTTGATTTGTTCTTGTTTTTCTGGCTTATAGTATTTACAGTTTACAGTGATGAATAAAGTCTTCCATATGGTATAAAAAAATCAATACGAACATCATTTTATTATCAATATTTTTCCATTACTATAACCAGTAACCAGCTGGAAAATACATATATACAATCTTAGAAAAGATTAAAATATTAAAACACACACACAAAGCAAAATTTACAAAACGTACCTTTTGGTACATTGCTTTGTAAAAGCCTTAATTCCAGATGGTATAGCTTTGATGACTACAGCAGTTTTTTCTCTTTTCTACCCACAAAAAAGCCTATATGAATAAAGTAGTCCATTTTAATTAAAAGCCAGAGCCATTAACACAATGTTAGTGGTACTCAAATCAGTGCTGAGTGTATTTGAGTATGATGTTGGACTATTACAGGTGTTTTTTTTTTTAAAAGTAAAAATTTTTAGCCAACTTCCCATGTATAAAAATTCCTTTATAGCCCTGCAAAGCGGTAAAACTGTGAGTTGACTTAACAACTATTTGCAGTGTTTTTGTGCTCAAGATTTAATAATGACTTGCCTTTGTAATCAAGGTCCAAGTTTTTCATATTTCTCCTAATTTTTTAATTAAACAAAAATCTAATATTACTGTGCTGTAGTTATTTACAACACACACACACACACACAAACACACACAATTGTGTTTCTATATCAGCTGCCATCTTTTCAGTATCTACCTAGTAGGGTTCTTCTTCTCCTAGTTATATTTAGGAGTGGTGTAATCATAAACCTGTGTTTATAATTGAACATTCCTTACCACTCATAGGCTACTTGGGACCTCAGACTTAATCCTCTGACTTGCTTGATCATTGGTCACACTTATAACGATGCGCTGGAGCTGAAGTAAATTAAACGGCTTCCCAATCAATTATCCTTTCAGAGGTGTGCTGGAAAAGAAACCACTGAGCAGAGTTAATGCCTTTCTGTGGCCTGATGAGATCCTGTCTGAGAACCAATCAAAATCAATACAGGCAGACAAAGCCATATTTAACCCTTTATTCACAGCCTAAGTTTGTTCATGCAATGATTATGGACTTAGAGGATCTACTCCAGTAACAGTGCAGCACAGTGAGTTGGCTTTGCATTCGCTCAGCGATGGAAAGTCAGGCTTTTTCAAGATTAAGGTAGTATTGATTTTCTGAAGTACTCTGAAAGCTGCATAAATTGACTAACCAGATAAAGTGTTTTTTTTTATCTTTTTTTTTTTTTTAGCTTTTTGTAAATACATTTACATTTCATAATTTAGGAAATGGCAGCATGGAGGTGCAGCTCTTAATGTTGCAACCTCACAAGTCCAGGATTCCTAATTTTCTCATGTTCTCACTGCATCCATGTGGGATGTGGGCTTCTTCCAGGTTTTCCAGTTTCATCCCATCTCCAAATAACACACTAATAAGTAAATTGGCTATGCTAAATTACCCATAGGTGTGAATGTGTGTGCGTGCATGGTGCCCTGCGCTGGACTAGCGTCCCATTCAAGGTGTATTCCTGCTTTGTGCCTGTCCAGCATTCCCAGGATATGATCCGGATCCACTGCTATCCAGGATAAATCTGGATAAAGTTACTTAAGATGAATGAAAACAAATCGATGGTTATTGAAGGAATGACTGTTTATAGATGCTGATTTTATCCACAAGAAATATAGGATGCATTTGAATGAGCTGTTCAAGGGTTCATTGGATAGTTAATAGTTAAGGGTTCTTAGCTTCCTAACAGGGTTCCACTTGGAAGCCTTTTTGATAAAGAAACACTCAATGGTAAGGTTCTGTACAGAACATTTAAGAGCTTCCACACAGGGATTGGGGGTTCTAGAGTTAGCCTCAATAAAAGCAATATAGCTCAGCAGTTAAGGGTCTTACAGTGGCTGTCTGACTGTCTTGGGATTTAAACTTACAGCTTTCTGGTCACTAGTGCAGAACCTTAACCACTGAACTAAAACGCCTAATGTTGTAGTTCCACTTTCAGTGACATAGACTTGTAGTTTTCTAAAACAAATTCATGCACTTGAATGCACTCTCAGAAAAAGGGGTTCCTCAAGGGTTCTTTGGATGGTTAACCATTCTACTTTATTCTAAAAGAGAAATAAAGTGTTGTTGAGTTGCACATAGAACAGTAAGGGGTTCACCTTAAAAAAAGAAAAACTAAAGAACCTTTTAGGGGGGCAAATGTAACGTTTGTTTTTCTAAAAGTTTGGAATAAGTTTTTCTTCATTTGAACATTAAGGAATAAAACACTTGGGGCTGTTGTGTTATTGGAAAATAATGAACTTCACAGTTGTGTGATGTGACCTAATGTAAAGCAGCCACAGGAGGAATGACCCACTGTATGTTTTATTTGCTTATAGTTATGGTTACTGATGTGGAACATCCACAAAACCAGTTAGTTCCTGTTATCACTTACGTTATAGCAGCTATAAATGGTCATTCCTTCACCAGCTTCTCTGATTTTCTCTCTCTTGAAGTTAATAATGCAAAAAAGCAATGCTTGTCATATTACCAAGAAACCACAAAGTGCAAAGCTAGAAAACCTAACGGAACAGCTTTACCTCCATCAAAGTGTTGACACTGGAGATTCCTTCCAAAAATTACACATTTTTTACATCCATTTATTAGGATCGTCCACCCTGTCCATATAAATCGCTGTGTAAGTTGTTACTATAGAAATGGCAATGAGTGTGTTAATATAAACCAGGAAGCTGGATCCACTGCCACTGAGCTGCTGTTATTGAAAATTAACCAACACCTTCTGACCAATCAGGATTAAGCATCCAACAGTGCTGCAGTAAAAAAATGCTATTATGTCAGTAATTGATGTACATTTTAAAACATTTTGCATTAACCCCCCATTGTTTTGATATTTGAAAATCAGCAAGATGGGCATCTTGGTAATAATTCGACATCTTTGCTGAACAAACACTTTTATTCAAACATCACATATATGAGGAGAGGGATAAGTTGCAGAATATAGCCGAGAGACTTTGTATAGTACATTGTATGCACAGATCTTTCTTGAATTCTCAGGCTCTTTCCACATCACTAATTGACATTATTCTACTCTCTTGTCTGCCATGAGTTTTGTCTGAAGGCGTTTAAAATCCTCTGGAGCGAAGCCTGTTCTCTGCACTCAGACAGTCCCATCTGTGGTTCGTAACAGGCCACGAAGCCCCGTATTCAGCGAGTCTGTCAGTGTCAGCGGTAACTACTTGGCAAATTAGCCAAAAAAAGCCTCTGCCACGGCTCTAGTTAACCCTTCCCCACTAGTTGTGGCCGATCCAGCAAGCGAAAGCTCATTAGCAAGAAAGCTTAATTTGTATTCAGCAGCCACACAAGGCATCTTGGATGTGCAAAAGAAAGGGCCATAATCAGGTACATAGCCATTTAGCGTTCAACATAATATCCCTGAGGTTATCCCACTGAGAGGAAGTCCAGCAGAGCAAAGCAAAGTAGCAATCAAATTGTTCTTTCATTCTTTATTAAGATATTCTTTTGGGTAATGCTTTTACAATTATTAAGAGGAAACTAGAATTGTGAGCTTTATGCAAATTAGAAGTAAAGCCTCAGTAAAAGAATTGTTAATGCATAGTCTTGGTCACCTAATGACATGTTATAGTATAATGTAGCACCATATGATAGCATAGTGCCATAGATTGAAGTGCATATGGAAACCTATACATTATAATGTACAGTATATTATGCTTTTGTCATGTTGTTGATATTCAAAAGCTTCAGCAAGTTCATATAATAAGGAATTTAGTGATTTGATTCTTTATGTGAATCAAACTAGCAAGTTTTGATTCATTGGATTCACCACTCAGAGCGGCTTTCAGTAATATTGTGCAGGTTACAGTTTCTGGCACATCCTCTTACAGTAACCCATATTTATTAATTCATACAATTCGGAGTGGGCTACTTAAGTTCAAAAGTTAATATTTATGCAGGGAAGGTTCAGAGTCAGGTTATATGGGTACTTAAAGTTTTCTGGGTGTTCACTGAGATTATTAAAATAATCTGCATGTAGCGAATAGAAAATGCAGACTGGAGATGCAGATCAGCTGTAACATAAAAGCAAAAGACAACTTAAAAATAAACCAGTAAAAAGAAAAACTAATACAATGATATAGAAATATGAAGATCCACAATGAACTTTTATCATAGAAAAATAGTTTATATTTGATTTGATGTGTACATAAAAACACAAGCACAATGTTCACTACATAAATGTAAAAGGATGAGTTAAAAGAAAACCTTAATTTTTTTTTATTTGGCATTGTTTATTGCAAATAGGTATCACAAAGGTCTATAATTTTTTCTACATAATCTCCGTTTTGTTCAATGCAAATGTTCCAGTGCCTAACGAGATTATATCCAGATTTTATATATATATACACAACACACACCAATCAGCCATAACATTAAAACCACTAACAGGTGAAGTGAATGACATTGATGATCTCGTTCCAGTGGCACCTACCACACTGCAAAAATTGTTCAGGAATGCTTTGAAGAACATGATAAAGAGTTCAAGGTGTTGGCTTGACCTCCAAATTCCCAAGATCTCAATCCGATTGAGCATCTGTGGGATGTGCTGGACAAAAAAGTCCGATCCATGGAGGCCCCACCTCACAACTTAGAACTTAAAGGATCTGTTGCTAACATCTTGGTGCCAGATACCACAGCACACCTTCAAAGGTCTTGTGGAGTCCAAGCCTGGACGGGTCAGGGCTGCTTTGGTGGCACAAGGGGGACCTACACAATATTAGGAGGTGGTTTTACCTGACGAATGTAAACAATGCTGCTAGAAACATGAAAGCCAGACTAATTCAAAATGAATTATGACCCGACACAGAAGGAGTTACTATAACAGGATTGTCACAGGAACTCACAGCAGCTCAGGAACATCATATACAGTATTTTCTTTTCCCCCCCTGACCTAATAATCATGTTTATTTCATCTGTAACTGAAAAAATGCACACTGTAGCTTTACATTTGTGTATCGCTTCGTTGGATTCTCTTAAAAGAGTTATTCTGCACAAATGACTCTTTTGTGACTCGTCCATCATTATTATGTTCCAGTATACTAAGTGTCTATTGTTGGCTGAATGCTTAGGTAAGACATGGTTAGATCATTAGAGCTCTCTCTCTCTCTTTCCGTGATATAAAACATGACATCAGTGATGCAGAAAAAAGTTCCAGAAACAAGAAATAAAAAGGCATTGTGTTGCTCCAATTGGTCCTGTTTGCCTCACAACACATTCCGGAGGTCTTTGTATTTGAGTGTGTAAAATCTCCAATAAACAAATACCTCAATTTTAAAGCACATGTAATTTTTAAGAGTGTGTCAAATTATCATTTCATTGCAACATTTAATGACAATGACTGCAGTGCCAGCTTTCTGTAATTTAGGTTTAAGCAAAGGCTAAAAGATTGATTTCTGCTGTTTATCATGCATCCTTTATTTATGCACTGCTCGGTTTCTTATATCATAATCACTCGTCTATGGTTCATGTTTGTGTATGTGTGTGTGTGTGTGTGTGTGTGTGTGGGGTGAAAGCTGTAGATTTTTGATTTTGGCCATTCAGGTCCCCAGAGACGAGTCATGAATCTATAGCAGGAGGCAGGATGTGTCTGGCAATATATGAGCACATTTTAATGAGAAATGTGCTGTTAAAGGGAAAATGATGGTTTTGTGGTATTGATGTACACACTGCTGTTAACGCTGACTCTCTCGGCAGCCGGTTCATTTTCGTGCACCTTTTGTTTTTGAAGAAGTGATATATTTCACACTGGCATGACATCACATCATGACATTTTATTGTCAAACCATGAGTGTAAAATGTGTAAAATACACTGTTAAATTCTCATCTGCTAAATTACTACAGATATTTAACTCTTAGATACTAAGCAGAATCTATTAGTCTTGTGACTGGCCAGGTCTATTTAGAAAATAAAAACAATGTGTATTAGTTTTATTTCTGATTTTGTCTAGGACTATAGCGAAAGCTCCAGATAGGAGGAGAGAAACATGCTAATTTGCTAAAATAAATAAATAAATAAATAAATCCCTAACGTGTCCTAATTTTATGATAACCCTAATGGTGTTTTACTCTCCATTTGCCAGTAACTGGCCTATATTAACATGTTAGCTAAAACAGAAGATAAACAGGCACTATAACTGCTTAGTTAGCTAAAACAGAGGATACAAATACACACACCAAATGAAAACAGTGTAGGAGTTTAGCTAAAACGCCAGACAACAGGTTTACAGAAGCATGCTCATTTCAAAATACTCTAAAAGTATGATAACTCTGTCGTCTTATCCTACTTTCACCCTAGCAAGGGTCGCTTGTATTGCTTGTAGTTTGTCTTTTGTGGGCATGTAACAACTGCTCAGCATTTTTATTTATATTTTTTTAGTTCCAAAGAGAAATGAAAGTAGCCAAAATGCAAATGCTGCTAAAGCTAAGTAGTTAGACATAAATTAAATTCAATTAAATTCATCAGCCTGAAAATTGGCTGTGTGATTTACATATTACCTGCTTGGGGTATAGCTTTATTGGCAGATTAGCAAAGCTAACTGTATTAGCAATGTATACACACTCATAGTCTTACAGTCGTGAAGTGATATTTTATTTATAATTAAGTGTGAGCGGCCATGTTGACATTACGTCATGTGCTGAACTCAGGGTTGAGGAGACCTTCCCGGGTGTTTTCTTTGTTTTTTTCCTAGTCTGAGGTCAAAAATTCCATGATCTTTAGTCAAATGCAGCATTACCCTATGCTTCATCTCTATCTCTACCTGTACACTCTTCCTCAAACACGTAGGGTTCCAAAGCCTGAATGTTCATTCTTATTCTGCCATCAGCACTATCACACACATCTCACACATCTCGTAGCTTGCTAACTAGCTGAGTCAAGTCTCTCCGTAACTCTGCACAACTGTCACATACTGTACCTGCATTGCATTCTGGAGTCCGTTGTTTGCACCAATGTCTCCATTTCTTCTATGCTGGATTTCTCATTAATATGATGATGGACATGACTGGAAAATGGTGAGTCAGTAAAGTAGTTTCTGTTTTTTGGAGCTAAAAGTGAAACCTGGCTGTTAACTTCTCACACAAAAATACAGCAACGAATTAGCACCAGAATCACTAAACACATCAGAAATATTTCAATATAAACAGGGTTTTGCTGTAAAGGTTTCTTTAGTACTACGTCATTATACTAAGTGTAATGTGAACAATATGTAGGGATTTCCAAAGGTCATATGTAGTGCAGAGTGAATTCTCTATTGTCTAGGCACACACACACACACACACACACACACACAAAGAAAGAGAGAGAGAGAGAGAGCAAATCATACTGCCACGGGGCGAATCTGCCCATGTTTCAGTCTGCAAAATGATTTATTTGTCTCTGTGCGGACATTCATTCTTCTGCTGCCATTCACCCCGTATTGCAGAGGTGGACGAATGAGGTGTTTCGGAAAAGTGGACATGAGTGGTGTGCTGCTTCCGGAGGGGGGAAAAAAGCCTGGTTTCGTCAAATAGAAATAAAGCAGATGCATTTCATTCACTGGGTGCACTTATTTATTTATTTATTTATTTATTTATTTATTTATTTATTTATTGCAGTGGGTCTGTTTTTCTCTGTTAAATTCTGAATGCAAAAAAAGGCAGGGAAAGGCATTAGAAGGGCAGCTGTATATAAAATATGAGACACAAAGTTCATGTTACACCAGTGCATCAGCATAAACCCGAAAAAAAAAAAAAAAACAATCTAAGGCTCTCTAAGGACCACAAGAGAAAGAGAGAAAGAGAGAGAGTGAGAAAGGGAGGAGTGCATACAACTCTCATCTCCTCTGATTCACTTTGACATGTGAATGACATGGTGAATGGTTGCCGTGGTAACAAATGTGTTGAATTTATGCATGCGATTTTTCTCCCCCCTCAGTCGTTAGCCCCCCCCCCAAAAAAAGGCGAGATGTGACTAATGGTGTGGTGTGTTTAAATATTGCAAAGACGTGTGTGTGTGTGTGTGTGTGACATTGTGTGCACATTATATTTTACTGCCTTTTCTTTTGAATTAAATGGCAATTGTATTTTAGGCTCAAATGTTAATCCATCTATTTTCTGTACTGCTTATCCTACACAGGGTTGGGGGGAGCCTGGAGCCTATCCCAGGGAACTCGGGTCACATGGACAGGGTGCCAGCCCATCGCAGGGCCCAATCGCATACACATTCACACATCAAGGACAATTTGGAAATGCCAACCAGCCTACAGTGCATGTCTTTGGACTAGGGGAGGAAACCGAAATACCCAGAGGAAACCCCTGAAACATGGGGAGAACATGCAAGCTCTGTGCACACAGGACGGAGGCAAGGTCGAACCCCCAACCCCGGAGGTGCGAAGCAAACATGCTAACCACTAAGCCACCACGCCCCTCTCAAATGTTAATGTAAGCAGCAATTTTATGAAAACTTTTTGCACCATTTGCAGATTTTGCTTTTTTAGAACATCAGGGATTACGTGAAGCAGACGCTCCAAAAACTGAGCAGTGTGGGTTTGTATCATTTGCTTTAGAAATTTGCTTTTAAACACAATATTTGGAGTACATTAAAGTGTAACTTGCCTTTCACAGCTCTAAAATAAAGCTATATGCACAGCCCACACACACAGCCTACACACTGATTAAGCAGTTAGACAGAATCAGAACAATAAGTAATGGATGTGCCATTGTTCGTATATTTTTAAATGATCATTATTTTTCTTCTTATTACACGCAGTGAATGTTAATCTCCTTCAAACAATGCTGTCGTTCATTTTGTTTCATAAAGAAACATACAAGAACAGTTGGCATGCACATCAAAAGTGGACAAAAGCAATTCGTTTTTCTCCACAGCCGAAGAATATTACAAACATATGACAGTGTGGAACTGCTAAGCCCTAGCCAAGACGATGTCAGAATACGGAATAATGATATTGTCGCTCCCTGCAGGAGTCGAGTGCATTAATATCTCATTCAAAGCGCTCTGTTCACATCTGCTCGGCTCCGATCACAGAATTTATTGCCAATTTAACCTTTCAGAAAAGTGGATTAAATGGAGGTTCTGAGGTCCTTTCTCTTTCTCTCTTTCTCTCTCTCTCTCATACACACACTCTCAGTCAATGTGCAAGTGATTAAACAGTTAAGGTATATTTACTAAGCTTCAACCAACACTATAACGTCTATAATTCTAAACATTTTGTTTATTGTATGTAGTGAATCCAGATGAAGGGAAGGTTTACACTCAGTTAATCACACATTTAAAGCAGGACTGTGCTCTATGTTTTGTAGAATAAGGTTCTTAAGTATTTATGAGTACGGATAAAAACTGGTTATCAGCCGACACCTGACTCTGATCAGATACTGATATAGTCACAGTAACTGTATGACCGTCTGCAAGCTTCTGTTGCTAAGTTATGAGAAACCTCCAAGACGTGAGAGTGACGTGCTTTAAAACAGTTCCTGTGTTCATGTGTATAACATCATTTATACCACTGCACTGTTAAATTCTTAAATCTGATTGGCCAGAAGGTGATTAAGTAGGAGGAGTGTTATAATATGAAAATAATCAACAACAGGGTGGCATGAAGCAGCCCGACTCAAAGCTGAGTTAATGTTACCATCCCACAGCACATCCGGAAGCGTTATACCATAACAATTTGCTACGAATTATATATATATTTTATTCATTAATGAATGACACAGCATGATGGATATCCATTTAATGTTTTGGAGCTGCAAAACAAGTTAGTTCCTGTTATCCCTTTATGTTATAAAAGCTATAAACAGTCATTCCCTCACCAGACTCTATTTTTTATTCTTAATTGAAGTTAACAAGACAAAAAAAAAAAGCTTTTCATGTTACTGAGAAAGCAAAAAGTCCCCTGTCCTGAAGACTTTCCCATGGTGGAAAACGTAACATGCTAATGCTGGAGAGTCCATACCAAAATTACACACTTGCTAAAGTAATGGAACAGCTTTTGTCGCAGACTTTTGCTGTGCTGTAATAGAATCAACACCTTCTGACCAATCAGAGTTGAGAATTCTATAACAGCAGCTCTGACAGTAGTTCCGGCTGAGGCAAATCACAGGTTTATATTAATACGCTTGTTCTAATATGTTATCGTTTCTATAGTAACAGCTCATTCACAGGGACTTGAATGGTGGACACATAAACCACATAATCCAAGATGGATTAAAAACATGTTATTTATCAAAGATAAATGTATAATATGGTTTTGTTTTCTGTAAGGAGAGATAATATAACATTTATGGAAGGAGTCTCCAGTGTCAGTGCTTTGTAATAGTTTTTTCACTGTGGGAAGGTCTTCAGGAGCGAAGAATTTGCACTTTGCGGTTTCTTAGTAACGTGACATACCTGTGATTGACATTTCACTTCAGGGAAGTATGTAGTTTTTCGGAACGATATCTTGTAGCTTATAGTATGCAGTATAGTGTTTAAATTTTAAGAGAAAAGAAATGTCTTTAAAAAAAAATCATCATTCTCCTTTAAGATTAAGAAATTGTTTAGGGTATGCGTGTGAAGGTGAGAAACAGAGAACACACCACTGAATGTCCCAAGCCATTAGAACAAGGGATATTTCTGGTTGACTGAGCAATTCATTCTCAACATGTCACATTGAATTTCTTCCATTATAAACCATTGTAGCCTTCCTCCTCTACAGGCAGATTGCCTGCTCTCTTTTTCCCCCTGAAATATTGCCTCTCTCTCTCTCCCTGTTTCTTATCTAAAGACTCCAGTTTTCTTTGCTCAAAGCTGTTCTCTCACTGAGTATACACACAATCACACAAACGCACACTACATGTTTTAGCAAACTATTCATTTATATACAATAAAATGTATTCTAGTCATATTCGGAGCTTCCTTCTGACATTTAGTGGTGAATTGTCTTCATTTTCTAGCTCGATTTTAAACCCTTTCTTTCACGGTCTCTCCGTGTAATCAGACAGTTGTGACAGGTTTGGTTTGAGTGGATTGATATTGCGCAGATAACAGATGGGAGACAGTGGCAGGCGTGTCAAAAGACACAGAAACACGTGTCCATGTAGTCCTTCTTGCATTCTTATCACCCTGTGTAATCCCAAACATGGCCGACAGGTGCACAAGACAATACGGTCTGGGTTGTCTCACAGAAGAATCACATACATTTTATACGATCGTATGTTTTTCACATGTGATTATGTGAGTAATATAATAAAAAAAATGCATTTCATCATGTTATGCCCTGGAAATAATTAATCATGTAAAAAAATTCATGGCAAAATAAAACCACATGCCCTGCGTATGAAAAAAAAATGAAATTAAATTAATCTCCTCAGAATAAAAGAACCAATGAAAATAAACATGACATGACACATGACAAACAATCATGTGAAACATAAAGCTCACATGCCGTATATGTGCACATGTGAAAATAATGGGAAAAAATAAATCCCTATGCCTTACACCCAATGCCCCTCGCTGCAGAACCAACAGATCCAGCTCCTCCTACTTGGGTGGAGTCCAACCAAAAGTCATGGGGGCTGAAGACAACTTAGTGTGTTTCAGTCTGGATAAGTGTAACAAATGTTTGTTTTGCGTTGTACAGTGTCTCGTGGCTTTAAGTGTAGGGTTATGGGTTAGGGGTTAGAGTTAAGCTTTATAGGAGGAGTTGGATCAAGTCCAGCTCCACCCCTTGGACTTTGGTTTCTTTAGAAATCTCCTTACAAAAAAAAAATGAACAAGTGAAAAACTAAACTAACTGTGGAAAAAAAATAACAAATCATAATTAAAAACATGCACTACTTGTGAAAAGTGTGTGAAACAGAACACGTCTAAAAATCACACGTGTAAAATTCACACGTGAAGTTCATGTAACTTTTCTGTAAGAAGAGATAGAGAGAGGCCACCTTCTGCCTTTCCCCTTCCTTTCTCTATTTACATTATTATCTTTGCAGTATCAGTTCAAACTCCCTTGTGTGTGTGTGTGTGAGTGTGTGTGGATGTGTGTATATGTGTGTGTGTGTGTGTGTGTTCTCTGCACATACTGCAGTGTGTGTTCACTTCACTACACATGAAGTCTTGCAGCAGAGTACAAAACCCAGGCACTGTAGGCCTTGCAAAAATAGCAACACTGAAATACCTACTTACTCTCCAACCCTAAAATAGGACAGTCAACGGTACGAGAGTCTCCGAATGGGAAATGGGGAATGAACGAGACAACTGCAGCAGTGGACAGTAGATTTATTTTTCCTGAGCCACGGCACAGCTTTTTTCTTTTTTCCAAGTCCATGAACATGTAGTTTGGTGCTAGCTTGCCAGACAGGCCCCATATGTGAAGGCTTGTGGCGAGTCTATTTTTGCAGAAAAAATAATCTACAGACGGTTATTATTGCAGATCTCGAGCCTGGCGGCAGATTTTGGCTCCCTGCCAAAGCCTGCAGCCTTTGTGATTTTGTGATTTGTTCATCTCTGGTAGTTATTATTGGGGCACAAATGTCGCTGAGGTTTGAGCACCCAAACCACTTCTAACAGCCAAATACCAGCTGCTATGAAACGACAGGATATAAAGAGACGTTTAAAGAAGAAGGAGTGGATTTGGGTGCATAGTGTCAGGAGTATTTGTGCAAAGAAAAATCTAAGGGGGAGAGACAGAGAGAGAGAGAGAGAGAGAGAGAGAGAGAGAGAGAGATGGGGGTCCTGGCCCATGTCCAACACAAGCTAATCACGCTCTCTCTCACTTTCTCTCGTCTCTCACTGTCTATTCAACTTCTCAGTGTGGAAGAAAGAACAGAGCTGGAAAAATGAATTTTGTTTCTCTTTGTGCAAAGTGGAGGAGTTAAACATATCCATATGTTATTAATATAATTACGCTGCTGCTACTAAAATGTTTTTGCTCAAAACAATTTTACTAGATATAACAGCAAGTGTAAAACTGACCGATCAAATACAGAGTCACATTCCTCACAAAAAAAGACCAGCTCATGCAAAATTCAAAGGATATCAAATGAGCAAATGATTTAATTGGATTCAGAAACAAAAAAGTTTAATCTTGAAGTCTACAATCTCGGGGAAAAAAAAGGAAAAAAAGGATTCTTGTTAAAAAGGGATTTAAGGGTTCTTTGGATAGTTAAAGGTTTCTGGTGCCCTAAAATGTTCGATATGAATCCTTTTCTGGTAGGAAAACACTATTGTAAGGGTTTATGTAAAAGGATTCTACCATCTTACAACCACAAAGGTTTCTCATTGGGTTTTTTTGATATTTAGGGGTCTTGGATATAATGGTGTAAAGGGTTATTCAGTTTGCCTCTCTGACTGTAACCAAAAATGTTCTATGTAGAATCCTACAACAAGCAGTTTCCCTACAAACAAGACAGTTTCACACAGAAGCACCTTAGGAAGCCTAGCACCATTAACTGTCTAAAGACTGTTCAGGAACTATGTTTTTCCAAGAGTGTAAGTTGTAAGAAAAGTCATGGGATCATAAAGTGATACAGTAGGGGGGTTTCAGTAGAGAAGGTCCCGAATAGACCCTGTTTAGGAAGGTATGAACCACATAACTACCCCAAAAACTATTGAGGAACTCTCAAGAAGGTTTCCAGAAAGAGCCATTTTAGAAAGCTAAAACCCATTAACCCATTAAAGAACCCCTGAGGAACCCTTGTTTAGTAAGCGTTTAAACCTAGGAAACCTAGGTAAGAACCCTTTACTGTCTGAGGAACCTCTGAAGAATCTTTTTTTATACTTTAGGTGTTTGAGAACTCTTGAAAGTTTTATGTAGAACCCTAGAACAGAGTGTTTCCCTGTCTGAGAGAGTTCCAAGTAGAACATTTCAAAGAAGCAAAGATCCCTTAACTATCCAAAAAAACCCTTGAAGAACTATTTTTGCTTAGAATCCTAATCTGAAATTAGGAGTTTATTTCCATTCTTTAGTGCATTACGTAAGGAATAAAACACTTGGGGTGTGCTATTAAAGGAAAATAATCAACAACAGGGTGGTGTGATGTGGATAGATGGAAAATGGAGTTACTCTTATCACCCTGAAGTTGATGCTTTTCCTATAACAGCTTGTTCTGAAGTGATTTATTCCTCGTATACTACAGCAGTTACCAACTATTAATTTTTTTTTTTAAATAATGAGCAACACAGCATGATTTTTATCTGTTTATAGTTACATTTAATGTTGTACAAGGTCCATGAGACAAATTAGCTCGTTATCGCAAAGCACCAAGTCAGAAAACGTAAAAAGTCAGACAGTCAAAAAAGTTAAAGGAAGAGGAAAGCCCTTCGTCTTGAAGACTTTCCATGATGTAAAGCATACTGTTATAGTGTACAAAGCACTGACACTGGAGACTCCTTCCATAAATGATAAATAAACATCTCCTAATAGAAAACTTCACCGTATCAACAATTATAGTCATTATTTTCTATCCATTTATATGAGACTTTCATCATTCACACCATTCACATTACTACAGAAACGATGATGTATTAGAACAAGCACATTAATATAAATATGTGGTATAATATAACAATTCCAATTTGCTCAAATGATCTTTCAAGCTTTTTGTGAGCTCATAAATCATAGCACTTATTATCTCTGTAATAATAGCATAATAGCTAAGTCAGAGTACTCCATGCAGACCAGTGTTAGACACATCTGCACATTATTATTAGTTTGGGATTCATTTGGTGTCTCCAGTAGCAAAAACATCCCATTTTGCATCTCGCGTCTTTCTATTTCTGCGTCAGCAAACAGAGGGACGTAAAATGATAGCATGTCAGATTAGGGTATGAAATTAACTACGCGGAGCAAATCACAAACAAATAAACAACATGTCAGTCACACAAGTGCTTGCTCATTTACAAGAGGTTTGCTCTGTGTGCAAATTTTTTTTTTTTTTTTTTAGAAAGGATATTTTTGCCGCTAAATTTTCTCTTGGCATTTCATACAGAAGATAGTGGGTCAAGAAAGCAGCCTTATTCTGCATAATGAAGTCGAACATCACAGCTTGCTGCACTGCAACAATGAGATTTAATAACTGATAAGACAGTAACAAGTGGCTTTTCAAAGTGCCCATGCTTTTATTATTTTATTAACCACACAGCTGGTTCATAGAAGGAAGAAAAATATTTCAATGTGCAAATGCTCCTCACACATTTACTCAGTGTCAGAGCAGGCTAAAGTAAACATGCAGCCATTTTAGAGAATTTACAACATGTTCCTGCTTCCTCCTCTTCGTCGTTCACTCACACAGATCTTTGTTTACAGTGTTCAGCTCGCATGCTCAATTTACCATGTTATCTGATGGGATTTCTGTAACTTGGATGGGCAACAGGATTATAAAACACACACACACAGACACATACACACACAATCATAATCAGATAAGCATCCTCAGTTAAAAACATTTTTTTTTCCTTTAGAGGCTACACAACAAAAGCCATGGTTTCAAATCTGTCAAAACAAAAATATGAAAAATTATATATATATATATATATATAATTAAACAAATACTCCAGTCCTTTTTAATCTAATCTCTATCTGCTGGCTCTGTACCATATATATGGTTACTAGGGCTATAATTATGGCACATTTCCCTGTAATGTGAAAAGAACTGAAGATTCATTTACTCTAAACAGATGCATAATAGAAGTCTAAGAGCAGCTGTTGAAGACTATCAAATTACATTTAAAATGTCTGACAATATGATAACAATGCAAGCTGTTAAACCTTATTAGCAAAAGTCTTCTTATTTAAGGAATGAAAGAGTTGGGGGCATGCTGTTATAGGAAAATAATCAGTGCAGTACCCCAAAGTTTTAGTCCTCTGTTTTAGTCCTCCTATATTACAGCAAATTTCCAACAATTTTTAAAAAACTTTTATTTATTGAAGAACACATTATACATTTTACCCATTTGAGTTACACTCATCTGAATGTTGTGGAACATCCATGAAACAAGTTAGTTCCGGTTATCATTTATGTCATTTATGCCACTATAAACAGTTGGTCCCTCATCAGCCTCTCTTTTTCACTTTCATGAAGATAATAAGACAAAAAAAAATGCAGCTTGTTACAAAGAAACTATCCCATTTCAGTCCAGTCTTCAGTTACAAAGCTCTGACACTGGAGACTCCTTCCATAAATGCTAAATAAACTTCTCCACATTAGAGCTGATGTGCATTGGGAGTGAGAGGAGGTTGGATAAAGCCTCTGTCAGAGAATACAAAGACCATAAGTATTTGCACCTTGAATCTAAACCTAGCAACATAAAACTCATATATGACTAATCTAGATTTCCTTCTGCTGTTTCTACTGTACAGTAAATAAGTAACAAAATATCATATATGTAGAACAAGACAACTGCCAGAATTGTGATTAATAACACTATATTTTGTCTATAAACAATCTTCCAACTACAAGCATTGTGTACATGCAAATTTCATCATGGGTCTCGTTTGCATAAGCAAACACTGGGGGAACAGGTTGTATATGGAGAAATGTTCAGTAGGTGATTTTATCATTAACCAGGTGTTATTCCTGCTATTCACTGGAAGACATATCCAACAGATAACACAACAGTAGCAACCTTTTTTTTAAAGGTAGTTATAAATATTTGTAACACTCAGTGAATGGAGTGTGATGCAAATAATGGCACAAAACCAACAGTGAATTATTGCTATTCATGGAACCTGAGACATCATAAACAAGAAAAGAAAAGAAGATTCAGTTAGATGCAAAAGACTGCACACCCTGAAGACAAAACGAGTATGAGAAAAAGAGAAATGCAGCTTGTAGCAATAAGATTTAATTTAATGTTAGGTTTAAAAGATGCCCCTTCATCATCGGAAGTACTAAAATGGTCACAGGATATGAAAAAATGCAATCAGTACAAATTCTTGTGTTTATCTCCAAGAATCACTTGTTTTGTCAGTACTTTTGCCCTTTTTTTCTAATGAATCAGTAAGACACTGTCTTCTTCTAATTACCCTTTTAACATATTGAATGTTAGGGTTAGGAAATTGGAGTAGATTAATATGTCATCAACATAAACACAAATATAAATCACACATTGTCTGACCATGTCTCTGAGAACGTTGTAAATGAATACCCAGAACACAGAGGGGAGGGGCATTGACCAGTCCATATGGCACTACTAGATATTCATAGTGACATGAGGTTGTACTGAAAGCTGTTTTCCATTCATCCCCCTCTCTAAGCACTTCAAATATCAAGCTTGGATGGATGTTTTGAGCTCCTCCATAGCTAATAACACCAGAGGTGATCATTATCTATATTTTGGGTATCTATATATTTCTGTAATTTGGTTCATGCCATTGTAATCTATGCATGGATGCTGATCCCATCCTCTCTTCTGCATAAAGAAAGAACCTTGCAGATGTGAGAGAGGTGGAAGGTTTAATGTAGCCTTGCTACAATGCCTGAGAGATGTATTCTTCCATGGCCTTGTGTTGTACAGAAGTTAGCAGGTAGACTCATGATCAGGGTGGCAGGGGTGCCTGAGAGCAGGTCAATGGTGCGATCAAAGGGTCTATGTCTATGGTCTGGATTTATGAAATACTTTCTTGAACTCAGCAGAGCATTTTTTGTTTGGTACATTTTCTGTTTTTCTACCCATAAATCATAGGGGATGCAAACTACTGCACAGAATGCCTTTCCATTTACGTTCATTTCACCAGAAATTTGAACTTGTATGAAAATTTTTCCCTGGTGGTTAACATGAGGGACATGATTAGTGGTGGAGCATTTAAAATTTTATTTGTTAAAAAAAAAAAGAAAAGAAAATCAGTCATGCTTGTTAGAATTCCTGTAGATTTTTCATGTGACCAGGTTGGTCTTTCAGTGAAAAGGAATGAGTTTTACCTCAAAATGAGGTGTTGGTTTGTGGATGTGTGGTTTCCAGCGTTTAGTGTTTGTAAAATCAACTCCCATTTTAGGCTAATGTCACTTTCTCTGCGTGGACTAAGAGGGAACGAAGTAAATAGTGATCTCGAAAGGAAAAAAAGGGAAAATAAACCAAAAGAAAGAAAGAAAAAAGTGACAGAGATGGACATGCAATCATGAAATATGCCATTGCTTTCAGAATAAGGAACACACTGAGCCATATAATGTAATTACTTACCACGTTTCACAGGATGTCAATCACGGTGATATCTCTGCATCAGTTAATGGGATACTGAAATGTCCTCTTCAGCTCGGAGGCAACGAAGGCACTCGCTAATTAGTATGAATGAGGAGCATTAAAATGACTAATGCCGTGGAAGACAGATTTTAATTGAGAATAATATAATGTAGTAGTGCACAAATTCATCAAAGCTCCACGCTAATTACTCCGCAGACTGATGCTGCCTTTGAGTGCTGTTGCAGAACTGGCTGCTCATAAATGTGTGTTGTTCCTGGTTGAAGCTTGCTAATTACTAATCAGCTGAACAAGACTTGCATTATATATATATATATATATATATATATATATATATATATATATATATATATATATATATATATATTAGAATATTCATGGTGTGATCTGATAAATATTCAGGGCATGATGGAAAATAACATTTAACTACTATGCAAGTGTGCTTTTTTGCAAACCCTTGGTACAAATATGAACGTTCGATATCCATCTATCCAAAAAAAAAAAAAAAAAACAATGAATAATTCATGGCCTTTGCTGTGAATGCTGTGAATAAATATGTGGTGGATTTGGAGAGGAGTGTGGCGTTTTAATGCAACGCTGTTATATGATTCAGCAGTGTAACTTTAAGAGGGAAAGAGATGGGAGTGCACACAGAGGTTTAATCTTTATTCTCCTACATCATTACTGAATGCCATCATAAAGGCAACAGCTCCCAGGACTGCAACATAAAATGCAAAGCTGGAGAATTTACACTGCAGAACTCTTTTTTCAGAGCAGAGAGACAGAGGGAAAATGACACACTTCCTGGCTGTAATGGTTCGACCCTACAAAAACATCATTATTTGCCGGAAAAATAGTCTTGTGGAACAGAGTAAATTTACCCTCGTTTGATTGGATGAGTCCTGCCTTGCCTTTCCCTCATTGCTCATTTGGTCACATATACAACCTTTCAGATGTGTAAACACTGAACCACCAAGCACTATCTTTCTCAGACTCAGAGTCAATAATCATGTCAGCTCTCACAAAATTAAAGGTTTACTCCACATCTACAGCATCAGAAGTCGGTAATCATTCTATGTAATATATGATGTGCCAGGAATAAAACACTAAAGGATGAGCTGTTATTGGAAAGTAATCAACGACAGCGTGGTGTGATGCGACCTGACGTGAAGCCGAGTTATTGCTACTACCCCAAAGTTGATTATTTTCCAATAACAGCATGTTATTCCTCTTACACCACAGTAATATGACAACAGTAACATTTTTAATTTATTAATAGTTACATTTAATGTTATGAAATGTTCATTCATTCATTCCTTCATTCATCTCTGATAAGTGCTTGACCCTAGTCACAACTGCAGTGGATCTGGAGCCTATCCCGGGTCGCAATCATCATCCAAATCATGTGAACTGGAATAATGCAAACTGGAAAGTGTGAAAGCATGTAAGTTTGTCAGAAAAGTTAGATCAAGACAGCTAGTTGCTTCTAGACTACCTTCCCAAAAAGCTAAAACACCATTTTAATTCTTTTTGTGTGTGTATTTTTTATACTATTGAAAGATAATGGGTTAATGTGGTGTGTAAGTTGTGGTCAGGCAATGAAACATTCCAGACATTCATGTTTTCCTGATTTTCATCACAATAACAAGAATTGAATCTTTTAAATATCAGAACTAGCCAGAGTGTTTCCAATATGTCTGAAATCACGCTAGATGGAGGGCAGGGTGTGGTGGGGGATGGTGGAAAGGGGGTGTTTTTCTGAAATCTAGTATGATTTTCCTATACAGTTGTTCAGGCTGAAATTGGAAACACAATGCTGTATTTTCTTTTGAAATGGAACAAAAGGACTGTGATGCCTGGCCAAGTATAACCTATTTGTAGCAGAGCGATCCTACTATCATATGGAATTACGTTAATATAATACTGGCTGGCATAGCAGGTAACACTGCCATGATCCTGGGTTTGGGCTACTGTGGGAAGGTTTGCATGTTCTCTACATCTCTTCGGGTTCTCTGGTGTCCTCCTACCTCAAGAAAAAAAAACAAACGGCAATGCTAAATTTTCCCTAGATGTGAATAAGTGTGTGAATTTGTGTGTACCATGCAGAGTGTATTCCCATGTCACAGGGTGTGTTACTGGGATAGGCTCTGGGTCCATCACATCCCTGGCCAGGATAAACCGCATACTGAAGACGGATAATGAATGAATGATTGAGTGAATGAATAATAGATACACGATTACGTCATAGCCTCCATAAAGCCATCGCTGGCTGTTTATTGGCTGCTTCACATTTGGTAAAAAAATGACATTTTGACCAAAAGGTCTGTCAGTGATGATATCCGGTGTTGTGTCAAAACAACATTTTGGCTGTTTAATTCTTTACACATTTGATTATATGTACGACAAAGATTCCTGATTATTGGACAGACTACTAATGTCATTTTTGATAGTGATAATATGACTTTCTCATTATAACATCACATTATTTTCAACAAAGATGGCCAAGAAATGAAATCTTAGCTGTTTTAAGTAGAGTTAAACTCATCCTCCATTTGGGTCTTGAGTTACAGAGATCTTTTTCAACCGACGTGCTCTGTGCATCGGCAGCTGCACAGTCTAATTTCCCGCCACAATGGAGAGATCACGTAATACAAGGGGTGCATAAATAAAGATTATTAGGTTAATAAATTATTTTGCATTTATTATTCTTTTATCCCTCCACATAATTACTCCGGGCTGCTATAATTGAATCTGAACTCGTGCCAGCGGATGATAATTTGTTTTCAGGTTACCAAATGGTGACAATGCGGCCCGGCAGAGAGGAAATGACACATTGTGTGTGCGCGGCATAATTCATTCCTGCTCCAACACTGACACCAAACCCTCGGAGAGGAAATTAATTCAGTGCTCCCCCAATCCTCGCTGTGCAGCCAAACAACATTACATACGGAAATAAATAACAACAGTGAATCAAAGGTGCTAATTCGCGTAGCAGCAACTGGGTATTCATAACCAAACATATCCGATACAATAACACCATATGGCTTATTTAGAGCTAGAGAATAATTTCTTTCTGTGATTGTGTTTCGGTGTGTATTTGTGTGTGTAAGAGAGTACAGTGTATTAGTGTATACAGTGCACACTACAAGGTGTATTGCTTCACACAGCTACATATTTTGACAAGAAGATAAGAACTACAATTACATTTTTGGCTCTACGGTGTAATATTTACTCTACACAGAGATAGCGTTGGAGTGAAACATGAATTATCACACATTTCCCAGCATGCTTTCTTTTTTTTAATGGTTGGAATTCATTTAGCCCATAGATCTTTCATATTTCCAGCTCTATAGAAATACGTAGAGTACTGCTAATACGTGGCAATCCTTATAATATGCATAATACATAATCTGTAGCCTACTGTTGCCCCCTTGAACCGCCTTGATTCCTGCCAATTAAGAAACAGCAATTGAGATTTTTTATGGCTTTAAGTATGAAGGCTACATAGGGAAAATATTAGGATGAAATTGGCACCACGACAAATGGCATAGATGTAATATGGCATGTAGAGCCCAAAGGGGAGGATATATCCTCTAGTTATTAGAATGCTATTAGGGATTTGCTCTCATTTGTGAGATTGAATATGATCCTGCACTATTTAATTAAACCTTGGCACTCATACCGGCTGCACAAAATCATGGACTGAATCATTCACTCGCTCTTGACTTTGGATGAAGAGAGAGAGGAAACAGGACCAGGCCAGGGGTATCGAACCAAACGAGTCTGTATTATATTAGCGTCATGAGACATCTGAACAGCCTACCCAGCTAGCACTTTTAAGTTAACAGAACATTTTTGGAATATGGTTTTAGGAACATTTGGTTCAAAGAACGTTCAATCTGTTAAGTTTCTGTGAGTTCAGATTTTTATTTTATTTATTTTTTGGAAATGTTCCTGCAACATTGCTGCAACAGTGCCTGGATAATGCTATTATTTGTCTAAATGAGAAAATTGTACTAGCAATATCTAATCAGCATCTTTAATAAGCTCTTTATCCTGGTCAGGCACGCAGTGAATCCAGAGCCTATCCTGGGAATACACCCTGGAAAGTGCACACAGTGCACACCCATTCCCCCGTGCATTCACACACATCTGTAACAAAGCAAAACTTCGAAAATCAGTTAATAAATGTATCAGAGGCAATTTTTTCATGGTAGACCATTTCTCCATAGACGTGCAGTGTCTTACAATTAAATCTCACACTTCCTAATGTGGTTCAACAGCTTCTGTTTGTCTATAATTACAGATTTCTGAACTTTTACAAGGAGCTTTATGATTCACAGAGTTGCATTTGTACAATATGTAAGGAATTAATCACTTGGGGATGTATTATTATAGGAAAATAATCAACTGCGGAGTGATGTGATGCACCCTGAGTTACTGTTGCTACCCTGACATTGATTATTTTCCATTAACCTCACATCCTGAAGTGTTTTATTCCTCTTATACCACAGTAATATGTCAACAAATCTGGTGTTTTATTTATTAAAAAAACGACTTTACCTGTTTATAGTTACATTTAATGTTGTAGAACATCCGTGAAACAAGTTCATTCCTGTTATCTTTTCCATTATAACAGTTAAACAGTGGTTCCCTCACCAGCCTCTCTTTGTTCTCTCTCTTGAAGCTGGTAAGAAGGAAAAATAAAGCTTGTCACATAACTGAGAAAAAGACTTCCATCAAAACTTTACCTCAAAGTGCTGACACTGGCTGAAGTCTGCTTTCATAAAGGTCATATCAGAAAACTTCACCAGAGAAATGGTTATACAATACAAGTTCCTCAATACGAATACTATACTAGTCCCTCTGAATAAGCTGAAGAACAGATTAATACAGGGTGTCTGGAAAGTATCTTTACAACACTGACACTAAATGAAACATTTAAATAAATTCTTAAAATAAAAAAAAGTTAAAAACATTCAATATGAGCAAAACTTGGTCTTCAGAAAACTTAATTGTGTTTCTCTGTAAAATGGGACAAGCTGCATGTTTCTACAGCTCCTGGCTGACTTTTTTATATTGGATAAAAGTTGTAAAGATACCTTGTATTGCTTTAATTTGCAGTTGCATTAAGAACATTACCCTTCTGACTAATCGGGTTTGAGAATTCAACAGCGCTGTGGTATAAATCTTAACGAATCACTTCATGTATCAGTCAGTAAAGAATCAGAATTTGCAATAATGCTGTTAACATCAAAAATGATCCAGGTTTCACAGTTGGAAACAGGCAGCGTGAGTTATAGGTGTCCGTTGGCTTTCTTCAAACATACAGTAATCCTTTCCAGATGTCATGACTCATCAATGCTTTACTGCCGTAACGTCTGAGTTTCACTCCCTTAACACAGAATCCTGCACATTTGCATACAGGCTTTAGAACAACTGGGAGTCTCATTGTAAATATTATATTTGTGGCACAGTTTGAGCTGTGAATTGGCAGAGGAGATGTGAATTGATTTCTTTGGCTAGTAAACAGTTTAAGCAAATATGTTCTTCAAGAACAGTACATACTCATCCCACAGCTTCTAACGTCTTGTTGAATTTCATCAGGCATTTTTCAATGTCTAGCTTTTGGCATGTTAAAACATTTACTATACTTTAAAACAAATGCTAATACAAGGTTCTGTATCATGCCTGACTGATGCCCAATAAATCTAGACTGCTTGTTTAGACAAGTTTGAAGACAATTATTATAAATGCAGAATTATTGGCTGATGCATTTTAATCTTATTAATAACAGCGCTGTAGAATTCTCAATTCTGATTGGTCAGAATTGTCTACAACAGCAGCTCTAACCATAACGCTGGCTGCAAGGTTTATATTTTTCTATTTTAAGTTATGTAACAAAGAAAAGTTACTGCTATGGTGAAGTTTTCTGTAGCATTCATGGAAGGAGTCTCCAGTGACAGTGCTTTGTAACACTTAAAGTTTAGTTAGGTTTACCTGTAGGTTTTCCTCCATGGGAAATTTTCTTAGTAACAATCTGCTTTTCTTTTGTCTTGTTTATCAACAAAGAGAAAAAAAAGAGAGGCTGGTGAGGGAATGACTGTTTATAGCTGCCATAATATAAGTGATAACAAGAAGTAACTTGTTTCGATGATTAAAGAGGATTAATCTTATTGAAGAGGATTAAACCACACTTGGATGAGATATCATAGCAAAACAATCAACTTCAGCATGGTGACATTGTTGATTATTTTCCTATAACATAACAGCACGGTCCATTATGTTTTACTTTTTACTTAACAACTTCCTTGTATAGCAGCAAGTTTGCTAGATTATTTGGACACTTATGATTACTGTGATTTGTAGAACCCTGTTATAACCTCATAGAGAAGGTGAACATTACCCAAGTGAGTTTATGAAATGATAATCACCCCTGTGCAGCTTACATTTCATTTCTCTGCCCCTTGTGGCCACATTAGGAAATGATATCAACCTACTACAACAGGACAATGTTTGATTAGCCAGAACTCTCTCTCTCTCTCTCTCTCTCTCTCTTTTCTTTTTCTAGGGCTTATATTGAGTTTATTTTGAATTCACAGCATTCTTTCTCAACATTCCCCACCCAACCATCTTGTGCTAATATGGCAAGTATGACAAACTTGCAAGCTAAAATAAATCCCAGCTGCTAATTAACTATCTTTCACTTGCAGTATGGATGTTTATTTAAAACTAGAGTGAAGCAGGTTACCATAAAGCTAATAAGCATTCAGGTGGATATACTGGATTTACAACAGGATTTAGGCTTCTTTGGAAAGGCGGAAGAGGAAATGGCTGATTCGCATGCAAATAATCTGCCTCGGATTTGCGAGGACAAGTTTATCATTTAAATAGGCCATGTCAGTTTAATAATACAACATCCCATAAACTAAACTGCAACACTGCACACAGAAGAATCCTCAGGTCTGACTTAACAGTGACTAAAAATTGGCCTGCATGTGTTACAAGGTTGAAGTACGAGTTGGAGAGCTCAAATAGCAGCTAATGTGTTAATGACAGTCCAGCAGGACACAAATAAACACCACAAGTGTAAATTTAAGAAAATTGTAGACTGGGAATTTTTCAGTTGTTGACTTCGCTCCAGGTTTGCTGGTACACCGTCATGTGGAAGAGCATGTGGAGATGAGCTTTGGTATTATAATTTGTTGGAAACCAATTAAATTGTGTCTAATACAATTTTTGTGTAATTAATTTAAGGATGTGATAAATTGCCTTGACAGCAGTGCTGCCAATTTGATGACTTTTTTTTTTCAAGAACGAGCCAAGCATCAAATCTAGTGACTTTCTGAGCAGATGTTAGCAACTGTCTTGGACTTGATATGGCTCTCCAGCTTACATCATGGCTGCTGGTTATATGAGTTGAGAAAGCAGGTTAAAGTCGACTCACCAGTAGTTCGTAAATGTGTTCCCAACAACCAATCACTGATCACCATTGTTCCCAATGACCAATCACTGATCACCAATGTTCCCAATGCCCAATCATTCATCACTATTTTTCCCAACAACCATTTACTGGTCACCATTTATCTCAATACACAATCATTGATCACCATTGTTCCCAACAACCAATCACTGATCATCATTGTTCCCAACAACCAATCACTCATCACCATTGTTCCCAACAACCAATTACTGATCACCATTGTTCCCAACAACCAATCACTGATCATCATTGTTTCCAACAACCAATCACTCATCACCATTGTTCCCAATGATCAATCACTGATCACCAATGTTCCCAATGCCCAATCATTGATCACCATTTTTTCCAACAACCAATTACTGATCACCATTGTTCTTAATACCCAATCACTCATCACCATTTATCTCAATACCCAATCACTCATCACCATTGTTCCCAACAACCAATCACTCATCACCATTGTGTCCTCAGAAGAAAGAAAGAAAATCTTCTTTCTTCATGTAACACCTTTCGATATGCAAATAATTGTGACAATTTTACAAATATGCAAATTAACATATGACATCATTTAGCAACTTCTAGTGACTTTTCGAGCATGCATTAGCTAATTTCCCCTGAAAAGAAAGTTGAGTTCCTGACTTTTATTGGCACTGCGTGTTTCATCCTGCCGATTTTCATAATCGAAGAAGTATGTTTTCAATCCTCCCTGCTGTTTCATAGCATTTCACCTTGCCACATAACTTGGTGCACCAACCTTTAAGCAGCAAAACGGACAGTACAGTATCAATGTTGAAACACCCACATAACACATAAATATTGGCACCCATGAAAACTGTAATGCTGCTTCAACTCCTAATTCCCAATTTAACCCTTGGCTGTACGGGGTTGAGAAAGTATATTTTCTCATATTACATGGATTTCAATCACTGAAATCATCCGACCTACAGGCTTTAAGTGGCTGGCGGGGTTGCAGGAGCTGTGTGTTACTACCCAGTGGGCGTGGTTATCGGGGCGCGGGGCGTGGTCGCGGTTGGCCGCACGCTCTTCTTCTTCATTACGCTTAAAACACACAGCTTGATGTAGGCTGATGTTAACAAGGAGTCTATTGGTTATCTCTGATCCCCTGAAACCCGGCGGCATAATTAATCTGTAAACTGCACTTCGGAAGTTTTTGCTTTCTGTGAGACCTGAAGAGCTGATAATAATAATAATAAGAAAGAAAGAAAAAAAAGAAAAGACACTGAAGGATAATGGTGACGGAGAGAAGGATCCTATGGAAAGGGGTCATTTTGGTGGTTTTTTAGATTAGTCTCACTTTAGACTCGGACGAATTGAGTTTGTATGTGATGCAGTGAAAGGACTGGCTGTAAAGGACACACGGTTTTCACTTTGCTTCAACACTCTGTGCTCTCAGGCTTTTGCCTCCTTTTGTGTCCCGCACTTCTCCGAGCGCGCGCGCGCGAGACCCGGACATTTTCCTCCCCTCCTCGAGGTGAACCAAAGCCCGGGATTACTGAAAACTTTTTCCCCCCCTAAATTGAACCACTTCCTTATCTCTTTCTGTGACACTCCACCTTCCAGCCTTCCTCTTGGATTGTAAATAAAGAAGGCAGCGCAAAGAAACGCAAACTGGTCGCACTGCAGCTGCGCTTTTCCAAGGGGAAAAAACATGGATGTACGATTTTATCCGTCCTCAGGGGGGACTTCCATTCCCGGAGATCCACAGAACATGGATTTCTCCCACTGCTCTGGCTACTACAGCTACAACAAGGTGAGACAGGATGCTTTTAATCCCCCTTGCACAAAGTTGCTTTTGCGCCCGTGCGCACTTCTCCTGACTTTTTGTTTTTTAATTTAAAAACCTGTGCACCTTAAAAGCACTTGTAACATCACAATGCACCACTCATTATTCATATATGTATCTAAATTATATTGCAAAAGATCATTCCTTTTTCATGCATTACTCCTGGTTTGGTATGATGCCTTGACGCGCGTGCAACCTTGCATGTTTTCATGCTATGAAACCGGTCGGAACGTTTTGCAGATTTTTGATTTTTTTTTTTTTAAATATATAACACACCTGATTTTAAGCAAAGAGCAATAAGATAACAGTGCGTAGTCTTGCATCAGTTGGATTGTGTGTGGAGTAAATGAGCATCTTAATGGAGCAGGTGCGCGCAAGCACGCGCTCAATTCCTTGTGAAGAAAAAAAAAAGGGCAAATTGTGTAGAAGTTGCAATCACTTTGGACTTGAGCCGTTATATTTTGAGGCTGGATTGATACTTGCTGATAGAGTGGGAGGCTATTAGAGCTGAAAACACATCCAACCCGTAATTAAGAGTGTCACGTTGGATTAAGCAGCCATCGCTCATTCACGAGCGATTTGCACGCGCGTTCTTCTAAAGCAGTTGTTATGCGAGCGTTCGAGACAAAAGCCGAGCTCGCGCGTTTTGCGGGACAATGCACGGATTGTGCGTTTGCTCCTGCGTTTCCACAACGCACATCATGGACATCATGATACATCATGATATGACTGGAATGTTTTGGTTTTGGCCCACTTGGGTGTGATTTGTTGACCTGGGGGGGTATTGTGTAAATGTTGCTGTTGGGACACTGAAGTTTTCACAGCCAGAGCTGAAATTCCCAAACAGTTGGTCAAATCTTCAAACCTCTTTTTTCCCCCTCCCTACTAGATACCATCTTGTTTAACAAAGCATGTTTTGTGTTGTGCTACAACAGACTGTCAGTGCCTAACTTAGTGAACTGCATCATGCAAAGAAGCCTAATCATTTGCCTGTATTTAAATAACATATATGCATTGGAGTTAGGATACGCCAAGATCATTGCAGAGCTATTTGTGGTTATAACAAACAGTTTGAATGCAACTGCTTGTTGTTAAATGATAAAAATCATCCATCAGGTCAGTGTGCTTGCTTCACCAGTATGTTTATATGCAGCTCTGACATCTAATAATAGCTTGAGCCTGTTTCAAACATTCCTCATTTCCAAAAAAAAAGTCTACTTTCACAGAAAATCAGAACGCAAAGCATGGACAGAGTATACAAGGGCAAAGTAAGCGTCCTTTTCTACTCTTATCAGAACTTTCTACAGCCTTACATTTCTACTAATGCGCATAATATTAATAATAAAAAAACAACAACAACGTTTTGCTGTGATCTCATAGTACGGTCGTATTTTGTGCCATTTAAGCACTAATTTCACAAGAGTGTAAAATGATAGCTCCTGGAATCAGCAACGAGAGTTTTACGAGCTCACTTTGCTAGCCAATGAATAAACATATGCACAGAAACCCACCTGATATGCCATCCGAAAGTATTTGCTAATGATAGCTGTGCAACTGCAAAGCATTTTATAAGACGCTATTATCTTGAATCGTGAAGTCGTGTTGATCATTTACGTTTAATCGCAGCCTTCGATAGTAACCCACACCGATTATTAAGCCCTTCCTTTCCGGAAAAGTAAATCCAAAGCTTCCTTTACAGATCACTTTAAATCTATAGCCATATCAGAACCTTAATTAGCCACTGGTCCAGTGAAGCTTTGGCTAATGTTGGATGATTGGATTAGATTAAAAAAAAGGAAACACCATAAGAACATTGAGGGAACTTTCTTAATCTGGGCATCAGAAGAAGGAAACGAGGTTGTTGTAGTCATTTGGAGGAAATCAGGCTAGCCATCATGGTTTACTGGGAAAAATCAGCACTCATTGAGAATTATTACATTCCTATCAAAATCTCAAATCTTACCCAACATTCATATGGGAATGAAGCGCAAAAAAAAAAAAAAAAAAAAGTACTGACTCTACCCTAAATCATTTGTAACTTTTCATTTCACTCAATTTCTTTAGATCTTTCTAAATAGTTTACATTTCAGCATTTATGGATTTTCACTATAAATGACCCTGAGCTATGGATTTACAGCTAGTTTTGCAGTTTGGTTTTGACATTCGGCTGCTGATTGGCCGCTTCTCCGCTCTGTAATGAGTGCGGTTTGGGCCCGAGCGTACAGTTTAGACAGGCTGCACATGTGGTAGCAGTCAAGGCAAATTTACAAGCAAAAAAATGTGCCCACTTCTGAAAGGCTTAAACGAACACATGCCTACATTGTTTCGGAAGATCCCGTTGTTGTTGTTGGTGATGGTGGTGGTGGTGGTGTTTTTTTTCTTCTCAGGTCATTTTGTTTGGAATTCTTTTTTAACTTGTACTCAGGTCTAAAATGTGAGCTGTGGGATGTTGCTGAGATGTCAGTGCTCCATTTGATTATGGTTGGCCTGCTTTTTTTAAAACAACATCGGGGGAAAAAAAGGGCGAGTCGGAGCTGACACATTGGCCTCGCAGGCATGCGGAGACCATTAGTGGGACTGGTTATGTTTTTATTGTGGTTTTACAATGATGTCAAGTGCTCACTCCATTAGTGCTCGGTAGATCGAAGTATCTCCAGAAAGGTTTGACAGAAGGAACACAAAGAACATTCAATGGTAGATCAAGCATCACATTGAACTCTCTCTCTCTCTCTCTCTCTCTCACACACACACACACACACACACACACACATTCTCTCTCTCTCTCTCTCTCTCTCTCTCTCTCTCTCTCTCTCTCACACACACACACACACACACTCTCTCTCTCTCCCGCTCTCTCTCTCTCTCTCTCTCTCACACACACACACACACACACTCTCTCTCTCTCTCTCTCTCACACACACACACACACACACACACTCTCTCTCTCTCTCTCTCTCTCTCTCTCGCTCTCTCTCTCTCTCTCTCTCTCTCACACACACACACACACACTCTCTCTCTCTCTCACTCTCTCTCTCTCTCTCTCTCTCTCTCTTGCTCTCTCTAAACAACTTTACAGTTCTTTTGGGAAGTTTTTAAAAATAAAATCCAAGACAATCTCAGGTTGACTGCATATATGCTGTGTGTGTGTGTGTGTGTGTGTTTAAAGTAAGTACTTTTTATTGTCCTAGAGAAAGATCTGGAGCTGTTTAACTGAGATAACAAGAGTAACACTAATGTAAATAATGAGACAGCATTTCCCTCACTGGAGTTTGGTCACACTTTGGTGTTTGTCAGCATTTCTAGTCTTCTCTTTCCTTCTCTGCCTCACTCTCTCTCTGTCTCTTTCTTTGTCCCTCTCTCATTTTCTCTCTCACACATTTCTCCCCCACCTTCGTGTCTGATGAAAAGCTTCATTCAGTTATGCAAGAATGGACGATTCTCTTTGTGCCTTGCTCTCGCCATGGCAACCCCACTGGACTTTGTGTCAGGAAGTGTGTGCGTGTGTGTGTGCGTGTGTGGGTTTGTACTAACAGATGGCAAATGTGTACACACACTCATGACAAATTGCCTCAGAAACCCAGTGTGGTAGCACTTCTCTATGTTCACCAAACCATATTAAACAAATCATAAATACACCGTAAACAAATGGAGCAGATTGGGTTCAGCCGTCCAACTGGGCTTCGTAATATCTTTTGTATTTTTGACATTGGATGGATGAAGATGATGAAGATGGCAATGATGATGATGATGATGATGAGGACGGTTTTTGCAGCTGTAGCTGATTTATTTACAGTATATTAAGGTGAAGAGGAGGAGGATTGCTGGAACAAAGATCCGATTGTGTCACGCGGTTTCGCGCTCCTGTGCCAAAAACAAAAGAAAAAAAGGAAATGAGGTGACAAGCATCAGAGATGGTAAATTACAGAGGTGTTTACACCCACTGATCTTCCCTACACATCCCTAAACGCCCCAACACACACACACACACACACACACACACTCATTGTTACTGCAGCACAAAGGCAAACAAAACACCCATTCAGAAGCCCAAACACACACACACGCACACACACAGTTTTCCTGAGGCTACAGCAGCACTCTGTTGTTTTGTAGATCAGGCATGCAGGGGTTAAACTCTTCGCTCTGTTCTGTGTGTGTGTGTGTGTGTGTGTGTGTGCTGTTAACGTGTACACAGCTGCTGTCATTTCATCATACCCTCCACACTATTAGACTATCACTATTATCTGGCTCTGGTTCCTTTTACCTCTAACTAATAACTCATATTTAAATTTTAACTTTAACCTGGAAATAAAATCTTCGGGGGAAAAACTTTCACCTAATCATAAGGTTGCGCTAAGAAAAATATTGACGACCAGGTTTACACGTGTGAATTTCTTAATAAAAGGTACTTTTTCTCATTCCCAATAAACTGGTTATATAAAACAATCACCTCCTGTGTATGCTGGTTTACTACTACTGCAACTGCTACTACTAAGACTAATAATAAACAAAAAAACTTTTTTCAAACTATTTCTACAGTTCTGTTTATGACAAGATTCAACTCAAAGCCAATTGTAACAAAAGAAAAAATATAAAGTATTACTTTCTTACATATTCATTGTTTAAGTAATATACTTTATACATAAAACTGCAACAAACTCACTAATGAAAGCTCTCCCACACATACTATTAAATGTAAAATGCATAAAACTGCTATTGTTTTCCTATTTTACGTTTTATTCTCTGACCATTGTGTCAGCCATCTTATTAAAACAGCAGTTTGAAACATGCAAAAGTGTCACCTATAACAGTCATAGTACTCCTGACCTATAATAATGATATTATTTGAAATATACTATAGACAAACTTTGATTTTCATTACTGCCTTTCAGTGGATCTGGCTTATATCTTCTGGTTGCATTTTTCTGGCCCTGAAATTAGCTCTGCCCCTAGCTAGCATAGACCAGCTGAGTTTAGCTCTAAACAAATCGAGACTGCGTGTCAGCTAGGTAAGGGGAAAGCTTGTCAGTCTTTTAAGTGCAATTTAAGATGGCGCTATATATTACAAACCGCATCTTTAAAAACTTTGGAATTATTTAGTGGCTCGTAGGATGACAGAAAGCAATCTGTCACTGTTAGCGATGTTTATTTCTACAATAAACTATTGATTTAAAAGCATTTCTTTTTCTACTTTAGTTTTTGTTAGAGTGTATTAAGTAATAGGTTCAGGTTCTTGGCTTGATTTGTGTACATATACTGTACATGAGCATCTTTAAATGAGTGTACTTGTTCCACACCTGTCCAAACACTGCTTTACATGAACACGCCCTGCTTGCTTGAATAGCACTGCTCGCTTCAGTCCTGCTTCTTCTCCAGAAGTAGACCTGATTGGCGAACATCACATAATCCTGATTTATATCTAAACAGACCTGATTTTTGACCATTAGTTAAATACGATGTTCCTGAGATAAACAGTAGTAGAAAATGTACTTTTTGTTTAAAAAAAAATCAAAAAACAATTGCCGTTTGTTATGATGGCATATCGTGTCATATTAGCCGAGAGACCTGGTGTTTTGTTTTTGCTTTTGTCTTCTCTAAGTTCCTGCACTTCCTTAGCAATACTGCAACACTGATAACCGTTGCCATGGCCACACAAAGTGTACTTCTATTTGCGGTAAGTGAAAAACGCTCATCACTGGCAGAATGATCAAGTGCCGAAAGGAAAATAAGCTCGGGCATCAGTGATCACGTTTCAAACGGCAGCTCTTTAGATACAGATTGTGCTCAAGAGGAAGCAGATGTGGACGTTTTGTTTTGTGTTTTCTTAGGATGATGTGTATTTTGCAGTTTAAGTGAAACTTCCAGACATTAATTTGTGTTTTTTTTTATTTATTTTTTTTTATTCAGTAGCTACAGTGGAACTAATAGGAAAATTAAGTAGTTACAAATGTGAGGAACGTACATCTGGACGCACTGATGGCGCCTGCTAGTTTCAGGCATTAAGCATGCAGAATTTTGGTTATACTTGTAGCACAAGAATTAAAATTAAAGCATAAAATTGTGTTTGAGATCGCAGCTGATGGCACTCGCACATGAACTTGATACTGAAACTACACTAACACACTTACACAGAGGAAGTGACCTTCCAATCATATCACGTTCTCTTCAGAAAGATGAACGGAAATCAAATGAAGTGCTCATCTCTCTCCCTCCCCTCTCCCTCTCTCTCACTCTCTCTCTCTCTCTCTCTCTCTCTATCGATCCTTGTCCTAGATGAACTTGGGATGTAATGTGATTGTGGTTCCAGGATGAGAGAGTCACACTTGTAGTCATATATCCTATAAATATATCCTATAAATCTCAAATAGCACGGGGTATTATGTGTCTGAAAGATTTTCCTGTCTAATGTGTCCTCTACTGCGCAATATTTCCAAGGCTACTGCAAGTGTTAAATATGAGGAATGTGTGGAGTTATTTTGCTGGAAAAAGTAATCAGATGTAAATGTAGCACTGAGATCATTTTGAGAACCACATAGCCATAATTAGATTTATAATCAGATCAGCAAACTGATATTATAACCCAAGTTACGCAAGCGCAATATTCACATATACCACTATGAATCGTAATTGCTTTACATTGTTCTTATTAATATTACAAAAATAATTTTCCTACATGCACACTTCGGTAGTGCTCTTAGGTTCGTTAAACCTACATAAATATTTATAACAGCTTATTACAAGAAGCATCAGCTGTCAAAGTCTACTTTAGTTAAAACCTGTTTTATAGGGCCTACATAAGCTTTCATGACATATGAACACATGACAGAAACCTACAGAAGTATTTATAACAGTTTATTTTTTGATATCTTGTTCATATAACACAGGGAGTTTGGTGTCATGTTACTATTTGGGAATACTTAAGGGTGGTGTTCATAGAGCTACATGAAATCTATATAAGCCCTTTATAGTGACTGATAAACATACAAAAATATTTATAACAGCTTATAAATGAGGCATCAGCTAACAGTTTTGCTAACACTTAGAGGCAGTGTTTATAGGGCTACACAAAACCTACATAACCCCTTTATGGCAATTGACTTAAACCTTCATAAGGAGTAATAAAGGCTTATTTCATCTAGCATATATTTAGTTACATAAGCTCGTCATTGCAATTAACATAAATAAACAAATAACATTTATAGTAACTTCATTAAAAGGAATCAGCTGTCATAATGTCTACTTTTATCCATTTTAGTAACATTTACTTAAGGATGGTGTTTTTAGGAATACATGAATACATGATATAAGCTCTTTATAACAACTGACATTAACTTACAAAAGCATTTATAAAGGCTTATTTATTACATTTTTTTGTTGTTTTTTGTATCATGTTTATGTAACACAAGGAGTTAAGCTTAGTGTCATGTTACACTGTTTGTCAACACTTTACTTAAGGGGGGTGTTCATAGAGCTACATTAAACCTACATAAGCTCTTCATGGCAACTTACAAACCTACACAAGCATTTATAAAGGTTTATTTCAAATGTCATATTGTTTGCATGACAATTTTACAAGACACAGTGAACAGCCTTTCCTAAGGGCAGTGTTCTTAGGGGTACGTTAAATCTACATAAACACTTCATGAAGACTGACAAACGTACAAAAACCTTTAAAATGGGTTCTTTCCAATGGTTTCAGCTATAGTTACAACTTCTATGCAACATACATACATATATTGTACCAATGACCACACAATAACAACTCAAAGGGTTTTGAGTAAAACATTTCACCTTTGGAAAATTGTGAGTGATTGGTCCAGGAGAGTCGGGGGCGAAGCTTAAAAGAATTAAAACTATGTTGTTGTAAGAGTGAGAAGTAAAGTATGGACCGATTTGGGAATAATGGATTTGGCACAGAATTGCCTCCTTGCTCCTGCTTCTTCCACATTCTACCTATATTCCATCCATGTGATTGATTATCTTTATTGATAAAAGCAATTATGCTAATTTGTGCATGACAGCCACCATTATCCAGATGAGATCAGCTGTTCTAGCGCCTTTAACATCTTTAACCTCACCTCCTCTAATTGACCACACTAGCATATCTTTCCAAACAGGAGCATGACTTCCCATTATCATGGTCTGCAGCAACTCAGTAATCACAAGTTGGATAAAATAGAGTCGAATCTGATTGGTTCCAGTCTTTTTATGGTAGAGAAATTGCCTGCATGAAAGCTGCTCTGTGAAATTCCAGGAGTCAGCTTGCTTATTTTTTCATATCCTATTAAACTCTGCTGATTGTGGACTACTACAATGGTTAAAGTGCTAACACTAGGGTCAAACATGCCAGCTGACGAGAATGTTAATGTGCGGTTCACGAGAAGACGTTTGTAGTTATTACAGAGGTCATGCGCATAAAATGAAGGACCGAACAAAGAAACCAGCAGCTGTAAGTAGTGTTTTAAATATGAAGCAAAACCAGAAAGTGAATCAATAATGCCGTATTGACTCACATCACAGAGCTGAGATCAATCGGCAGACAATAAGGACTCCGCATGAGATATTCAGATGCACTGAAACATGAAACATGCATAAAATATCAGCGCAGAGCTACACACACATACACACACAGAAGCCATGGCACTGTTGAGACAGTTCCTGATTGTGGATTAAAGCTATTGCCCTTGTAATGTTTGACCTGAGAGAGTTTCAGGACATTGAGGGATGTAATTGAATCTGGAAGAGTGAGGAATATGATATAAAGCCCAATGTGACTCATGTAGCAAAGCCATATTTCAGAAAATTTCCATTGTTTTTTTTTTTTATCCTCTTACTAAATGAATGATGGCCACAGAGGGAGCAGGTCAGTTGAGCTAAGACATTAGTATCATGTTACACTATTCGCAAACACTACTTTAGGGCTGCATTAAACCCACATACACTGTTCAAGACCACTGACATAAACCAACATTAATGCAGTTAGAACTGATAGAAGCCAAGTTTAAATAAAGACTTGCACAGTATTATCCACAGTAGTGCTTTGGATGTTGGTGTCTGCTTTATAAAGACTTCTTTCAGCAGGAATACGCTGTGTTCATAGAGCTACATGCAATCTGTATAAGCCCCGTCATAATCCTATATAATCATTTATAAAGGCTTATTTCAACAGCTGTCACAATGACTATTGTTGTAAGTTTTGGTAATTCCAGTGTTCACACGAGGGCCACAGGAAACCTTCATAAGCCTTTCAAGATGACTGACATAAACCAGCATGAACATTTATAGGCTTCAATGCTGTTAGAACTGAAGAAACACAACAGTACTTTGAACATTTACGTCTGTTTCATAAACAGGTCAACAAGTATGATCTGTGTTCATAGAGCTACATGAAATCTACACAAGGTCCTTTATAAAGGCATATTTCAACAGCTGTCATAAAGACTACTTTTTAAGTTTTGGTAATACCAGTGTTCATAGGGCTACATGAATCCTACATAAGCCCTTTATGACAATTGACCTAGTCTTACACAAATATTGCTGATTTGCTAACACTTTACTTCAAGAGACTACATAGAGCATAGTGTTTATGATGCTACATGAAACCTACATAGGACCTTTATGAGAGTTGACATAAGTCTACATAAGCATTTATAATGGATTTTTTTTCAAGAGGTGTCAGCTCTCATACAGCCAGCTTTTGTCCATTTTGATTTCAAGTTAACAACATAGCTATGATGTTGTCATGACTTTCTAATGCAATCAGCTCATGAAGTGTCATAACCAGCCATCTATCTCGCTCAGGTATTATGTCATCATGACATCAAAATTGATGACTGACAAACCTAAATTTATAAGGTCTCTTTATAACAGCTGATACCTGTTTGAATAAGCTGTATCAATTTAAATGTATGATAGTTGTCATGAAGGGATTACGCAGACGTTATGTAGCACAATGAACACGACCCTTGAGAAAAGTGTTATCTGTTGTTTTATATTTAGTTATCATTAGACCACTCAGATACATATTAGGAAAAGGAGAACAAAGGAACGAGGCTGATTCGTTAAGAGATGGTGAGCAGTGTCACCAAATCGTCCAGTGAGATTCGTCAGGAATGTTTTATTCTCAGAAAGGACAGTCTCAAAGGGAAGAAGCTCACATTGCACCAATGCAATTTATTCACTAAACCATTTGCTCAAGGTTTAGAATGTCCTTGTTCTTTTGCTGGGGAAAAATAACCTGACAATAGAACCCAACCCATTTCCAAAGTTTTTTTTCTTCCAGCCAAAAAAAAAAAAAAAAAATCTCATTGTTGAAATAAAGGGCTGATCTGGAATGTTGATCTGTCAAGCGATACTCCAGTTGTGACAACAGCCTCTGGTAACACTAAGTAAGTATTTCCATGTACCTCCATGAAAGTCTGAGGTCTTTCCCCCTGCTTGTCTAAGAAATATTTCAAATAAAAGACTATGGGAAACCTTTGCACAGACTGTATTGTGTATCTGCTGTGTTTACACTGCTAAAATGCATTTGAATATGTTATAATAACAATTGCGTGGGTTTTAAACTTGAAGCTTTACAGTTGTTGCACGGGTGTCACAACATTCGTAAGCTTCTATAATTCATAGGCTGTAATCGAGAATTTTTAGATTTTTTATTCCCAGCATTAGGTATTTTAGGACAGCAGGATACCTCTGTCATTAGATAATTTTATCTACAGCCCCAATCAGCAGCCTGAGCACACAGACCTAGATAGATTTCATGTGTCTGTGTTTTTTTAATAGTAATTTCTGAGATTATAATTGGACTAATTATAGCACTCTTAATTTTTATGACCTTTAAGCTATAGAGCAGAAGTAAACAGTGCAACGATTGTCCAGTAGGAAACAATATTATGTGTCTTTTTCTGATAATGCTTGCAAAATCTTTGTACACTTTGCAGAAGATTTTGAGGCATTAAGGCTTCACTTTTGTGCTTTAGTATCTAGTGATTATATAACAACAAGTTCCACAGAAGTAGTGATTTCTTCTGAAAGCCTGTCAGACATTTTCTTATTGTGGGTTGAAAGAGTGCTCAATGAATGTTTTGCCTTGTTGTACACCATATAGTTCCATTTCAAAGGCTGTTGTGAGACTCCTAACCATGAAAATTTTATGGTTAATTACAATTAAAGTAAAGTAGCAGAGTAATCTCCATCGATAATAAGGTCCGTGTTGTAGCTTTACATAAATTACTTTTTCCTGTGAGTGTGTGGAAACAAGCCACGAAAAGTGCACAGTGTAAACTCTAAAATCAGTCCCACCTTGGTGGTTATAATTAGAAAGATTTTCTTTTGTTAGTAGTTGAATGTGGTGACAATGTATTGTTGCATATAATACAAATACAATACAAAACAATCTTGCTTTTGCCTGAAAAAAAAATGTTGTATTTGTCTGTTTGTCATTTTTTTGACATCAGAATACATTGAAAAAGTAAAAAAAAAAAAAATCACACAAACTACTTGACATTGGTACACTTGCATACAAAGGTACAGGTACAGTATGTTATTTGAGACTGAGGGTTAAACACAACAGAATAATTTAGGAGAAAATGAGGAAGAGGGAAACATGCCAACGACACCAACAAAGAAATATGTTTTGTCCCCATAATAGATGTTTCGGGATGGATGGGGGAGGGGGGGCGGGGCGTATATTTATATTTAATGAGTTCAAATATGAGTGAGATTTGATATGTCTGTCGTCTATATTCAATTGTTTATGGTTTTTCATTAATATTTAATATTACTTCAATAACAATGTTTCGAAATGTTGTGTAGTAAATACAATGCAACATATTTCTTAACACTCAGGGTTTTTCTTTAATTTCTGGCTGCTGTTGCTGTACATTTCATATAAGTGAGAAAAAAAGTAATTCAATTTATAGCTTGGTTTGTGCTGAAATAAGAGAAAAATTGAATGTGCAGCAAAAGACAGACATAAATCTAAGACCTTTAAACGATTAATGCAGCATTAAAGTAGCACAGTGTAAAGTCTTGAAAAAAAAAAAATCAACAATAAAGCTGTCCTTTATTATCTTTTTGAACCACAGCAGGACCGGAATGTTCCATTATTAGGATTTTGTTTTCCGCTTAGTCACCTTTTGTCTACTAATCCATTGTTTATAGCTTTTTAATTTCACCCAGGCATCTGTTTTTCAGTTGTTCTGACATTTGGGAAAGTGTAGAAAGAAAGAGAAGAAGATGGGAGAGAAGCAAACCTCTGCTCTCATTAATGCAGCAGGAGAATGAGTTGTCTGATAGCATGCAGCAGATGATGAGGTGAAATCATACTGAACTGATTATTCCATTAGTCTTTTGTTTGACTGCTCATTGTTGTGCTGTGCTGTGCCCACAATGCTTTGCGGCTTTTGGTCGCTCGGCGCGGCCCTGACAAAAACAGCAGGTGTTCAAATACTAGCGCGCAAAGAGTTTAGAGAGTGAAAGTAAATAAAAGACTCATTTGAATGTGCAAACAGAGCACAGTGAAACATCTAACATCTTTTCGTTGTCCCTCGCTGACAAAAGTGAAAAGTGATCACAGGCTCGAGTGTTGATCGGCTCAAGCTTTCTTTGACATTCTTTCTCCAAAGCCACTCTTCCCTGTTTATCTTTTCTCATCCTGCCATTTCTGTGGGATTTTCCCCAACCAGGATGGTGCTCGAGCGCAGCTGCATGGTATGGAAACCGAATAACTGGCTTAAAAAAGCTCATTAGTTAGTGTTCTTCCAGCTAAACCCCCACAAAAAAACGTCATCCGCTAACACAAGGTAGCGGGTTAATAGCAAATACATTTTAATTATCTCCACAAAAAGCTAATGCAAATCGGAAAAGCACCATCATCCCTTCTCCAGAGTTTTAATGACATCCGTTATAGCAGTGCATTAGACAGATAAGAATAAAGAGTCTTTGTTTTCTCCAGGAATGTAATAGGAATGTAATATAATTTATTTTAAATGGTAATTCTTTCACTCTCGCTCACACTCCTCATTTTTCACTAGTCAGAACCTTGTCCTTGAAATGATTTGCTTCATTTCCATGTGTAGATTACAGCCCCACATCATCATCATCATCATTAGCATCACATTCACAGCTCTGAGTCTAGTGTTTGGCTGCTTTCACATTTTCACACTAGGCATTTTATTCTACAGAAAATACACTATCTGAAGAGCTTTTTGTGCTGCTATAAAAAAAAAAAGGCTCATGCAGCGCACCCACTGTAACCATAACAACACCGTTACCGCTTCTGCGTTCCAGTAGTACCGGCTAGTAAGCTAGCTGATCCATCTTTTCACCTTTCTCAATATCGAAGATTTGTCATGTTGTAAGTGTCTTTATATCGGTTCATGTACAAAACCGAATTTTCTGCCTTTTTCGAATGTTTCTACATTTTTCGCGTCTGCCCTCTTCAGCTGTGTCCTGACTGGTCATCACTTGGTGCCTTCTAAAAAACTTTTTTGAAGTGACGGAAAATGTCAAAGCTTTTTAAAAACAACCGTGTACTTGTATCCAGTTTCTTTACGCTACTGGTAGATGATACAAATTCCCAATGTGAAATCAGCCTTAAATAGTGCTGTTTGGCATTCTGGCCTTTAATTCTGTTCAGTTTATATCTCCACTGCCAAACATCTTGTACATCCCAAATACAATGTGTCACTTTGATTATGTTTTCTGTTACACTTTCAATCCGAGTCTAAACAACACTGTTTGTGTACTCTCACGATCCAAGGACTCTCATTTCCAAAGCCTGGAAACTCATACTCTAGGTTGTGCTTGACAGAACTAATGTGAGCAATTAATCATTTAACTCTAGCACGTGAGATGATAGTGAATCAGACACATGGAAGAAGATAGGGACCTTTAATACACGTGTTTGCACTGTCTTCCAGATCACCAACCATGAAATTGTTTTCATACCCATTACTGCATGTTTTCGATTGTAATACAAACCTTCGGTTCCTGCAAAGTCGGCAAAGTGCTTATTCCTTTCCCGTCCTTTCTCTTTATTTATATGGCTAAATAAAGCTTTGAGCGCGATTGTGCCGTAATACGTTTTGACACATGTTCTCATTTTGATGTTGAATGAAGAAATAAGGAATGAGTATAAAACCAGAGAATTCGGTGAGCATTAACTCGACTCTGGGGAAAAAATGAGAGAAAGAAAAGATGATTGAAGCAGTGCAAGTCTTTCAGACGAACATATGGTTCCCCTCAGTGTGGATATTTATTCCATACACGTATTACAAGCCGAGAGTGGCTGCTTTGTAGATGGCTTCCAAAAATTGTACAGTGATTGCTTCATTGCTGATGTGATTTCTATTGGCCTCAGAAGTATCCTTAACAAAAATGCCAGCCTGTTCCTCTGTGCTACAGAGTAAATGAATGTTGCATTTTGGTTCTAATAAAGTTGCATTAGGGAAGCTGAGCAGCTGGTTCCCATCTGGAGCTTATTGGGAAAGTATTGACATGAGGAGGAGGCATGTAGCAGTAGGTATACATACACTACCCTCCATTAGAAACCCTTCAGATTTAATTTTTATCCCTCGAACTCCAGAGATCTGAGGTAACTTACATCAATCATTCTCATAACTACATACTTTTGCTATTAGTTTCACTGTAGTTACGGAGTAATGCATTTTAAAATGAATAACTGAACAATAAGGGAGTGTAAGGGGTTAAATGATTTAAAATGTAGAAGTATAGATATTTTGATAGTGTTGCTGTGACAGTGTAGTTTCTGTAGAAAAAGTTATTTAAATTTTACCAAAAGGAAAATCTCTACACCAAGAGAATAGTTTAATAGAGTCAAAACTCACATCGTTGTTACTAACAGACTTTTATTTCACTAGCACATGCACTATATAACCAATTTCTGGACACCTGACCATCTTCTGGAAACTGTTGCCACACATATTGGAAGCACACAATTGTACAGAATGTCTTTGTATGCTGTGGCATTTCAATTTCGCTTCACTGGAACTAAGAGACCCAAACCTGTTCCAACATGACAATGCCCCTGTGCACAAAGCGAGCTCCATGAAGACATGGTGTGTTAAGGTTGGAGTGGAAGAACTTCAGTGTCCTGCACAGAGCCCTGAACTCGACCCCACTGAACACCTTTGGGATGAACTGGAGCACTGACTGAACCCCAGATCTCCTCACCCAACATCAGTGCCTGACCTCACTAATGCTCTTGTGGCTGAATCAACACATCCACACAGCCACGCTCCAAAATCTAGTAGAAAGCCTTCCCAGAAGAGTGGAGCTTATTGTAACAGCAAAAGGGGGACTTAAACAAGCACATATTGGTGTGATGGTCGGGTGTCCACAAACCTTTGGCCATATAGTGTATTTTTCATATAACAATAAAATGATAATAAAATGATTACACTGCATAAAAGACATTCTTAATTAACATTAGGAATGTGTTAGGAGCATACAGTGGAGTGCAAAAGTTGGCACACCCTTTAAATAAAGCCATACAGAGGGAAAAAACGCTGTTTCACAGAAACATTTCCATGGAAAATCTTCAAATAGCGGATATTAAGAAATGACAAGTTATTATTAGGAGTGTAAATAGTGTATGTTGACATTTAAGATGAACTGTCTGGCAACACGACAGTTTTACAAAATTGTGTGAGAAGAGGTTGTTCAGACACTAAAGTAGTAGGCTATTAGTTTAGAAGTTTACATTATGAGAATAAAACCAGTTTTTGGTGGTGGGCTCAAGCATTTGGATCATATTATTATTATTGCTCATAATGAAAATAGTGAAAAGGATTACCTTGATGGTTTTGGATAACCTTGAGGCATTTATCTGACAGTTTCCTGTTGAACTAGTTTTTTTAACATTCAAATTTCTAGGTTATTATGCTGGACCTGCTGAAGGTTCCTGGGAGAATGGATATGTTTAGACCAAGGCCAGTATTTGTCAGTGAACTCAATGAGCTTATTGTTTGAGTGTAGCTGAAAAATCAACTTCCTCCTGTCTGTGTAGACATTTATTTATTTATTCGTCTTCAGTTAGCACTTTATCCTGGTCAGGGTAGTGGTGGATTCAGAGCCAATCCCAGGAACACTAGGTGAAAGTGGGGGAAGTATTGACTCTGGAAGGGATGCCAGTCCATAGCAGGGAACCATGCATACACACGTTCACACCTACGGGCAATTTAGAGTCACCAATCTACCTACTTGCATGTTTTTGGACAGTGGGAGGAAATGGGAGAACCTGGAGGAAACCCATGAAGAACATCCCATGGAGAAATTCCAAACAGACAGTAACCCATGCTCAGGATTGGACCCTGGAGCTGTGAGGCAACTCCACTGTTCTGCCCTCTATGTAAAATTTATGACCCCAAAAAAAAGAAAAATTCATACAGTCAGCACTCTTACCTGGACCAGCACAATGCAGTTACTTTGAGAAGTTTATGTTACCTTTAAAGTTGAAGCTCGCCCACTATGACATTTCTTTTGTCCAATGAATTTTATATTTTATTGCGCTTGGCCATACTGGGCTCAAATTGCTTTTTCACAGTAGCAGAGAAATGCTATTACAAGGCTCATTGGCACACTATTCACTCTTTGCATGGTTTTGATGAAAATAGTACAGAATGTAGATAGTGGGCTTTTGAAGGGATGTGTTTTTTTATGGCAAATGATGTACTTTGACTAGTGCCAGATCGATGAAAAGCATCACTAACCTTACTCAACCCTCACGCTCCTCATCCTCCTCACAGCTCTGTTAAATTACACTGGCAAATTGGACACAAGCATATTCTCTCCTGAGACCTAAAAGATAATATCCTTTCTTTCCTGCATTTCCCAGCTCTCTTTCTTTCAGTTTTTGGAAAAGATAACAAAGTATCAGTAGCATTAACTGGGTTTTGAATAAACTGTTTCAGCCGTTGGTCAAGGTTAAAGCAGTCACAATGGAGTAGTGTGGAAGTGACACATTGTGCAGTTCTTTAACATTGAACATTTGTTAATATTTAAGAGTTATCATGAACAAGTTTTCTGAAATAATCAGAAATGGTTTTGTAAGATAAACATACTCTGTGATGATTATTTCAGGATGCCAAGTTAACAAATTACTGAACCAATTTCTTTTAATTTAAGACTATACATATAGAATTAATAAATAAATATGTTTAGTGTGTTGGCACTAGTCACTTCATGTTTTGAGAGTTTATAAAGAGACATTTACTTTGTCTTTGTTCTGTAATCAGAATTTGTGCAATCATCCCATAGTGAAGTCCAGTATATGAATTACAGTGGATTTTGGGGTCTGAGTCATCAAATTAAGACTTTAAACCAGCCAAAGAAAGTAAAAACCAAAGTTTGGTGATTCTTAAATATTACTGATATAAAATAATTTAAATAGTAAACACTAAAATTTCCCCAGCTGAATTGGCAAAGACATGTAATTGACATATTGGAACACCCTTACAACGGGCCATGCCATTTCTTAGCCACCGATGCTTCTTTCTTACAAGTGTCCTTCCTACAAATTTGAAATATTCTTCATGAAGAGAACATTTTTATTCATTATCTTGGTCTTGTTCTTTACAGGGGTGGAAAAATTAAGCAGATTTAGCTACTCATTCCGAATGCCACCACAAAGCTGTCATATACGTCTCCTGCTAGCACAGTGAATACAATACGCCGCTTGCAGTTAAACATAGACAGAAAACAAAGAAGGTCACCAGATGCAAATAATATTTTTACATGCAAACTTTTCCAAGGACACCACAGCTCATAGCTGAAATGTTCGCCAGTGACTTTTGTCGAGGGCGCGAAAAGGATGTGCTACATGATCTAACAATTAGCTCGGCATATACTGTTTGGCCAAATGGTTTGTAGACACCTGGCCATCACACCCATATCATACCCTCGAGTTGTTCCACATTAACCTTGGCAAAGCATGTCTTCATGGAGCTTTGCTTTGTGCACAGGAGCATTGCAATGCTAGAACAGGTTTGGGCCTCTTAGTTCCAGTGAAGGAAAATGGAAAAGTTAATTTTGGCCATATAGTATATGTTGTTGCAGTGTGTTACTACTTCTTTTTAGCCTAGTCTGTTAGGTTATGACTAGCCAAGCACGCTGGTGCTAATAAAGTTATGATTTGTCTGTCTCTGATGTAAATGAAATTGTCTTACTTGCAATGCCAGAGTTATAATATGCAGCTAGAATCCCTGTATAAATCAACCGTAGATGAGAAGTCTTTGTCTCTTTACAAACAATATGTCTAACTAAATTGATCCTCAGCGTATTACTACAGAGCGTAAAAGAAACTCAGCACATTCTCTGCTGTGGGCGTGTGTCAATGTATGTATATATGTGCACACCCACACACTCGACCCACATGTCAACTTGTCTGAGGGTCACCAGATGCATCCGACCAGCTGCTACGTTGGACACTTGTAGCAGTTCTTCAATCCAGGAACTCTCTCAGTTTAACGAAGAACATTCACTGCCTCCTGCTTTCTTGGCTCGCATGTGAAATCACTGGAGATTTGAGAGAAAGAAAAAAAAAAAGTTTGCACAAGCAAGCTCCAAGCACCTAATTCACTTTACAGCTCCATCATTTTGTTTTTGGGTTCAGTGCAGTAAAATGTGTAATAGACAAGGCTAGCGAAGTTAAAGAAAGGAAACATTGACTCTTTTTGACTTCCAATCTTTGTAATTACTCTGCTGATCAGCCGTTTTTTCTCTCTCCCTTCAAAAAAACCCCATCCATTTAAAGGCCCATTCGTGAGGTCTATTCATCAGCGTGCTATCAAAAGCTGAAGGCAATTAAGTTGTTATCTGCTTTATCTATGTCCCTTAGCCACTGTAATGGATGTGGATGAGATTGAGTAGGACAGTTTTAGTCCAAAGTGTGTTTAATACTGAGTGAGAAATAATACAGGAGTGATGTGCTTTCTGACTCGTGTATATTGCATGTGGACTGTGAATCTCAGCTGAAAAATGAAGTGTTTGAAGGAATATATGTAACAGTAACATGGTAATATCTCTTAACGCTCCAGGGAGAGGTGGCAAAAATGCAGTTTAGCCGAGGCATTTAAGAATTTTGACCCCCTGCTGTAGCAAAAATTGTGCTTTTTCTGCTTTTTCAGACAAAACAGCAGTCAAAATAAATAAAATAAAATTCAACCCCGCAGAAAAGCCTATTCACTGAAGGGCAAAGGACGTGAGGTGAGAAAAATGCACATTTTTGCCTTTTGCCTCGCTGTTCTTAATGTCGGTTCTTCTGTTTCTTCTCTCTGTCTGCAAGAAATTTCTCATTAGCAATGTTGGCGTCTCTGCCAATGACACTTGAAGTACTTTCAATATAAGCTCTCATAGGTATGGACTGTTTCACTTCTTTCAATTTTGATATGATACGAAAGCCAGAACTCTGTGTATCAGTGTACACGATAACTCAGCCAACTCTTAAGAAAAGTTATGTAAAACATCACCAAACTACAAAACCACCCACAAGTTGGTGGTTTTATGACAAGCTGTGCATGTTCCCACAACACATGCTTCACCTACTATTTATCTTCAAAAAACAAAGCTTGAAATTAAATAAATGTAATACGCCTGCAGGAACATGGAAAAGTTAAGAGCAGGCCTCTTGGAGAAACTTCTGAACATTGTTTTGTGCCTTGCTATAGAAATTATAGTTAGCAATTATATTGCATAAATTTTTAGAAATTCCAAATAATCGATGTGATTCACAGTAGGGGTACTAACATGGAGTGTCAGCTTTGTGGGTAGTGTTACAATAATGTTGACATAATGTCATTACGACAAAAATTAGCAGGTAGCGTTGCTGCCTCACAGCTCCAGGGTCCTTGGTTCGATCCTGAGCTCGGATTACTGTCTGTGCGGAGTTTTACATGTTCTCCGCCTGTCCCTGTGGGTTTTCTCCAGGTTCTCTGGTTTCTGCATGGTGCCCAGTCAGAGTGTATTCCTGCCTTGCAGCCAGATTTCCTGGGATAAGCTCTGGATCCAATGCCACTCTGACCAGAATAAACTACTCACTGAAGATATACGAAAGAATTTTGGCCCCATATGATCACCAATCAGTAGTATCGGTCCATATTTATTTATTTGTTAATGGTGTGGTGAAGTATTTAAATCTGATCCTAGCAGCTCTAGTGTCCAGTGTCGGTGTCTAATCCGAGTGATTACATGCCATCACTGTGTTTAATCACTGACATTACGGTAAAGAAATCAGTAGTGTCTAGTCTCATTGATTCTGTAGTGGGACTGAGAGGCAAAGCCTAATCTCAGCTGTTCTGCAGCGGGCCCGAGTGTGTATGTGCGTCTAATGATTGTGAGGCTGAAGGGTTAGCCGACGAGAGCCACGACATTTGGTGTAATTCACCAGAGCGAGAGCTCGCACTTTAGAGCGATGCCGTCGGACGGCCACGAGGTTGAGAGCTAATTAGAGCTTTGAAAGCCTATCAGTGCTGCGTGATTGCTGGCTCTAAACGGGCACTATTTGGTATGCCTCGAAAGTTTTCCCCTCCCAGTGAGGGCTCAATCTGCGGCAAATTATTTTCATTTTAATTGCTTGTAGGTGGAGACATGAAATAATAGGGCATATTTGTGTTCAATCCACCGCATTTTGTATCACAACGTGGAGGAAAGCACTGTTAGCAGGAGTTAATTAACAAATACGAGAAACTGCTCTATGCGCTGATGGCGTGTTCGCAACAGGCAAGCCCGCGAGTACTAACAACAAAGTGCTACATAAATCAAAGTGCTTTGCCTTGCCAAAGCAGAACCCTTGGGAGGTACCGTAGTGCTTAATTAGAATCTAGGAGGATCTTGTTTTAAGTGTTGGCTGATCAAGCTCTTGAATAACAATGACGAATTAGGCCCACCAACCGCCAGCTGTGTGTTTTGGAATGTGGAAAATATTATATCTTATTTCTACACAGTTTATAAAGTAGTATGGGAAAGGCGCCATGCTGAAGGCACTCCTGTTTCGTGTAGATTTGTAGAGGCATATTAAGCTCGGGATTACTGTTACTGGCAGCCGTGCTGCCAAAATTAGTCCAGTGTGTTCATTTCAGAATTACCCAGATGGGGTTACATAGACTATATCGATTTTATGAGGCTATTTATGAAAGCTTTCTTTTCACGGTGTAATATATAGAAATGTGTCTGCCAGTCTTAATTCATAGACTTGGGAAAATTAGAGCAGCATGGTTTTGGTCACAGGGTATTGCTGGTTTTTAACACAGGCTTAGAAATGGCTTAATGACACACCATCACACTGAAAAACCAGTGTCTGGCTTTTAGCTTTGTCCGGTGTTTAGATTTTCCAGTGCGGGACGTATAACTGGCTGATCATTGCCACTTAATGTCCATATTCTTTGGAAAAATGGGTTTTCGATGGGTCTTTCAAGAGTTCTTTAGATAGTGAATGGTTCTTATCTTCCTAAAAGGGTGGTACTTGGAACCATCTCTGCTAGGGAATTTCTCTGTTGTAGGGTTCTACATAGAACCCTTGTAGAGAGACAACTGAAAAACCATGATGGGTTTAGATTTAACTCTGAGACTGCAGAATATTTAGAAATCATATTGATTTGCTCTCCAGACTCTAAAACCTAAAAAAAACCCCTAAAAACCTACCAGTTTGTAGCCCTTACACCATAGGGTTTCTCTTTTAAAGAGGGCTGCAAATAGAACCCCATCAGGAAGCTAAAACCACTAACCATCACAGGAAAGTTTTTCTTTGAGTGCGTGAGTTAAATATTGATTATGAACTTTTTTGTGTGTATGTTTCTTCCACCACAGAAAAAACAAAAAGGTTACATCTTTCACCCTGAAGACTCACCGTGGTTCTTTGGTTTATCCTTCTAAAGGATTTCTATGCAGAAGGCTACATAGAAAAGAGAGGGAATCCCTTTCAGAAAAGTTTGTAAGTAGGACCCTGCTGGAAAGCAAGAACTCATAACCTTCCAGAGGACTCAAGAAAAACTTTCACAAAAAAGGCTCTATCTCGCATCCCAAAGGTTTCTTCAGTTTAATGGCAGGTTATGTATAGAAGCCTACAAGAAAGGGTTCCTCTTTCAGAAATGGTTCCAAGTACAACCCCTGTAGGTAAATAGAAGCCTCTAAACCATCCAAAGAACCATTGAGGAACCAGTTTTTGAAAGAACAGACACTTTCAGAGAAAGCGTTTCCATCTCACATTCTAAAGGGTTCTTCAGTTTGTCTCTCTGAGGGAAAGTTCTGTGTAGACACCTACATTGGTTCTTTGGATGGTTTGGAGGTACCAAGTAGACTCATTGGTTCTTTGGCTGGTTCAGAGGTACCAAGTAGATCCTTTATATACTAGAAGACTCTGAACCATTCAAAGAACCATTGAGGAGACCTGTCTTCTATCAGTATATAGAATTATTGCTGGCTCAGTGGTGGCAGCTCTGGACCACTGACTGGAAGGTTGTGAGTTGGAATCTCAGTACCACCAAGCTGCCACTGTTCGACTCAGTTCAGTGCTCAACTCAATTTTAAGTCACTTTGGGTAAAAGTGTTAGGCAATGTATTAGCATGCGATCATGAATCCATGCTAACGATGGAGGGTCACATGATCAAAGCTACAGTGATGGGAATGACTGACACTTGTGAGAGTTGCGTAGCTTACAGTGGTGCAGATGTGCCACAGACGGGCATATGGACTGCCTGTCTCGCTTGGCACCACAAACAGCCATCTGGCCCTAATTATCCCTTAAACACGCTTTGTTATACATGACAACTCTGATCTGACAGCATCTCCACCAGTGTGTGAAACGCAATGCCTCTGGCGAGAGAGCGGAATAACAGATTAGAAGGCGTCAGTCACACTGAGATTGATTTGAATATCACTGGATGAATGCGAGAACAGACCGAAGTAAAGCCTCACTTGATCTTTGGCTCTGGAAATTTTCCCATATTAAACAAGTGTGAGTTTTTCGCGAGCCTTTATAAAGGGAATCATGACACCTTTTAGAAGGTTCAGAGGAATTGATAATGTAAATCCAAAGGCAAATATCCAGAAGGCCACTGGATAGACTGAGTCATAAGAAGTGAAATTTATGAACTGGCATCATATACAGTGGAGTGCAAAAGTTTGCACACCCTTAGGAGTAGAGATGACATGATATAATTTTTTTCCATATCAGTACTGATACTGAAACATTCATATCACTCTGCAAACTGAAGTTGACAAGGGGAAAAACTTTGACTCCTTCCTCTTTTTTTTGTGTTGATTTTCCAGTATTTTTTGGTTTATTGTTTGTTTGCTAGTTACATTGTCCTTTTTCACCCTGACACCATGGGTGATGCAAACTTTTGCACTCAGCTATGCATAATTATACTTTTTAGCATACAGTGGCACGCTTTTTTGCATATCACCTTGGAAAGACACTGTGGTCAGAGTGTGTGAAGGTTATGGTCATTGTTCGAGATCAGTGGAAGCATTGCACTCCACTCTTAAAGTATGATTTCTTAATTATTACCCATTAATCATCAATAAGTGCTAAAGATTTTATCAATCTGGAAAGTTAATGATTCAGAAACCAGAAACCGAATAGGACGAAACCTTAGAAGGATTAAAGGTTAGGATATGGGGCGTTGCTAGCTTTTGCATCCTTCCTTACATCTTGTTTTGTATAAAATTGAAAACCCGGTCATATCGTCATTGTTAGTCTGAATTCATCCTAATGTCTCATGAGAACAGCTTCTCAGAAACACAGCAACTCCATCAAAGCCCTCCATCAAACCTGATGCCTTTAAGTGAAGTGAACGATGAGATAAAGTCTCTGTCTGTGTTTGCTCTGGTGATGGAATGGCAGAGAAATATCTCTCCCTTTACCAGCCTGATGGTTTGTCATACTGCTTTCTCCTACGGGCCTGACTTGCTCTTTTATTATCCGTAATTGTCAGAGTGATTTGTCGGCGTGATTTGTTGCAAGGTTGAGACTTTATGCAGACCCGAGCTCTCTGCGCCTACACACCGGAGCACTGCAGATGTCTTCCCTACAACAGAGAGCTAGAGAAACAGGTCTAAGGCAGCAGCCTAATGAAGACAGATGACTGTAGAGGTCCGTGCTGGTACATGTGTTGGAGATGGTGCTTGGCAACTGGCGTGTTTTCTAGAGTGTGTGTACTGCTGTTTATTTTGGTGGTGCACACTCGTTTTCCCTTTCGGCCTCGAGGTCAGGACTCAAACACAGTGTAAGTCAGTGTAAGGTAAACACCTCAGTATATGTTCTTGTAATGTTGGGCAACAGAAGAAAGCGGTGCCAATGGACTAACGGTGTATTATGAAGCGCAGTGAAGAATGCCGTAAAGGCGTAAGTAAGCAGTTTGCTACTAGAGTTGCAAAAAAATGAGAAGTGTAATGTTTTATTTGTTTTCTCTATACATTTATAGAATGTCCTCAGATATAACCACAACTCTTTTAAAAACAATAACAAATTAAATTAATAAAAACTATTGCATTGGTCAAACAATACATGTTCAAATGAATCATGATTTATTAACAAAATAAGCATATTTTAATAAATACCTTTTATAGATAGCTTTCAGAAAACTGTGGGTAGAATTGCAGAAAATAACCTTATAAGAATATTATATTAAGTATGTTAGAAATAATTATTATTTAAAGAAGCCTGATTTGGTGAATTGAGTTGTTTCGATTCACTTTAGAGGCATATTAAGGATGATTCAGGTAAATCCACTATAAAATATTGAATTGTATCCTTCTTAATGTAAAAGACTTGCTTTTCAACTGAATCTAATCAAAACCAATAAATCCTGACTTGAGTCAATTCGATTCAGAAGCAATTCTTGTACATTAAGAAGGTTCCAATTAAATACACTGTAGAGAATTCTGAAATGAATCAAATCAACTCCGTTTTGCGATTCAGGCTTCTTCCATATACAAAATTACCTCTGAAGTGAATCGAATCAAAACCAATAAATTGTGACATGAATCAATTCATTGTCAGCCCAGAGATTCGTAACTGTACATTAGTTGTAATTTAAGGCTGGAACTTGAATAGTCATGAAAAAAACTGTAAGAAAAAAACAAAACAAAACAAAAAAAACGATCTCATATTGTGCTTTGGCTGAATGGTAAACCCTGGAATGGAAATGATTGACAGTGACATTACCAGTGAATGTATATTTAGCTTAATTTTCTCCATCATGGATCCGCCACACAAGAAGAACTTCTGCTTATTGTTTTAACGTCGCCTCTCTAGAAAAATGATTTCCACTTAAAAGTGTGTTTTGTTCTTGTAATAACAGCTTTCCTGTTTAAACCAGACTTTTTCAATACCTCCCTGAAGCAAAATCCCTAAAAAAACCCAAAAAACCCACGACACAATTCCAGTAATTCTTTCTACTATCTCTCCGCCGTCGTCCTGCATTTGCCTGAGGAATAATTTTACACTGCAACTGAATGAATCCTTAGTGTTCCTTTGTTCCCCAGCTCTCTAAAATGTCACCGTAATGACGAGAAATGAATGGCGAAGATTAGGTATCATAATTTCACCCCCCCCTTCCTCTCCCCCCGAATGCGTGCCATCATAATCTCTCTGTTCTTTTGAAATGGAAAATGTTTAAGATGACAGTTCAGGTATAAATGTAACGGAGGGAAATAAATGAACACGGCACTCAAAACAGATTACTCTTGTCAGCGACGAGAAACAAACTGGTGCAAAATAGTGGTGCTGTCAAACTAGGGTGTTTTAAAAAAAGTGTATTTTCGCAGCGAGGTTGTCAGTTCAATCTGAATAGGGAGTAATTGATACGTGTTTGATACATGAGCGCGTTCCAGTTGAATAGCTGCACCTGTCGTTCTGCATGGAAATCCTTCAAGTTGTTCCTTAACATGAAACTGAAACTTAACCAGTGTCTTCATGTAACAGGCAATTTTCATTATGTTTCCCAGAGGCAGAAAAGAAAAAAAATGGTAGAAATAGTTAAGACGATTTGTGTTGGACGTTTGTCCTGGATCAATCCGAAACCAAAAAGCAAACAAGCACATTCCTATAATTTACGCTAATTAGCTCCAGTCACACTGGTAATCTCCCTCCGACCTGTTGATCTCTTCATTTTTCGACAAGTTTCTGGCCGTCGTACCATTTTCAGCAGGCTCTCCTGTCAGGATCGCCAACGCTACATGGCCACAAATTGGAATGTGGCACAGGCCTGGGAAGGCAGCCAAGATTTAAATTAGACAATAACCTTTGCCCCCTCAGCCTCCACCCCCCTCTCTCTTTAGCTTCCTCTGCGCAGCTGTAGGCTGATCCATTTGTTTAATACACTGAAGCCGTGGCAGAATAATGGACTGATATATGATTCAGCTCTTAGCAGTTTGGATTGCGCAGATTTATAGAGACTCGGCACCTGGCTCTGCACTGTGCCGACTGTAGGCTTATCGCGAGGGCAATAAATGAGAACAGCCAGGAACACTGGGATAACTGTCCTATTGTGTTGTGTTTTATTTTAACATTGGGCATGAAAAGGGAAAAAAAAAAATATTGGTCAACATGAATAAAAAAATATTTTTGTACCTTTGAACGAGAATGTGATATGAAAGTAGTAGTGCGTAAAATGGCTTTCACATTTCTGAGTGGAGAAAAAAAAAGGCTGAAACAACACTCGTAACACTTTCTCATGGTCCATGGCTAACAATAGTTTCATTTAAAGAGCTATGGGGACATGCAGTATCTCACTCTTGTAGCTACAAACATACTTTCTTTTTTTTAGCTTCACTGTAGCTTTATGAGTTACTAAATAATAAAGTTTAAAGATTAGGGGTTTCCTCTTTATTTGCCCAACAACGACACTTTTTATCCATATATAGTAACATTTAATGTTGCATCCCTGAAACACTTTATCACTTACTTATAGCAGCTGTAAACAGTCATTTCATCACCAGTCTTTTCTCTCTCTGTAGTCTTAGATATAGTTATATATGTGTTATATATGTGTATCTGTTTGCATGTGTGTGTTTGTTTTAGCTCTTTGTGAGGACCAAAGGTTCCTGTAATGATAAGAATCTTATAAAATTTGACTTTGTGAGGACTTTTTTTTGTCCTCTTGCTCAAAAATGCTTTTTTCATTGCTTTTAGTTGAAGAAAAAAAAAACAAAAAAAACAAGGGACCAAAATATTTCCTTTGGATGACTCATGTTAAGATTAAGATTAAGGTTAGTGTCATTTATGTTGCATTACCCAGGGTACATATTTATGTTCAGTGCTTGCATCTGTGTATGTGTGTGTGTGTGTGTGTGTGTGTGTGTGTTTGTGTGTTTGTGTGTTTGTTTTAGCCCTTTGTGCGGACCAAGTGTTCCTATAATGATAAGAATACTTAAGAAAGTTGACCTATTACATACACTGTGTGCATGTGTATGTGCGTGTGTGTGTGTGTGTGTGTGTGTATGTATGTGCACCATTATGTGAAGCAGCTCCAGTGTTCCTGCAGGCCTGAGCCCTGTTAGAGGTCCAGTAGCTCCTCACTCTCCCAGATCAAAGCTGAGATTCAGTGGAGTGTGAGCGCTTGTTCGAGGCAGTACAGGAGAGCCAAGGTGTATGTGTGTGTGTGTGTGCGCGTGCTTGTGCGTGCAGTGGGAGATGGAGAGCACAAGGAGCTAATGGGCATTCTCATTAATCCGAGGTGTTTAGACATGACAAAATGGCCTCGCTGCTAGAAACAGGTCTATTACACCAGAGCAACAGATGCTGAGGCAGCGGGTGGCAGCTCATGTCATCGTACCCATTTGGGCCTGCCACTTCTGCCAGTGTCTTCTCTCACATTGTTTCCATCAGCACAATTCACTGTAAGATGTAATGAATTGGAAATGTGAAGTGCACTGGATTAGGTGTTCACTTAATTCTGCAAGCTGTTTGAGTGTTTGATGGGATTTTCTGATCAAAAAAGTTTACCTTATACCTTTATCTCATTTCATTTATTATATTTTACTTCACATATGTTGGGCTGCTGCTATAGTAACTTTAAAAAGTTTAAATTTTGAGCTAGTATCTGTATAATTTTAGAGGCCAAAGTGGGATGGTGGGTTCAAAATTGAAAGAAAAATCCTTATTAACTAATTAAGTAGATTTTATTACATTTATTAATGTGACATAACATTAATTATAACATTAATTATTAAGATAATTATACCAAAGCTCTGTTGAATACTCAATTCTGATTGGTCCGAAGATGTTGATTAATTTTCTATAATCGAACGGCTCATGCTGCAAATTATGGGTTTATTACTGCACTTGTTCTATTGTGTTATCTTTTCTATAGTGGACACTCTGCATTAAAATGTGTGTAATTGTTGATATGGTGATGTTTCCTGCGAGGACGTGTTTGTTTTAGCATTCAGGGAAGGAGTCTCCAGTGTCAGTGCTTTGTAACAGTCAGAGGTAAAGCTGTAACTTTAAACTGTAAAGTTTTCCCGACATGGTATAGTCTTCAAGACAGAGGAGTGACAAGCTGATTTTGTATGTGATATTTACTTCAAGAGAGAATAGAAAGTGAGTGATGGAATGAAAGGTTTATAGGTGCTAAAGCAGCTATAAAAAGCAGCAGATTTGATGTTTTTTTGAGTGGCTTTCATGCTGAATCTTTAACATTCGTAGCTTTTTATGCAGCACTGCTGGTTTTGCTGGCAGTTGATATGTCTCATGTATTGTATAAGTGCCTTATCAAGCAACATGATATGATATTTTTGTCATATTGCCCACCCCTTGATGGAAGTAAATACTGATAATCGTGATGTTGTTATAATCCTGATATTATTATCTTAATAAATAAATAAATAAATAAATAAAATGGAGGAATGGCACTCACAGACATTAAATCCTAGTAGTGATTGATTTGCTCCAGAACCATATTTTGACTATGTAACTAAAATCCTAAACTAAAATGTTCTCATTGTTACTCGTTCTTCACTATTCTGTGCAGTTTAGCCTGAGCAACACAACCAGTGAACAGTATCAAGTGTGATTTTTATTACCCGGATGTGCTTTATATCACACACCCATGCCAGGAAAGAGACATAAGACAATCTCTGGTTTCTTCCTGCAGTATCCACTTAAGCAAATGTTTCACGCCTGATGACTGAATTACTGAACAAAGAGCTTATTATAGCACTTATTTTAATAAGACTTACAGTAGAAGGTCAGATAGATAACATCACACAAATTGAGCTACTATGTTGTTGAAGAGCCCAGGTTTGTTTCAGTACACTGCAAAGAAATGATATCAAGTAAATAAAAACTTGAAGGTCGAATTTATGTCATATTTCTCATTAAAAACAATTATGACTATATCTGCTCAATTCAGGATTGAAATTGTCTTGTCCTAATGGCAGATCATTTTTCTTCTTTTTAGAAACGTATGCTTGAAATAAGCAAAGTTATGTCCTTTGAACTGAAATTTCACTGTTGAAAAGAGTAAAAATGTTTTATATAACCTCATAATGACAAATATTAGATTGTCAATATTCAATTTATTTATACTTGCTATATTCACCACAGGAAAACCTTTTTAACTCTTTTTTATTATTATTTTCTTTATTTTTTATAACCTACTCTATTATTTTTTGGCATAACCACATATGCTTTAAAACATGACATATTTTTATGTTTACTTATCATAAATTTGAAAGATCATACTATGTACAAATTTAAAGACAAATTACATTTAAATGTATATTTTAAGTTTTCTAAGATGGGAAACTCTTAAGGAAATGTAACTAGAAGTGGAAGAAAAGTACGATGTGTTGTTTTGTAATTAGGAAAAATTAAATAGAACCTGTAATTGTTGGTAATTGCTTTGTTGTAAGAGGAATAAAACACTCTGGGACATTCTGTTATAGGAAAATAATCAACTTCAGGGTGGTAACAGGAGCTTCGCTCAGTGTCACCACTGCATGGTTGATTAATTTCCTATAAAAGCACGTCCTGAAGTGTGTTTTTCCCCTTACATATTCACAAGCTTATATAAAAGTCTGATTATGCGTTCAAGAGAGAATGACTTTACATTGAAGAATTAACTCCTTTTTTTAAACTCTTTTTTTAACTTTAACATTTACTGTGGTACTCTTCAAGGGTTAGGGACTGTCAAGGGTTAAAGGGTTCCCTTTGTGAAACGAAAGAGGCTTAAAGGAAAAGAGAGGAGTGTGAGAGAGAGAGAGAGAGAGAGAGAGAGAGAGGGAATTGAAATGGCTTTGAATGAAACTGTCAACCCCTGCATGCAGGTTTATGATAACATCAGCTCTTTGCTTTCTGCTTATCACATGTTTTTACTTAGTGTCTCTCTCTTTCTCCTTCTCTCCGCTTCTGTCGCTCTTCAGGCCATTTCCACTGTTTAGTTTTAGTCATGGGTTTGTTTGGTTTGAAAAGAGAAAGAAGGTGACTGAGTGAGAGAGACGGAAAGAGGGAGAGAGAATTCAGTCTCTTATAAGTAGGCTCTCCCTCTCTCTCTCTCTCTCTCTCTCCCTCTCTCTCTCTCTCTCTCTCTCTCTCTCTCACTGAGTTTAGGGTCAGTGTGTAATGATTCGAACTCTAAACTGAGTTTTAGCGATCGATTCCTCCTGTGGATCAAAACAGCCCAGCTTTCGCTCTCCTTCTGAGCTTACAAATGTTCCACTGTGATAGAGTGTGTATGTGAGTGTGTGTGCATATGTGTGTGTTTTCATGTGCATTTGTGTGTGTGTGTGGGTGTGTGTGTCTTGCGACTGCCTGCTGCTTGTGAATAGCCCCTGTGATCTGTTATGGCCAGCAGCACATGCTCAAGGCTGCATTGGTTTGTAAATGAGAGTACATTTAGTGCAGAGAGAGAGAGAGCTTGGAAATCAAAGACAACCCCCACTGAGTCTCTTTTTTACCCACAATACCACTGTGCCTACCTCCACCCTGAGCAGGGAGAGGCCTCCAGTTGGCCGGCTGCCAGATGTGAAAAGAAGATAATAAAACAAACGGTTAAGTGAGTGAGTGAGTCAGTGAGTCAGTGAAGAAGTGAGTTACTGAGCGAATGAATGAATGAGTGAGTGAGTGAATGAGTGAGTGAGTGAGTGACGAAGTGTGAGAAAACCCGACCAAGTGAGGTGTATTAAACCAAAACAGCTTTAAAGGTGCAGTTTGCAAATTTTAAAACTCTTTCTATACGTCTAACACTTACTTATATGTTAAAATCTCTTTAAAACTGTCATGTGCACAAATTCCATACAATTATTCTGCCTCATTTCTTCATTAGTGGCTTCTTTTTCCATTTTTCTGACCTGGAAATGAGCTCTGCCCCCGTATGATTCACAACTGCACAGCTTTGCATCTTTTCCTGAACCAGTAACTGGGAACTGGAAATTCTTAACTCTGAGTAAGAAAATTAAGTTTGAATGACTCTCCAAATTGCAATAATAAAGAAACAGCAGTTTTAAGCGGACTTTTGAGCTTTAAGATACAGCATTATCTTTACATCAGCAGTACAACATACATTTAGATGACTGTAAGATTAATTCATGTTTAAAGTAAATATAGGAGACCATATTCCTGGTTAATTTAAAAGCTATTTGAGAGCTGTTTACAAGCTGTAGTGTACCGTCAGCATCCATTTTTCCACAGTACAGCGTTCCATTGTCCTAGTTGTCAGAAATAGCCATCCAGTTCTCAACCAGTTATCGTATATGCACTTTCAACGTAGGAGGTAGTGGCAGCTGTGTTGAAGATGAAAAATTGGCAGTGTTTATATAGCAACTGCAGCAGAGGGCTATAATAATTACAAACAGCTCCTTTAATTATTCCTTTTCAGCTTGCAGTCATGCACAGTACAGACCAGGGACATTTTCTGTATTTCTCTATAAGGATAAGATAACGGGATTGTATAAGGAAATATCAGAAATAGTTTTGCTAGATCAAGATATCACAAAAATGGTATTTCCAGGTAAAGAAATAGGGGAAAAATATCAAAAACTGTGTTATCAGATTGTCCGGTTATCATACCCCAAATATTTCCCCCTTTTCACCAATAGAGTAGGATGCAATATTGTTTGTGCCCGAGGGGTTGCAAATAATTTGACGTGTGATAATAGATGCCAGGCATTTTATTTCCCCACAGACATGCTCACATAAGAATATTCCCGTGTTAAGGTTATGAAACGTTGTTCAGAAGAGGAATAAAGCAGGATATGGAAGTGTTATCAAACACAAAACAGGACAATAACAGATTGCATAATGTAAAGCCTGTTAATATGGGCTTATTATGGCTGTTTGGGATTGTCACCATGTATTACATTGTATATTACTGTATTATCTGCAGTAATATTTGCGATATGGTTTATTCATTCAGCTGTGTGTGAAATCGTTATATTTGCAATGCTCAGTACAATGCCTGAAGCAAGCTTATAATATGTTTTCTTTTTGCAGCCTCAATTGTTTTTCCAGGCGTTTAATATCTAATCTGTGGCCTGAGCTACAGCGTACAGTCATTTCTCAGTCTTTATTCTTCTGTCCATCTCTGAGGACTGATTGGTTCAGCCATTATTCAGTTTAGGGGCGTGTTTCATTCTTGTTACTGTGCACTAGCGATGTACTCTACATGCCCTCCTTGTTCAATTAATTACAGAGGCCTCATTGTCTGATCTGACCCACTTCCCTCCTTTCTTTTCCATCATTATTTTTCTCTCTGGTCAAGGCTAATGTGTCTTGGCGTCCATCTTGCTGTCCCCCTCCTGGGGACAAGCCAGCCTTTACACACTAAACACACTCATCTCTTTTTCTTTTTCCTTTTACTTTTTTCCACGATTATTTTTTTTCTTTGCTCCTTTTTTCCTTTAGTCCATTTTTGTCCAAAATAATAATGATACTGCAATAAATTACATTACAGAATGCAATGTTCTGAGATATTGTGAGTATTTCAAACCCACATTTTATAACACTAACCAACTCTATTGTTACAACTAGAGATGGGCATTACAGGCAAAACTCCTATTCAAATTTTTCAAGGTCTTATTCGAAAAGTATTCAAATAATATTGAAACTATAGTCAAAAAAAAAAAAAAAGGAAGACACCAAAAGTTGCCTTGTGGAACTAAAAGTAGGCAAACATATACTGTTTCAGACAAAATTGCAACTCATGACATGGTAACACAAAAATTACACATGATTTATACAACTGCAACAACTGTTATTAGGTTATTAAGAGCAACTTCATAGCAACTTACATTCACAGAGTAACTTACAGTCTCAGTAACTTACAGTGTCAAAGTAACTTACATTCTCACAGTAACTTACATTCTCACAGTAACTTACATTCACAGAGTAACTTACAGTCTCATAGTAACTTACAGTCTCATAGTAACTTACAGTCTCACAGTAACTTACAGTCTCACAGTAACTTACATTCTCACAGTAACTTACAGTCTCACAGTAACTTACATTCTCACAGTAACTTACATTCTCACAGTAACTTACAGTCTCACAGTAACTTACAGTGTTAAAGTAACTTACAGTCTCATAGTAACTTACATTCTCACAGTAACTTACATTCACAGAGCAACTTACAGTCTCACAGTAACTTACAGTGTTAAAGTAACTTACATTCTCACAGTAACTTACATTCTCACAGTAACTTACATTCTCACAGTAACTTACAGTCTCACAGTAACTTACAGTGTTAAAGTAACTTACAGTCTCATAGTAACTTACAGTCTCACAGTAACTTACAGTCTCACAGTAACTTACATTCTCACAGTAACTTACATTCACAGAGTAACTTACATTCTCACAGTAACTTACATTCTCACAGTAACTTACATTCACAGAGTAACTTACATTCTCACAGTAACTTAGACATTGACAATAACCTACAGTATTGTAACTTACAGTAACTTACAGTTTTACAGTAACTTACATTCTCACAGTAACTTACAGTTTTACAGTAACTTACATTCTCACAGTAACTTACAGTCTCGCAGGAGCTTACAGTCTCAAAGCAACTTATAGTCTTACAGTAACTTAATCTCACAGTAAATTATAGCCTCACAGTAACTTACATTCACAGAGTAACTTACAATCTCACAGTAACTTACAGTCTCATGGGAACTTACAGTCTCAAAGTAACTTACAGTCTTACAGTAACTTCCACTTTCACAGTAATGTAGAGTATCACGGTAAGTTACAGTCCCACAGTAGCTTATTCTTTAATAAAATGCTCATTTAGAATCTCAGTATAATCCGTGAGTGGGGAATGAACAAGTCCGTAAATACAATAATTAGGTTTAAATACCATGATTTAATTTAATTGTCAATAGTGTGTGTACGGCAATATTATACTTTACACCAGAAGCTGATTGTGTGACTGCATTAAGTGCAGGTTTAAGAGGTGAAATGAAAGTGTTTTTTTTTTTCTAGGTTAATATTCATGAGATTTGGAATCTGCATGTATGAGGCTCTGTGTGTGTTGTGTTTGTGTGTGTGCGTGTGTGTGCGTGTGTGTGCGTGCGTGTGCGTGTGTGCGTGCCTAGAGCAATGACAGTTTACACACTAACACACTTCTACACATGCGCCTGCATATACACCCATTTGCAATGACACATACACACATCTCTCTCTCTCTCTCTCTCTCACACACACACACACACACACACACACACACACTGCTTGCTGTGTTAGTGTTGCAGCTGCAGTTTCATTAATGGTGAAATGAACCATGCACTTCCCCCACCATCTTCCCACAATGTACTGCAGTCTCCGTCTTTCTCACCCTTTCCATTTTCTTCATTATCCCTTTCCACATACTAGCAGAAGTTCAGGGCCAGTCTTGAGTCTATCAGACAGTGCTCTAGACCTTCACACACACTCACACACACTTAGACACACACACACCTCCACATTTTTGGAGTATTGCAACACTTCACTGATAACACAAAACTGAAAGAGAGAGAGAAAAAGAGAGAGATGAAATAAGTGATTCAGTGAGAGCCTGATGAAGAGGGTCATTCATTCTCTCTTCTGTGTTGGACAGATGTTGAGCTGATTGTCGAGGTTCTTGTGTGTGTTTTTGTGATCTGGTACTGTGTCAGGTGATCAGCCGATGCCACCTGCTCTACCAGATGCTCAGAGGAGTGTGTGTGTGTGTGTGTGTGTTTGTGTGCGTGTGCACGTGTGCATGTGTGTCTGTTTCTGCAGATTGCGGTAGCATTTTTACATTAACATTTAAGCTCATTCTCTCACACATTCGCTCCCTTTCTCTCTCTCTCTCTCTCTCTCTCTCTCTCTCTCTCTCCCTCTCCCTCTCTCTCTCTCTCTGTGTGCATGTCTCTCTCTCTTGCATGTTCTCTCTCCAGGGCATAGACTAATTAATGGATACCATTCACAGTTGATTAGCTACAGTTCCTTCGGTAATTACATTCGCATACTAACCACTCAGAAGAAAAGAAGCTATAACAAGGTAGCAGGAGGAAAAAAAAAAGAATGAAAGCTCGTCTCTTTCGCTTCTGATCTTAATTTTCTTTCTGCTATTGTTTGTCCAGTATAAAAAGATAAGACTGCTGGAGGAGGAGGAGGAGGAGGGGGATTGTGGGAATTGTATCTTGTACTGTGTAGATTCTTCTCCCTGAGTATGTGTGTGTTTGTAAGTGTGTGTTTGCTGTTCGGGCCTCTCCAGCTGCCACCCCATAATTCTTCATGATGCTGTTGCATTGTTCTTACCTGTCAGTGTGACGGCCGCTACACCGAAATAAAAAAAAAGGATATCTTAACAAGAAGAGATGAATGTAGGCCATAAATCTAATCTTTTCGCAGGAGATTAGCGCACCTGGCACACGCAGGCAATTTCTGTATGATTTATCTCAAGTAATTTTATCATGTAATTGCCGCACTGACTGATAATTTTGCATCCGGTGATTTTTATTTATTTCTTAAATGTCTTTTTGAACATTGTAGATGCAAAGAATGAAGATGTGATCTTAACAAGCAAGATTAGGAATACAGCAGCAAGTAGGATATTCATACTTGTTCACGGATAAAGAAGAAAAAAAATTCATGGATACCTGCTTCATGTCACGGTCCATGTTCCTAAGCACTATTTTTTTTTTCTTTTTCTAGTTCAGTCTCCGCCCCTGTTCTGTCAGTGGTTTGTTATCACATTGTCTTCACCCGTTTTGTGTCAGCACTTGTTTATTTATTGTTCTATTTTCTATTTGGTGTGAAGTCTTAACGTACATTTGTTCTGGGAAATCCAGTCCTTGTTTTCTACATTCCCTGTTTCCTGGTTTTGACCGTCCAATGTGTTATTGCTGGTTATAGATTATCTTTGTTTGGCTTTGGATTAACCTTTTTTGATTTTGACTCCTGGGATGGACACTGTTTACGATTTTGCATTCGCCCTAATAAAACACAAGCTGAACATCCATACTCGCATCATGCCTTCCACTTCCATAGGTTACAAAAAGCTACAAGCGTTAACCTACAACAAGCATTAACCCCTCCCCTTTATTCCAAACCTAACTAATCGCAAATCTTCGATTTTCACGTGAGCTCTTGGATTAGGGTAATTAGGCACAGAGTGTTCACAGTACTGTTCGCTGCTGCTCTTTTTTCTTTCCCCTTTTATCACATAGGCTGTGATTTCACATTTTATTTGCATCAACAACATCAGTAACTATATTATTTTTATTTTGGCACATTTTTGTCGACAACTGGTTAAAATTGAAATCATTTTAGTGTACTTTTTCTCAAACACCCTGCACATTTTGGTGTTTTCTCTCCAAGTTAAGGCTTGTTAATTAGCTCATGTGTTGAATAAATTGAATTTGGAGCAGGGAAATGTGCACCAAAATGCTAATCTCACCTGGATACTGTAGATTTGTACATAAGAACTGCTGCTGTAATCATAAAGACAGTCCTGTTGCTCATCCCAGAACTATTTACAGTCTGCTCATACTGAACATCCTTTCTACACACTTAGTACTGTTACACTTGTATACTGTAAAGATTTATAATCCCGCTATCCGGCATGACCCAGAGGAGGATGGGTTCCGTTTTGAGTCTGGTTCCTCTGGAGGTTTCTTCGTTATGTCGTCTAAACTTTTCATCACCGTCGTCACCTTTGGCTTGTCCATTAGGGATCTAACTCTACATCTAGATTTCTAGCTGCTTTGTGCCAAAGAAACAATATTAACCTGAGCATTTCTTTCATATTGTAAAGTCAAATCAAGTCAAATTTATTTACATAGCACATGAAAAGTTGAAAGTTGAAAACAACTTTCGTTGAAAGTGCTGTGCAGTGGTAAATTAAATTTAAAGATTACATAGATCTTAAAGGCTAATAAATAAAATAAAATCACTTTGAAATAATAATAATAATAATAATAATAATAATAATAAAATAGGTTAAGAAAGATATTGGACTTCACAGTGATGTCATTATGCACTGCAGTGATCATGACTGTTCCAATTGGTGAAAAGTTAAGCAAAACTAGAACCTCAAGCTTCTGGTTTAAACCGTGCGCAGTGGAAGAGCTCTCATGGTGATCGCCGACTGTTTGTGGTATGGACTCTGTGCCTGTGTGTTTCTCTGCTTTGTGATGCAAAGCAGTGTTGTGCTTTTTTGAATAGACACCAGTACTGAACAGTGGATTAAATCCATCCTCTCTCTTTGTGTTAGAGAGATTGTATAGTGTAATACTGGCAATAAAAGAATGTATAGATTAATAGCTTTTGTGACCCATAAAAAGCAAACTGTGTGGGTTTTACGCTAAAACCATTGTTGTCTTGATGTGTAAATAAAGAGTAACATCTATCTCTACTTTTTCTGTTTCTGTTGCAGTTTGGAAACAACAATAACTACATGAACATGGCTGATGCAAACGGGTCTCTGCTCGCTGGTGGGGATGTAAGTAGCTCCTTACTGCTGCAACAACATCGAACAATGTCGAATATGAGCAAGCGTTGTTAGCTCCAAAAGTCAAAACAACGTGATATTTTTTAGAGTTTGTCTTAACAGCTAAAGCTTATTTTCATTGATTATTGCCATAACTGTATACTCCACTGTAACTAGAGATGTCTTCTGTGCTATTCTGGCAGACTGAATGCCTAAACACTCATTTCTGTTATTTTAAAATCATTTCTGTTTTGTACAGTAGCTTTAAAAAAAAAAATCTGTCTGATTTTCAAGTCTCTGTAACGACTCTCACGCACTGACGTGTCATCACGGACAGGGGAAAAAACTCTCCTCCAAAATAACACCTTTGTATATTTTTAAAGGTGTGGAAGAAGAATTTTCATATTATACATAGCAGTGACTATCATCAAGTGGAAAGTGTGAAGCATTAATATTTGGGACCTGTTAAAAAAAAACAGCAAAGGAGGGAATGTGGAAAACTAGCTTGAGAAATGAGACAGACTTTTGCTTTCCACTTTATACCACAGCGCTGTTAAATTCTCGATTCTGATTGGTTAGAAGGTGCTGATTAATTTTCTAGAACAGCAGCTCTGACAGTAGTTCCAGCTGCAAGGCACATTACAGTTTTATATTAATGCTCTTGTTCTAATAACAAATAACTAACATAGTAACTATAGTAACAGGAACGAAATTGTTTCTTGGATGTTCCACAACATTAAATGTAAAAGAGGCATAAAACTTTTCAGGAAGTGCTATTATCAACAATAACTCCACTTCTTCATACAACCTTATTTTACTGTTTCTTATATAACCAACTACGTTATTGGATTATATATTTCATTTTACTGACTTTGTGTCATAGACAGTTTTATGGTCTATACTACTAAAGGTAAATCTCACCAAACAGTGTACCTACAATATCCATAAATTTAGAGAGTCACAAGCTAAAAATCACTTTAACATACATATTTATTGTTCATTTTTCAAAATCTCTGTTTAGCCACAATGCCTTGAATCTGATTTTTTTTTTTAAATATATATTTAATTAAAGAATTAATAATTATTTTAATCATATGTGAAAAACTGTAGCACATATTTATGAAAAGTCAAACATGAAGGTCATTTAGACAGAAAGTTTAGGAGAAATGTTTAGATAGACTTATATTAGGCAAGTAAAAGTTCCAGAAAACATGTGATAAAAACATGTGTTAAATATTCAGATGTGAATTTCTTTGGCTTTGGATATGTAAACTTTATGAAAATAAAAGTGCTATTTGTTCCAAAAAAAAAAAAAAGAATTTAGCCTGAATAGGATACACAAGATGAACCAAACCATCTTTGTTTTGTTCCATATGCTTATATATATATATATATATATATATATATATATATATATATATATATATATACATACACACATACACACACAAGGTATATAAAATATATATTTTCTCATTTCTCTCATCACACCTCCATCTGTCTCCCTGTCTATGAATTTTCACATACACTAAGAGTTCATGTCCGACCTATAAAGAATGAAATATATTTTTTGTTTATTTCATAGCCTTTCCTATTTTTTCCCTTGACATTCATTCTCTCTCTCTCTCTCTCTCTCTCTCTCTCTCTCTCTCTCTCCATCATTCCAATCTGACTGAAATACATATATCATAAATTCTCCACCGCAGTGGCTCTAACCTGCTTCAGTAACACTACGTGATTGCATTGTAAGATGAGATACTGCACTGGTTTTTATAGCTTTGAGCCTGAGCAACTGTTTCTCATGTATTACATGAGATCTGCTCCCAATAACACACTGCTCTGCGCACACACACACACACACACACACACACACACACACACGGTACAGCCCTTCCCCAGACTATCAGCTTTCCTGTGTACTTTTCTCCTACTGGAGTGAGGAGACGCCTCAATAATCAGATAACACAAGCCTGATATATATATACTGATAATGTGTGTGTGTATGTGTGTGTGTGTGTGTGTGTGTGTGTGTGCATGCTCATAGTGTCATACTAAGTTTCATATCCAAAGAAATTAAACACAGAAACATGGATCTGATTTAAACCACTTTCATGTTTATTTTATGAAAAGGAACAACTGTGTGAGACCCGTGTGTGTCTGTGTGTGCGTGCGTATGTGTGTATGTGTGTGTATCTTATTTCTTGAAACCTGACCTGAAGAGACATTAGGAAGAGACATTAGGAAGACTTTGCTGTTCTGTGCAGTGTAATTTGACAATGTGATGGGTTCTTGCTGTACCCAAATGCTTCCTTAATCTACTTAAAATGTCAGGAGAAAGAGAGAGCGAGAGCTCAGTGGTTCCAGAATAAACAAACTAGATACCTCTGTCTTTACAATAAACAGAAAAAGGCATATTTCAGTATTAGTATGAACGCACATTATTGCCTTTTCTTGAGACAGAGGTGACCAAACATATGAAATTGAGTGTTGAAGACAACGTATGCATTATTATTCTGGTTTTGACAGTTCCTCGACCTCAGCTTCATCACTCAGGTTCACTCTAGTTGAGACTACAGGTGTGCATGGAGAACGGGATCCCATGGGACTAACTTTAGGAGATTTTTTCATTCATGCAGACATGGGCAAATGGTCGTGAGGTTATGAAGCTAGGAAACAATGATATGAAGCTTTCAGGACTAACGAACACCACATTCATTTACATGAACATGCGGTGCTACACGATGCATTTACAACGTTCATTTATTCATCCTTAGTAACTGCCTGGTCAGGGCTAAAGTGATTTAAGTTTTCCTACTACTTTGTTCATCTTTTTGAAAACAGAACCAACTAAGTTCATTATATAATATCATGGAGTGGCACAAACAAAAATACCAACTATGCAAAGTTTAGACCAGTTATGAACAGGAAGGATGTAGCTGAGGTTGAGGAACTGTCAGAGCTAGAATTCATACACCATCCTGACAGTGCTGGGATTTCTACCTCTGAGTTTTCCCAGTGTTTCCAGGGGCAGAGGTGTAGGATTCATGTTTAAATTAGTTTAAAACATTTAAAAAAGAAAAAAACTTCAGGTTTAGGCCACACCCTTTTTGGGTTTAAATCCAAATACAGATCCAGATAGTTGGAGCCCTAAACAGATACAGACAGTGTCACAGAGTTACACCCTTAGTGTACACTGGAGTCATGAGCACACTGAGCTAAAGTGTATTACAATATCCATATACTGAATACCAAAAACAAATAAAGGCTTGCTCTTAGAGAAGCTCCTATTTCCTCCATTTCCAAAGGAAAACAGTCACATTTCTTTCCATCTGTTAGTTTCACCCATCACGTACAATCGAATTACCCTCCTGAAACTGCTCATAAATATGTTGTGATGGATTTTATGGAGGCCAGTTTTGCAAGACTCTGAGCCACAATGTTGTCATTTGAGGAGCAGAGCTTTTTCTGCTCTCCTGACATTGGAAGCTCCATGCTATCGATCCAGCACGCTGCTGTATGCAGTAATTGCAGTGCAGTGCTTTTCTAACAAGTGCTGGTTATTGCTCTGCCGAATTAGATTACCGAGTTTATGGAGAGGTTCTGGATATTACTTCATGATCTCTACATTTGTGAGTGCAGAACACCGTGTGTGTGGATCGTGGATGTGCAGATGATGGATGGGTAGGTGAATAAAAAGATGATGGGTGAATGGATGGATGGATGGATGGATGACTGAAAAGATGTGTGAATAGGTGGATGGAGAGAAAGGATGTATAGATGTATGAATGGATGGATAGATAGAGAATACATAGCAAAATAGTTGTATACATGGGTGGGTCATAATTCAATAGTTGGATTAATACATGGATAATGGATGGATGGATGGATGGGTGGGTGGATGGAAGGGTGAATAATCGGATGATTAATAGAGAAGATGGACTGATGAAAGGATGAAGAAAAATGTAGATGATGGATGGATGGAAAGATTGATGGATGGATAGAAAGGTGGAAGGAATGATGTAGATGAAGCACATGTGTAGATAAGTGGATGAATGGAAGAACAATTGATGAATACATGGATAGATAAGAAATAGAGGAATAACTGATTTATAGAGGATGAGTGGAAGGATTCATTCATAGACAGACTGATAGATGGTGGATGGGTAGGTGAATGGATTGACATATGAATGGATGGGTGAATGAACAGATAGATAATGGATCAACGGATAGATAGATGGGCAGATTGATAATAGAACAGTGAATGGATGGATTAATACAAATCTGGACAGATAAGTGAATAAGAATATGAATGAATGTATGAATGAATACATAGATAGTGGATCAATGGATAGACAGATGGTTGGATGGATTACTAGAAATTCGAATGGATAGAAGGACAGATAGATGAATGGATGGATGGATGGATAGACCATTAGGCAGGTGGATAGATGGCAATAAATGGCTGAATGGATTAATAAAAATCTGGATCTGGATGGATAAGTGAATAGAAAGATGGATGGATGGATGGATGGATGGATGGTGAGGTAGAATGGAAATATAGGTGGGTAAATGTATGGATTGGTGTGTAGATAAATGGTTAGATGGTGGATGGATGGATGAAAATGTGGATGGATAGGTAGCTGTACATATAGATGGATGGAACATTGGATGACGTATTATATATTGGATTGTACTCTCTGTATTATATGTTTATGGTTTATGGAGTGACTCATTACGATCACACACACACACACACACTATCAGTCTGGCACCTCTTACCAGCACAACAGTGCTGACAGATGACATCCCCCAACATCAGACGTGCCCCCACTGCATGTGTCTCGATTCTCATTTACACACACACACACACACACACGCACACACACACACACACACACACACGCACACACAGACCTTCGCTGTCTCCTGGAGCAGATGTTAATTTGGATGATCATTAGCAATGGGAGATAAAGAAGAACTGCAGTCATTGTAGACAGTGATATCTTTCTCTTTAAATTCTCTCTCTCTCTCTCTCTCTCTCTCTCTCTCATTCCTTTCCTTTCCAAGTCTGTACTTTACTTGTTATTCCTAAAGGTCATAAGCATGTTTATATGTTGTGTGTGTTGTGTTTGAGACAGATTTAGGTCAAAGGCCATTGCTCTTTCTCTCTATCTCTCTTGCTCTCTGTGTGTGTGTCTCTCTCTCTTTCTCTCTGTTATTGTAAAAACATGCTGGCACTGCAAGTCTTATTCATAGAGAAAGGTCATGGGGCAAGGTAAAAGAATACCCCTATTTCCTCTCTCTCTCTCTCTCTCTCTCTCTCTCTCTCTCTCTCTCTCCCCCATGTCTCTTCTTTTCTTGCCCCTTTGTTTCAATCTGACATTCTCTCCTTTAGTTTTCTCTCTTTCACTCTCCGTCTCTCAGAATACAGTGATGTGTAATATTATTAAAGGGGAATGAAACAATATATTATATTATTATATTATATTATTAAAAAAATATGGTGTCTTAAGTCATTGACAGTATTGTTTATGTATCATTTGGGTATATCAGTGATAGTTTATATGAATTAAAATAAAATATACAGTGTAACTTCGCAAAGTCCATCAGAATTTTGTGAAAAAATTTAAATTAAAAATTTAAATTAAAAAAATTAAGTGCAGATGTGAGATTATTGAAATGATGTGATGTCATTCAAGGAAACATACAGACTTATAAGGGGCCTATGTATGTTTCATGTTCAAGAACACTGCTCGTGTGTGCATGTGTGTGTGTGTGTGTGTGTGTGTGTGTGTGTACACACACACATGCACACACATATATATATATATATATATATATATATATATATATATATATATATATATATATATATATATATATATATATATTTGAAACAGTAATTGTACTGTGGATCAAACTTGGATGCTGCCACATGAGGGTTTATTTACAAGTTAAAACAGAGAGAACAAAGGTTAGAAACACAAAGCAGGGTAATTTGAGATTAATGCAAATCAAAGCTATTGGAATCCACCAGCACTGAAGTAAACAAGGTAATAGTGAACTAAAGTATACAGTAGATACAGTATAAAGATAAAGTGGGAGAATAGTGAACCATTCTGGTCTAAATTTTTTGCCTTGAGTTGTTCTCTACTTGAGCTGTTCTCTACTCTGGAAGTAACTAGACAAAATTGCTGAAACATTTCTTAGCTCCTTTATTTCTTAAGATTTATATAGGCAATCAACTGGCAAGGTGTATGTTACAAACTCCAAACTATTGATAATAATTTTATTTTTATTGCATAGAAATGGCCAGGCATTAAAAACTGAGCTAAGCTGCCTTAATATTTATTACACTACTAGACAAAAACAGTTCCTGAATGACTATTTAAGGGTTCACTGGACAATTAAGGGTTTTTAACCTTTTAAAAAGGTTCCTCTTAGAACCCTTTCTGACAGAAATTCACTCTGATCACTCTGCTGGGTTCTACATGGGGCCTTGATCCAGACTACAAACCACTTCTGTAAGGTCCTCTGGATAAGGGCATCTGCCAAATGCTGCAAATGTTCAATGCAGAACCTTTAAGAGTTCTTCCAGAAGGACAACTGAAGAACCCTTATGTGTATGCTAACATAGACTGACGATAAGAACAAGGCCTAACAAGAACTATGCAATGCAGAAAGCAGAAATAGCTCAAGTACACAGTAGGTGGCTCTGTTTAAACAGTCCCTGATTGCACAGGGCAGGATTCAGGTGGTAGTAATCAGGGAGGCGGAGTTTCTGGTTGGTGGTTGGTGCTAAGGATAGAGCCATGACAATACCAGACAATACCGTGTTTTCGAAATGTTTCACAATGATACAAATTTTCGACCATGTAAATTCGTGGTTCACAAGAGTCAGGAATATGGGTTCACATAATCCTTTTGTAGCACAATGATCTGGTCTTCAAGTCTGTGATTTACAACATGCCCATTCTCATTTGCTTTTAGAAATTTCCTTATTCAAATCAGGACTCCAAATAAGTTTTTGCCATCTCAGGGACTCCTTACAGAGAGCTTCAGCAGGAGTGACAGTACATTTTTGACCAATATCCTGCAGATGTTGAACACAGACAAAAGATTATTAAATGCAAAATTTTTTTGCTCTATATACACTATATGGCCAAATGTATGTAGACACCTGACTATCACACCCATATGTGGTTCTTCCCCAAACTGTTGCTACAAAGTTGCTACAAATCTGTTTGGAGTCTGTTTTGCTATGACAGGTCACTATAAAACAACTTGATCAATGCGTGACATTCACCGTGCAAGGTTTTAGACATCTTTATGCATGTAGACTGCATTAGTTAAACTGCCTCCTTCCACAGCATGGTCTATTTAAGAAGACAGCCAAGGCAAAGTTAAAAAAAAAAAAAAAAAAACACTTATTCACGTCATTTTAGTGAAATATATTTCTGGTTTCTTAAAGCTGATACATCAAAATATGTTATTGACATTTTGGCCAAAGTCCAATCCAGAATTCAGTCACAATGACATCAGACAGGATTTCTCAGAGCACCACACTAAAAGTTAATATTTAACTAATTAACTAGTCTGATGTTTTATAGAAAAATACCACTGTAAGATACGTGCAAGCCAAAATTCAATCTAATGTAAGAAGTCCAGAGACTGGGGATAGATAATATATAATGCTGGTGCTGTAGGTATAGAGATAAAAAAGACTGGGTGCTGGAAAGTAGAAAAGAGAAATCCCCAGAGAGAGAGACAGAGACAGAGACAAGAGAGAAAGACAGCAGGAGTGACAGGCAGATGGGGAGAAAGAACAAAAAAAAAATCTACTGGAAGGCTGCTGGGATGGAGAGAACTGTAAGAACTTGAAGAATTCCATCTCCAAGAAGTCAAACTAAGTAAATTAAGCGTGACGGTGGAGTTTAATTCTGAGGCTGCAGGATTTGGCAGCTTGATGAGCAGATTTACGGCTCTGAGTGTTAGGAACAAAGCTGAACATTTTTGAACCAAGCAAAAGCATCTGTGAGAAATATTTAAAAGCCTGTTTTGTTTTTTTTTTCCTGAACATCATTCCAGCATTAAATGAACTAGTCTTGATTACGGCTGCTTGCTTTATTGATGGCAGAATGATATCCAAGGCATGATGTCTCCATTACTATACTGTACTCTCCTCCAATGGACTTCTTCAGTGGAATATTAATGGCTTTTGTATGATTTAAATTGCTCGGCTTAGCACGTCTCCAATCCCAACAATCCAGAAGACGTGGTTTGGGTCAGATGTCACAGTAGTTGGTTGGCATGCTGGCTATAATAAGCTTTATGGACTCAGAGGCCTCAGATAATCTCTATAATTTACACAGTGCTATACATGGAGCATACTGCTATGGTAGAGTTAAAGAGAAGATACAAGAAATATAAAATTAAATAAGATAATATTATATATATCTTGAACTATTACTTAACTCTTGCCCTGTCTTTTTTTTTTTTTTGTTCCTTCTCTCATCCAGACATTTCACACTCCAAGTCTCGGAGATGAAGAGTTTGAGATCCCTCCCATCACTCCTCCTCCAGAGACTGAGTCTGGCCTGGGCCTCCACGATGGGGGCTCGTCCTTCCCTGGGCTTCCTGAGCATCCCAACCCTCAGCGAGCTCATTTCACCCCGCAGTTCCCACCTCAGAGCCTGGATCTTCCCTCCATAACCATCTCCAGGAACCTGATGGAGCAGGATGGAATGGGCATTAATAATGGTCTCCCCGTGGTGAGTGTTTGATCAGTGATGTATTGACCGATAGCTTCAAGGTGGATTCTCGTTGATTCACAGTGGCCTTCTTCAAACTGCAGAGCATCTATTTCATTTTAAACAGGCGATGTGCTATCAATATTGTGATAAATTATGAGCAAAATATAATTTTATTATGTATTTGATCAAACATCCCATTAATTTGTATTCATAATGCATTATAAATGCAATTATATCCATATATATAGCACACGCGTCATCGTAATGCCAGATTACATTATACTATGATTTCATTAAGAACATTATAGATAATATAGACACTAATGTTGTCGTAACACACATCTGTATAAGAAGATATGCATAATAGTGCATTATGATGCATCACTACAGGCTTTTTTTTTTTAATGGGATGTTTAAATGTCACATTAAAGTACAATTTATGTAATTTAATTTAATTTAATCAGCATATTATGAAAAGTATATTAAAAACTACTGTGTATTCACATATAAATGTTAAAATATTATGTATAAGTAATACATTTACATATAAATATTAGATTTACATCAATATTATGTTATTTCATAAATATAACACTTATAGGTAAAAAGGTCACCACACCCTGACATGTGATGTAATGGCATGTCATAATGCATTATAATGTGTGTTATGAGCATTTCTATAAGCTTATGCCAAGCATTATAAGGCATTAGATTAAAAATGTTACAAATTACAGGGTTTTTTCTTCTTTTTTTTCAATGAATTTGTGAGTGTGTGATCATGTTGATACTGATATTCAGTATATACCTTATACTACATTCATGGTTGCATTCATTATGCAAATATGTCCGTAGGCCACAATAAAAGCACACTTAGTTTGAAGTTTCAGTGGCTGGAGAATCATTAACCAAAATTGTCTAGATAACGTATGGAGCTATAAAGGGACGATTCATAAAGGTCAATGCTATATAGGAATATATTGCTTTCACCTTTCACTGTTATGAAAAGTGACATTGGACAGACATGTGGTGCAGGCGTTCTGTCGTTTCATAACCATAATGTTTTATGATTGAGCTGTGATGATGGCTAATGCAAAAAAAAAAAAAAAAAAAAAAAAGAGGAGTGGTTCCTAAATGCCAGTGCAATATAAATGCATTGAGGAGTACGAAAGGGAAATGTCACAGTGAGACTATTTATATTAAACGCTGCTGTTACAGAAATGAAATCTCTGTCACCGAAATATGAATATATAAGGAAGCACAAAAGGTCAGAAGCCCAGTGATTCCTGGCACATTCTTTCTTCCTTAGTTTTTGTATCTTTTTAAAAATTTTTGCAACATCATTTGAGTTCGTTTCAGTGCATTTTTCCAATCTTGTGATTTCAAATGTATTTATTTGCATTTCTAAATAGACAAACTTAAAAACTTTGTGACTTTTTAAAATTTCCTTGCATGTAAAAAGCTTCAGGCATGTAAAAAGCTTTTTTGACCAAAAAAAAAAAAAAAAAAAATCACTTCATGGTCAGTTAGGTGAGTCTACATCTGGTGCAAAAACAGATTTGTGACACAATTACAAGCTTATTCTCATATCACTAGGAAGGGATTAAATCTAATTCTCAAACATGTATTTCTTTATATAGACATGTCATCAGGCTGCATTTCTGACTGTGCTTGGATTCTCTACGTCGACCATTACTCTCTCTTTCTTCCCTCCTGTCATGTCAGCCATTTTTCTCCTGAAACATTCACAACTAATGCAATTTGATCCTCATTCTTCCTACTACGTTGCACAGACAAAAGCCGGTGAACTCACATTGATTTGAAACATGCCTGAGTTGTACACGGGGTTATATTGGATTAGAAAGGTGATACACACTCAAGATGTGTTCCTTATGGTTTCCACTACCTATGCTGCACATTATTCTTTTAATCTAATAGGCTTTTCAATGACAGCCTGCCAAAGTAACCAAAATTACATCACTGCACCATCAATCGTCTTGACAATATGACACATTACAGCTCCTGATGGAGCTTAATGTATTTTAAGTAAGGAATAAAACATGATGGGGCATGCTGTGATAGGAAAATAATCAACATTTGGGAGTAGAGTGGCCTATTTTCCAATAACAGCACATCCCAAAGTGTTTTATTCCTTTTATAGGACAGAAATCTGCAACGATAACATTTTTATTTGTACTTTTTATCCATTTATAGTTACATTGTGGAGCATCTGTGAAATAAGTTGGTTCTGTTATCAGTTACATTATAGCAGCTATAAACACCAGCTTCTTTTTTTATTTCCCTTGAAGTTATTGGAAGAAAAATGCTTCTTGTCATGCAGCTTGTCATGTTAGTGAGACACCGCTAAGCACAAAGCACTCTGTCCTGAAGAGTGTTAGAAAATGCTGACACTGGAGACTCCTTCCATATATGCTGAATAAACAGCTCTGTACAGGAAACTTCACGAAAATGTCACCTTCTGACCAATCAGAATCAAGCATTCAGCAGTGTCGTAATATAAATCCATCAACAAAACATATATAATTCAGAATATAATTCAGACCATGCTCCAGGTCTGGCTCCAATTGCCTTGTGTTTACTTATTTATCTCCTATTAATACATTCTCTAACTATTCACTTACTTATGCTAACTCAGCTAATTCCTCACTCCCAGCCCAATTCGGAGAGATGTGCTTCTTGTTCTTCAGGCGGCTGGCGGGGGCGCTGAACATGAAGTCATTATTTATTTAATCGACTTCCCCTAACAAGCTCCCCACATCTCCCTTCGCTCTCGTTTCAATCTCGCTCTCGTCTCTCAGCATGAGGGCAATCTGATTTTCAGAGTCTCCCCTCCCTAAAAAACCCTGACGCTGTACAAGAGCCATTTCCCTGACATCTTTTCTTGCTCTTTTACTCTTAAAACCTTATCGAAATGAAGACTGAGTCATCACTGCTGATTAGCTTTCCTGATAGAAGAAAATATCACAATACTTTTTACAACACTTTTTACAATACATGATATGTATCATGATTCAGTAACAGCTGACAGAAAAACAGAAGTGTTGCATTTAAAAACACTGAAAAACTGAGTTTGATGATACTTTTATTCAGTGTGCACACAAGTTATACTTTGAAGGTGTAAAGAATTCTGTAGAAAAAATGAACATTTTACAATTTTAAAGCTTCAGTATGAAAGCGGTTTAACATCAAATCAGCTGCTTTCAGTTTGGAGTTGTTAAAAAAGTGTTTAAAGTCTTAATATCATTTTGAAAGGGATCTTACTTGAAAGGGATCTTGGAGAAAAGAAGCTGTGTTTAGCAGTGTCTAAACTATACTCCATTTATTCTGGACATCACTTTTAATCATGTGAAGATGATTTTTACATTTTTTTATTAGCGTTATTAAACATTAGTGTGAATGTCTTCTTGTAACACATCCCCAATTTGCATCTGTTTGACATCATATACAGTCCATTGTATGGAAATGCACAATTTACATGCATAAACTATTATTTGTAAGGAATAAAACCCTTCAGGATGTGCTGTTATAAGAAACTAATCAATGACATGGTGGTGTGATGCGTCCCAACACGAAGCAAGGTTACTGTTCCACACCGTAGTCAATTATTTTCCTATAACAGCATGACCTGAATGTTTTTATTCTTCTTATACCACAACAATTTGCCAAGGATTCAAATGATTTATTAATTAAAGAACAAAACCTCATACTTTTTGCATGTTTAAGTTTTTTTTAATGTTGTGGAACGTCCACAAAACAAGCTACTTCCTGTTATCAGTTGTTATAGCAGCTATAAACACCAGTCACTCACTTTTTTTCTCTCTCATGAAGTTTATAGACATTTTACCAAGAAACAGGTTTTCCTATGTTGGAAAGCTTAAAGCTACAGCTTTAGCTCAAACTTTTACAAAGTGCTAACACTGAAGACTCCTTCCACAAATGCAAAATAAACATCCTGTCACAGAAATCTTCACCATATCAAGCAAAATGTTTTTTTTAAAAAATCTGTTTATGTGGAGTGTCCATCATCCAAGTGCCTTTGTACGATATGATAAGAATGATAAGGCATTAGAACAGGTTCGACCAATCAGATTGGAGAAATCAACAGCGCTGTGGTAGAAAATGACAATATTATTCGATTCTCTCAGACAGTTCAAAGTTTTTTCAGGATTTAATAGGTTATTTGTGTCTCACCAGTAGATGCACTCATGATTCTTCACAAAGTGACAAGGTGCTGTCAAGCAGGCCAGTGAATAAAATGGAAAATATGAATAGAGGCACAGAAAGAAAGTGTGTACAGTATTCATCTCTCTCTGTCCCTCTGTTCCTCGTTCATCTCTCTCTCTCTCCCTCTCTCTCTCTCTATTTCCCTCTCTCTCTCTTTCCCTGTTATCTCCCTTCCAACCTGAGTAGTTCTGACATTGGTTGTACATCAATTTCTTAAAGTGGATTTTTTTTTTTTTTTTTTGCCCACCTTCACCTTCATGTTCCCCCCCCCACCTTTTACGCCCTCAGACACACACACACACAAACACACACTTTCTATGCTAGCACCATTGTGACGTATCGGCTCACTCATAAATGAAAGATATCGATGCAGGCATGCAATACCTAATGAAGTCTCGGACTGACCTTCTGCGTGATTGATTCTGTAATTTGTTTTTCTCAGACGGTACTCAAAATGAAATCATGCCGAACAAGTTTTAAATACCTGCCGTGCAGAGGTGGAAGGAGGGAAGCGGTTGGAGATTTTTATTTTAGTTCAGAGGTTTATGATTAGGATGCATCAATACCAATATTGGTATCGGGTATTCGTCTGATACCGTGATTTATTTGTACTTATACTAATAAATAATGCTCCGATATCAACATCTGATACCGTGTGATACGTAAGCCAGCGATCTGGCGTAGTGACAGCGATCTGGATGCAGGCTGTGCTGTGCGAAAATGTCAGCATCTTCCTACAATACAAGTAACCTGATAAAACTTACAATCTTATACATAAAACTAAGAAGGAGGAGTTCATTGCTAACAGCTCACAGCCTCATACAATATTGACTAAGTAAGAACAAATATCTACAGGCCATGCTAGGTCAGTAAAAATGACAGCCCTTACCCAGTATGTTGTTCTTGATGATCAGCCACTATTAGCCACTGACAATGAGGGATATTCTGACACAATGACAACAAAAACGTACTTTACTGCATGGTTTTCAGAAGTGGAACAAAATCCGCTCTTCTCCACTGCAACCCTACTCAATCCAATGGAACTAATGTAGCCAAAGAATACAATTCATTTAAAATCAACTATGTATATATATATATATATATATATATATATATATATATATATATATATTTTTTTTTTTTTTTAAATGAGTTGAGTAACTTAAGTGCATGAACACACATATGTGCGCATTTTTAAACCAGGGAAACATAAAAAGAGCAAATAAAAATGTTTAGTGATGTCTGTGATTGCTTATTAGTAAGTAAGTTGCTATTTTTGGTATCAGTAGTACCAAAAAACGTGTGTGTGTGTGTGTGTGTAATGAAAAAATGGTCCTGATACATCCCTAGTTATGATTCATTGTGAAAAGTATGTAAGCATGTTCCATGCTTGCAAAATGAGAAACAGAGGCAGAGAGATTACAAAAAATTCATTCAAAAATCCAGTTTTATTGTATTTGATTTAAGGACAGACCACCACAGCTAGGCAGAAGAAGCAGAAGTAACAGTAGAAGAAAAAAAAAAAAAAAAAAAAAAAAAACGGTTGGCAAAATAAAGCCAAATTGTGTTGGTTTAAAATGGCAGCAGAGCAGTGAATATGTGCAAAGAGCTGATAAACTATCTTTAATAGAGCTGACCTTTTCACGCTGGCCAAAGTTACTGACAGAATCATCCTTATAATTACCATATAGATGATTTCACCCAAACGCTCCCTCCCTTCCTCACCCTCATCCTCCTCCTCCTCCTCCTCCTCCTCCACCAATGGAACATTTCCAAGAGCACTGTGAGGCTGATTGAATGGAAATTGAACTTGTTAACATTCTTTTCAGTGTGGAACAGCTCATACCAAGATGCTTTTAATAAATCCACCACTAACTCGCAACCCCCCTATCTCCTCTCTCTCTCTCTCTCTCTCTCTCTCTCTCTCTCTCTCTCTCTTTCCCCAATTCAGCTCGCGGTATCTTTTCAGACCAGTCTGTCACATGCTACTTTAAATTTCAGCCTTCTTCCATTTTGGAAAAAGAGACAGAAGGGGCTGGCTGCGTTTTTTTTTTTTTTTTTTTTTTGTGAGTGTTTGTGCGATCATGAGTGTGGAAGACTGGTCCATGTTTTTTTTGGGGGGCCATAACCGCTCTCCCTGGTGGTGGTTAAGGCTTTGATGAAAGAGGATTGGATAGTGTTTGAAGTAGAAGCAAACAGTCATCGATCAAAGGTGACTCGATGTTTGACATGAATGCTGTTGAGTATTGTGTGATGTCAGATTCCTTTAGGCGCTGCGCTTTCAGAGCCTTTTGTGTTGACCGAGCCTGAGCTGTACACCGTGTTATGAAAAAATACCATCTACACCATTATATAAGCTTTTTTGCATAGCCTAAAATATGCTTTGAGATGAAAAATTTGTGTCTTCTTATTTCATAAGCTGAGTTAACTGAATAAATTTACGGATACAATACAAAAAGACAATTAACCAAATTTGAAATGCATCTAGTTTGTGTTTTCTCTGCTAATTTATTAACTAATTTCTGAGATAATGAATGAAATTGTGAAATAGTGCTCTTGAAATGAGCAAAAATGACACACCATTTAAGTAGTTAAAATTGCTTGAACACAGGAATATGGACAGAAAACATGAATGAAAAAAACAAACTAGCTAATGACTAGGATTAATAGTTCAGCTAGCTAGCTAGTCATAAATTTGTTTGTAGCTGGATAAATATATGTGATATGTTAAAAATGGACAGTTAACTAGATTTGAAATCTGTCTAGTTTGCGTTTTCCTTGATTAATTAATCTCAGAGGTAATAAAGGTAATTGTGAATGTTGCGCTCTTGAAATATACAAACAAAACCACAGTTTAAGTAGTTAAATTTGCTATAACAGTTTCTGGGCAACAGAAAAATGGACAGAAAACAGGAATGAAGTAGTAGTAGTAGTTTATAACTGGATAAATGTTAGCGATATAATACAAATGAACAATTAACCAGATTTGAAATATGTAGAGTTTCTGTTTTATCTGCAAATGTATTAACTAATCTCTGTGGTAACAAAGGAAACTGTAAATTCATAGTCTTGAAATGGGCAATCTCACAACCACTAACCGCTAAGTAACAAAAATATGGACAGCAATAAAACTAACTCATGACTAGGATTAGCTAGCTAGCAGCTAGCTAGTAGTCATAAAGTCATTTATAACTGGATAAATGTTAGTAATACAATACACTGCTATGAACAATTAACCAGATTTGTAATGTGTAGGGTCATATCTGTGGTATTGAAGGAAAGACGACATGCTCAGAAAGTTGCTAGAATACTGTTTTGAGGGAAATCTGCAGAGTTAACAAACTGGGCTAATGACTAATTTCAGCTAGCTAGCTAGAGGCTGTAAAGTAATTTATAACCAGAAAAGGTTTGGAGATACAAAAAGACAATTGACCAGATTTAAAACATGTTTAGTTGTTGTTTAATTTGCTAAATTATTTAGTTGTGAATGTTGAGCTTTTGAAATGAGTGACAACACAACACACCGTTTTAGTAGGTAAAATTTGCTTGAACACTGGTGACAGAGAAATATGGAGGGGGTAACAAAAAATAGTTAATGATTACGGTTAATAGCTCAGCTAACTAGCTAGCTAAGTTGTTTACGCAGACATGTAACGGCAGACTCATAGTGAAAAGACAGATATGTCAGGAATATCAACATTTCCCTCAGGTGTCACGGCAAATTACGAAGAAAAGACACTGTATGCCTACAACTACTATGTAAATATACTTAGCATTAATCACGGGTGCTGCCATATTGAGAAACAACAACCTAGCTATAGCTATCTTATCTTAGCTATCTTATAGCTTATCTTGAATGAAGAATTATTTATTTATGTTAATATAATATGAAATAGAAGACACTGCCCTAAAATAGCCCAATAATAAAAGCATGTAAATAACTAGATAGCTAATCAGCTAATCAGCTAATCAGCGCTTCACATGTAAGATAATATACTTTGTGAATCAGCACAAGGTCAGTAAAGACATGTAACTGATAATATAGCTAATTTTATACTTAATTTTATTAGACATTCATTTGAAATGCATGCTAACACCCCATCTTTTTGGTGTATATATACACTTCTAATGCATTATGGGAGTATAGGGATATACACTGGACTTGACAGAGACTCTTTCATTAGCTAAATGTGTATGTCAAATTAGTTAGTAGTTCAAGATAGTAATTTAGTAAGAACATCAATTAGAAATGAATTCCACATATGGCTTCTGTGGCTTAGTGGGAACATTAATTTAAATCTTTAGCAATATTCTATGCAAGTAGCTGAAGATTTTAAAGACCTTGATGGAGATCTCTAGGCTGGGGTGTGTGATTATATGGTGACACACACACACACACAGCAGGGTGCATAGGACACATCTGGCCTCTTTGCTCTCTAGATAAGAAGTTATTTGCAGATTTATGAAGACTATCAAAAGCATCTCTGAAGATACGAGCTGTAGCCACAGACAAAGTTGCAATCAAAATGCAAATGGCAGAAGTGCAGCAGGGACATGAATAAACAGATTGGTTATTGACTCGCGCCCCACGAGACAGACTACTGTGACACTAAACATCTACATTCCTACCAATACTGTTAGCAAATTAGCCAACTCAGGCTGCATTAGCGAAGGTAATAGTTTTATCAACATTTTTCTTTTGTCTACTGTCTTACTTAATTTTTATGCATATTTATATTCTGGTAAAATTGATTATGGTTCTGTGATGGTCAGTTTTAAATCCCAGGAGCTTCTTTAGGGTCCTACAGCAAGAGCTGTAACCTTCAGCTGCTTGGATTGCAATGTGCCTCAACACAATGAATTTATAGTAAATTCTTTAATAAGTGTTACATATTTGCATTTATATCTTTAGTATATTCTCAGAATTGTCTTAATTTGAAGATACAGCACTAAATATTAGTGTCAGTATGTACAATGCAATATGACAATTCAGAAAATACTAAGATACTAAAGTTCCAGATTTATTGTGTTTTGACATACTTTTCTACCCTAATACAAGCTCCCTAATTCATATCATATTTCATGTCATCCCTTTTCACAACAGCAATGCATGCCATAATATCATGACATCAATAATAAATACAGTTAGCATCTAACATCTGGAAAGAGTCTTATAAAGCACCCCCCCCCCCACACATAAACACGTAAAGGGCAGGAACACTGACATTGTTAACATAACTCCTGGGTTGATTATTAGGACACGTCTCTTGGTGTCTCATGATTTGATCTGACCATCAGCTACAAATCACAGGTTTATATTAATGTGTGTGTTGTAATATGTCATTGTTTCAATAGTAACAACTAATTCACTGGGACTTGTACAGTGGATACAAAAATAATCTAAGACTTATAATAAATGGATTAAAACTGTGCTGTTATTTAACAACAACAACAAAAAAATCATGTAATCATGGACATGGTGAAGTTTGCTGTAAAGAGATATTTGTTTAGCATTTATGGAAGGAGTCTCCAGTGTCAGAGATTTGTAACAGCCAGAGATAAAGCTGAGACTAAGTCTTGGATGGACAGCTTTGCTTTTTGCAGTTTATCGGTAACATGACGAGTGGCATTTGTTACTATCAACTTCAAGAACGACTGTTTATTGACGTTATAATGTAAGTGAGAACATAAAGTAATTATTTTGTGAACGTTTCATGACATTAAATGTAACTATAAACAGATAAAAAGTATGATGTTTCTTTTTTGTATTTTTTTCTTTTTTTGGCAAATCGCTGTGGTATAAGAGGAATAAAACACTTCATGGTCTAGTATTGGAAAATACTGAACCTCAAGGTGGTAACAGTAACTCTGCTTCATCACACCACACCATCACTGATTATTTTCCAGTGCCAGCATGCCCCCAAGTGTTTTAGTCATTATATACTGATCACGAACAACACATCTTATTCGCATAAAGTGAATCTTGTTGACATTTTTCAAAAAAACAAACAGATTTGTAGTACAGTCCTTTAAGAGAGAATCTCAGTGCACTGAAAATCTGTTCTATCCCTAATTAAAACTAGCTTAAAATATTTCTGTGATCCTGTAAAAGATTTAATTTCTTCCCATATGGTGCTTTTCTACTGTACACACACTGCAAGTGGAATTGTTCCTTTTTTCCATTCGTGTTTGGTGGCTGTTAGGTGTGTGTCACCACTGGGACGGTGTTGATGAGTTGTTACACAGATGGTCAGAGCTAATGAAATCGCAGTCTTTCCCCCTTTCTTTCTCTCTCTCTCTCTCTCTCTCTCACACACACACACACACACACATAAAATCTAATCTCTAGACGAGTTTCTAGAGCCTGAATTAATGAATTAAAACGCATACCGACTCTGTCATTCCCCATTAGCGAATTTCATTAAAAAAGCCATTTCTCTTTTATTATTTAACACGATTTTTAACATTGATTCTAATAAACACTAGCAGATGTTGCATTCGCCTTGTCATGTGTTCATAGGGAGTTGATTTGGCACGAGAAGGTGCAGAGGGAATAAAAGATGGACAATCCAATCTGTGTGTGTGAAAATGTGTTCTGTAGGAGTTGCTTTCACAGATCCATGCAATAAGGCCAAGTGCAAGACTTTGTGATGTGTTGACACAGAGGGGAGATTGAGTTGGCGTCTCTGGGAAGGCAAAGCAAATGGAGAGAGAGAGAGAGAGAGAGAGAAAGAGGGAGAGAAAGAGTGCGTATGTGTGTGAAGGACAGGAAAAATAAAGACAGAATGATAATATGAAAGAATATCACCTTGTTCTCCTCAGAGGTTGTTTGGTTTGGTTTTGTACCAGTATTTTTTTTTCGTTTTTTTGCTCTTTAATCATATTGCAGTATGAGACTGGCAGCTGCTGTAATTTCCCTCTCAGTTCAATCAATGCGAAACACTTTCTATCCACAGCACTCACCACTTGCATGTACACACACACACACACACACACACACACACACACACTCTCTCTCTCTCTCTCTCTCTCTCTCTCTTTGTGAAGAAACACAGTTAAGACAAAATTTGCCAGTTACAGCTATATAAAGAATAAAATACAACAAAGCAAATAACCACAGATTTGGTGGTAGGATACACCCTAAGTCAATTTTTTTCCTATAACAGCCCATGATATATTATATTCCTCTTATACTGCAGCAGTTTACCAACGACTACAATTTACAAGGCAAATAATCAAACATGTCATGGTGGGATACGCCCAAAGTTGATTATTGTCCAATAACTGCATGTTGTGAAGTGTTTTATTCCTCTTATGCCACAGCAATTTGCCAACAATTACAATTTACAAGGTAAATAATCAAAGATGTGGTGGTGTGATACACCTAAAATTGAATATTTTCCTATAACAGCACGTTCCGAAGTGTTTTATTCCTTTTATACCACACCAGTTTGCTAACACTTGCATTTTTTATTTATTAAAGAATGAAATGTTGTACATTTGATCTGTTTATGGTTATGTTTATTGTTGTGGAAGCCCACAAAACAAGTTAGTTCCTGTTATAACATCTATAATCAGTCGTTCCCTCACCAGCCTCTTTTTATATATAACGATGGCTTGGAGTTTTATACGAAGAAAGAGAGGGAGAGGTCACCCATAAGCTCTCAAATCTAATCTGAGCTTGGTGATATATAGACATATTATACAGAAATATTTTCCCATCTCTTTGGCAGTCAAAGTGTGATGTATGAAACCTGCCAGCTGATAGATTTTCATCACCAAACATGCACTGCAGAATCACTTTGCAGCTCCATCACCAGCGCAGTATGAGCTGTAACCTTTAGGACACTGGACTGCACTGAAGCGTATGGGATTTTGATTTGGCTGCCGAAATGCAGAGTGACTTACTGGAATAGTTATTCTACATAATTTGATTTTGTGGCTTTGCAATTTTGATGGGTTCCCAGAAGAGTGCTTACAGTCCTTAAGGAGCTGAAATATCCCAGCGGTCCTTTCTGGCACGAAGTACGGCTGATAAAAGACATGAATCGAGATTTTATGTGTCTAGCTGCGTCTACTTAGCAAGCAATTTAATATTATTTATATATAGTACATTATTACCCGTACTTACGTCTCTTATAAAATAAATCACAGGATTTTGTTACTCTGTGTCTTTTTTTCCTCTGACATTTTGGAAGCCTGCTTTATAGCCACAGTCTGGATAATTTGAGGATTGGGGTTTTTGGGATTTTCTAACTTGTAGACTCATTGATTTCATTCTTTTAACACTAAAATACTTCTATGGAGTTAAAATTAATACATCTTTAAAAAGCAGAGATTAGTAAACATTAACATGAGTGATAATTGTTTTTGACTTTATTATTATTATTTATTTATTTATTTATTTATTATTATTATTTTTTTATTTTTTTGTACAGGGTATTTCCCAGTCTCAGCTGCGTCAGTACCCACCAAACCCCACCATGGTCATGCGCTCCATCATCAACATGAACAACCCCAATGCGATGATGTCACGCAACCAGCTGACCACCATCAACCAATCGCAGCTGAGCGCCCAGCTCGGCCTCAACATGACCGGACCAAACATCACCCACACGTCCCCATCTCCGCCGGCCAGCAAGTCAGCTACACCATCTCCATCCAGCTCCATTAACGAAGACGATCAGGACGAGGGGAGTAAGGTGAGTGACCTTTGACCTTTGTGGTATGATGAAGTTGGATTTCTTTGAGTAAGTACCGGAATATTCTTGCTAGTAGTTTTACAAAATCTTTTAAAGGGTCTCTACATGTCCTTAAAACGTCTGCATTTGTCTGAAACTCCATTTTATAGTTTTCTTTTATATTTTTAAATGAGTAAATATAAAATTAAATAGGATGTACGGGATCTCAGACTTCTGTGGAGTTTTTGCTCACAACTCTGAGCGACATACTTCATCTGTATAGTCAAGTCCAGAATTCTTGGCAATTAATTATTTAAGAATATAGACAAATAATAGATTGTGTTATATTGTAACAAAATGTATTCAGTATTTACAAAGTTAAAGAAGCTTATTTAACATTATGTTCTAGCAAAGGTCATTCTCATAAATAGTCATAAATAATAAAGAAAAAAAGTTTTTCTCTGGGGTAAAAAAAAAAACCCTTTTGTGCCAGAAGTATTGGCACCCCTACAGAAAATGTACTATTTCTCACTGTAGAACAAACATGCTTTGTCCTTTCTCCCTTTGGCCTTCTGTGTCTTTTTTCTTTTCAGGATTATTGTCGTGAGCATATATGTTGTGCGATTTTATTTCTGAACTTGTTGAACTCACACAAACAGCTGTTATAAAGCTAATCTCTCATTCCACCCTTCCGTACAGATTGGTGAAAAGCGTCCAGCCCCAGATGCCGGAAAAAAGCCCAAGACACCCAAGAAAAAGAAGAAGAAAGACCCAAACGAGCCTCAGAAGCCCGTCTCGGCATATGCGCTGTTCTTTCGAGACACCCAGGCGGCCATTAAGGGTCAGAACCCCAACGCTACATTTGGGGAAGTCTCCAAGATTGTGGCGTCCATGTGGGACGGTCTGGGAGAGGAACAGAAACAGGTAGATAAGAGCTGTAAACATGATTATGTTGTATATTCAGATGTCTGCACTGAATTGTATAATTGTCTAGCCTAGTGGGGAAGATTCTGAAAAGAGAAATTTTATCCAAGAACAGGATATATTTAATTCCAGAATTTTAGTTTGAAGATACTCGTATAAGAGCCTGGTCACTCCTCCGTGAAGAACATTCCATATTCTTAGATTTGTACATGTTTTCAAAAGGCTTAACGTCCAGACACTGAGATGGCTATAACACAATGTGATTTTGTGTTGATTTTAAAGGCATGTTCAATGCCAATATACTGATAAAAATCATACAGCCAAGTCTTAACCTCCTTGCAGAGGCAACCAGGTCTTGGCCTTTAGTATTGTGGGACTTCATTATGCCATCAAAGCCCTGCTTTAATTGTCAGTTGAAGTAAAAAAGCACCATTTTGTGCAACAGCCCTCTTATTCCCCACAATAATTCCCTTCTCCATATTCCATGAATGGAACCTAAATAGAGAGCTTTTTTTATGCACTGAAGATCTGAGGAATAAAAATCAGCTAAAAACTTATTTTTCACTTTAGCTTTTAACTACATTTACTGGCATGTTACGCTTAGATTACTTTTATATTATCTTAATTATTGTATGTTTATTCTGTCATTATACACTAGTTATTATGTATTTTTTATATTCTATATTGTTCTTATTTCTATTCCTGCTATTATTTATTTCATTATTACTATTTGCCTATTTAACTTTTGACTAACTTTTGTTTCTTTCTTTTATTTCGGTTGTTTTCTTCACAGTGTAAAGCAATTTGAGCTGCATTCTAAGTGCATGAAAGGCGCTTTATAAATAAAGTTACTGAGAAAATGCTGCATTTGTTTTTTTACCTGTTCATCACACCCTCCTTGTTTTTCCCCATTACTGCAGGTTTACAAAAGCAAAACCGAGGCGGCCAAGAAAGAGTATCTGAAAGCTCTTGCTGCTTATCGTGCCAGTCTGGTGTCAAAGGTGAGATCTGCTCCTCTCTCTCTCTCTCTCTCTCCCTCTCTCTCTCTTTCCCTCTCTCTCTCTCTCTCTCTCTCTCTCTCTCTCTCTGTCTGTCTGTCTGTCTCAGTAGAGGTGTAATGATAGCAGGTCGTGAAACCAGCTAATGAGCACACCTCATTAATTCCCAGGATCTGTTTGCCAGCCTGTGGCATTAGCATATCTGTTAATGCCTGCTAAATTATTTGCTGATATTTGCATATTTGATAGTCTTGCATACAGTAGCGAGTCATTACTGAGACGCAGTTGCCGCATCCCGTGTTTTTCGGAGAAAAACTTTGCAAATCCAATGAGAGATCAAAATGAAGGTGTTAAAGTAGGTAGCGATGAATGGGGCGGTAATTGATTTAAGGAACAGATGCTGTGTTAATTTTCGTTGCGACCAGAAAAAAGTTGATTTCGTGCTATTCTTGAGTTGGATCTGTTTAGTCAAATTAAAATTGTCTTCCTTCTTTTCTCTCAGGCTGCAGCAGAGTCTGCTGAAGCTCAGACTATCCGTTCGGTGCAGCAGACCCTGGCTTCCACCAGCCTCTCCCCTGGCCTGGCTTTGCCCTCTCCACTATCCTCCCCTCTCTCCCAGCACCCCTCCATGCCCTCAGCCTCCCAGGCCCTGCAGCAAGCCCTTCCTCGAGCCATCGCCCCCAAACCGCTTCAGATGCGCGTCGGAAACAGCCACGTCGTCACCTCGGTCACCGTGGCGCACCAAAACATGGCAGCCGGCATGCCGTCACAAATGCTGGGCCAGATGTCATCGTCACAGATGAGCCCGCCCATGCACGCGGCCATGCAGCAGCAGCATTTGCAGCACCACCAGATGCAGCAGCAGCAGATGCACCACCAGCAGATTCAGCAGCAGATGCAGCACCAGCATTTCCAGCATCACCTGCAGCAGCAGCTTCAGCAGCATCACATGCAACAGCAGCAGCAGCAGCAGCAGCAACAGCAACAGCAGCAAATGCAACAGCATCAGCATCAGCATCAGCACATGCAAATGCAGCACATGCAGATGCAACAGATGCATCAGATGCATCAGCAGCAGTCGCATTCGCCCGTCCAACACTCACCTGGAACGCCGCATTCGGCGTCGCTCGGAAGTCCGCAACCACCGCCTCCGCCGCCTCAGATCCAAGTCCTCTCACAAGTCAGCATCTACTAACTAAAAAAAAAAAATCCTGCATTCTCAACTCGGAGAGAGAAGACATAAAAAAAGCATCGTTTCAAAGTTGCTTTTTTTCGAAGTTGCACTTAAGAAGTGTGTAAGAATAAAATAAGAATGTTACAAAGAACTGTCCTTTGTTCTAGATGGATATGCGGACATGTGTATAAAAAGAAGAAAGAAAAGGAGCCGAAGGCTATTGCCCCGAATTTGTCTATAAAATAGGCAGAGCTATGAAGGGACAGAGTGCCTGATTGTTATTTTTTTGTGTGTGCTGTTTCTTTTTCTTTTTTTTAATCTCTATCTTTGAGAAAGTTTCTGGGCACATTGATGGCAGAGAGACGGTCGGGTCGGGCGAATTTTTTATAGCAAAGCTTTATTTACGAGGCCAATATTGACGGTAACAATACGAAAGCTCTAAACGGAAAGAATCTGATAGCTTTTGACTTGACAACATGGAGGATGACAGATACAAAATGGAAGTATTGTTGAACTGTAAAGACGGGAACCTGAACATGCAGGCGCAGCTTATAACACACTGCAGAGGAGATCAACTGCTCTCTGGACAGTATATCAATAAACATCAATAAAACTTTTCTTCCTTTTCTCCTACCTACGTTTCTGTAAAAGAACCTTGAGGGAGGAACCGCAGAATCTCCACTTTCCACATCTCCGGAGAGAGCAAAACAACAAGAACTTACTTTTATTACTGGAGAGAACATAACATGCTGCCAGTGAGCAGTTTTCTGTCAACAAGACTCAAAACCCGAAAACTCACAATCCTGCTGCACATGAGCTGAGGAAACGTTTCCTCAAAAAAAAAAAAAAAAAAAAATCAACAAAAAAAACTCTGGCTCAAATGTGTGTATAAATAGCACTCCAAAAAATCTATGTATTTGTCTTTACCTCAAAAATTTAAATTATGTTTCTGTTAAGTTTGTATTCATTTTGTGTAATAAAAGTGCATATTTTAAGGATATTTTAAGGAGAAATTGCAAAAATGTCAAGGACTTACACCAGTGTTTTAATGATTCATGTATTTTTACACTGTTCCTTGATGGCAATTAACTGAAGGCTGGAAGTAAGAGTCCTAGCAGAAGCTAAAAAGTTGGAAAAAAAATTGAAAGTATTTTCTGCCAGTTGTAAAAAAGAATACGGTGATGAAGACATAACAAGGAAGGTGTACATTTTTCCATATCACCTGTTGGAGTTTGAATATGGAAGGCTTTAAATTCTGTTGGTAAACTGACCTGTGGATTGCAAACGTCGCATAGTGCATCTCCTTTTTTCTACTTTTTTTATGAGTTCTAATGGCAACAGTTCATTTGTTATTTCTTTGCTTACAAATTGAATCATCTGCTTTTAAAAATCTGTCCATAGAATAAACACATTTGCATAGACTCGCCTGGCTTTCGCACCATTACTAGGATTATTCATTTTACAAGTTTTTGTTTTAAAGAAAAGAAAATGATTCACATTCCATCATTAATATGACACTAGCCATAATTTTTGTATGACGCATTTCACTTCTTTGTGTTTCATTGTTTGCAATTCAAATAACAATCACAAATATTTATTTGAAAAGAAGTCGATTCATTTCAAAGATTATATTAGCCATACTTTTGTATGATATATTTCCTCAATGTCTCCTTGTTAGTTATTAAAGACTAAAAAAAAAAATAAAAAATAAAGACATCCCTACTTCAAGCTCTCAGCTCATTTTCACTTCTGGGGGGAAAGTGTGGGGGATTTGGGTTAAATTTTCTTTTTACAAACCATCCAACTCCATGTTAGGCTACAATAATAACAGAGTAACAGAAATAACAGAGCATTCAAAACATTACAGCAAGCAAGTACGATTTCTTTTCATTCACAGAAGTCAACTGGAGATTTCCATAAAAATTTCAAAACAGTTATGAAGTCTGAGTGTTATGAAGCACTGACACTGGAGACTCCTTCCATAGATGCTAAATAAACATCTCCTACAATTATACAACAATTATACAACATTTCTAGTCTGTTTATGAGGAAGAAATGCTGATATATTATAACAATCTCATCTATTGTCACTTCAACACCTTCTGACCAATCAGAATCAAGAATTCAATGAGGTGAATATAAGTCAGAAGAATGCAGTTATTCATTAGCCACATGGACATATCGGTAAAACAGAGCAGCTACATATAACTTCCTATTCCACACCATATTTATTTAAAGGTACAACTCTAGCTAATAGATTACCGGGAATGGAGCTAGCTACCATGCCAAGTTGCAGCTAGCCTTCCTACTGTACACTACATAGCATGTTTTGCTCTAAGAAGTGCATGTAGGTAGGGAGCAGGAAGCCATTTGGGATTCATCCTAGTCTACGGGCTCGTAAACACCGTTGTGTTGGCATCGTCAAGGCTTTGGTTAATTTATTCGATGTTTCAATGTTTGAGGCGTCATCTTGTCGATCCCTTTCTGGAATATGGGCATCTCCTCATTGAAGTAGATAGAAGCCTGTTCTTGTTATGGCTGAAAATACCTCCCAGGGAGCATTGCCAAGATGGCCGTCGAATGGACAGACTTTCCGAGAAAGGTCTTCGGATATGCCTCCTTTATTCCTCTGCTTCAGCCCCCCACACTAGATACATTTCTAAGATTGGCTCCGGGGGACTCCACCCTGTCTGCCCTCCTCCTTTCCTGCTTGTAAACTGGGGGAAGGGCTGTAAGGCAAGCTCTGATTATCATAAACACACAATAAAAATGAGAGGCCACCCCAGGGGCATACCTAAACTGAGGGATTGGAGGTGGGGGAGGTGAGGGAGGTTGGAGGGGCTGCCCATCCGTGTGGGACTCAGACCCTCCAGGTTTCCACTAGATCAAAATGAGGCAAAAACATAAAAAAAAAAAAAGAGAGAGAGAGAGAGAGAGAAATCAAATTGAGTTGTTGGATATGTAGCTTGACTGCGAATTAAAATGTAACATCTAAGCTTACTGTTAAAGTTCAATTATGCCAAGTATAACTGTTCCTGTGGACTTCAACGTTCACCTTAAACTTCTGCTCCCACGTTAAATGGTATCACAGTTATTTAAATGCGTTGAAATATTAAATATTTATTATGCATTGTATGGCTTGTTTGTGGACATGTTTTATGCACACATTGATTGACCTATTTCAACAGTAAGCCATTTGAACAGCTCTACCATTTACATTCCCCAAACATTTGTGCATTTTAAAATAAAACTTGATTTGAATCCTTGAAACTTTGGTTTAATCTGCTGGTGGGAAAATCCTGTTGGCTAATCCACAAGCGTCAAAGTCGAGGCCCGTGGGCCAAATCCGGCCCACTGTCTTTTTTTTGTTTCGTTCGACCCACACAACCCATTGTTTGCAAAAACAATATTGAAATCTAGTACCACCTACTGCTTAACATTTTCACACTAGACCAGTAGTATCTAGAATTCACACAAGATCTGTAGCATAGCGTAGCGACTGCTACTGCAGAAGACGACAACTTAGCAAGTGAAAACGTCTCGAATATGTCAAGTATTTCCTGTTATAATTATATTCCTATTATATTATTACAATAAACCAAATATAAGATTATTAACCCTTATTTCTAGACAATTTAGCTTTTTTGTCCATTGGCAGATCTTTGTAGAATTAAATGCTTAAAATGAACAAAATAATCTGCCAATACACTGAAAAAAAGCTCATTGTATTTACTTAATTCCAATGCGTACCTCGGTTCCATGTGATTGCATCGAGTTACATGAACTTAATTTGTTTTTGTACATCCAACATGATTTGATCATGTATATTCAAAGCCCTGAATAAAATCACACTCCACACTCCACATTCTGACCTGAACAGAAGATCGAACCCGGCTCATTTACGTTTTGCAACAGCCACATTACCACTGCACTATTCTACCACACGTTTCAAGCCCATTAATTTAACACTACAGTTATACTTCTCGTCAAGTGCCAAGATCCTTCTGAGATTTCATAATGTAATTGGTTTACGTTAATACTACATGAATTGCTCACGCTCACGCTACATAATTCAATCTAGTAATTAGAAACTTGTTAAATTAAGTTTACTATAAGCAATGAAATCATGTGTTGATGAGAAACTTGATGAGAAATATTTTTATGTAAACTATACGTAATATATTCTCTTCAATCTGACGCACCACGTATTCCCTTTTTCGGTGTAGAACAAGATTATTTCAAGATTGAAATGGCTAGAAATAGGTTTAGTAATCTTATATTTGGTTTATTGTCATCTTGTGGTTTATAGGACATACTAGATAAATTACTAAATGACTATGTTCAAGATATTTTCCCTGGCTAAGATATCATATTTTGCAGTGAATGTACAGCGCACATGGGCTCACATCTCACCTGGCTGAAACTTTAGTTAAAATGGACGCCTTTCTGTTGTGTTTGAAGTCAGCAATGTGTCGGGTGTTGGCCTTTAGTGTGATTCAATAATTGACGTGAAATACCAAAATGCATCAGCCAGTGTAGATACCTACAAATACGCTGAAAAAAAGGAAAGTTGATTGAATGCAATGACAAGAGAAAAGAGAGACTAAGGACATGCATATTCTTAGCAGAGACTTCTTCTGAAATCTTTTTTCTTCTTCTTATCTCTCTCTCTCGCTCTCTCTCTCTCTCTTTTTTTAATGTTGCATATTTTCTGTATTTTGGAAAACAGATGTGCAAAAGCACCTTTTTTTTTTTTTACAAAATTTGTTATAGATGTTTATTTTATAATCTCTGCATTTCCCAATCAGTACAAAAACATTTTATATTCCTAATTTTACTTTTCAGACAAAAAACAGTATGAAGGCTGCTGGGTTTTGCATGAAAAAAAGACACAAGTGTGACAGTCAGAGTCTCCAGAAGAACTGTGGCAGATTCTGCACGATGCTCAGTAAAACTTACAGCCAGTTTCCTTATAAAACTGCACAAACTGTATTGAGACTATTGATTTTTTTTAAGCAGATGGTTATCACAACAAATATTGACTTTGATTAGTTTATTACTGTTTACTGCTCTTTAGTAGTTTTTAATGTAGAAATGTTTTTTATTTTCATTATTTTTGAAGGCATCTTTGCTTTACAGCATTTCTTTTCAAGACTTTTGCACAGTACTATATATTAAAAAATGTAATCACTTTAATAATCATGTAATAGTGCATACAGTTGAATGATTTTTGTTAGAATTGTTTTTTTAATCTACTTTCAGAACATTCACATTATTTGTGTTAACTGATAGATTAGATCAGAGATTAGATTAGATAATATGTTTAAAAAATATATTGTATAGCTTTAGTTTATGGTCCTTTTCAGGCATCATAAATAAATTAATATGGCCTCAGCAGGATTTGAGTTTGACAATAGTTCATGTTTTTTTTCCTCTTTAGTTCCTGTTTTTAGCCATTTTATGCAAAATTTGTTAGTATCACAGTATTTCATTAAAGGCAAGGTTTGTGTTTTGCGTAATATTCTAGTAAAATTCAAGAGTTTTACCCACTGCTAAATATCACCACGTACATGCAGACTTCTCCTCTATGATTGTAGATGAATAGTTCTGAGTTCATGCTCATGCATCCAGTTATTTGCAATTCAAAAAAATCCAATAGGGAACCCAAAGACGAGCATCATTTCCAACACAAATATCCTGTTTCCTTAACAAATGTCACATTGTGGAGGAATGATGGTAACGATTTCTGTCTGATAAAGTTTCATAGGTTACCTTTATTACTGTGTATTAATCAGAAAAGCAATATATTAAATAAATATTGGAATGCAATTAATATACAACATTTAAGAACAAATGGAAGAAAACGTGTAATTATCACCATTAAATATTCTAAACAGATAAAAGATATAAATTGTACAGATTTTATAGTTTCGAAAAACTAACTAGGTGGAGATTTGTACCATTTTAAGATACATTTCAAGAGAATAATTGGCTGACATCTTTGAAAGTTCTTTACAGTCATTATTCATTAGCAGAGGCTTTCATCTGTCTGTTTTATCTGTAGTACATCCATAAAAATTATATTGAAAAGTAGCAACAAGTCACACAATTTACATAAAAAGCTCAGTCTGTAGTTTCTTGATTCTCACAACAAGGTGTTAAAATGAAAGGAGTGGAAGCCGATGTGGTCTTCTTCTGTTGTTGGCCATATTCATCAAGGTTCGAGGTGTTGTGCATTCTGAGATGCTTTTCTGCTCACCACAGTTGCAGAGAGAAGTTGTTTCAATTACCGCAGCCTTCTCCGCTGATCTCTCCTATCAACAAGGCATTTCTGCCCAAATAACTGCTTCTCACTGGATGTCTTTCACAGTATTCTGTGTAGACTCTTGAGACTGGTGTGTGTGTGTGTGTGTGTGTGTGTGTGTGAAAATCCCAGGAGAGTTTCTGAGTTTCAGCAGTTTCTGAAATACTCAAACTAGCCCATCTGCACCAACAACCAGGCCATGGTCAAAGTCAGTGTGATCACATTTTTTCTGAATTCAGATTCTTGATGTAAACTTTACTGAAGCTTGACCTGTATCTGCATGATTTTTTGCATTGCACTGCTGCCACACTATTGGCTGATTGGATACCTGCATAAAAGTTCCTAATAAAGTGGCTGGTGACTGAATATATGTAGGTGTAAATAAATGTAAGGTGTTTATTGATTCTGGACCTTAAATAACTTTGGAATATTTCAAAATATGTACATTCATTTTATTTGGAAGGCATGTCTCAGACAGTTCCAGGAAGCAATCTAAAAAGCTTTCGAGACTGGAGGTGAGATTTTTGCACGTTTGATTTAAAAGCCTGTATAATAGTGATGGATTAAAATAAAACTAAATCTGATTACTGTCTTTGGTTGTGGTTATGGTAGTAGTGAGGGGCAACTCGAACACCTCGACCACTCATGAAATTCTTGCCAAGCTTCTGTGTGATAATAATTAACTGAAAACACTGAAGAGACACTGTCCTCCTTCAGGCTGAGCAGAATGGAGACAAATTTCCACCCACTTATATCTTTGCAGCTTAATAAAACCCTCAAACTGTATTTTGCACTGAATTAGCTAGTTTTAGAAAGGACGGTGTTATTGGTTATGGAGAAGACGAAGAAGAAGAAGAAGCCCAGTTTCTCTCGGCATGATTAATTGCACCATAGCTGTCCTGTCACAGTGTGTTTGGCCGAGAGAAAATGGCAAATAAGTGCTGGCAAACGGGCTTAAAGAGCCTGTGAAGAAAATGAAAATTACAATCAGCGGGTGTCGCGCGTGACCTGAATTCTAAACGTTCAAACAGAAGAAGGGTGCGCGCTTCTCAGCGTAAGAGCGGTGTCCATAGCAACCAGGCGCGTTCTTTAAAAAGCGTGCGTAATGAGGGTCAGGGGGAGCTGCTATGCAAGAGTGCAGCATCAATAATACAACATAAAAACCATGTTTATTCTATATTAGCCTAGTGAGGACCACAGCGTGGACTAATAGCTCACAGCAAGAGCCTCTACTAAAAATAGGTTGCATCAGTTCATTGGTGCATGCATAGTTTATAGGCTACATATTATGTTGCACTTGGATAAAATATTGATTTATCACAAAGCTGGCTCCCGGGAAGAGGCTTACAAATACGCAAACCCAGAGCAAATCATCTCAAATCATCATCATTACAGTAATGTTCTGTGATTCTTACTTTTACAACACCTTAAATTATTAACCAGGTAAATGTGTAACTCAAAAGTGTTGGGTAATAGTTTTAACTGATTATCAGTTATAATTGTCAGTTATAAGATATTTCAACCATATTTTACGTCTTGGAATGCCTAATTCTGTGTTTTAAGAAGAAAGTACATTGGAAGTACATACACGAAGTGAAATACATTGCAGTTGTATTATTTGGAGTAACAGTAAAGGTGGTGCATAGATCTTTACACTAATTCTTACTTAATTTTCACATATGTAAAAAGAAAATAAACTAGAAGAGAACCAGCAAGTTATTTCATGTAAAAAAAAACAACAAAAAACAACAACAACAACAACAAAAACCCCAAAGAAAGAACAAGTTCAATTTCATTTCATTATAAAAGACTCATACATATACGATATAATATAATCTAAAGAAAATGCATACTTTTTCAACAGTTCTGAGAGTGTACCATCTTTTAGTCCATATATCTTTACTTTTATTTAATGTTTAATGTTATTTCACAGGCAAAATCAGTGGACTTATTGTGAACTCATATTGTGACATTCTCATCAGCAAACAATTTAGTGCCATTGCAGCCGAAGACTCTTCAAGCAGTAATAGAAATTCTTGATTAAAATCTCAGAGAGAGAGATTGCTCATGCTACGATGCTCATCTAAAATCCAGAAAAAGGAGGACGGCTCAGGATGACGCAAAGCTTACTTGTAGTGGTGTGGTGGAAATGGAAATAAAACATGCTAATGGACAAGTGCTGCATTTGACTTAACTCTGAAGTTTGAAATCAGAACTCAACAACCAAAGTGGAAAAACCATACACACCTTCTCAAAAAAGCTATAAGCTATAAGCTATAAAAACTGTATAGTCCACATGATCGATTTAACAAGCTAATATGTCTGTATATTGATTAATCTAAGGCAAATGCTAGCACTGTGTATACAGTATAACTCATTTAAAGGTACTTTGTTTAATGTTGATGCTGTGAGCAGCCATGATGATATGAAGTCATGTGCTGAACAAGAGGGTTGAGGAGACCTTCACGACTTCTTGAGTATGAATTCCAGGTTCCGGGCATTTTCTTTTTCTTTCTTTCTTTCTTTCTTTCTTTGTTTCTCAGAAGTAATGAGTTACGGTTGCATGCAGGAAGAAAAATTTCCTTATTACCTCAAATTCACTTTGAGGAATGTTTTGGTTTACGTGACACCATTTTCTGCAGGAGCACCAATCACACTGATTAATGACATAAGCAGAAAAGTCATTTTCTTTAATCGCAGGTCTATCTTTAGAGGAGCTTCATATAATCTGACATGGAGAATACTCATTTCCCACAAAAAAGAATTTGGACAATTTTATTGGAAACTCAAACAGTGTAACAAGTGATAAACTTGAAAGATGTCTGAAATCATATAGTGTAAAAAAAAGGATTAACCAGTTTTTTTTTTCTTTTCAGTATTTATACTGCACACTTATCTGCTTAATAGCTAGAACATGTCTAGCAGTTTGATACGCTTTAGTTAAAATCCCTTTGTATCTCTTACTATCTTTTTTTAGCCAAAATAATTCGTTATACTTTAGAGTTTAGGGGACAGTAAAAGGATAGGCTCTGTAGTCTATATTAAGAGAATGGATTTCTTGAAATAGACTAAAGCTTCTTAAAGAACCAGAACATCACAATATGAGCAAGCTGCTTTTGAACCGTATAACCCTTCATCATATGGCTATCTATAGAAACTAGTTCATGCTGCTGTTAGGCTACAAGAGCTGACCTTATAATTTTTTATGGCTCAGCCCACTTAAATGCACTTACTGCAGTACTTCTCTCTCTTTCTCTCTCTCTCTCTCTGTGTGTGTGTGTGACTTTTGTATTTTGAACATGTTTGCTTGAGAAAATATTTCTTTGTATATGTATATGTGCATATTTGTGTATATTTAAACCATTGATCAGACAGGACAGATGTGATGCGAATCCTGCTTTCAGACACTTTTAATGATGGATTGGTATCTCTTATTCTTTCAGTGACAGCATTGATACCCTAATGTGAGTATCCCTTGATGACCCACTACCCTCGTCACCCTTGTGACCTGTGGCATTAAAACAGAATGGTGATGGGTGGAGGTCAGCATTCTGCTCAACGAAAATCTGTTCAATGAAGAATATGTTTAGATACTAATTCAATAAGAAGCTTCTGCCACTCTAGTCAAATATGTAGTTTTCACCTAGGGCAACGTTGAAGCTTTGTTTAAAAACCTGTGGAACCTCAACGCAATGGCAGCCATTGTTTAAAAAAAATGTTGACCCTGCAATCTGTTGGACTGAGATTTATTAAGCAACTGTTGATCTTTTGGTGCAGCAGTGAACTTTAGTGTGGAGGACTTCTTCGGCTTTGTAAGCCGTCTGCTTGACCCTGACCCAGCCTGTGACCCCTGCACAAAGAACTTGACTTTCAAGACCAAGGGTGGAGCAGAACGCTTGGCACCATGCTTTTGGTAAAACGTAGTAGACATTAAGTCCACTGCCCAGTTCTCAACCCTGTTTTCCAACAGCATTATGAACTATGTTGGCATGCAAAAGTTTACATCACCCATGGTACTTGGATTGAAAAGTGTAAACATACCTCTGTTTTACAATGTATCTCCAAAAAAAAAAAAAAATCCAGAAAAGTAACTTGAAAAGAACCAGAAGAAAAGTATACCATGACTCTCTCCAGACCTGATCTGAAGGCAGTGTATGACATCTGGAAAGTTATAACAGAGCTGTCAGAAAGAATGGGTCCCGAAGATTAAAACTTAAATGGTCCAAAAAAGCTGCTCAAAGGATGCGAAAGATGCACAATATATTTACATAACATTAAAAATATACAACTTTCTCCTTTATTAATATTTTAACATACAATAGGCCTTATTTATCCAAATGGATACAAACAGCTTTATTTGGAAATCGTTTGCAAGGGCATTTAAACAAGAAACGTGCTATTCAAGAAGATCTATTTAGTTGGGAAATACCTTTGTATCTTTCAAGAGCTCCTGAGTTTGTGTAAATTTACAGATAAGGACCCTCAGTAATGTGAAACTTGATTATTGATAGTTTTAAATTGTACAGCTGGTGATGAGTTACTGTGTACTGTGTGAGTTACTTACTACATATATACATAATAGGATATATATACATATACATTTTGAAGTTTTGTCACGTTTTAAATAGATGAAACTTAATCCTTTCATATTAATGACTTGAAAGAAAGCAATCCAAAACAAATTCAGAAATTCAACCAAATAAATTTAGTCATTAATTTAGGACAAAAGAAATGATGTCATATAAAATAAGGAAGAGTTAGTACTGTATCTATGGCTGCTTATGCACTGCAGTTGCTGAGCTGCATTACTGGATGATGTAGAGTATAACATGCCAAGGAGTGTTGGTTGCCTTTTGCTTTTTATTTTCATCTGTTTGAGTTTTGAATTTTTTTGCGTTTTGAGGATATCACTAAAGGTAAACCCACTGTGCTGTGAATGCACTTGGTAATTTACCAACATATGCGTGAGTGTAAGGAAAATCTTTAATTATTGAAATGTTTGTAATTTCTGCAATAATTTCCTGTTTGGCCTAAAAAACCATTTGCACGCAATTTTACTAGAAGACCAATAAATGAACTTCAATATTTTTTTTTATCATTGTGTGATAATGAAGGAACACTTACTGATGCTGTGGATGGTCCCACATGGAAACCTGAAAGATTTGCATTTCATTAAAAAAAGGTCTAAGTTTCACTCTTGCCTTAGTGGATAATTTCACCTGGATACTGTAGATTTATACATAAGTACTGCTGCTGTAATCATAAAGTCCTGTCCTGTGCTCATTCCAGGACTCTTACTCACAATCTGTTCATACTGAACATCCTTTCAACACACTTAGTACTGTTTGACTTTATAGTATACAGTTGTAGCAGAGGAACGATTCATAATCACACTATCTGGTGTCACCCAGAAGTGGACAGGTTTCTTTTTGAGTCTGGTTCCTCTCAGGGTTGTTCCTCACGTCACCTCAGGGAGTTTTTTTCTCTCTCTTCGCCACCGTCTCTGGCTCGTTCATTAGGGACCTAAATCTACATACAGATTTCTGTAAAGCTGCTTTATGACTATGTTTACTGTTAATATAACTATACAAATAAACTGAACTGAATTTCAATTTCAAGAGTTTCAAGACTTCAGCTAAGTCCAACCTTCTGTTTAGAGGAAGCTGTTATGAATTTATATCAATATTTACATGGAGAAAGTTCCGTGTATTCAGAATTGAGTTACGCACATGGGACAAGTCGATTTTCTGGGTGCGCCATTCAGATTATGCAAATTACCTGCATGTAGTTCATGTAGTTATGTGCACAGGTAACTCTTTATGCACGATTTTTCTTGAGTAGAAGCATCTGAGATGGGGAAGCATTGAAAAACATCTAACAGGAGCCTAGTGTGTTGCCAGTATATTACTGCATGAATAGTCCTAGACTTGTAATTATCACATGTGTGTAGTCACTACACAGCAAAATGCATAACTGTCTTTCGGTGCTCATTTTGTTTTCTGCACTAACATAGTTAAAGTTAACAAAGTTACAGGAAAATTGATTTATCATAGCTAATACAATAATGTTAATTTGCATAATAAATATGTGTAACAATAATTGAAGGATATTAAAATTAACTTAATTAGGATGAATACTGAATTCACACTTTCAATGATTATGGTCCAAATCTGCTTCCTTAGGATGGTACACTGAAAACATTGATTTATTTAATTTTTTAAATTAATTTTTTTCTGCTCTTGTGCCTAAACTCACTGCCAGCAAGCATCTTATTTAGTCCCTCCTCCTAATCCCACACAAAACCTGCTGTGCTCTTAACATTAAGGCAATGATTTTAGATTTAAATCAGCAATGCAGAACTAAATTCTCTCCTTGCTACAGATCAAATGGGTTTCTGTCTTTCTTCTCTCTAATAGTAGAACAGGGAACTGGGATAAATTGAAGTTTAAATGCCAAGAAAATGGTTTTCTCTTCTGCAGAACGCTTATGAGCTTTTATTAATGTCAAGTGAGATTATTCAATAAAGCTAAATTTTATGCTCCCTGTGCGATGATGAATACAGATCCCAGGCTACAAAAAAAAAAAAAAATCTCCAACTTGTTCCATTTTGCTTAATGTCTCCCACTCCCGCTGGAACAAATTATATAAACTTTCAGATTTATATTAAATTCTAACTACAAATACTGACTGTCTTCCATGTGTGTATAATATATACTATACAAAAGTCTTGGCACCCTACATATTTTATATAACTTTTGCCTTACATGGCTATGTTAATCTATAGTACATTAGAAATAAAGGATCATATTATGTAATAGATCACATTTCTGATTAAAAAAAAACCAAACAAACAAAAAACAAACAAACAAACAAAAAAACATCGAGGCTGTGTGGGATTTAGCTACAAAAACGATTTCCAAGAAGCAACAATTTATTGATATATTTCTTATAAAACTGCACCACAGTGTAAGCAAAACAATTAATATAACTTTAACAGCACACGCCAAATTTGATTTAAATTTTAATTGGAAGTTTTGCTGTTTACTGCTCAATATTGTTATTTTGATACTTAGAACAGTTTCATTTCATTATTTTTGAAGGGATGTGCCTAAGACATTTACACTGTACTGTACATTAACTTTTATGTTGTCTAAAAGCTTGGCCTTTATTATATTTAATCTGACTTTAATCTGCTTTTCTCATATGAGTTAGATTCCTGCTGTAGGTTTGCATTTCTTATTTTTGCGACATCCTCCTAAAACGGCTGTAAAATGCCACTAGGTGCACCAACACAAACACACAAACTGTACACACACATTTCTACCTCTGTCGTCAGTCTCGCTTTTCCAGACGTCAATCTCGGAAAGGTCACTGGCCAAACAAATTCAGTCTAAAGACGAGACTGAAAATAAGATGACTTCTTCTTCTTCTTCTTCTTCTTTTATTTAAACCTCGGAGGCAGTACCAACCTAGAATTCTTCCACTGCTGCTTAACATCCTTATTTGCTAAAGATATTTCATATTTTCTTGTAAATTCACTATTTTAAAGACTCTGTAGTTACAGTCTATTCTTGTGTAAGCTATTTGGAGTGAGTCTGTGTTTAGATGACTTTTTTTGTGGTTCTGTTTTCATAACTACGTTTTTGCCCAGGACTCGATTTAGAAATTGTTCCACATGCTGGTGGTGATTGAAGAACACTTGCTTGGTTGTGACAAAGCAATGAGCCCAGGTGTTACGGAGAGAAAGAGAGAAAAAAAGAGGAGAGAGGGCTGTAGAGAAGGAGTGAGTGAGAAAAAGAGAGATAAAGTTTTCAGAAAACAGAAAATAGGAAAGTTCACATATCTTCTTGTAATATTTGTTTCTTTTTTCACTTCTTCTAGTTTTCTGAAGATTAAAACTATGACACAATGTACTGTAAAAAACAAAACAAACAAACAAACAAACAAAAAAAATCCACTGTATCACCACAAAGAGCTTAGATTAGGTTAGGTCTCCAGATACAGTGTGACTTGGGATGTAGCCTAAATCTTATCTTTCATAAAAATAGAGTTGGATATCTTAACATTCTATTAATTTTACAAGATTTAATATGATTTTTGCCAAAACTGAGGTGTGGCATCCTCCAACCTTAAAACGAGGCCTGAGTATGCCATTATTTGTAGAGCACATTGAAATTGAAATGGAAAAATTGATAAAACAGAGAGAGAGAGAGAGAGAGAGGGAGAGAGAGAGAGAGAGTGAGTGCAGATCTGCCACATTAGGTTTAGTTGTAAAATATAAAAACCCAAGCGTGTTTCTTCTCCCATTATCATGCTCCAATTTGCCCATCGGTGTTTTATAAGGCTCGTGCTCTTCTGACTGAACCGACTCTGAAATGACTTTTGATTGCAACTTACTTTAGCCTGTTAATGTAAGCTATTACCGAGCTCACATGTTACTATAGCAACAAAGGTGATGGAGTGTACAGGGAGAGCGGAGTGATAGATTGCCTGTGCATGCTGTGTCATATCTAATTAACTCAAACACACTGGACTGCACATTATTCCTGCACTGCACTGCGAATCAATAAACATGCTCACAAAGCAAATACAAAATCCTTTTCTTTCTTTCTTTCTTTCTTTCTTTCTTTTTTTCTAATGCATACAAACTACTGAATGTTATGTTTTTAGTAGGTTCCCATATCTACTATGGATTAATATGTATACATATATAGCCTATGTAATATTGCAATTTGTATGTATAAACACGCATTATTGCAAAACTCAAATCTGATTGGTCAGAAAATGCTCTGTCAGTAGTTCCAGCTGAAAGAAATATCGTTTCTATAGCAACAACTCATTCATTGCGACTGGTATAGTGGATGGTCCATGTAAACAGAATAAATACATGTATAGTCATAGATGTAGTGAAGTTTTCAGTGAGGATTTAGCACTTATGGAAGGAGTCTCCAGTGTCAGTGCATTGTAACACTCAGAGGTAAAGATGTAACTTTGATGTAACTAAGTTTCCGACATGTTTTTATACTCTGGAGCTTCTTAGTAACATGACAAGGTGCATTATTTTGTCATTAATTAAAAGAAAAAAAGAGAAGCTGGTGCTGCTTTCAAATAAGTGAAAAGTGGAACTAACTTGTTTAGTGGATGTTCCAGCATTAAATGTAATGATAAATGGATAAAAACTACAGTGTGTTGTTTGTTACTAAATGAATAATTGTTAGTGTTGGCAAATTGCTGTAGTACCAGAGGAATGCCGCTGATTATTTTGCTATAACGGCATGCTTTTTTCTGTTAACATATTATATAAGCCCCTCTCCATCATTTTTCTTCTTCCCTCTCCCATTAATCTCTCATTCCTATCTTTATGACTTCTTTTTCCTCTCTTTCACTCACATGTTCATCCATTTTCTCACTCTCACTACTTCTTTTCCCTATTCCTCTTTTATCTCCCTCTTTACCTGTTCTCTTTCTCTCACATTTCTGTCCATCCCTTCCTCTCGCACTCACATCTTTCATTTCTACTCTTCCTTTTCAGACCTTTTACTTTATCTCACATTTCTCTCTCTCTCTCTATTTCTTTCTCTTTTTCTCTCTCTTCACCTGTTTGCCTTCTCTCACTTTCCCATCAATTCATCTCTCCCCTCTCCCTCTCCCCTGTTTCCTTTCTACCTTTCCCCTCATTCCTCTTTTTCTTTGTCTCACATTTCTCAGTCTCGCTCCCCCCCCCCCCCCCCTCTCTTTCTGCCTCTTTACCTGTTCTCTTTCTCTCACATTTTTCACTACTTCTTCCCTCTCCCTCGTTCTATTTCATTTCTTTCTTTTCTCTCTCTCTCTCTCTCTTTCACCTGTTCTTTCTCTCATCTCATATATCCACCCATCCATCTCTCCCCTCTCCCTCACTCTATTTCTTTTCTACCTGTCCCTCTCCTCTTCCTCTCTGTCTTTGCTTCCTTTCTTCACCTTTCAGCCTGTCTCGCCACCCTACCCTTCCAGTCTTGCCTCTACGTCTCTTCCTCTTCCACCTACCTCTTTCTCCCTCTCTTTGTTTCTAGTCTCTCCATCCCCCCTCCTCTTCCTTCACCTCCTCCTCCTCCTCCTCCTCCTTCTCTCCGTGTCTGACAGTAGGGAGACTGAGGCGGATCATAGCCATGACACGGCGATGCCTCTAGAAGAGGCAGGTGCTCTATAGACACCATTCACTAGCGGGGGTCTATTCATTCACGCTCAGCAAAGCACCATCTGCTCCTGTTTAGCCCAGAGCACCCACAGCTGACCACAACGAGGAGAAAAAAATACACGCAGCACCCCAACAGCTGTTACCAAACAAAACCCAAACAAAGAGGGCACTGAGAGGTTACACATAAATTTGGAATGAGGAATAAAAACAGTCCATAGATGAGAGGGAGATATAACACACTGTATACACACACGGTGGTTCATATATTAAAGCGTAAATCGTGTAGCGTGTTAAAATGAGCTCAGTGTGTATGTGTGTGTGTGTGTGTGTGAGAGAGAATGAGCTACAATTATCTGATTAGGCTTTTTCAGCCTCAGGCATACAAGACAAAGCAAACAAGAGTATTTAAAAGCAGCTGTACTGGTACAGTGTGATTATCCTAGAGGCAACATTCGGTTGAATTTTAGTAATTGTTGAATCAATGACACTTGTTAATGAATGTCAATACAGATATGTGGAATCTCCGTTGAAAACGGAATTAAAATTGCTATAAAGTCTTTTTTTCCGTTTTTGAAAAAAATATTCACATTTTTAACAGACATACAAGAACTAAAAAGTGGTACATCAAGCAAGGTCTACTGTATAAGAACATTTTGTACAATAATATTGAAAATATTTAAACTTCTTATACATTATTAACGCTTAGACGTCTGTCTTTTTTTTAATGGCTTCATTTCAAGCAGATTTGTTGTTTTTCTTTTTTTTATTCTGCAGAGTCTTATTTGAACCCTGTGTGCTTGCTGTTTATGCTACAACTAACTTCCATCATGAAAATTGAACAGTAAATAAATAGAAATTCCAAGATTGCTGGCCAAATAATTCCTAAATTATTAAGCAATATGTAAGACATGATGTTTCCTGGCGCCGAGGACAACACAGACTTATGTGACACAACAACTTGCCAAAACAAGTCCTGATAAATTTATTAGATTTGTGTCAAACAACTAAAACATCAACTGTAGGTCACAGAAAACCCATCTGTACACGATGTTTGCTTCCTCTCCTGCATTTTGAGGTCAACTATTGTGTTTTCTGTCCATCATAAATATTCATTGGTGTGCTGGAGTTCTGTTGATATGCAGGAGAGAGAGAGAGAGAGAGAGAGAGAGAGAGAGAAATAAAGACTCAGAGAAAGTGATTGAGAGAAAGAGAGAGCGAATGAGATACAGACAGACAGACAGAGCGAGAGAAAGGGACTGAGACAGAGACAGACAGACAGAGAAAGAGACAGAAAGAGATTGAAAGTGAGACAGGGAGAGAAAAAGAATGAAAGAAAAAGAAAGAAAAAGAGAAAAAGAGGCAGAGATAGAAAAAAAGAGACAGAAAGAGAGAGAGAGAGAGAGAGAGAGAGAGAGAGAGACACACAGTGAGAGAGAGACTTTCTCTTTTATTCTAAATGTTCACTTGAACATGACCTTTTTCATAAACTGTTCATTACAAGAGTTCCATCTATTTATTTATTTATTTCTGTCATTATTTTTTATGTTTTTTCAAAGTCCATATCCATGTATCATGCTAATAAAGCAACCTTTGAATTTTAATCACAATTTAAGAGAGCAAGAGAGAGCAACACACACACAGAGAGAGAGAGAGAGCAAGAGAGAGAGAGAGAGAGAGAGAGAGAGAGAGAGAGAGAGGGAGAATCAAAGGTGGCCAGGTTATATTCTGCAGTAATTGAAGCATATTTAAGCATTAAGTGGGACTGCTGAGTGTTCCAGTGCGTTCAGTGACTGATCTTAAACTGTATTAAAGTGACTTTAGTAGCTAGCACATTCTTCTCAAAAGCTGATATTTGCTCGTTCAAATGATCTCTTTGCTTTGAAGTTGAAAAGTATTGCTTCAGCTCAACATTTTTCAAGAATTTGTTTGGGAACTCTTCAAATGTTATGTATAGTTAGAGGTTAAGCTTTTCTTGCTGCTTTCATTCATATGAAATTCAGCAAAATGTCACTTGGTATAATTCCTTGTATATGAATTTCACAAGATCTTGTTTGATTCTTGGTTCTTTCAACTCGAGTACGTACATAGCACTATAAGAAACGTCACATCACAGTACAGGGTTAACATTTTGATCAGATGATCAGTGATCTAATCCCATGCCATGTTATAGACCTAGTTTAAGGGAATCTTCCAGAGGAATAGTGCTAACACTTTTTATGAATCCTGTATTCATAATGCTCTATATGCACATTTATAACATGTTATAATATATAGCATACCTTGTTGCAGTTATATGCATAATGCTTTGTAATGCATCAATATATGACATAACAATGACAGGTTACATAATGCATTACCATATCTGTTCATAAGACATTAACATTCAGACGCTTCATAAAACAGACTCTGGTATAGTATCTGTGCCTCAACGTATAATGCTTTATAACAAACATATTTGGTTTCTCAAAGTGTACTCAAGTGTAAGAAGTATAACTCCTTAATAGAGCATTATTTCATGTCATTACAGTCTTAAATGTCAACAAACTGAGAAAATGCTCTAGGCATTGTAATCACCTGACATAATGCTCTATTATCAGAAGTGTTATATACTTTTATGTACATTTTAAGAAACTAAAGGTGTATGTTATAATGCATTATAGCTTGTAGTACAGATAGAATACCAGAGCTTGCGGTATAATGCAACATAAGACTCTAGAATTTTATTATGAACAGATATTATAATGTCTTATGCAACCCATTGTTATAAAGTCATGCGGTGATTTATAAAAAGCATGCAGATATATACATATATACACTCAGGCTTATGCCAAGCATATTATGTATATTATATAACAGCATAAATGCATGTATAAGATATTTATAAGGCATCAATACAAGATTCTTAAGAAGTATTTTTTAAATATTAACATATTTCAATATGGATAATTTCAACATATTTCTCTGATATATTGTCCACTGGTTGCTCATGTAAATATTACTCACTTGAACAACTTAAAACCCTGTTAAATTTGTTATAATACCAACCGTAGCACTAGCAACCTCATTTTCAGCCAGGTATTAATGTTGACTGAAATGAAATTTTAATATGTCCATCACTGTCAACACACATTTAACAGAATTACAGTCCTGCAGGATTGCAATTATAACTTGGAGGTCATTTACCTGAAATTTCCCAACTGGGAAATAAGATTTCTTTTAATTAAGACGCCACATGAAGGCAGAGTGATGTGGAGATGAGATATTTGTGATTGGATAAGAAAAGATGGTTGGATTATTGATTCAGTGAAACGTCTGGGTCTAAAGGATAAGAATAAAGATGATGACTACGATTATTAAATGGAATTATGTTCAAAATTAGTTAAGGATTTAAAGAAAAGCTTTGTGTAGATAAATCCGTGAAGCATGGGCAGCGTGTCCTTGATTTTTAAATTTAGTTACAGTGGTGGAAATCACAACCCACCATTATAAAAGCTATTATATTTATTAATGAGGTCTTATAGTTATTAACCTGTTCGACCTGAATTCAATCCAAACCTCAGTAACATAAAAACAAGTAATATAAATAATGACAACTTAAATTGAATGACAATTTTATTAAAAACATGTTCTGGAAGTGATAAGTTGAGAAATTAAAAAGCTCCAGGACCTGAATAAATTAAAATTTTATTGTACACATTCAAATAATGTGCTTAATATTTGAATATTGAATATTAAAATAAATCTGGGGTCTTATTTATTTATTTATTTATTTATTTATTTAACTGTTAAATTGGGTCCCTCACTGCAAAAACATTGTAGAATCCATGTCTAGATGATACAGTACAGTTTGATACAGAAGGAATGATGATATTTCCAATCTTCAATTTTATTTTTCTTTACTAAATCTAAATAAAAGCTCCAACTATATAAATAATATAATGTGTGTGTATGTGTACTTTTTCCCCATGCATGTGGCTGTAAGATAAAGCATACTATTTAGAGATTAAATGAAAATGAAATATTTTCTACAAATTTGGACAGTGCGTGAGCAATGCATTGCAAAAAAGATGGCAAAAAACCTTGCCATTGCCATTGTGAAAGTTTTTAAGAAGCGTTGATATCTATTTTGAGGACAAAACACCCGTTTGACGGCCATTGTTTGCTAATGACAGCAATTGTTTGCTTGATTTAACACCATATCATTAACAGCACACAGGTTTTGTGGTCTTGAGACATTACTTTAATTTGAAGAATTTTATTTTGAATTATTAGATATAATTATATGAAATACTAGTCATTTTCACTAGTCCAGCTTTGTTTAAATTGGAAATAATAAATATAATTGAAATAAGCAATTTGAATAAAAAGTTATGTAAGCTTAATAACAGGGTTAGGCAGCACACGATGAAATTGTTCACACACACGCACCATTTTTGTAATTACAGCCTGGTTTTCGACTCAGCTTGCTAAGGCTATTTATCTTATAATTCCTCTTGCACAAATTCTCAGTTCATGATGTTCAGCGGGTTCATCAATCAATGCCAGTTTGACAGCCCCCGGCCCCCCCTTCATCCCCACAGAAAGCTGTCCATATGCATGAATACCTCATTTTTTTTTTATCAGCCATGCCCTAAATTTCTCACAATCACTCCATCTTATGAGTCTAAATGAGCCGAATCTGCCAGGCTTGATAAATGAGATCAGAGCACAAACCCTCGCCGGATGTTTGCTTATTAAACAAATGTCTATATTTGGAATAATAAATGTCCTTGTGTGCTGAGAAATGTAATTGTTATATGAATTAGTGTTTACTGTTTATTACCAAGAGGGATATACAGTATGTGAGAAGATGATTTTGTTATTTCTAGCATTATGACATGCCCCTTTATGGGGTTTGTTTACTTGGATACAGTTTAGGAGAAAAGAAATTGTATATGCAATGCATCATGACTAGCATAAGCTCAGTGAGTGTATTACAGCTGTTCGATTTAGTAAGGAATAAAACCCTTGGGGATGTGCTGTTACAGGAAAATAATCAATGACATGTTCCATGAAACAAGTTCCTGTTCACTTACTTTATAGCAGCTATAAAAAAAGTTGTTCCCTCACTTACTGTCTGTATATATATATATATATATATATATATATATATATATATATATATATATATATGTATATATATATAGCTACCAACCATGTCCTCTGTCCTGAGCACTTTCCTGTGATGGAAACCTTTAAAATTACCATTTTTATCTCTGGCTGACACTGGAGACTCCTTCCATAAATGTAAAACCATCAAACGTTCTGTAAATCTGTTATACAGTATATACACATTTATAAATAAATGTTTACTGTTAAAAGTGCTAGAAAAATAAAATGGAATTGAATTAGCAATGCTTAAGTGTCTATGAAACACCTATTAAATATTAATGCACAGTGTATAAGCTGATCATAAGTAGTGCGAAATAAGTGATTGAAGTGGCCGTATACTGATGATAGTATAAATCTCCCAGACTATTGTGTGTGTGTGTGTGTGTGTGTGTGTGTGCGTGTAGGCTGATCTGTTGAGGATGAAGTGAATGTGTGTGTCTAATGTGAACAGTCGACATGACCTTTTCTTTGGCAAAGACCGGGGCATCTCGCTATCAGAAGCATATCAAAACAGAAACTCCAGCTTTCGGAAAGGTCAGGACACATGTTGCAGAGATGTTTGGTATTAACTTTCTGACAGAAAAAGCCTGTCTTTATGAAGATGAGAAACCAAATGGATAAAGTTAGAGTAGTTATAAGTCTGCGTTATTACTATTAGAAATACTACTACAATATGCACCACTGGTTAAAATATTTGTAACAGCATCATTCAGATATACAGTATTTCTGTAAAAGTTTGTATACCCTTAGGACAGAATAAAAGGCAGAGACATTTATTTTATGACAACAAGACATTCAGTGGGCGGCATGTTGGTGCGGCAGGAGGTAGCGTTGCTGCCTCACAGCTCCAGGGTCCCTGGTTTAATCCTGAGCTTGGGTTAGTGTCTGTGTAGAGTTTCTCTGGTTCTCAATGTCTGTGTGGGTTTCCTCCGAGTTCTCCTGTTTCCTCCGAAATTCCAAAAACATGCCTGTAGGTGGATTGGGTAAGCTAAATTGCCCTTTGGTGTGAATGAGTGTGTAAATGAGTGTGTGCGTGGTGCCCTGTGATGGATTGCATCCCACCCAGGGTGTATTCCCGTATAACTCCCAGGGTTCTTGGGATAGACTCCGGATCTACCGTGACCCTGACCAGGATAAAATGCTTACTGAATATGACTGAATAACAGACATTAGTGTGTCGGGGAACCCAAACGGTCATACAGTATAAGATAAAATATTAATAATGAATCACTGAAATGATAGCAGTTCAAAAGTTTGTATATACCTGTTTGAATGAGATGTAAATAATAACTAAATAATTTCTAATAATTAACAATAATTTTTGATAACTAATATCCACCCTTTGCCTTTATCACTTTCTTTAACTTTTTCCCTATAATCTAAAAAGCAGATTTTGGATCCTATCAGTCTCAAGTTTTAGGGGTTCTTACTAAAATTAAAAATTTAGGTTGGGCTTTGGGGCCATTCATTTAAAAAATCTGGCAAAAGTTTCCTAGGGCCAAAAGAACCCAGGACTGTGCTATATAACAATAAACAATATGTCGAGATACACTTTTCTGAGAGCACCCTGGGTATCGTTAATCGACCGTATCTATTCTTACAGTAGCAGTTTGCTAACTGGATGTTAAAGTATAATATTTATTTGTAATGAAGGTTTCATTTTTTTCCTACTTCGCACTGTCAAAACTTCTCTTCAAAGTATTTTCTATTGATGATTTTGAATTGTTGCCTTGTTGACAGACGCAGTCACATTTCATTTTCTTTGTGGCACCATGGGGGTGCAAACTTTTGCACTCAACTTTATGAAAAGAGCAGTGAAATTGCAGGTAATAACCTGCCAATATAGTGAAATTAACATGATTTTCACACAATCGTAGAGAACCCACGGGTGTCTTCATGTAGTCCGATGTGTAGAATAAAAAACAAACTAGACATCCATAGTGAGAGCAGATAAAGCAGAAAATGGTCTATATGTAAATGTAAATTTAATTTGCCAACCCTCACTCTTCTTGCCTTTGTAGCCCCCACATTACTGAGGAGGTCAGAGGGTGCGTTTCTGGGTCAGTGGCCTCCTTTCAGGGGGTGATGTGGGGCTTTTGTGACAAGGGCCAGGTCGCACACAATAGATAGCAGAGACTCGACAACAGCTGCACTGTTCCCAGCTACACAAATGAGGTGGCTGAGCCCTGATGAACTTTCCTCATTGTTCTCTCCCTCTGACCCCTCTTGCTCTTCGATTCTGATTCGGAAAATTCAAATCATTAGGCTTCATTGGAAGTGACGTCCGGTTGGAAATTGTTTTGGGTAGGGCAGTTGTCATATCTTGTAATTCATTTGACACGGAGCAGCGACCAAGCAGAAACAGAGCAAGGCAGACTGAATCAGTGTGTATGTGCATGTGTGTGTGTGTATTGATTATGCAATGTTGGCTGAGCACTTTTTTTGTGGGTGACATGACTTAGTTAAACATTATCAGCTCTGGAATAGGTGTATGACAGTTACTGATTGGAAGGCACCTTGATAGCTAACAGGGAACATGATCAGCACATTCAGCAAAATGCTTCTTAGAAGGTTGGATAGTAATATTACAAAGATAATTTCCTGAAAACATGTGGTGTAATACTGTGTTGCTTCACTAATGTTCTCAGAAGTGCCAGCATTGCTAACAGGAAAATCCTAGAAAAAAAAAAAGGAGAATATCGAAACAGAATATTACCGTAAAACCTTGTAGTGCTATTTTTTTTGTAGCCAAATATTTGGTGTGATTTCTAGTTAATAATAATAATAATAATAATAATAATAATAATTTATTATTTATTTAGTCATTCATTCATTTATTCATTCTGACCAAAAGAGGCTGAGGCACAGACCCAGAGGAGGTTTGACTGCCTTAATGTGCATTTCTGCCACAGGATCCCTGGTGGTCTAGCGGCTAAGGATCCTGCGCTCTCACCGCCGTGGCCCGGGCTTGATTCCCGAGCAGGGAACCAACCCAGCCACTCGGATTGTACTCTCCATGGCGATCCCAAGCCCGGATAAAATGGGGGTCTGTGTCAGGAAGGGCATCCGGCATAAAACCTGTGCCAAATCAAACATGCGTACCAGTGATCCTCTGCGGTGACCCCTAACGGAAGCAGCCAAAAGAACAACAGCAATGTACAAATCTGCCACCAACTGGTCTGGAGTGTGGAATGTTGATTTTGAGTAGATAGTTAGTTTGTGACAATAACAAGCCAATTACTGATCATCTGGAAGGGCACACTGACATGGCCAATCAAATAGCCCTGTAAGACATTACACACAAATGTTAAGACTTTTTTTAAAAACTTAACATTACTCAACAACTTCACAAAACACTATAACCTAAAATTTGTAGCTGTTTATTTCTAAACACAGTAAAGACATCAGTGTTTAAATAAACCAGTGTTTAGTACAAGGCATACAGGGAGTTTTGAATAAAGTAAATCATTATGTATAATGATTGTAGGTACTTTTATGTTAGAAATATCGATGGTATGTATAGGTAACACTTTACAATTTTGGTCCTTAATTAATGCTTAACTACCTACTAACTTAGCAGTAAGTAATCAAGTGTTACCATAGTAGTTCTTCAATAATACATGATAACTAAAGTGTCATGATGTAGTAACTAATAGGATATTAAATGATTGCTGACTTTTATAACTTTGAACCACTGTGTGATGTGCATGTATCAGTCTCATACACTGTCTTTACAGAAGCATTAATTATTGATGCATGAATGTTACCTTTTATTATTTGTGCCTCCACCAGTAAAGTGATAAACCATTGCCCTTACCCTTGCTATTACCACAGTTGTTTAAAATTGGTTACTAAATGAATATTATTTCATTAGCATTGCTGTTTAATATTTTCTGGAGGAATTAATGGAGAACTGAGTTTATGACGCTGATACATGTAGAAGACACAATGATTCAAAATTGGATGTCATTTTTTGGACGATTTTGTCAGGATCGTAATTTAATGCTAGTTACTAAATCATTAATCTTTAGTCAACATAGTCATTTATTATAATGTTTATTGAAGAACTACTACTTACTGCTAAGTTGTTAACAAGTACTTAAGCACTAATTAAGGATCTGTACTAGAAAGTGTTAATAATGGTAACATTATAAATATGGGCAGTGGATTTTGCATTTATATAAGTGATCATCTGAATCATCTGAAAACTTACATCAAGGTATTTAGTAGATTATGAATCACTTAAATCCATTTAATATTAGATTATAAAATATCAAATAAAATAATTCATTGATTTCTGGATTGTGTGTTGTCAGCATCCAGACTCAGTACACACATGAAGAATGAGGAATGTTTTCCTAATATCTGGGGGATAGTTTCTGAAATAACTCTGCTGGCACAAATGAAGTCTAAAGGAAGGAAAATATTTGTGTTTCCGTCACATTTAATGAAGTGCCCTGGCATTTCCAAAATGCTCCGAGAATGTTTAATGTACAAGGTTTCTGGAATTGAATGGTCCATATCATACCAAAGAAGTTTACAAAGAATTTTTCTGAATATTTAAAAGAGAAACAGGACAAAAGTGGGGCATTTTTCAGCCAAGTGGCCCGTGATGCATTGTTGTGTTCCCTATACGATAAGAAGAAGCGATTTTTTTTTTTCAGAACATAGTCACTGGCTGAGTATTTTGTTGAACTTCATACAATGTTGAAAAATAGGACCCAAGTTGGCATGGCAACAAATCTCCCAGGAAAGGAAAAGGTCATAGTGGCTATAAATTCATTGCTTCAGTTTGAATGAGCTGGTTTCCTATTATCATCTCCATTCTGCTATATATTTTTTCCCATGTTCTCTCTCTCTCTCTTTCTCTCGTTCACTCATGCGATCGTTCACTCACTCTCCTTCCTCATATAAATGTGGTGATACACGGCTCCAGTTCAGAACAAGCTCATGATTTTGATTTTCTGTTTGCAAAGTAATAAACATTGACAGGAGAATGGGCCCTGGGCTCGGGCCTCTAATGAGAAAATGAAATTAGTTTTTCAGCTGACTGCTCAGAAACATTTTATACATTATAATCAAGCATTTATTTGAGTGTGGCTGCCTTCTAATATGTATTCGTGTCTGTGTACGTGTGTTTTGAGAGTCTATTCTCTTGTGTATTTGTGTGTGTTTCTCTTTATTTTTCACAGCATGAGTCCTGCTGGTCTAGTTGGCCTCTTCGTTGGGGTCTTTACACAAAGTGGTTGATTCACTAGATTTAACCATTAAGTATTGTTCTGGTTTGTTTTAAAATGAAACTTATTTGCTTGGCTCCATTTCTTGAATGAAAATGAGCGATCATTTTTATATATTATTTTTAAATCATCTCTACTGTTCTGATCTTTTTTAAATGAAACTTTTATTTGTTTGGCTCTATTCTTGAATGAACATGAAAAAAATATTTTAATCATTTTGAATTACTAAATAATATGTTTTAAGATAAATAACCAAATAATAAATCAGAATTATAAGGGGTTTAAATAATATTTAGCTTAAGGGACCCTAAAATCAGCTACCGACAGAGATACTTGACATTGTATTCACTGGTTTGTGGAAGTGGGAGGTCTGATTTCAACATCAAAACAAAAGACAATTTAAAGACCATCTATGCAAAAAAAAAAATCATAACGGAGAACAGTAGAGATGGCACCGATCCAATACCCAGTATTGTTTTTGGCCCAATACCAGCAAAAAATGGAAAATCATGGATCAGATATCAGAGAAAATGTATCAGATATTAGATCTTGTAACAAATGGCAAAGATTGGAATTGGATTTGGAAAAGAAATTTATTTTTGGAACTGGAAATGTTTACATGTAATATGACTCGATGTTTTTTTCTTTGTTAGGATTGATTTTTATTATATTTCTACTTTATAATTTATTATATTTATTATAATTACAATGCAAGTTATTTTTGTTTGAAAGAATTTAACTGTGAAGTGCTTTATTAGGAAAAAAATTAAGTTTAGTTTTAGGTCTTTTTTAAAGGAAACAGTGTCTGATAGGTATAGGTATTGGCTGATACTTGAGGTTTCAGTTTCAGTATCGGTACTGGAAAAGAAAAAGTGGTATTGTGCTTTCTCACTTAAACACATATTTATGATATTTAACAACAGTTTACTTTTACATATAAAAAAAGTGTGTTTTTGAAATTGTGATGAAATTGTGACAAAATTGTGCTTTGAAGGTGTGAACATCTTGCTGGCATTTTAAGCTGTTAACATTCACATAACATATAAAATGTTCTATTACTATATGTTTTATATTATATTAGTACATATACAGGGACTCAACTCCATAAAACACCACTCGTCTTGTCTGTCTGTTGGATTGGCTGACTTCTGGGTCCTCCATTCCCATAGTTCTCAAAGTGGGATCCAGGGACCACCAGAGCAGTTATTAGCCATTTGATCTAAATGGGTTTAATCCAATAAGTAGCCGTATACGTAGACCTATAAATGTCAACTTGAATCTAATGACCATTTAAATAAAAATGTGTTCTCCGAGTGGAAAGTTCAGAAAGAAAAAGTTCCAAAAAATAGCCAGAATCTTACTGAGCTTAATATTTGCTCATAAAATACATCTGTAAAAAACTGTACCCTGTCATTAAACAGTTAAAGAAGTCCAAGGCTGCAAAAAAGTTTGAGAAGGCCTGTCCTACGCTACAATACATAATGTTGGTTTTTCTCTCACTTTACCTCCTTAAGACAAAATGAAAGAGGTGAAATAATTTATACCAAAATACTTCACCTATGCTCCTCACTGTCATAAGTAATAAAGTCAATGTTGTAGTATATGTTGAATGTAAAATAGTTTTTAAAAATGAAATGGGATACACATTTTCTGTAATAATACCCTTCATACGAGTTCATACCATTCATACCCTTCATATGAGTCAGGTATATATCAAGATCATTGCAAAACTTTAGGCAAAACTTTAGATCTTTTCAATCTATTTTACTGTTTATGTTTGCTTTGTGTGCATGTGGGTTTCTTCTGGGTTCTCTGGTTTCCTTCTAGCATCTAGAAACATGCTGGTAGGTTGAATGGCTAAACTACATCAATCCTTGGTGTGTGTGTGTGTGTGTGTGTGTGAAAAAGTGGATCATTGTCATTTCATTCATAAGATTTTGGAATTCTGTTTGTAAATACATTGCAAAATAGACAGCCATTTTCTTCCCCCCCCCCCACCAAGAACCATGGGGGGTGTAAACTTTTTCACAAAGTTGTATATCAGTTAGTAAATTATCAATCTATCTAGCTATATGCATTATTTCTTTGGATTGGCATCATGTGTTTTCTCTCCCGTGTAAAAACATGATCATGTCTGCATTACGTTTCATATATTCTGTATTCTGTATGTGGCCTAATAACATTCTGGCTCTTTTAATCCATCTACACATCATCTGAAGAGAAAATAAATAAAAAAGATAAATAAATAAAAAGATATAGCGGTTGTGTTTTAGTTTAAAGTGTCTTGGGCTGCATTACTGATATAACAACAAATCTAGGACATCTGTACTTCCACTACAGAGGCTACGCTGTCCATGGACATCAGTCAGACTTTCTAATTTAGTCTGCAGTATCAAAAGATGTGTTGACATTCTGTGTTCATAAGCATTCACAATTCATTATAAGAGTGAACATCTTCAATTGGTTATGAAAAGCATTTTGACAGAATGATCCAAGTCTTCATTATATAACATCTGCATTAAAAAAAGTCTGGCATCATGATCAGTGATATGTTCAGATTACTCCAAGGAAAGCACATGTGTAGTCAATTATACCACTTAGCAGCATGCTTTTAAAAGCCTTTTTGGTTACAATCCTGTCCATGTGGATTTGCGTCCATTTGGTTTCTTAGTCTCGCATCAGCTTATTGGAATGCTGCCCTTCAATAATGTAAGTTTCTGTTTAAAATGTGTATCTGCAGGGAGAGTTAAGCTGACAAATGTCTGCTATATCTCTCTTACTTTAAAACAGTTAACCACAGCAAAGTCAAGGACAATGTGTTCCTGCAGTTACTTGAAAGTCTCCAGCCCTAAGATCCTGAATAAAGTATGAGCAATGAGCAATGATGTGGCGATTTCAAATCACAAAGAGGCTACTGGAAGAGTAACATTGAAACCTGACATATCAATACATAATTGTGCACGAACTATGAATGACTCATAACTACTACACAATCAGTATTTTTGATCCAAGATTTATTTTGTTATGAAATTCTGAGTTGACTTTAAACTAAAAAAATAATAATCTTTTCATCAACATGTTGGTTTATTTTCACTTTGGTTAACAGTCTCCTACAGTGTCAACAAAACTGGTGTATTACCTAGTACCAGTGGTGCAGCGGCGCTTTAGTTCTTTAGTCTGTCCAGATCTCTCACCTCCTCATCTGTACACTCTGCTCAAACAGATCAGCTTCTGAAACTTCAACTTTCATGCAGATTAATCGCTGTCATCATAGCGTAGATCGCTAACTAGCCGAGCAGAATCGCTGTCGTAACTCAGCACCATTGTGTCTAATAGCTGCATTGCATTAAGGAACCTTGAGTCTCTACTATGTTGGATTTTTCATTAAAATGATGTGGAACATTACTGGAAAATGTTTGTAGCTATGCTAGCTATGTCCCCCCTCTGACATCTAACTTCTCATGGAAATAACGAGAATCAGAATCACCAGAATCACTAAGCACATCACAAATATTTCAATATACGTAAATATATGTAATGTGCTCCATCGAAAAAACTGTTCTAAAGATGATATGAATACAAAATGAAAACATCTAGACATGTGTTAGGTAACCGTAAATAAAACCTTATCACAGGCAATTGCCAATATTGCCAATGTGTGGTTAATCCAATATGAAATCAACTTTCCCATTTGTAATTAGCTCATAGTTTTAAGAAACTTTTTTTTTGTGATACTGAGACATAATTTTGAGAAACTGTATTAAAATAATGGCTTCATTTTATCTTTAACTGTCAAAAATGGGCTTAGGTATTTAATACCTGCCCTTCGGTCATATTAATTAATACATGCAGTTATTGTGAAGTGGCTTTCCTGCTGTTATAAATAACACTGTGGGTGACAAATGAATCTATTTGCATTGACTCCATCCTATGTTTTAGATTTTTAAATAGAAAACATCTCATATTGAATATTCATTAAACCAAACATGCAAAACTGATGCGCAATCTTTGCTAACTTGAAATATCTGATCTTACATAGATGCTGTTCTTAAATCCACTTTGACATTTATTTTTTCTTTGCAAGTGTTATCAAGTTTTTGTGTGTTTTGAAGGCGTATACTTTTAGTAAATGTTGCTGTATTCTCAGTTGCTTGTAAAACTCACTCCAGGGCCGTTTTAGTAAAAAATCTCATTTTCTATGTACATGCAAATGACCCAAGGGAAGTGAAAGTCACCCTTGGGAAAAAAACAGGACCAATTAACTGAGCGCACTGATTGAGAGTGAGCCTGTAGCTCTCCACATGAACCCATAATTGTACTCTCGCTGTGTGAATTCATAAAAGTACTTGAATTCTCCCATCAGCCTTCCCATTAACATCTCTTTAGGTCAATCATAAGAGCAGCACCATGTATAAAAAAATTACCTGTGAAATATGGTATAACCTGAGGCATGCTAATCTCTATTATACGTGAGCTATCTAGTAGCACTAACAAACTCGCCTTTAACTCTGACGAACCTTGCATCCCTCTTGAGCCTATACGCTCTCATCCATATGCTCATTCCAGCTGCTCGAGGGATAGACAATTCCCAGAGTTCAAGTGCAGCATGCCTTTACATCAGGAAGTGATAAACAGGGTGTGGCAGTGTGGAGAAAGGAGCAGCTTTCAGTGTAACACCACTACAATGCTCACAAAGGAGCATTTTGTACAGATCTCATAAATTAGTCCATGACTCATAGCAAACTCCACCCAAAAGTGGCATGTGATGCAAAGTGATAGAACAACAACTGATGCCATACTATATATAGCACCATTTCCAAGTATTCAGCCAACTATTTTTCTGGTTTACTTCATCCCATAATGCAATGCTGTCATTTCTTTTTCAAGATAAAAGGCAGAAAATATGCAGCGAATAGGCAGCAATGATATGCAGGTCTGAGTTCATCCAGTTTATCTGTAGTATTCAATCCATTTTTTTGTGAAGTTCTAAAGGTATAAATAAAATCTTCTGGAAATTATTTCAGGAAATTGTTCTGGAATTTTCTTCTTTTTCTCTTGTGAAGTTAATAAGACAAAAAACAAACAAAAAAAACCAAAAGCTTGATGTTACCCAGTGCAATGTCCTCCATTCTAAAAAAATTAAGTTCTTAAAGCTTTACTTCTGACTGTTACAAAGCGTTGACACTGGAGACTCCTTCCATAAATGCTAATTAAATGTCTCCTCACAGAAAACTTCACCACATCAACAATTGTTTTTTATGTTTATGTGGAGCATCTGCCATAGATGTCCTTGTGCAATTTCTACATATATGTATATATATGATAACATATTAGAAAAAGTGCAGTAATTTATATTATACTTGTGATTTGTCAGCCAGAGCTTCTGTCAGAACTTCTTTTATAGAAGATGAATCAACACTTTATAATCAATTCAAGTCGAGAATCCAACAGTGCTGCATGAGTACAAAGCTCTTTAATATGTAACTCTGTGCAACATCTTAGTACTTATTACAGAATATTTGTTATTTATGCTAATTATGAAAGTAATGTATTTAAGTTGCACCTCAGCTCCAAAATTGAGCTTTGATTGGATTGTGGCTGTCCTAAAGCCAGTCTCGGGTGCCATTTTGCTTAACTTTGGCTTTAATCACTAAACGTTAACACATTTTGGGTCACGGTAGCTTAAAATACTCTGCACAAAAATGAAGCAGGGTATCAGAGCGTAATTCTTTGTTCCACGAGCTTGATATTTGACCACTCATTCACACACTCCCACTTCCGAGACATTTTTTCTTGCTTCCCACAGGATCACAGTTTCAATGCATCACCTACTGTATCTCAAACAGATGCCCTGCAAACCTTTCTGAATAATGGATTCATATAGAGATACAGTAAATCCCCTAACTGTTGACAGCTTAATTTAGTTCAGAATTAGGATTAATTGGATAATCTGTTCAGTGTAGTTATGTGTTGTGGTCCAAGCTTTTGGTTCCATTTTGTATAAACGGAGTCTTATATTTTTATTTGCCGTCTTATTGTCCTTGCCATTATTTTTCCATTAATCCATCCTCATCTACTGTTTGTGTTTTATATGTTTAATACACTGATGAAGCACTGAAAATGATACTGAAACCTAATTTTTCACTTTCTATCTTATCTTTGTTTCTACTACATGCATAACACGCAATGCAGCATATATATATATATATATATATATATATATAAAAAAAAAAACAGAAAATAAGGCAAATGTCTTTTTTTTCCCCTCACTACCAGGTGCACACACTTTATATGCAATTTTACAATCATTGCATTCTGTTATTTATTTATCTCTCCTAAATTGAAATTTCCATCTGGTTCTTGCTATAAAGCTGTCTTTGTTTGCAGCGAGATCATTACTCATGATTTTACTTTCTCCGTCCCTCTTGGGGTTTGTCAGGAGTGTTTTATCCAGAAGAGAGAAATGAACACTGAATCGTCGCCCTGCTTTCACCGCATTAGGGTTATTTCGCCCCGCTGTTGCTATGCAACAATGTGAAATGTTGGCACAACATGATTTAGATCGGGTTCAACAATAAAGTCTTTTGCAGTGAATGCACTGATGTTACCACTGTGCTTTTAATGCTGGCAGCAGAATTAACATCTACATTATCATTTTATTTTCTGCTTAAGAAAATCCACATTATAATCCTGCATTCATGTTTGATATTGTTGTATAGTTGTTGACACATTACATATACATTATATACATACACACACACACACACACACACATATATACATATATATATATATATATATATATATATATATATATATGTATATATATATATATATATATATATATATATATATATATATATCCCCACTCACACACACACACACAAACTGATCAGCCATAACATGAAAACCACCTGTCTAATATTCTGTAGTTCTCCCTTGTGCCACCAAAACAGCTCTGACTCATCGAGGCATGGACTCCACAAGACCTCTGAAGGTGTGCTGTGGTATTTGGCACCTAGACGTTAGCAGCAGATCCTTTATGTCCTGTAAGTTGTGAGGTGGGGCCTCCATGGATCGGTCTTGTTTGTCCAGCACATCCCACAGATGCCCAATCGAACTGAGATCTGGGGAATTTGGAGGCCAAGTCAACACCTTGAACTCTTTGTCATGTTCCTCAAACCATTCCTGAACAATTTTTGCCGTGTTGCAGGGTGCACTATCCTTCCGAACGAGGCCACTGCCATTAGAGAATACCTGGTCGGCAACAATGTTTAGGTAGGTGATACATGTTAAAGTAACATCCACATGAATGCCTGGACCCAAGGTTTCCCAGCAGAACATTGCCCAGAGCATCACATTGTCTCCACCGGCTTGCCTTCTTCCCATAGTGCATCCTGGTGTCATCTCTTCCCCAGGAAAGCGACGCACACGCACCCGACCGTCCACATGATGTAAAAGAAAACATGATTCATCAGACCAGGCCACCTTCTTCCATTGCTCCATGGTTCAGTTCTGATGCTCACATGCTCATTGTAGGTGCTTTCGGCAGTGGACAGGGGTCAGCTTGGGCACTCTGATCGGTTTGCGGCTACGCAGCCGGCTGCAATGCACTGTGTGTTCTGACACCTTTCTATCATAGCCAGCATTAACTTTTTCAGCAATCCGTGCTACAGTAGCTCTTCTGTGGGCTCAGACCAGACGGGCCAGCCTTCGCTCCCCACGTGCATCAGTGAGCCTTGGGCACTCATGAACCTCTCGTCGGTTCACTGGTTGTCCTTCCTTGGACCACTTTTGCTAGGTACTAACCACAACACATCAAATTTGAGAACTGACAATTCACTTGCTGCCTAATATATCTCAGCCCTTGACAGGTGCTTCTGTATCTATTGTGGTTACAGTATATAAACATAATGTACTATAGATAGCATTTTACTTAGGTGAAGTATACATAAGGCTACTTAACGTCAACATAAGCCCTTTGTGACATCTCAAACTTACAGTATCATTTATGAAGACATTCCTATACGTGGCAGATATTTCTTAACAAAAATATTTCTTGTGTTATGACTTTACAATTTGACTAGCTGTATGTTAGAATGTCAAGTGTTCACTGACTTCCAGTATGTCAGAGTCACAAAATGGTAATAATGTGACATAATTGAAAAACTGAATTGAATGTCATGTCACTTTTCAGAATTGTCGTGAAAGTCTTATGTATGTTTTATTTAGCCTTATTACATAGGCATTATGTAGCTTTATTATGTTGTTGTGTAGCCTTTTTCTGTACGTGTTATGTAGCCTTGTATAATAGGTGTTATGTGGTCTTGTATTTATATACAGTATGTTCTCATTAAGGGTTTAAGTAGGATTAATGTAGACTTATCAGTTGTCATGAAGGGTCTATGCAGGTGTTATGTAACCTTATTTATATCAATGGCCATGAAGAGTGTATTCACGATTTTATGTAGCTTCATTATGTAGCCATTTTGTAGCCTTACTTATCAGTTGTCATTAAGGGCATATTCAGGTGTTATGTAGACTTATTACATAGGTGTTATGTAGGCGTAATTTCAGCAGTTGTCATGAAGGGCTTATTCAGATGATACTTAGCCTTGTTATGTAGGTGTTAGGGCTAATGCAGGTGTTATGTAGCCTTATTATGTAGGTGCTACAAATCCTTATCATATCAGTTGCCATGAAGGGCTTATGCAGGTGGTCTTTAGCCTGAATATGTACAGTTGGTGTTGTGTGGCCTTATTATGTAAGTGTTATGTAGCATTATGAATGCTACCTTTAAATTAAAAAATGCTACACAATTATGCATCACATCATGCTAAGCTTGCAGGTTCTATGAGCTGTATATGCTAATTGTATCTTTTCTGTTAAACCAGGAAAAAAAACACTGGCTTAAAAAAAAAATTGATTCCTCCGAAACATTTGGTTTTTCTGAATGGATCATTTTTATTTTCTTTTTTACTGCCTGCCTGTAATTGCTTCATGCAGAGTACATTCCTCTTCCATGAAGCCCCACAATCATCTGATATTGTGCCAACACATGAGGCATTTTATTTGGTACAAGCATTGCCGTATTTGACTTTAATATCTTCTTTTAAGGAAGCTTGTTTTTGCTTTGGCATGCTGAGAGGATGCGTGTAAGGAGGCCGAGTTTGTGATGGTGCTTGAAAAAGAAGGGGCGAACATTAATCATGTGTCTCTTTCATTTGCCATGATGCATAAAACACTGAAATCTGTTGATCTGTGCACACAGGGAGGGAGTAAATACGAGTGCTTCATAGCTCATTCCCTGCAGAGTTTGAGGAAGGTTACTGTCTTTCCTCCCATCTCTCAACTGCTTCAAATCAACCCAGTTATTCCCGACACAACCACATGCCAATTAGAGTGCTCTCGCAATAGTGCTGATGGACTTAACAGGCACTTTTCTTAAGTTCCTGCCACTCAGAGTGCTTTTTTAAGTTTAAAGAAATCTATAAACAAACTCGAGCATATGGGGATTTTTTCCCTCTCCTGTGCCATGAGTTGAAACGATCTGATTTATGACGTCTAACTACCAACATAATTTAGGGATTTGTTTAAAGCCTTAGAAGAAGGTGGGTCATTTTTTTCCCCATGCTTTTAAGCTGCATCAGGGTTTCATTTCACATCAATATACATTGGTATGCCTTAAGTGAATGCTCGCTTTTATCAGATATTATGTGAAAACATTAATTCATACCATTCTAGGCCTCATCTTCCTCTTCCTACACATATTTTAACCCTTAATCATTAAGTTATTCTTTTGCCTTTCCATTTAAACATATAGCATACAACCCAAATATTGCAGCACTTGAGTTTAAATCAGCAGATAGCTTTATTAAAAAACACTTTTCTGTACTTAAACTGTACTTATCCTTGTCACTGGGGTGGTACTATGAAGGGTACATGTTTTACATATTTATGAATGTGCATCTTTCACCTTAAAAAATATTTCAAGGGACATAAGTGCACTTTATAGTACTCATCATATAATTATAGCTTTACTCTAAAACGTAAGCAAAGGTTGACCACAAGGACCTTTCCAAGTAGACGATACTGTACATACAGTACTAAAGGTACCACCGCAGTGGCACCCCTATTTCTTAGAGTATACATCCCTGTAAACACTGTGAGCCATGAAGCATAGCATGATTTTTTTTTAAAAATTTTCTACAGTGATGGACTTCGTATTATTGATCTCTTATGTTTATTAGTCTGTTTGACTGTTCACTCGAATTTGTCCTACAAACATCAACTTGGACATGATGTGTTTCGTCACTGGAAAGTTCAGGAATAATATTTAAAAAAAAAAGCTCCAGGGCTCCAGTAAATATCCAGAATATTAATTATGCACATTTGAATAATTAGCCTAATATTTTTAAATAGTTGGATTATGTTCACAATTGAAATCCAACTTTTTGGATTTATTTAATTTTTGCCTGCAAAAAGTCTGAGAACTCCAGCTCCAATTAATTTATCTGAATGTGCCTCATTAAGGTGCCTAATGACTTAAAACAACATTTTTTACTTTAAGTCTTATTTAATGCATCAAAGTTTTTCAAAAGGTTCCAACTCCGAAGCGGTTTACTGGAGATCAGAAGAAAACAGCTATAGTAATACCTAAAACAGAAAGATTTAGAAAACTTTCACAGAACTGAAGAAGGATGTAAGGTGTTTAGGGAGACCAAAACTGACAATGAAAAGCAATTCACAATAACTGCTGAAAGTAAGGGTGTGCAAACTTTTGCAATCAGTTGTAATATGCATCATGAGTCAATTAGCTTTTAAAAATAGGGACCCCATTAACTGTATTTTAAATAAATAAATAAATAAATAAATTCATCCATCCATCCATCCGTAAATAAATAAATAAATAGGGTTACCAAGACCCACTTGGTACAGGTTTGTTTTTCATGAACATAATAGACCAATATTTATTTATTTATTTATTTATTTATTTATTTATTTAAATTTCTGAGCCACTCACAGAACACAGTTTTATTTAAATTTTCATTAAATTCCATTTATTATTTTTTATTATTATTCCATTTTTCCATTTATTATTCCAAAATTATTTATTAAATTAATAACTTTTGAGAACCACTGGCTTATAGAACCTGAAAAAAAAGGGTTGTTATTCTCTCTCTCTTTTTTCACATCCACCAGTATTTTGTCTAGTTCCACTGTTTATACCTGTCTTTGACCTTGTGGTAGAGTATTGGAATAGTTTAACCTCTCTCTCTCTCTCTCTCTCTCCCCTTTCTCCCCCTCTCTCTCTCTCTCTCTCTCTCCCCTTTCTCCCGCTCTCTCTCTCTCTTTCTCTCTCCCCTTTCTCCCTCTCTCTCTCTCTTTCTCTGAGCTTTGTTTTCTTACCCATTCTCTTATCTGATTCACGCACACATCCAAGACTCCATTTACTCTCTCTTAAAACCTCCACTTGTTTCCACTTTTCTTCTCCGATTAAAAGCAGGAGCAGGGCCTCAGCTGGCGTGCCTGTGTGTTTATTATAAAGAGGTCATTGTTGTTTAATGACAGGGCGAGCTGTACAGATCTCAGTGTTGTGTGAGAAAGCTGGTACTGTAGCTTTCTCTGCATCGCTTCACCTGGAGGCTTTTATTCAGCTTTGAGTTTCTTTTTGTGCCACCAGGAGAATAGACTGTTTAATTACCATGAGCTTTCGTGCTAAATTAGTTTAGATGTGATGTTAAATTGACTTCAACTTGTTTGGATTTGATAACAGGAAGAGGAAAACAAAATGCTTGACCATTTACATCTTTTCTGGTTTTGTTTCATTTTAATTTTTTAAAAAAGACACTCATTTTATTGGTGAATTCATTTCTTCATTTTGTTTGTTGTGTTGATTTGAGAGACCCAGTGTTTGAGATCCACATTGACTTGATAGAGGCATGTGAGAACAATATTAGAATCTTATTTAAGACAGTATAAAAAATTAACAAAGGCTTGAGCCATTTATAATTCTCAGCTTCCTCCAGACATTAGTAGCACCAATTTCTCAGATTTGCTCAGTATGAAAATGGACATCATCATTCTAAATGGTGATGATTGTTATTTTTTAATGATTTAAAGGTTCATATATGGCTCTAAATAAGACAATTGGTAGTGTTTTTTTTCGTTTTGCACTGGCATTTCACTGCCATTAACAATTTTGACATGTGCCATGGACTCTGAAACGACATCTGTATTGAATTTGAATGTATCCTTTCCTGATCATTCATCTTTGAAAGTCGATGATGGAAACAAAATGTTTAAACAAGCCATATCGTCAGTTCACTAACCAGACCTGAGAAGTTAAATAAAATAAAAAATCGATTTAAAACATCTGTGAAAACATCTATGAAAATAATACCTCTAGCCCTGTAGCTAGTCTTTGGTCCGATGAGCTTACTTCAGCTAAATAATTTGCAATAATCGCATGTGAATGGATAAATCTTCTACAGAAGCCACACTTGTTCATGTTCAGAAAACTAGAGTCGATGAACTACAGCCAGTTTTTGGTCATATGTTTATCATCTCTGCTGCATTTTTTTTTTCCCCACAAGTACTTGGTTTGGTCTGCTTAAACACTTTGCTGGGTCCACATCCAGACCATGTTCTGCCAGATAATGACCCCTGCTATAAGAGTTTAAATGCTTTATGTTCTACTACAGCTCACTTCATATTTTAGTGCGGTGTCTGATAATTCAAAAAACATTCTCAGGAGCTTATTCCCAGAGGATATAATGAACTCTTTAACTTGAGGCTGCCCTCAAAACCAACTACTTGTGTACTTGAATGATTACCATCTAAATTACTAATTACATCTAATTACATCTTGGCCTCCTCCATAGACGCCTTAGATTAATGTCCAATTTCCACCTTTTTTCTAGCCAAGATCTAAAGATTTCATTCAACATGTATTGTTTTTGTCTTTTATCTTTTGTGTGTGTGTGTGTGTGTGTGTGTGTGTGAAGAAAAAGCTAAAGTGACATTTCCCTGTTTGGCAGAATCAGTGCTGGATAAAGTAGTCAACTTTTTGCTTTGACCTGGATTGCGGACATCTTAACAATTTTAGATATTTTAGAGATTTAGATCCTAAAATGAGTGAAATACTGCATGATGTCTGTCAAGGTTCATTTCTGGGCCTCTTCTAGTTTTCTCTTTATATCCATCCACATGGACTGAGAAAAAATTATTTGGCTAACCATTATACAGGGTGGCCACCTTTCCAATATACCGAAAACTGGACACCTCGATTCTCCAACCCATAATGTAAGGCCAATATTCTATTATACTCACCCTAATGTTTCTTTAAAACATCTCAGAGCTCTGCTTTGTATTTGACCTTGCAGCAGTGGTTTGCTCTTGTATATGACAGTCTGAAATTGAATTGATTGCAGATTTCTGCCTTGACACGACACTGAGACAGGTCATTTCTTTCTTTTTCACTTCTTTTTGGGGATTTCTTCTATCTACATTTATGCACTCTTTTTTCATTTTAGACAGACGCTGTGTCTTGTGGCTTTTGCAAATGCAAAATGCCAATGCAAAATTATACAGTTGGCCTAAAATTGTCAAGTGTGACGTGACAAACAAACCAACCAGCATGATTTTATTGCTTGTTTTTCCCAGACCACAATTTGGTAGAACATTGCGAAAGACAGGCAAATAACAGTTACGACCGGACACCTGGTCACACAGCCTGAAAAACAGACAGCTGGTAACCCTTATTCAGTCTTATTCATTAAACATTGGCTGCCTATTAAGTTCTGCACTGACTAGAAAGTCTTGCTTACAACGTTTAATGTTCTGAATGGTTTTGCTCTGGCATATTGTGCTGATTTCTTGAAGCAGTATAACCCATTCCATCCACTTTGCTCAATATCTTTGCTCAGGTCTACTTTAAATTCCCAAGACCACTTTCAGCTCAGATTTATAGCCTTTAACCTCTAGAGTAGTCTTTTAGATAATATTTGAAATGCAATTTACAAATTCAAATCTTGTAGTACAAATCTTAAAGTGCAATCTACATGTACAAGTCAAAAAAGTTCTATTTAAACTGGCATATTAATAGTTATTGGCTCTATGATTTTTAATTTTTTTTAAAGATTTGTATTACCATTCATAAATATATATTTATTTTATCATAAATATCAGAGCATTTCATTAATATGCTTTAGAATGAATACTTTGTTCAGGATTTTCCATGTAAAACACTTTGGGATTCAAAATGAAATATATAAATTAAATAAATTGCTTTTTATTAAAAAAAAAATCATGGCACCTGGAGTATTTACTTATACACACGGCATTATGGTTGGTTTTGTGATTGGTTTGCCACTGATTAAGCAGACAGCGAGCAAGGAACAAGAAAAAAACACATCTATGTGGTTTCGGTAATTGAGAAATTGACATTATGTCTATTGATACTGTCTCTTGGTTTCTCTATGCCTCAGGTTCTGTCTTGTTTAAAAAAAATCACAAAGAAGGGAAATGAGAAGGATGCCATGTTGGGATTAATTGATTCATAATTCATAACTTTATTTTAAGGTGTAACAGCATAGCACTTCATCTTCTTAACTAATCTTTGGCATACATTCATAGTGATAGTAATTTAATGGAAAAAAAATATCACACTGCTGCACATTACTAAGAACTGACAGACAAATAAATGAATAAATAGCCCAGATTGATGTAGGTCTCAAAAAAGCCTTTTATTTGCTGTACTTCAGAGAAATAGAGGAGAGAAGCAGCCTTCAACTACACACTCTTCATGTAGAATATCGATCTACTCATTGTGGTTATAAATGGAGTCTTTTGGATTTCTACTCTTCTGGCAAAACTGGAATGTTGACTTTGTTGCAGAATCTTGCAGATTTCTTCCCACAAAGATGTAAGCTGTCACTCTCCTGCTGCACCATTTCACCCCAGAGCCTGAACTGAAAGCTATATTTATGTCAAAGCGTTGTTTAAAATCCCACAGCTCTCAGCTTCTGAAAGGCAATTTGTTTTGACACCTCATCGTCTTGCTTTAAGACCAAATGATATATTGAACGTTGGACTTTGTTTCTGTATTGTGTTGCAGACTTGCTCTGAGTTTCCACATGAGCAGATAGTATCCAGGGTCCATCTCTCCATTGACTTAACCTGCAATTAGACCACATTTCTGCTGGCCATTATTTCCATTATAAAGTGCCAAGCCATGTGTTTGTTCAGTCAACAGGGACGATCAAATACCTTTTAACATTTTAACAGTCGCTTGCAATTACATGCAAATCAAAGTCTGATGAGGCTCTTACAAATGAATGTATTCATTTCAACTAATTTGCAAATTCCTCACTTTTTTTGCTTTATTAACAGCCCATTCTGCTATGGAGAGATATCAGTAAACATTACAGCATTGACTAGCTAATGGGCATTCAAACTTATCAATCAAGAAGAGAGAGAGAGTTCATCATCTTCTATCAGATGAGTTACAGGACATGCACTACTCAAAGAATCTGTGCGGAAAATGGCAAAGTTTCAATAGTTCCACAATTTGAAACTAACTTTGGTCCTGAATTTATAGATGTTTAAGAAATTTTATACAGTATATAACATATGATTTGTACAAGTCAACTATTATCTGTTTCGTTTGTGTTTAAGATTTGACATGTGCACAGCCTTATATTTCGTCAACTCCCGAGTGGCACAACAGAAAAGGAGAAAAGTCGGGAGATCGTGAGTTCAAATCTTGACGATGCCACAGCCATCCATGGCCACGAGCCAAGAGAGCAAAACTGGCTGCATTCTCTGGGTGGGAGGGGCATACTTTCTCCCTGTCAATCACAGAGACACAAGGCGATCGTGGGCACCTGTGAGCTCATGTATGCGGAAGAGGGCAGATAGCATGTTCTTCCAGGTGTGTTACGCTGCCTCGTGATGTGGCATAAACTCACAGATGCCGACAATTGGCTCGTGCAGCTGTGATTGACACAACTGGTTGGTAGCTGTCGTATGATGGGGAGAGCTGACTGGCTGGCTGGTGGCTGGGTGCTAAACAAACATGCAGTTCATTATAATAATTGTGAAATGAAAATCTTCTGAAGCAGCTATGTAACCTGACTCTGAATACAAGTAACTTTCCACACATAAATATTTTGAACTTAAGTCGCCCACTCTGAATACATAAATGACTAAGCAGTCTTGGGCTCCAGCCATGTTTAGTAAATTTGTGCAGGCTGTTCAGTGGTATAACATCTGACGTAAATGTTTGTTTATGAGCTGGTGATTTTAAGAGGTGCTGACAGAAGACTATAACCGAGAGTGCGCCGATAAAGGTCCACTGTCCACTGAAGGAAAAAAAACAAGGATGAGTCAAGCGTGCCTGTCCTCTGTTTTTGTTCTGGGCTTCTTTTACTTCAGCTGCCATTAGCTCACAGACAGAGATGGGGTCAGATGAGCCTCGCTTTCTGGCTCGTCGCCATTCGTCTGTGTATGCCGTGCTTATTCGTGTTCGGTTTTGGAAACGAAAATGCACATAAACAATTTTTAGCTTTACAATAATACATATTACAAAAAGCTCTTGTATTTCTCTTTTGCTTGTTATTGCTTGTAAATGTTGTTAATGAACAATCTTGAATGACCCAGATGTGCATCCGCAATTAAACATCAGATTAAACATCACTGTTAGTTCCTTATGTGCTGCTAAACTGGATCACTGTGTGCTTATTAAAAATAATAAGAAGGAGGAAAAAATGAGCAGGATTTTCCAGGTGCTGCAATTTAAGAATATTTTAATCACCCAAAATTAATTTCTTCATATGTTGATACTATTTTATCATATTTTATGAAAACTGTACTCTAGAGTACACGTCATAACTAGAGAATAGCTGACTTGTAATTCCAGGTCTACTCTGTTCACACTGTAATGGACTGCAGTGGGCATTTTTTCATATTTGGATCCTTGAAAATTTGTCTTCTAGAGTTCGTGTGTTGAAAAAAAAAAGGAGAAACAGTTAAAAAGGAGTCAATATTTCATTTAAAAAAATATTTTCATGAAAAAAAAATTGCTATTTTAGTGTGTGCCACAAAAAATATATAAAATAAAATAAAATAAAATAAAATAAAATAAAGAATGCAACGTATAGGACTATCATTGTATTTCTCGCAGCACCACTTTGGTATCTTGCTCTTTAAGAGAAAGGAAAGTGGTTGCAAGCGGTATTATTTTTTTCCAGTCTACAACATAAAATATAATGGATTACAGCATCACATTCATGTGTGGACAATAAATCAACCAATAAACCAAGTAATGCCTGATTCCATAGTGAACTCCTGTTAGTTGGAACATGAAGACAGTATTCAGACAGGCACATGTCATCGATTTGATATAACTCCCATTTTACATTTACATTTATTCATTTAGCAGATGCTTCTATCCAAAGCGACTTACCAATGAGGACAGACAAGCAAAGCATCAAGCAGAGAACAATACAAGTAGTGCTACCATACAAGATTTTTAATTTGAGTGCTGAGCAACATGCACAGAGTAGAGGTGTAAGAGCAGGTGTAAGTGCAATTTTTTATTTTTATTTTTTTGAGTAGGGACAAGTTAGGGGTTAGTTAAGTGTTCACAGAAGAGGTGGGTCTTTTTAAAGTTTTAAACCATTTTAAATGTGCATTTATTTACTAATTTTTCAGTTTCAATTTCTTTCCATTTTCAATACTACAGAGGTGAACTATTTTCCAGGAAACATTTTGAAGCCCATGAAAGACTTGATAATTAGCAGATTTGCCCTTTAAGGTTGGAGTCAGACAACCCCAGCTTAATCGGGCTTAGCAAGGTTGATGAGATTAGTTTATGCACTCAATCTGCATTTTGAAGTCCATTTCTTTTTTATGGCACTAGAAAATTAAAGGAATTAACTTCAAAACCCTGTTTTACTGCTTTCCGTACAGGTAAATAGATTTTCCAGTCATAGATATACTAAGTCACTGGTATCACTTTCTTAGTGTTCATAGGGCTACATAAAACCTACATAAGCTCTTCATGACACCTACATAAACATTTATAAAGTCTTGTTACAATAGGTGTCAGATAATAAAGACTGGGGAGAATGACCAGACTGGTTCTAGCTGACAGAAAGGCTGCTGTAAATCAAATAACCAATCTGTTATTTGAGCAGAAAAGCATCTCAGAATGCACAACACACCAAACCATGAGGTGGATGGCCTACAACAGAAGGGTTTCACTCATCAGTCAAGAACAGAGGTCCGGTTTACATAACATCTGAGTCAAGTGACAGATTTTTGTTGACATGAGATTGTTGACATGAGATTGTTCAATTCCAGCCTTAAACACATTAGAATGTAACGACAACTGACTTTGTAGCTCATTATACCAGTATGTCAGACTCACATAATGGTGATGTGATATAATTGGCTAAGTGAGGTCAACTGGTTAATTGGAAACTTTAAAAAGTTGAGGCTCCATGGTGTCTTCTGAACTTGGCACTTGGTAATAACATTGACATGAAAATGTTACTGCTTTTTAGAAGTTGGATACATGGACTCACTTGCACCCATGTGCATTCGTGTAATTTTCCAAGTAGCTGAGCTTCGGTTAATGTTCACATCAAGCATCAGAATGAGGGGAAAATGTGATCTCAGTGACTTTGACCATGGCAGGGTTGTTGAGGTTACACAGAATGATGCAATAACACAACAATAACAACAACAACAGCATCCAGTAAGTAGCTAATCTGCAAGTGGAAATGCTTTGTTGTTCAGAGAGGTCAGAGGAGGATGACCAGATTGGTTTGAACTATCAGGAAGGCTACGGTAACTCAAATAACCGCTCTGTACAACGGTGGTGAGCAGAAAATCATCTCAGAACACGTAACATGTCAGATCTTGAGGCAGATGGGCTACAACAGAAAAAGACCGCATCTTATTCCACTTCTGTCAGCCAAGAACAGGAATCTGACACTACAGTGGGCACAGACTGACCCAGACTAGACAGCTGAAGATTGGAAAAATGCTTGTCTTCTTTCCAATCTTCAACTGTCCAGTTTCAGTACCCTTAAGTAAAGGGAAAAGAATGGATCACTATTTTTAAATGTCAGGAGTGTCTTGGCTTGAGATATACGATGTTTCCTTGTGTGTTAGTGATTGTGGTTCTAGTTTGTTTGTTGGTGCTGTATCTACCATCATCAGCAGGTAGTCAAATGGCATTGTGGGTAATGTAGGAGAACTTCTCTTTAAAGCTAATTCTCGGGTATCTTTACTATTGTATTGGAAGTTTGTTCCAGGAAAGGATAAAGACATAACCTCTATCAGAAGAGAGCAAACCATCAGTACTTGTGTTATGTACTGTATAGAATTTGCAATTCTGTATATTTATATATTATATTCATAGAATATAAAGCTGGCCACCTTCTCTGTCTTGTTTGTGATGGACTTGATATCTGCATATTGGGCACATGCATGAGCATAAGAGAGATCCTGTCTATATCAAGGTTAAAGGAAACCATTTTCCTTTTTTTGGGGGGGGTCTTAAATGTAGAAGGCACCACTAGTCCAATTTTACACCTAATGAAACCCAAATATCCTTCTGCTTTTACTGGGAAATGGATCTCACAGGGACGCCATCAAATATACCACGACTCCAAAATATCCTAGTAATGTCCTCATTTTCTTTTGATAAACCTTTCGACACAAATGTATATTTTTGCAGATTTGAACAGCAATATCTGTGAGGTCGCTATGGAGAGAGTTAATGGCGCGAATGGGCTTGTTTGTGCGAGAGGCATAAGCAACGGTTTGCCATTCAGCGCTAATGCATTCAATCATTTGGCTGAGCTGAAGGGCTGTGGGTAAGAGGATGCACTGTTGATTACCTGTAGACACTCCAAACACAAAGACCCAGCTGCTTTCTCATGTCCCTGCCAACAAGAGAGCGAATGCTTTGGCCTTGGAGGAGGGAGGGAGGAACATTTTGAAGAAGGGAGAAGAGGGGAAAAAATAATCGAGGAGGTAAAAAAAAAAAGAAAAAAAAAAAGACACTATTCCTGGAATTGCAATTGTGCATAAAAATGAATATGTAGGATTACACAGAGAAATGATGTACTCATACAACCATGCCTACTTTAAGGGTTATTATTGGAAGTATTATACATTAATATGCAGGTAGTGGCCTGACTCACATTTCAACATTGTGGAATAATTCATGCCTGATTGCTTCTGCTTAGGTGCCATAGCAACTGGGGGCAATTTTCTCTCTGAAGATACCTAGATAGCTTTTTGTCTCATCTTTCATTCTTTATGCTAGTAAATAAAGGTTATCTGTCTTACAGGAAATGTAGGATTTGTGCCAGACTCCAATGGACACTAGCATTTTTAAAACTTTTTTAATTGGTTTATTTACCTTCAAAATCAGACCTAAACTGTGGAAATTATGTATATTAAATATTTTCTATTATTTTGATCATCAACATGAAAAACTAAAGACCCATAAGTTAACACTAGATTATTTTTTTCTCCAATTTCATTTACAATGTTTTATCTATTTTTTCTTCATGGTTTCACTCAGGTTGCACCCACACACATGGACAATCAGTTTACTTTTTAAATAGTAAATAGTACTAAAAAAAAGTCGAATTCAATTGAAATGCAATTTTAAGTAATGAATCTGGTTTATATGTTTAACTATTTTATGCATGGAAGGATTAATACTTGCATTCTTTCTTGCACTGAATCTGACACCATTTTTAAAACTCAACACCTTGAAATGAAAGTGATCATATTTAGCACAAAACAAACTGACTTCTTAAATGTTAAATAAGGTTCTTACATACAAGGATGTTGTTTTATACTGAATCAATTTCCCTTTTAAACAGTGTTCTAACATGATAACCAGGCTGCAGTGTTCTGCCGAGCTGATATTTGTTCTCACATCTCAAATTCCAGCCTGTTTAAACAGAGCACCGATGACCTGGAGGAGAACAGATACCTTCTTTATTCTCCTTTCCCCTCCTCCCAATTTAGCTTTCAAGTGTGTGTGTGTGTGTGTGTGTGTGTGTGTGTGTGTGGGGTCATGTATTTATTACTCTATGGCGACCTTCATGATATACATTACTGAACGTGAATACGTTATTCACCAGATTCAGATGATAATGTGCTGTAAACGGATGCAAACAGTAGGAACAAAGTTCGTTTTTTTCTTGCCAGAAATGTTCACAGGATCCTTATTGAACACAATGAAAACTCACTGGAGGTTAGATATGAAGCTTGCAGGACAAACAAAGACCTTGTGGCATAATATGAAGGTGCGTCGCTGTGCAACGAATTCAGGGCATCCCAGTGAATTCAGCATCCTAAGCCACGCCCACTCCGGGTTTACAGGTATTTGGGGCACTAAACAAATCCAGATCCAGATCCAGTTCCATGGCATTGCATTACACCCTTAAAGTACATCTATACAGGAAATGACGATTGCTTTTTAGTGACTGAGGTTAATGTTGGGGTTAAGTACAGGTCCATTTCATTTATCTCTGTTATTAAACGGTACTGTGCAAAAGCCATAGGCACATTTAAAAAAAATCATTTTAAATAATGAAATTAAAAGTATGGCAACACTTGTTATGTTAATGACTTGTTATAACATGTTATAATTATACATTGTTATAACTATTTACCAAATAGCATTACAGTTTGGAGCATTGTTTATAATGCATTTATAAATTGTTAAAATAATGCATTATAAGTAATGCTTATAACACATTATATCACCATTATAGCTTCTCATAATGCAATCTGCAAAATGGGGATACAAATGCACCACTTTTCCTAGGTATAGTCATGCAGTTTTATCTGAAAATTGACTGTTTTTTTTTCTTTCTTTTTTTAACCATTGTGGACACAGACACAGCCACTAAAGACTTTCTCTCTGACTTGTTTTTTCCAAGACACCTTTTGTTATGCTTATGTTTTTTGTCTGAAAAGTAGTCTCTTATTTAATATGTTCCTTTATTTAATGGCCTACAAACATTTCTCTATAACATTTAATTTATTTTTGGAAAAGATTTCCAAAATTTGGGTGACATTGTGGCCTCGCAGTTCCAGGGTTCCTGGTTCAATCTCAATCCTGAGCTCGGGTTACTGTCTGTGTGGAGTTTCATATGTTCTCCTCATGTGTGTGTGGGTTTCCTCCATGTTCTCCAGTTTTCTCCCACCTCCCAAAAACATGCCAGTAGCTGGATTGGCTATGCTAAATAGCCCTTAGGTGTGAATGAGTTTGTGAATGTGTATTCATAGTGCCCTCAATGGGACGACCGTCCCATCCACTGTGTATTCTTGCCTTGCTTCCACCATTCCACCATGACCCTGATCAGGATAAAGCGATTACTGAAGATGAACGGACGAATGCTGAATCTAAAATTTGGGTGCCTAATAATTTTGCAGGGTACTCTGCAAGTCGGTGGAAAGATAGAATTAAGAGAATATGTGCATGTGTGTGGTTTTTGTATGACCAGACTATAGCCATTAACCACACACGCTCACACACACACACACACACACACACAATGTGTTATATTCAGTATAATATAAATATTTAACTTTTTTCCATTAATGCTTATTACCAAATTTCCTGATTTTTTAAAGGAAATATGATGCTTAGACCTTACCATTAACAAATCTACTCACTGAATACTTATCAGGGAAATCTCTTTCAGAAATATTATAATATGAATAATATGAATTAATGCCTTTTTTAAAAAAAAAAAAAAATCAGTTGAATCAGAGATGATGCCACAACAGTAGCAAGTGCTAGCGTCACTGTAGCTTTTATTTGCATTTTGTATATAATTAAGCAACATCACACAAGCAAGAATGCAATTATACTGAATATCGGGACAGCTGTTTCAGCGTAGGCACGAAATCGCAGACTGAGTTCTGTAGCTGATATTCAGTATAACTGCATTATTGCGAGTGTGATATTGGTTTGCTACAAAGTTCTACAAATGAGAAATTAATATTGAGTAACTGACATTTTGGACACGACATGGCCAAATTTTTTGTTTGTTTTTTTGCTCTGCTGGCAGAAATAGATCCCAAAGAAGCTACTCATAGCTAGCTGGCTAGCTATCTCCCAATGATTTGAGCATTCCTCTTAAAAGGTGTTTCTGATGAAGATAAAAAAGAAGAAGGGAAGCCAATTTCATCTGACAGGCTTTCATATTTTAAGTCAGACGTTCTATTAATTTAAAAAAAAAGTATCGTTTGCCGTGTCTGCTGATGATGTCGCTAATTGTGCTGCAGTAACGTTTTAAACTAGGAAGTGGAATTTTATGTGGCGAACGCATAGACAAGCGGAGTGATACACAGTGAAATGTCCCAGTGTGGTTATAGTAAATATATGCACTCTTGGAACGCTGCTTGCCAAATCAAGTTAGTGGTCCGGAACTAACTGTGGTATAATTCTGAATATATACTGTATATTTTTGCAATCCTGGATTCCTCAATGACTTCATTACACAATTAGGCTACTGCTATCACTGGAAGTTCATGATCAAGAGGACAATTTAAGAAATTGCCAGACATTTTCATCCTTTAAGTGTTACTATCTCAATATTTACCACAGGAAATGGTGTAGTAAGTATATGTAATCATTGCATTATTTCACAGTTTGGCATCATTTTCAACTCCATCACTTACTGACACGCTTTATCCCCAATCTGATATAATATTTTCCTGCGTGAAGAGCCAGTTAACACTGTATATGTGACAGCTGGCTATTTTATCCTGGGTAATGTTGCAGCAGTGCGCTGGGATCTGCTGCTGCAGCTATATTCTCTCCATTAATCTGTCTCTCAGTTGCTTGGGAATGCTGAGTGAACAGAGCTCTGATATTTGGTAGCCTTTCTCCTGTCAGCACCTCCCAAAAATAGTCCGTTTGCTTATGTAAAGGCTTCTGTATGTCCACTCGGGGCTCGCAAAACGGGTGCAGGAATCAGACTGGCCGGCTCGGAGAGTCTCTAGTGGAGCATGCCAGCGGGGGAATCAGATATGCTGAGAGGAGCCTAAACAGTTTTGAATGTCATGCATTCCTCTGCCTCAAAGCCGTGGTTTATGAGCATGGCGCAGTAGGTGTGATGAAAGACTCTAGAGCCCTTTTCCTTCCCAGCATGCATTTAAATTTGTTGATTTGAATGCTAGATTAAGATAATGCAACATTTAGAGTGATATCTGTAGTTTTGGGGGTTCTCCTGAGACTAAAATTAAGATGCTAAGAATAGACTACTGACAAAAATAAGTAAGCATAAAAAATAAATAATAAAAAAGTGACAGAGCAAAAAGTGTCAGCGCTTTGTAACAGCTTTTTTTATAGCTTTTTTTTTTTTTACAGGAAAGTCTTCACCACAGCGAGCTTTGTGGTTTCTCAGTAACATTACAAGCTGCATTTTTTGGAAAGTGCCCTCTAGGATGCCCATATGATAGATAAAACATGACAAAATGCCCTAATGGCTGCCCTTAAAATGGTGGAAAAAAAAAAAACATGATGAAATGCACTTTAGGGTTCCACTATGTACTAGAAAACATGAAGTGCCATCTAGCCTGCCCTTCCAGTGGAGAAAACATGATGCCATGCCCTATAGGGTTCCCCTTTGCATGAGGAAACATTTTATGTGTCCCTTTAACCTTCGCTACATGCGAGAAAATCAGATGAAGCCTTCTAGGGTGGTGCTACGTGTAAGAAAACATTATGAAGTGCCCTCTGTGGTGACCTTGCAGTGGAGAATACATGATGAAGTGCTCCATAGAATTTACCAACGTGCAAGGAAAACATGGTGAAGTGGGGAAAATGAGATGTAGTGCCATAATGGCTGTCCTTCAAATGAAAAAGAATGAATGAAATGCCCTCTAGGGTGGCACTATGTGCAAGAAAACATTATGAAGTGCCTTCTAGGATGCCTTTCCAGTGAATATATGATGCCTTGCCCTGTAGGATTCCCCTACATGCGAGGAAACATGAAGTGCCCTGGCGGATGCCCTTCCAGTGGAACAAACATGATGAAGAAGTGCCCTAATGGCTGTCCTTAAAATGGAAAAAAGTGATAAAATGCATGCTATGGTGCCGCTATGTGGGAGAAAATATGTCGTGCCCTCTAGGGTGCCTTCCTGTGGAGAATACGTGATGCTATGCCCTATAGGCTTCCCCTACATGCGAGGGAAAAGCCCCTGAACCACAGCCATTTATTATTTTCCCAAAACAGCACACTGCTGAGTGTTTTATTCCTCATTCCTTCCTCATGTCTTATGAACCAGTGTGTGAAATATGTATAAAAATGCAATATGTTCTCTTGAACTTTTACATGAAACTATGAAAAAGCATTTAAGACAGAATTTATCTTGTGCATAGTTAATGGAGTTCAGCTAAAATGATTAATATTGAGCCTTGCTGGTTTCTATTTGCATATTGTGGAAGTTTTACATGGAACATATCCAAAAACTGAACATTCAAAGCAAAATCAACATTTCTGACTGTAGTCCCTGGCCTTACTTCTGGAAAATTCTGAAAGCACAGTGCTTAAAAAGGGCACAATCAGAATGCCATGTGCAAGAAGAAGAAAGGAAAGCCATCGTTCGGTGTTGTTTACATAAATCTAGTGACTGTAAATGACTAACATCTCACTCCGTTGCAGATCCTTTGTCAAACGCCTCATTCATTTACGTATCAGTCGCATGAGCAGACAGAAGCTCGCTCTTTTACTTCATGAGCACCATTTTGAGTGATCCTGCATTATTCATCATAGGAAAGACTTCGCTTTGTTGAGCTCTGGGCCTCATGTTGCAGCGCCGGTCGTGCCAAACCTTTTAGTGCGTTGTCTTTGTGACCTGAAGACGCGGCGGCCATCATTGTTCAGCGAGCAGCAGGTGGCCTGCGTCCACGCGCTTTGTTACTCGTGAACTTGAGCTCCTCCAGCATGTTAGCTACAGTCTCAGGGGATGGGTGTTTTTGAAGGCTGTGATCTGCTCGCGTCGTCAACACAACTGTTTTCGTAACGGCTGAATCAGGCAGGAGGTTACGTCACTATTTTATGGTTGGGGATGAAATCTTAAGCCTAGTTGTTGCATTTTACACCAATCAGTTGTAGTTTTTTTTACTTGAGTTCTACTTCTGATGCGTTTATTGCTAGAAACAATACAGAATACAAGATCCTTGCTAGATAAAGAAAAATGTCTCTGTACATTTAAAATGTTTTTTTTTTTTTTAATGGAAGGAGTCTCCAGTGTCGGTGCATTGTAACCATCAGTAAGTTTTCCACGTTCTTCACGACTGTGCTTTACACTTTGTGGTTTCTTGGTAGCATGACAAGGTGCATTTTTTGTTTTATTAACTTCAAGGGGAAAAAAAAAAGGCTGGTGAGGGTACGATTGTTTATCGCTGCTATAATGTAAGTGAGAACTAACTTCATAGATGTTCCAGAGCATCAAATGTACAGTAGTGTTGCATAAAAATATAAAATAAATTTGTTTATTGTTACACAAATGTATACAATTAAGTTTTTTAAAATTAACATTAAATAAACAAATGATTTTTTCCATTTAGAAAAAAAAACAGAAAAAGTGAAAACTTTATTTATTTATTTATTTACAATTTTAAAGATCTTGTCATTTTATTTTTCAAAACTTAAAAAAACTGAATAAGAAATAGCTCAGAAAAGTGCATTGTGACATAATTTAGCACAACATTGATATTATATGGTCATAATTGCCCAGTCCTACTTGGAAGGCCTAAATGAAGATACAAGTAAAATACATTTTTTGATTTTATTGGACCATTTTAGCTATTTTAGATTTATACTATGATTTTACTCTGGTAAAGTGCAAATCTCTCAATATACTGTACAAGTGCTTTCGAGCTCCGGTTACCATATTGTAAAATACCGCTGCATTTCTAAATATTTACAGATTATTGCCAAACAAAACATTATTATTATTTTTTTTAATAAACTATATAGCGGGTATACAAAAGTTTTGGTAAACAAAATGCTTTGTTCTTTGGATAACTAAGATTTTTGAAAGATTTTTGAAACTTTTCATAGTCAGGAAGCCCTTGAACTGTTAAAACAAACAAATGAAATAAAAAGAAAAACACTAAACAACAATCTCCAACTGCCTCAGTACAGACTTATTTTACAATAATATAATAACATAATAATAACCATTTTTATTAAAATCATCATTAGATTCCAGCTGATTCTAACAGTATTTCTAGGCATTATAACTTTGATATTAATGGGTTGTGTTTTCCACCATGACTGATGTGCGTAGTCAATGGAGTACTAAATAAATAAATAAATAAATAAATAAATAAATAAATAAATAAATAAATAAATAAATAACATTGACCTGGCTATGGCTACCCACTTTGGAGAGCCAGGATTTTAGAGTATCTGTAACCTGAACAATCCTTGTTAAATAAAGCTGTAAAACACTCACATGATTATCTCAACCAATCAATGAGCAAGAAGATGTCTTATTTGAGTTCACTATGAGAATCTATTCAATATCAGACATCCTTTCTCCTTCTGAACTTGCAATTAAGGATACAATCTCCTGCAAAAGTACTATCAAAGGTAACGGGAATGAAAATGCCGAGAGTAAGTGAGATGGATGCGGCTTGTTGTGTTTGTGACTTGAAAAGGCTGTCTCTGATAACTACTATTACTGTGAGTTAATGTGTTACAGAGGCCCTGCAGCTGACAGAGAGCCTTAAGATACGGCCGGGTGAAGGATGGAAGCTTAAAAATGCTCACACACACACACAAAAGAGGAAAAGCTCAGATTCTTTGGTGCTTTGAGTTAATTTCCACAATCCCAGAAGTGAAAATGTGTACAGAAATCTCCAGAAATCCGATTATCAATAGATTTTAGGATGTGTCTACAGGACTCGTGTGTAATTCTGACAACTACTTTTAAAATGCAACATCTGTTCATTAAACAGGTTTATTTTTGGATAGTGGGAAGTAGGACGAGTTGTATAATTATAGGATTTTTCCTGGGATGTAACCTACATAGAATTATTTGTGTATTATAAAGTGGCTCTTAAAAAAGTCAAAAAGTGTGCTGATAATTCAGAATTCTTTCTTTTCAGTTACACATCTGTTATACATTTTGAAAGATTTTCTTGAGCCACATCATCATAAATGTAAGAGGTGATGTAAGAGGTATGGCTGAAATTAGTACTGATTAATACATATTCTGTAACATTTCCTATGCATTCTACCTTCATAACACATTATATATGCAGCTATAACACACTATGTCATACCTAATATCACACAAACTTGTATAAAAGCTCACAATTTATAAAACATTACTTAATGAATTAATATTAGGTCACATAATGCATTATGATATCTGTTCATAAGAACACTGTAGACACCATAGTGACAGCTTAGAGTTATGAAGCAAAGCTTGCATTATAATGCATTACAACATTCATCTCTACAATGTTTTTATGAACACATGTTATAATGCATTACGTTACCTGACATTACAAAATCATAATACAAAATGTTTATGCATTATAAAGTGTTGTAGGTATGTGTGCAACTGCCTGGATGCTGGGTGGGTGTGTAACCTTGACAGGAACGTATACAGCGGACGCTAAATTTAGGCTAATAAACAGATCAAAAAGGTGTTTTTTAACAAAGAAAATAAATATATTTTCTATGGCGAAGCGTTCTGTAAGAAGACATTTGTGCGACACATTTGGAAGGAGTCTCCAGTGTCAGCATTTTGAAGCAGCCAGTAAGCTCTTTATCTCAGGAAAGTCTTCAGGACAGAGGAGTTTATGCTTTGCGGTTTTGTTTATATGAGAAGCTGTGTTATTTTTATCATATTTAAAAAGAAGTTGCTGAGGAAACTACTGTTTATAGCTGCTTTAATGCAAGCGATAACAGGAACTAACTTGCCTCGTGGATGTGTCGCAACATTAAAAGTAACAATAAATGGTTAAAAAGGATGAAATGTCATTCATTAATAATCCAGGTGTGATTCATTTTTCTATGACATGCCTATAATATGTTGTGTTTTATTCCTTACTTCAATGTTTTTACTGTGCATTTTAATACATGCAGTAAATTTCATAATATATAAAGTTCATGTTGCTTGTAAACAACTTTAGGATAAGCTTTTCAACATTAGCAGCTAATTACTTCACATGACAACACTGAGACAGAATAATGACTATTACTAATTACTTAGACTTTTACAAATCATTGCCTAATTAATTATTAATTTTAAAATTATTATTATTTATGCAATGTTAATAAGATTGCTAATCATTTTAGTCTAGAAAATATTATAATTACATTGTCTTTTTGTTATTGCGATGCAACATTAAAAGATTATTGCATTTTCTAACTGTGGCTTGGTTTAAAGCTGACTGTCTGGGGTTAAAAAAAAAAAATCTAAATCTAGCACACAGAGCGACTCCCTACAGAATAAAGTGTGCAGTTTTGGGAGAGTGCAGGTTAAATCAATTTCGACATTCTGATGAGGTCATGAATTTTAGAGCATATGAAACTGTCAAGCAGAAAAAAAAGGGAGAAAGAAGTAGATAGACAAAAGAGCAAAAGAGATTGTGTTTAATGGTACTTATGGCTGTAGGGAGCAGAAACCTGAGAGAAGAAACTGAGCAAGAGTCGTCATTTTCCCTCTATATCTATCAGAATGATGAAAAGTGCTATCTGCATTGCAGCATATCAAGAGTTCATTTTCACCAGTGCTGTGCTGTTTCACGCTAAAGAATGTGCTACAATGGCCCATCCAGTCAAATGGAACAGATGAAAGACTTCAAGATGAAACAACATGGCTAAAGTTAAATTATGTGCCTACTGAATAATTTATGGATTGTGTCTGTGTGTGTGTGTGAGAAATGGGAAAAGAAAGAACTCTTTTACCTTTCTTCCATCTGAATACATGTTTACACCCAAATCTCTGATTTGATTTTAGCCCATGTGATATTTTTTAGATATTTATTATTAATCTGTCCTCTCTCTACTGCTGTGTGTGCTCGTAATCAGCTGATTAAAGAAAAGGAAAAGAGTGAAGACTTGACAGATTTGAATAGTGGGTAATCAATAAAGAATTGGATAAACAAACATAAGATTAATACAAAGATGAATAAGAAATGAATTAAAAAATATAAAAACTTTACTGTACCCGCAGTGGTCTAAGACCATAGATTTTGTTGGGGCAGGATGATATAGCCTTAAACAATATGAAGTCCAGAGGCTATCACACATGAATGATGCTATAGGATAGAGTCTAGTGATTTTGAGTTCGGAGTCAACAACATTCCGTCATCCAGCTGACAGTCTAGCAGCTCGTTTTGAGATGTTTTAGATGTACATTTGTTTAACTGTGTTCAAAGTAAAAATCAAGCAATTTTTTTTTAGCCCAAAATCATTTCAAAAACCACAGCAAAGACCTGAAACAAGCTAAAAAATTGACAAAGGGAGACACATTTTTCTTATTTTTCTCAGCATGTGAAATACTTGTTTCTCATGCATTTCTGATGTACAGACATCATCCACTCCATAACTCCCATTTCTCTCTCCTGATCTTTGCAATATATCTTACAATAGAAATGATTCTGTACATCATAGACCTACTGTCTGCACTTACACGTTGCTTTTCTGTGAAAGTTTTAGATTATTATTTGCTATAAACAAGATATTGGCAGCTGCAGAACATTTCTAAACTAGCCCAATCTGGCAACCCTGTCATTAACAGTCTTTTCCACTGATCGTCCTACACTGAAAAGCAAGCATGGGGCATAAAGTATCCCTGCCCCATTTGAACCACAGTTAGCACTTGATGCAGTTCACATGTCTGACCACTAGGTGCAATAACTCTATGGAAGCTCAAAATCTAGAAAGATGAGCAAATCAATGGAACATCAGCTTATATCTGTCAAACAGCGACACACTTTAAAATCGTTGTTCATTCAAAAGTAGTAATTAGTTTTTAAACAGAATTTAAAATATATGGAGTTGCTAACCCTAACCCTAGGGTTTTATGAAGATTACTATGCGTTAAACAGCTGATATAAAAATGGTAGGGCTGTTTAATAAATGAAAAAAAATAATAATAATCAGCCAATTCCTATGGCATTAGAGGCATAAAGCACTTTGTGATGCGCTGTTATAGGAAAATAATCAACAGTAACAGTAATGCCACATCGCACCAGGCCACACCACACCACCTCGTTGTTGATCATTTTCCTATAACAGCACACCTCCAAGTGTTTTATTCTGTACTTAAATTTAAGGCACATTTTTTACTTTAACTCACAAATGTACTCGGTAAATATTAAGTAACAGTCACATTGAATTTTTCTTTGCTGGGGAAAAAAATACACTAGACTTTTTTTTTTGTGGAATAAATGTATTTCTCTCTGCCTGTTAGGATTTACTTGGCAAAAAAGGTAAAACTGCAGAGACGACATCAGTAAAGTGCTTGTTGGAGCTGAATTACAATGTACACTGTAAAAGCAGTTTAAAAAAAATGAGTTGCAAAACAGTGCCAATAATCTACATGTGGAAGCTCCTAAAGTCATTTCTGAACTCTGTAATAATACAGTATTTCAATGCAATGTTCAAAAGACCATAATCCAAGTTGTTCAGAATTTTTTTTTCGTAATGAGGCTGAATTGTGCTTATGGATATACTGTGCTTATGGATATACTGTGCTTTGTGGATATACTGTGCTTATGGATATACTGTGCTTTGTGGATATACTGTGCTTATGGATATACTGTGCTTATGGATATACTGTGCTTTGTGGATATACTGTGCTTATGGATATACTGTGCTTTGTGGATATACTGTGCTTTGTGGATATACTGTGCTTATGGATATACTGTGCTTTGTGGATATACTGTGCTTATGGATATACTGTGCTTTGTGGATATACTGTGCTTATGGATATACTGTGCTTATGGATATACTGTGCTTATGGATATACTGTGCTTTGTGGATATACTGTGCTTATGGATATACTGTGCTTATGGATATACTGTGCTTTGTGGATATACTGTGCTTATGGATATACTGTGCTTATGGATATACTGTGCTTTGTGGATATACTGTGCTTATGGATATACTTTGCTTGTGGATATACTGTGCTTATGGATATACTGTGCTTATGGATATACTGTGCTTGTGGATATACTGTGCTTATGGATATACTGTGCTTATGGATATACTGTGCTTTGTGGATATACTGTGCTTTGTGGATATACTGTGCTTATGGATATACTGTGCTTATGGATATACTGTGCTTTGTGGATATACTGTGCTTATGGATATACTGTACTTTGTGGATATACTGTACTTTATGGATATACTGTGCTTATGGATATACTGTACTTTGTGGATATACTGTGCTTATGGATATACTGTGCTTATGGATATACTGTGCTTTGTGGATATACTGTGCTTTGTGGATATACTGTGCTTATGGATATACTGTGCTTTGTGGATATACTGTGCTTATGGATATACTGTGCTTTGTGGATATACTGTGCTTATGGATATACTGTGCTTATGGATATACTGTGCTTATGGATATACTGTGCTTTGTGGATATACTGTGCTTTGTGGATATACTGTGCTTATGGATATACTGTGCTTTGTGGATATACTGTGCTTTGTGGATATACTGTGCTTTGTGGATATACTGTGCTTATGGATATACTGTGCTTTGTGGATATACTGTGCTTTGTGGATATACTGTGCTTATGGATATACTGTGCTTTGTGGATATACTGTGCTTATGGATATACTGTGCTTTGTGGATATACTGTGCTTTGTGGATATACTGTGCTTATGGATATACTGTGCTTTGTGGATATACTGTGCTTATGGATATACTGTGCTTTGTGGATATACTGTGCTTATGGATATACTGTGCTTATGGATATACTGTGCTTATGGATATACTGTGCTTATGGATATACTGTGCTTTGTGGATATACTGTGCTTATGGATATACTGTGCTTATGGATATACTGTGCTTTGTGGATATACTGTGCTTATGGATATACTGTGCTTATGGATATACTGTGCTTTGTGGATATACTGTGCTTATGGATATACTTTGCTTGTGGATATACTGTGCTTATGGATATACTGTGCTTATGGATATACTGTGCTTGTGGATATACTGTGCTTATGGATATACTGTGCTTATGGATATACTGTGCTTTGTGGATATACTGTGCTTTGTGGATATACTGTGCTTATGGATATACTGTGCTTATGGATATACTGTGCTTTGTGGATATACTGTGCTTATGGATATACTGTACTTTGTGGATATACTGTACTTTATGGATATACTGTGCTTATGGATATACTGTACTTTGTGGATATACTGTGCTTATGGATATACTGTGCTTATGGATATACTGTGCTTTGTGGATATACTGTGCTTATGGATATACTGTGCTTATGGATATACTGTGCTTATGGATATACTGTGCTTTGTGGATATACTGTGCTTATGGATATACTTTGCTTGTGGATATACTGTGCTTATGGATATACTGTGCTTGTGGATATACTGTGCTTATGGATATACTGTACTTTGTGGATATACTGTGCTTTGTGGATATACTGTGCTTGTGGATATACTGTGCTTATGGATATACTGTGCTTTGTGGATATACTATGCTTATGGATATACTGTGCTTGTGGATATACTGTGCTTATGGATATACTGTGCTTGTGGATATACTGTGCTTGTGGATATACTGTGCTTTGTGGATATACTGTGCTTATGGATATACTGTGCTTTGTGGATATACTGTGCTTGTGGATATACTGTGCTTCATGCGGTATACAGCGAAAGCTGTTGAGCTTTAATGTGCATATACGACTTTACAGCAAAGTTTCACACAGGCATCTGTGTGCAGCAGCTGTTCCATTGTAATTGCCCCAAGACTTAATAAACGATGGCCACGGCAGGAGTGCATTATAGATGCGATTTAAATGAGCCAAATGGGAGCAGGCTCTCTGCGAGGGAGTATAGACTCCTCATAATGTGCTGCTTGTACTTTATATCGTAGCACATTAAAGCTACAACTGTCTTCTAGCAACAGATCACTTTCTGGTGCATTCAGGTCACTATTGATATGATCTTCTGTATTTCTCATTACAGGTTCAAAAGTATGGGTCATGTCACATAACGTGTCACATCATGCTTTATTTACATTATACTGCCATATTAGGAGATCTGATCCATCACATCTATCCACTCATTAATTAAACTGCTCTAGAAAGTTCTCTGAACATGTATTTGCTTTTCCAAAGCGTTTATTTTTCTTTTTTTTTGATGACTTTGTTTCTGCTGCTGTGACACAGATGTTAAATAGGTTTCAGTCAATCAGCTAATTAATGATGTACATCGACATAAGCACCAAAACACAGCAGTTCACCCAAAAAAAACCCCAAAAAAAATAATTTTGTATGGCACATTCCACCCTGTATTATACTTCAATAATGTTTTAACAGACCCATATAGTATCAAAAGTACACTGTACATCACATACATAATAAAAATTGCCACTTGTAGCATGAGAACAGGAATGTGTAGTGTAAAGCTTTTTTAATTGGTGTAGCCTTGCCCTTGTTAATGAGCACAATATAGTAGAGGTGAATTTCATGGGAATTCAAACTATGTAGAGAATCATACTGGACTACTAACCAGCAAGCATGCTAACTATCTTGCTAGTTAACTATCCAGCTCACCAACTAGCCTATAGCAGAGTAATTTCTATCAATATACACATATCAAGACCATATAAGGCTTTATCTGACATTTTATTTTTTATTTTAATGTCATTAAGTAATAAGGTTTTCACTCACAAAAACATCAAAACCTTTCAAATTTGTATTTTTCATAAATAACACTAGTTTCTTTTCCCCTCCAAAAATGTCAGATAGCTATACAGGGATTAATAGGTTTATGTGAAGTGGAGCTGAGCCCAAGCGTTATAATTTAATGGAAATGCAAATCATAGCATGACATTAGAAAGAAAGAAAGAAAGAAAGAAAGAACCTCATTCAGGGTGTGTCCCCACTTCGTGTCCATTGTTCCTGGGATAGACTCCGGATAAACCAGGCTAAAGCTCTTACTGAAGATGAACAGTAATGCAGTAACACTTTCTATGAAGATATGCACAAGGAACAATGAACATATACATAACATGTTATAATGCACCCATAAGACATTATAATGCACCCATAAGGTATTATAAGCATTTGCATTATTATTTATGAAAAAAGCATTCATGTTTATAACAGTTTATACAATCTAGTTTTTTTTTATTTTAACAGTATGCATTATAAAGTAGTGTTCATAACACATTATAACATTCAGCCCCATTTTGCATTATGTTCAGTCATAGACACATGAACAAGGCATTAAACACTTATTTGTAAGAAGGGATTGCAATTTGTAGCATTTATGATGCATTTATAAACTGTTAAAAGAATATATTATACTGTAAGTTGTGCTTATAGCACATTTTGGCATTATATCTTCTCATAATTCACTATGCAAAGTGGAGTTTAGTGATATAACATGCTGTGAACACTACTTATAATGCATCATGTTAAAGATCAACAATGCAAAATAAAGATAGCTATAAAGTGTCATGCATTTTGGAAAAATATACCATATAGTGTATAACACCTTTTGAATTTATGAATATGTTTATAGTTCATTATAAATATGATCTCATAAATAGGAGTCCTGCACTTTCTGTTCATTTTGGTAGTTTAAAGCCTTCTGTATATATGTGTATAAATGTGTATATACAGTATGTATACATAAAACCCAATTTATAGCAAGTTTTTTTTTTATTAAATAGTATTTGTAACAGCCTCGACCACCATTTTCCCCACTGTTCTGAAGATGAAACTGTATCGTACTGTGATGCCTTTTGGCGAGGTTTTGCTCCTGAATGCTACTGTAATGTTAACTCGATCCCTTGAGCTTACAAAAGCTCATCTTACAAACTTCACTTGAGCAATAGTAGTGAAACTGACCTTGAGATGGATATGGACGTTCCCCAAAGGGAAACAACAAGGACGACTTGACGAGGGGATGTTAGAAAACAATATCTGGATGCATGATTTGTTTCTGTATTTTCATTCTGATTCCATATAAGTTATGGTATTTCATATAACAATTCCTGAAAAAAAAATTACTTAATATGTGTAAAGAAGGGCTTGTATTTATTAGGGTTATATTATCATCATCATCATCATCATTATAATTATCATTATCATCATTATTATTGTTACTGTTATTGCTCTTATTGTTTTGCTTATATATTTACTGTTGCTTGTATTGTTGATTGCTTATTTATTTATTTATTTATTTAAGGGGGCTAGAAATATTTTAATGTACAAAATATCTAGGCGAGAACATTTTCGGGAAGGCCCTGAACACTCTTAAGCGAATTGAAATTAATTGCGTCTTCATTAGTATTCGTCCCATAGCAGTCAGTGGAATCTGAAAGTAGGACACCACTTTTAATTAACCTATGCAAATGATGTTACATGCACGCAATTTGTATTAGTTTGAATAGCATCGCATGTTCTTCTCGATAAGGATTAGTTGTTTTATTTAAAAAATGTTGATCTCATTGCTGCTGTATCCTCTTTGAGCCACTTCCTTTAGAGCACCCTGACACTGACATTGTAAGATGTTCTCTGCTTTGGAGCTGAAGTAGAAAGCCAGAGCCCACTTTCAGTACTGAGCTGAATTTAATTGGAACAGCTTTGGCAGGTTGGAGAGAGAGAGAGAAAGAAAAGAACAAGAAAATATTTGTTCTCTGGCATGAATGAGGACAGTGAGCTTGGCACTGATACAATGTAAAGTGCACACATTACTAGACAAGCGTAATTCTTAGGACATTGCTGTAATGCATGTTGTTATAATATGCATTTTCTACAGTGCTTATTTTAGTATTTTGTATGAACATATGGAGAAAGGAAATGGTAACCTGAGAGACCTCAAATTCTCTCCATATGTTACTTTCAATTCCTTTCCAAAGGAACGATAATGGTAACAATCTAAACACAGACTGCTCATTGGTACCATTTTTTACAAGTACCTTTTGTTGGTACTCCCTGATACCGAATTGATTATTAGTATTAATCAGACGGATGTTACGGAATATTTTATTTGGCTCTGTGTACATTTCGCCAGTTTAAAAAGTGCACGTGTGTGCATGTGTGTGTGTTAATGCGCTTAGGCTACTATACAAATTCTTTATAACGTTAGATTGGCGATTTGAAATCTAGCTACATTAGCTACCTTGCATGGAGTAGAGTTGCGGTGGAGATGAACGGCTTTTGTTCCATTTTGTTAAAGATCTTCAGTACAGCTGTAAGTAAAGTGTTTTGTTTTTATTGCACCAGAATATCTTCTTGTTGTAAAACTGATAGCAGCTGATCATCAAGAACGACATACTGCTATCTTCATGATCTGCTATTTTTCTTCATCCTTTTGTTTGCAGAAATGTTTTTCTTGCCAGCAATGAACTAATGCTGAGTTTTAGGGTTGATTTATGTTTTATCAGTTGTATTGTAAGCACAGTTTGCAGTCTGCTTTCCTTTGATTGCCATCATTAATCCGATGTCATGTCATCGTGTCATCTTTTCATTAATTCGACAATGTATACTAGGATCACATCACAAAGTATCACCTGATATCGGATGTTGGTATCAAAACATTTTTTATCTTAGAGTATGAGTAAATGAGCATGGTACTGCACTGATACACAATAACAGTACTGGTGTCCCTATGTATGTCTTAAACAAACATTAATCATCCATTTAAAAAGAAAAAAAAAGTCTTATTTACTTCATACATGTCCTGACCCCTGTTTCTGGCAATGACCAAGCTTGCTGGTATTTTTAGACTGATGTGAACCAGCGGAAAATATCTTTTCCAAGTAGATAACAAGATACCTCTGTAAGTCGCTCTGAATTAAAGTGATTTAAAAGGCATGTTATTTGGCTTGGCGTGTCCAGCTACATTACAGTGAAAGGACTGTATATATATGTATTTACCCCTCACCTGATCTCGAAAAAGACCCCTCATCATCCAACTTACAGGAAATCTCCACCCTGAAAGGCCTCAAATAAGTTTATCTTGAAATATCTGTGAAGTGTAGTGTTTCTAATGCTAATTTATTGGTTAGTGCTGCGTTTTTGTGGAAGTTAGCGGTTGTGTGCAACACAGATTACTTTGCTAGTGCACTTACAAGGACGTTTAATAGGAGAACAGAATTTTAATGATCTTAAACGTGAGTTTCGCTGTCATCACATAAAAACAAAAGAGCTTCATTTTTAGTGTTCAGTGTAATGTTAATGAGCAATGCAGCTTAGAAGCAATGTTATTATTTTTATTGCTGTTATTGCTGTTGCAGTTGTTTTTCATTGTTATTGTTGCTGTTATTGTTTTTATTGCTGTTTTTTTTTTGTTGTTTCTTGTTAGTTGTTTCTTTTATTGAGGTTATCATTATTGTTGCTGTACATATTGTTATTATTATTGCTGTTACAGATGTTGGAGCTGTTATTGTTAATGAACAAAACAAAATTTTAACAATCATAAGGACTTTCGCTATTAGCATCTAAAACCAAAAGAGCTTTAGTTTTATTACTCACCATTTTCCAGCCGCGTTCAATGTAATGTTAATGAACGATCCAGATTGGAAGTAGTGGAGTTGTGACGCAAACGTTGGACTCAAACTTCCAGCTAGTTAGCAGTCTATGAGAAGGTGACAAGATGGAGTTGATGGCGGTCTTACCATGCAACACTGAAGGACGTGCAATGTAGGAAACTGTTATTCAAAAAAGACCAAAGAAAAAAAAGAATTTCATTACAAAATAACTCTTGGATGCAATTGCAGATCAGTCCTTCAGGGTGGATTTTTCCCTTTTGTTTGTTTTTGCATGGGTATTAGATTTCACTGGACACTGTTTCCCAGACTCCAGTGACTTTTAAAGTGACATTTCTATTTGAAACTTTGGATAAACTTGGATCCAGGTCCATATGTACATAAAGTCCTCTCATTTTATAGGCATTGGAGTCAAACTGGGAGACAAATCACTCACTCTAACTTACTTTCACACTCTGTATTGACCTCAATTATAGGCTGCCACATGCAATAGACAGTAAGGATGAAGGGGTTGGACAACAGCAGCCATGCTTTAGTGCACTTGTGTTTGGTTTATGTGCCATATAGATGCCATATGTTTATATTGTAAGTGCAATGAATAGTCTTTTGGATTGAGCAGGTAATGTTTTCTAAACAGATACAAATACAGATATGAATACTATACTATACTTTTTATTTTATTTTTTTCACCAGAAATCTTGATTCACCGGGCACCTGGTTGAGACTTGGTGTGCATCGGGACTGGGATCAGACAAAAAAACTTAAAAAAAAATGTTGCAAGAGCAGAAGGTTTTTACTTTCATAAGTGTTTAGGTTACACCCACTTCAGGTTTTAAATCTGAATGCAGATACAAATATCTGGAACGAAACAGACAGATAACGGCATTGCGTTTCTCACGTAGTTTGTTATTATGGTATCATTTCATCACAATAACAAGTTTCTGTATTCTAACCACACAACCACACAAAATGACAAAAACTTCATTTAAAGTGCTTGTAATAGGCACAATTTATGATTGATTTGTGCATTTTTGTCTGGCTAAAATCTTAAACTGCAGATGAGAAACAGTCCTTATTGCTTTATTTCCTCCTCAATAATAGCGATAGTTATTACAACTGGCTGTTTTCAGGAGAAATAAAATAAATACAATTTTCCACTATGGCTACAAACCATTGAGATTTGCATTAAGAGGCGTTCAATGGTTTCCTTTTCCATCAAATATCACATCAATTTGATATCAATATCAATAGAGGGAGAGCGAGCGAAACTAAATGTGTAGCTTAAGCTGTCTTGTTTGATTCCTGCAGGCAAAACTTTACCTTCAATTCCATTTCTGTTTTTTTTTTTTTTTTTTTCCTGCCAAAGGAAATTGCATCAAAAGAATCTGGATTAAAAAAAGCAGGCATTTCAATCAGACCAGCTCTCAGCAGGTTTTTGGTAGATTACTTGTTGCATTTTGAAATCTTTTTACTCATGTCATTTAAAGGAGAAGCTTTATATGTATTTACTCAGAGTACACTGAGGGAACCAGTGGCCTAGGCTTTTCTAATTTAATAAATAATGACCACAGAATAATATTAAGTGTGCAGAAATATGATTGGATTTTCTCTGCATCCCTTCCTCTTTTTTCTTTATACCCCTGGGGCATGTAATTCTGAGAGAGAATTTAATGGCTTTCTCTTTTTTCCCCTCTCCCTTTGAAATCATTTTTTGATGTTATATTAATTCCATGCATGTTACCATGCGATCATTGAAAACATAATTGCAAACTAATGCATCAGACGTTTTTATTCTTTTTTTTCCCCTAAGAGATTAAAGGCAACATCCATATGGAGCTTTATATGAAATCATTTGCTAATTAACTATTTCTTTATATTTAAAGCCTATGTATTGAACAGTTTTTGTTTTTAGCAAAACATATGGCGAGATCTAAATTAAAATTAAAAGCCTGTATTCATAAAGACATCTACACAAACATATCATCAAAAAAAGTAAGCTTACATAAACATTTATAAAGATTTATTGCAACAGGTGTCAGCTGTCAAAGACTTGATTCTCTTAAATTTGATGCCGATTGAATCAAGTGGCATTTTTACAGTGTGATGCATCAAATATTAAAACTGAACCTGTCATAACATTACAAGAATTTTTGTTCACACGTCCTATGAAGGCCATATGTAGCCTTTAATGACCTATGTATACATTCATAACATGTTATAATGCATTCGTGAGGCATCACACATTTTTTAGATTTTTTTTTTTTTGCAAAATATAAAATTAAAAAGTACTATGATTTAATTATACTAAGACCTCTATACTAAACAATACACTCGAATACATGTAGTTCATTACTTTTCACCCCTGACCTGAACAGATATGATATTGCTGTAAGTATTTGGAATAAGCCTTTATAAATGTTTATTAGTAGTCATAAACAGCTTATGTAGGCATCACGTAGCTTTATGAATACTTAATACAACACTGTACTGCCATACTGAGTGCTTTACAATGTGATCTGATACACTGATACACTGACAAGGTCTCGGCAATAATTGTAATCAGGGGTTACGTTAACCGAGAGTTTTTCCATCAGAAAATTCTGAAGGCCGTCCGCCATTTTGACTGATACAAAATAAGGCATTCAGTCTAGGCATGCGTGGTATGTCTCTTCTGCTATGGACATAGAACATAAACTGTTCTAGCAGCGCTTTACCAGCATGTTTTTTCATGTGTTCATGAAGCACCAGTGGCTGAACTGCACAAATCAATAGACCTTTCTCACAACTGTCATCAAATGCAGTGATGAACAGTAGCATTGTGCTTTCTGTCAGATTCTGTTGCTCATAAATTTCAGTACATAAACAGTGTTCAAAGTGGCAGCTGCAACGCTAATGTTCATTATTTATATTCCAGGTTAAGGTACTAGCTACATTTCACACTTGGCCAGCTAGTTAGTTTTAAATTGATCATCTGGCACAGTTGCTAATGAACGCACCAATAAACTAGCTAGCTAGGGTTGGCAACGATGTTAGCTCACTTAGCTGGAGGAGGACAGATGCACAATAGTTCCCACGCTAGCAGGTCCCACGCACACTGCTAGCTTTTTCTGACTTCGTCCCACACACTGCTGGCTTTGCTGAGTTTGTCAAAAAACATTTTGCCGGACAACAGATGTTTGATCTGTGCATTCACATCGAGAGGGTAGAGCCCCGTGTCTTATTCATTTACAGCCAGTGGTTTTCGAGTTGATAGATTCTTTAAATGCTCGCCCTCATCCTGACGAATAGCAGCACAAAGCCATTTTTCCTCACAAGCACGTTGATGGGAAAGGAGTGAAAGCTCAAGTACAGTTGTTTGCATGAAATATTTGTGCATTTAGGGATTCTGTAATAATTGTGGGTTGTATTTTTTGTCATTGTTCACCATTTCACCGGACGTCTTGAAATGCTAGTACATACACTCCACATTCGTAAACATAGAAGTGTGAAAAGGGTAAAAGGTAAAATTATTATCCATAATTTTGACTGATGATTTACTGTAATGGAGTATACACATTGGAAAACAGTTAGTTCTGGGCCACTCATTTGATTGGCGTTCCAGTAGTGACTATAATATTTGGATAGCTGCACTGGGACACAGTTTCACTGTGTGGATCACTTCGCTCTGTGTTCACCACGTAAAATTCCAATTCTAGCAACAGTCCCACTGAATTGAACTACTGAACTGCAGTAGTGTTAGCGATATCATCAGCAGACATGGTAAGCACTACATTTTTCCTGAATACAACTTCTGACTTACATATGAAAGCTTGTCAGATGAAGATGAAAAGGCAGAAGGGAAGCCAATTTCATCAGATGTACCTTTAACAGGAATGTACAATTCATTGTGAGCTAGTTAGCCAGCTAGCCGACAGGCTATCAGTGACTTCTTTGGGAACTATTTTCGCTAGAGGATTGGAAAAATAAAACCTTTGACAATATTGTGTTTGAAATGTCAGTTACTTGATAATTTCTTATTCATAAAACGGTTGTGTAAAAGCAACCTCACACTCCCAGTTGTGGTGTGATGCTGAATACCAGCACGGCTCATGCCTACGGCCGAATCACAGCCATGCTGATATTCAGTATAACTACACTCTTGGTCGAGTGATATTACTTCATTATAAGACCTAATTGTATGCTCAAGGTCATGTAAATGCTGTACCACGTTTTTTTTTAAAATCACCATCTGGATGCAAGAGTATGTCTTTGGCTTCGGGATTAAACTCAAACAGCTTTCCGGTCAATATGAAGATCTCAGTTCTGATTTCATAGTGATCTCCTGCATCGAAATATTCATCTTGTTTGCATAATGCGCTCTAACATGTCTGAGTAATTGATGAAGTGTAGAAGTGTATGTATACCACTAAAGCCCTTTAACACTGACCCAATTTTCTACTTTTCTCACTATTTAGCAGATGGAGGAAAGCCTTGGCTGCAATTAATTAACATAAATTAGAGACATTAATTAGAACAGAAATGTTGAAGAACTCATTAGTCTGATATGGATAACATAGCCATGGAGAGTGAAGCAATTGAACTCTTGATGATAAACAGAGTTGTGCTAACGGAGAGAGGGGAAAACATTCTCATTCTGGCTTAATTGACTGAGCAGAGGACCCACTTTAGTCAGTAAAACAATCTGTAATTACTTCATGCATTTTTCACACTCAAATTACAGTGCCGCTGATTCCGCCCGCATTTATGTCATTAGTTCAGCAAATTAATATGAATATGAATTTAGACAGCGCTGGTGATAACTACTTAGGACTTCATTGCTCCCGTCCCAGTCGCAGCCAAATTATTCATACGCTACGGGTAAAGCTCTGTGCAAGAGAATGTCTTGTAATACACAATGAACAAAGCGACACCAGCTGAGACGTCCCTCACTCACGTGACGCCAGGGTGACTTCCTGCATTTGTCCTCTGCTGTTTAGGGAGTGCGTAATGTAATGTAAGGTTTAAGTGTATGCTCACATTTTAGATAAAATTACAGATAGAGATTTTCACATTTAAATTTTCACTTCTTTTTTTTTTTTCATATGTAGGGCATTTTTTCCCCCCACATAATTCCCCCTCCCCAATCATTCATTTATTTTCACATGATCACATTAACGTGATGTCATACGTGATCACGTCAATTCACTGCCCTGAAATTACAAGTTGAAGTGCACCTTCAGGTTATTTCTGGTGTGCTCACATTTCTCACGCGATTGTGCGAGTAATAAATGTTTAATGTGGAATATATGTGATTTTTTCTGTAAGTGTAAACGGTTACCATCCAGCGCCATCCAATGATGTTTGTGTACGCAGCTGCATATGGCAAAATATACAAACCTTTTTAAAATTATGTATGTGTAATTTATATTCTTTCATATAGAGCATGTTTGATTTAATTTACCCCTACATGTTAATTAATACATTAACTAACATACAAGTACCAACATGTACTTAAGGCGGTCATTATTCATGAATTCTTAAGACTCATGTCGTAGTTAAGGTTAGCTCTTCATTAGTTCGTGATTAGTACATGCCTTAACTCATCATTAGTTCATATTTAAGTAAGTATTAATTTAGGTATTAGTGCATGATTATTTGTGTACTGTTATTGTAAAGTGTTGCTGATTATGCTATAGATCAATATAGATTATGAAAGCCAGTTACAGTGGCATTGGTAAATATGTAAAGTATGTTTCACAGATGACGTGTCATGCCATTCGGAATCTCCTTTTTCCTCCAGTCCATGCTGTCCTCTTTCACTTTGGTACAGGTCAATTTTCTCATCATCTGTCCACAGCAGTTCATCTCAGAATGCTATAGGCATGACCTGTAATTTAGTCTCTCTGTTCATGAGGCTTAGCAGTGCTTTGAACTTGGGAAAGACTCCATGATTACCTTGGTGGTCTTTTCCATGTTTCCTTAAATCCTGCAGAAAATGATTCATCACTTCGGTTATAGAGAAGATACTTGTACTTTATAGCCCTTTGTTGTCTATTAGGTCATTTCTTATTAATGCCTGGTCTCAAAATGAAAGACCACTTTCATCTGTTAAAATGTAGTTGATCTTAAGGTTTTATCTTTAATTATAGCAGTCTTCAGTCTCACACTTGGTGTCATGTTATAGGAAAATAAATGACAGCATGGTGTGATGGGTCCTGATGCAAAGTAGATTTACTGACACCAAAATAAAAGTTGATTCTTTTTCAACACCAGAACATCCCAAAGTGTTTTATTGCTCTTATCACAGCAATTTGCCAACAATTACAATTGTATTACATAACACAAAGACATACTTTTTATCCTTTTATAGTTACATTTAATGTTGTGGAAAGTCTGCAAAACAAGCAAGTTCCTGTTATCACTTTTATTACAGCAGCTGAAAAATTTTCCCTCTCTTGTAGTTAATGAGACAAAAAAAAAAAAAAAAAAACTTGGTTACAGCTTTACTTCTAGCAGTTAAAGCACTGACACTGGAGACTCCTTACAAAAACAAAGATTTATAATGAAAAACTTTATGAAAAAAAATCATTTAAAAAATTCATTCAAAGTGTCTGTATACATGTATACATGTTTTCCGTATACAGCTGTTACTATAGAAACAATAACTTATTAATGATTGCAATAACCCTTTCATGCATAAATTTATACTTGTATCCAGATTCTTTATATTTTACTTGAAAGTGCATGAAATGAATTTTGATTGTCTTATCACTTTAAAAAGTAAATAGATCCATGAGTTAAAAAAAAAGCAATATGCCTGAAACTAAGAAAAAAAAATTATATATTCCAATGTCCAACATTGACATTCTTCAAGTTTAAAATATAAGACCAAAATTTCAGAAAATATTTGAACATATTTAACAAACAAAACAAACAGGAAAAAAAACCCCAAAAATCTAAGTCTTTAAAAATCTAAGGATTTCAGCTGAGTCTGGCATAAAACATTTTTACTCCAATTTTTTGTTATTTATTTTATATAGAAAGCTAGCGAAAAGATTGAGAATGATAAATAGAATAGAAAGTCTGTTAATTTACAGTAATGCTCTCAAGTGATTTGGAGGTGATTCACATCTTATTTCCCTAAAATATAAAACAGAGCCTTAAATTGACTGTCCGTAAGCATGAAAGGGTTAATATAAACCTGTGATTTGAATTACAGCCAGCACTATTGTCAGAGCTTCTATTATAGAAAAATTACTCAGCGAATAAACTTCTGAACTTTGGAGGCAGTGTGGTATAAAGCAGATCATAAAGCTAATAGTACAACTAAAATTAAATGGGATTACAGACCCATAAAATGTGATTTTAATGCTTTAGGTTTGAAAAGTCATTTGTAAATACAGTCAAATGCTTCGTCTGTTGTTGTAGATCACCTTGATTAATATCAGTACAAGCTGTAATATCCATTCATAAACTAATGTTCTTAATTAAAAGTAAAGCAAGTGAAAGCTTGCAGCTTATGCATTCGGACAGAAATTTCTGGCAGTATTAGTTAGATTCGTGGATTTCCGCAGCACATCTGCTACGTAAACCTGTTCCTACAGCAAATTCAGTCGACAGTGAAGAGGAAATGCCAGAGCGTTCATTTTCATAACACTCTCCGTTTTTAAATACTTTTCCTCATGCTGTGGTTCCAGGCTCTGATTGTGTTATGCTGTAATGTGAATCAGGTGGACACTGATTATTACTGAAACAGCTGCATTAAATTACTGACCTCAACATGGTTCTGCATCAGAACACAGGACACAAACAGCACAGAAATACACGTATTAAATTTATTAATCCTTTGGGAGCTGGCTGCTTTCATTAAAATATTCATTGCTTGATTAAAAAAAAAAGTGTTTGATGGACATGGCTAGGATATGTAGTCATTCCCCCCTACATAAAAGGTCATTTCTATTGTATTAAAAAAATGAAAGAAAGAAAAAAGGGGAAAAAAACAGTCATAAACACAGCAGTTCCGTTAGAGCCCAGAAGTATGGGTGAATAAGTATCCATTAGCTGATATACAAATGGAATGGAGAAAATGTTAACAGTTAGTTGTAAGTGTACAAATCCTGTGACAGTCTATTGAATTCCATTAAAATGTATGGTGACACAAAACCCGAGAGACAATTTTCTTCAGAAGAAATAGGTCACAGATTCAATTACAGTCACTGAAGCATGGAGCCAATCTATCATGCCAAATTAAGTGCATTTTAGCAACCTACTTTTCACTCAGAATTTTATAGACACATCTATTCTTTCTACTGAAAAATAAATTATTGCCTTTCCTCCATTTAATTTATAGCTGCTTTAAAATGGTATGCACATTGGAAAATTATTTTCTCTCCTGAAAAAAAAAGCTGTTAACCCTAGCTTCAGGGTTTTATCTCTTGTCAAAGCAAAAAAAAAAAAAAAACCCTTCATCGTCTCTTCGATTCTTATTATAAGTTTCTGAATTGGCTCAACACTGTGGTGATTTAGCCACATCATCTCAGCTGCTCTCAATATAGCTGCACTGAAATGGATTGCAAATTAGTCAGTATGAAGGTATATAAAAGGTATTTATGTACAAGTAGAACCTGCATATGTAGAATTAAACAATTAACCAAACATAGTTTAATATCTATGTGAGGAAATATTATGCTTTGATCAAGTTGTTGAAGAGTGACAGCGAAATGTCAGCTACAGCAAAATGGACATAATCTTCATCAGCTGAATTGATAATCAGATACAGGCTGTCAGATCATCACTAAAACAGAGAAGACCACACACTCTGTACAGATGACAGTGGACATTTAAGTTTACATTGACATTTAAGACCTAAAGACATTGTCATTTTTGCAATTATTTCCCCACTGATGTTAACATGAACAGATACACTATATGACCAAGAGTATGTGGACATGTGACCATCACCATATGTGGTTCTTCCATTGCTACAAATTTGGAAACACACATGTGTCTAGAATGTCTTCGTTTGCTGTAGTTACAACATGTCCTTTCATTTGGAACTAAGAGGCCCGAACCTGTTCCAGCATGACAGTGCCCTTGTGCACAAAGCGAGCTCCATGAACACATGGTGTGTGAAGGTCGGAGTGGAAGAACTTGAGTGTCCTGCACAGAGCCCTGACCTCAACCCCACTGAACACCTTTGGGATGAACTGGAACACCAACTTCAGCCAGGCCTTCTTGCTGGACAGCAGTACCCAGTGGCTGAATGAACACATCCCCACAGCCATGCTCCAAAATCTAGTGGAAAGCCTTCCCAGAAGAGTGGAGGTTATTATAATAGCAAAGGAGGAACAACTCCATATTTGCTCTAGACTCACATTTTTGGTCATATAGCATATCACTGGAGTGAAGAGACGATGATGAGGCACGTGTTTAAATGTCGGCGAATGGCTTACCTCAGGTGATGAGAGATTGATGTTTTTACACATAGGTTAGGTTATAAATGTAGACGTAGGTGTGGAGTCTTTCAGTGGATTTGGAATGAAATCTTTAAATGCATTTTTCTCCCTTTTCACCTTTAGGGATTTTAAAATGCTAGAAATTTACTTCTACTTGAGATATGTAAAAGAGAAACATTTTCGGGAAAACCTGTACTTTTCAGAACTACAGGGTGACAAAAGTCTCCATAGATAGGGGGAATTAACACTTTAGTAAATGTAACTATTTACAAAACGTCCTCTACATGACTGCATTTTTTTTTGTAAACACACTCGGAGTCATCTCTCCCAACTTTGGCTGGCAGTTTGGTAACCGTGTCGTGTGTGATGTGTTTGCCATGTCTCCTGATAAAGTCCATCGCAACCTTGTGACAGCTTCCCGATCCAGAATGATTTCAATATGTTCATCTTTTGTCAAAGATATTATTAAAGACTCTATCTGAAAAAAATATAATATAAACTAAGTATGAAAATTTTTGGAAGACATTTTGATAAAGTGTTAATTTCCCCTCTGTATGGAGACTTTTGGGATACGCTGTAGTAGAAAACATTAAAAAATTGATTTTCCCAGCCTCACACAAATTTTTAAGCATAAATTTCACAGCTGGTATTCAGATACACTGTGTAACCTCTGAAAATGTGCTACAGTCATTGCCCTGTTGCCCCTGTTGGCTGTGTTTTTATTAAACAATCTCAATGTGGAGAATCAGGACCCAAACATAGTTAGATATCTTGTGAGGTTTCATAACTGCTGGTCTCAATAAAGCATGTGGCTCATATTGTATTTAGTTAAGGCCGTGAAATACAACAAACCCTCCTGACTGAGACACACACACACACACACACACAAATTCCAATCACTCATCATAATCATGATCTTGTGATCTAATCAGGTCCTTCTTTCATTTCCTTTGTGTTTGCTGAAAGGACGGTTGCCATGGACGCCTCCAGGGGCCTCGGCTCTTTATGTCCCCAGCATTCGCTTCAGCACCCTCGGCCTCTTCAACTTCATTTCTCTCTCTCATCAAAAGTGCATGAGCAGTTGACGTATGAAGACAAAACTTTGACAAAACTTGTGTGCACATGAGGTGTGCAGATTTTGCAAGTACAAATTTGAGCTATAATTGTGTCTTGGCAAATGTCTTGGCTACATAAATAAGTGAACATGTGTTTAAAAACATAAAACAACAACAAAAAAAAAAGACCAGTAAATATATAAATATATAAAAATATATAAACAGTAAAAAAAACATTAACCAACATAACCAGGATAGATTTATAGATGAATAGTTGGAAAATTTCCAAAATATTTGCTATTTTATATTTAAACACTAATGGATTTAAGAAAAACATTTAAAACAATTTATATAAAATATTTTTTATAGAAAATAATGTTTAATAACAAAAAAGAAAATATATATATATATATATATCTATATATATATATATATATAATTTTTTATACATATATTAGAGTGCATTTTGTAACAACTTTTGAGCTATATATCAGAAATTAATTAAATTTTTAATTATAAATTAAATTAAATCAATGAACCTTATGAGAACATTGAGTTCAAACAAATGGAACTGGTTTGGGATTTTTTTTTTTTTTTTTTTAAAATATGAAGTAAAATCATGAGCAAAAGCTATGAACACCAACACCACATTCTTAACATGAACAAATTTTCACAGATTTGAGATTCTTTCCCTCTTACAGAAAAACCAAATAATATATAATCAAATGACCAGATGGCAGCACATGGGGGATTGCACTTTTTATACTGCATATTTTTCAAATTGTGAATTATGACAAATTATTTAATCTGCAGAAACCAGGCTTGCTCTTAAATATTGCACTTATTATCTGGGTCTGTATCTGAAGCTTGACAATTTTATGCTGTGAAAAAGGAAAGGAGGCTTCAATAATTCATGATAGTAGGAAAAAAAATCCATACTGCATTCATTTGTCGAAATGTTTTGGGTATGCTTTTTAAAAAGTTTTGGGTTCCATGATTTGACTTCACGGATGTGTTCGAGGTTTTTTTTTAATAATTGAATTCATTTCCCTGTATGACTAATCTCAGGTGTTTGTGAAACGTGACCTAACAGATAGCAGCATTAATGATCACATCTAACATTTCTCTTTGTATGATGCTACTGTCTAATGCATACAGCAGCTCAGATGGATGGAAATTCCTCTCTTCTGCAGAACCTCTACTGATGTTTGCATTAAAAGGGGTGCTGCTTTGGCCCAGTTGCATTTTAATGGGAAAGCCTTGGATGACAAATGTGCACCAGCCGTCTGAGCACTCCGTTACTAATGCGATGCAAATAGAACAAAATAAAGGCTTGTGAGAAAAGTCTGTTTATTACACATGCCGCATTGTGATTTCAGCTCAGTTTCTGTTGCAGAGTGTAAACTGCCTGATTGCTGTTTGTTCATTTCATTAAACAGAATTTGTAACTTGGAGAAACCTGGAAATGAAAGTTGTTAATTAAAGCTTGTTTCAGGAAAACTGCAGACTAATCTTCATAGGCAGATCACTGAAACGGGATATAGGAGCATTTCTTTTCACTGAACTGTAAATTTATGCATTGTAAATGTATTTTAGAATTTTTGAACACTGCAGGCTTGTGAAACTGGCAGCATACGGTTCTTTATTGAAATTTTTAATTAGTATTTATAAATCTTTTGGATTGTGTATCTGTTACTTTGTCAATGTTTGACACATAAATGCATGTCCACTAGAATTTTATATTTATCGTTAAATTAAAAAAAATTGATATGGTGAAAGTTTCTGTAAGAAGACAGTTAACATTTACGGAAGGAGTCTCCAGTGCCAGCCCTTTGTAACAATCAGAGGTAAAGATGTAATGTGAAGTTTTCCACCATGGGAAAGTCTTCAGGACAGATGTTTATGCTTATAGTTTGCTGTTTCTCAGCAAGCTATGTTTTTTCTGTCTTAACTTGAGGAATGACCATTTACAGCTGCGATAATGCGAGTGAAAAATGTTACACACTTCAGACTGTGCTGTTATTGGAAATAATTACAATCAGGGTGGTAAAAGTAGCTCTGCTTTGCTTCAGGCTACATCACATGATTGTTTTCCTATAACAGCACATCAGGGAGTGTTTTATTCCTTACACAAAAAAATTTTATGTTTCCTTTTAAATGTTGTACTTTCGGCTGCTCCTGCTAGGAGTCACCACAGGGGCTCATTTGTCTGCATGTTTTTTGATTTGGCACAGGTTTTACAGATGGATAGATGGATGCCCTTACTGACGAACCACTCCCATTTTATCCGGGCTTGGGACTGGCACCGAGAGTACACTCCCAGTGGCTGGGTCGGTTCCCTGCTTGGGAGTCCAACTCGGGCCGTGGCGGTGAGAGCACAGGATCCTTAGACCACCACGGAACTAATGTTTCCTTTTAAATAGGAGTCATCGATAACTTATTGTGCATTTAAATTGCTTGAAAAATGATTTTCATCTTTACAACAAATGGTCAGAAAGTGGAGTTGGATTCAATACAGCTGTGAAGTGGATACTTTGAATTAATTTTTTTTTTTTTTTTTTAAAAAGGCCAGAATCAGCAATAAAGACTGTTTTGGCAAACTCTGTTTTGGCCTACATGCACGACTGTCTGAGCTTTATTTGGTTTTGGTAAATTAAGGTTTGAATGCTGCTCAATGGGCCTCATTTATCAACCTGGATATGAACAGATTTATTTGTAAATACTCAGTATGAGCATTTACATAAGATATTTGGTATTCATGAAAATTAAGAAAAACATTTATATCCTAGTGAGTGTAAATTTACACATAAGACTAATGTAAACTTGACAGACTTCAAATAATTTGCGTGTATTATTGCACTTTTATATCTGGAATACTGTTGGATTTATATAGCTTATTTTTTTATTACACTTATTGCATTTAGTGGACTAGTTGTCATTTTATATTACTGATATTAAAGAAGGTGAAAAATAAAGAAAGCGAGCCAATGCAAACCCATAAATAAAGACAAATAAAACCTATATAATTCAATAATGACAACAGAAATTTCACTGTATAAAAGGAGGATGGGTCAGTCTGTATATGCATACCCACAGGCCATAAAAAAGAAATGCCTCAGCTAATGGAAGATTTAGCACTCGCTTAGTATCATTATACATTATCCCATTTTTATTGGCATAGAAGAGAGTCCAAATAACTTCCACTTCTGTTGTTCAGCCTTTACCCTGATTGTTCATTTCGTGTTGCCAGCTGTCTGTGCTCCTGACCTTTTATGGAGTTTTGTGGGTGTCACTAAATGCAAATGATCTGTGTCAGGAACATGCCTTGCACTCTATGGATTATCAACATACACATGTTAGTATGAAGTTCGGTGTTTCCAAAACGTCTGTAAAACTGGAGGAAAATTTTAGTTCTGTTTGACTTGCACAAACATTTACACAGAACTTTATTAAAAAATAGTTACAATAAAATAAAATAAAATAAATAAGAGGCCCAATGTTGATATGAGCTCACTACATGCACTTAATGGCTTTTCTCTTATCCGGAACCATGGCATCAATCCACCTCTATTTAAGACCCCTATCAATAATAAAAGAGCACTGAATGACACTGAATAAAAGGACTTACATCCCCCACTGGCTTTGAGAGATGAAACCTCATGTAAGGGACAAAAGGTATAAAGAGAACGTCAGGGCACGGGGTAGTAAAAGGACATTGTTGCATTCACCGTACATCCCCTGACCTCTTACTGTTGAGGTCTCAAAGATGGAGAGCTAGAGAGCATGAGTCAGCGAAATTTCAGTGTTAGCATCATCTACTATTACTCAAACTCATGCTCAATGTCAGCAGCATATAAACTCAATATTCCAGTTTTTTTTCCTGCGTATTCCATTTCGGTTGCTATAAAGCCCGATTCCTGTGAGACTCTTCAAACATAATGGAATATGAAATGTGAATATGTTGACTATTTTCTTGCTGCCATTTTGCACAATTATGCGATCTGTTTAGCACTCGAGGTTAATTGCCTTTCTTCGCCGTGTTTGTATAAGACCCAGCTTAAAAGCGACACGTTTACAAATCTGAATTCTAATTTTCTCTCCAGAGAGGGGGGGGGTGGCTGCGAGAGGCATGAAATTTATGCCTACAGAGTGTGTCGTGCAAGGTCAGTGGAGTACAGAAACAAATTAACCACACATCACTTCGGATTAGGCCAACATGACAGCACGAGTGGAAGCGAGTGTGTGCTTTAGAGAGGAGGCATGAATATTATAAGCTTGTGTGTGTTAGTGTTAAGGCTGTTAGAATGTGCAAATGTGTTGGGGTTAATTTAGTGGTAGTGTCAGCCACGGAAGCTCCGCCCACAAATGACTGTGGAATTTTTTTGTGTACGCTGTACGATTTTTCTGTCCGAGAAATCTTAAGCACGTCTTAAGAATTCTTTGTTCATGAGTTGGGCTCAGTGGTTTTCGACGCTCACCATGACCGATTTGATGCCATTGTCATCAAAGACAGCTGATAAATTTTTGACCCTGCCAGAGCTCTTATTAAAATCTTAGGGTGTGAGCCCTACTAGGACATTTGTCTAAAAGCCACCAATAGGAGGGCGGCAAAGGAGGAAGCGAAATGTAAACAAAACACGCTAACAGATAACAGAATAAATATACTGTCCTTATTAATGCACACCATTTTCTGCACGAGACCAGAGATCATAATGCTGATTGATGCCATAAGCAGAATGCAGCGATTTTCTTTAGTCGCAATCCTATCATTAGAGGATCATCGTATAATCTGACATGGAGAACACACATGATCACAGTCTGTTAGAGAATTATAGCCAGGATTTTATTGCATATTCATCTTGTATATTGTGACAAGTATTAAACCAAGAGTGCCGAAATACTGAAAGTGTAAAACTAGCTTTAGCTGACTGTAAGCTTTAGTATCTTGAATGTTGAATTCTGATTGGCTGATTCCCAGTCTGAAAACCAAATGTTAAACATTGACTATGTTTACATGCCAATCAAATTCCGTTTAAGGTCTATATTCGAGTTGCAGCCATATTCCGAATACGATGTTTTATATGCGTACAGGAATCGGAATATTCCTGTATACAGGGTTGTTGTAAATATGCCTATCTACACATCCGCTTTTCCTTTCCCACTGTTATATCCCGGGAGATTCAAGATGCTGCCATTGGTTATAGAGTATGATCAGTTATTAGTTTTATTACTACTTTTTCACACTAATTTAATTAGGAGTTTAATACTTCTCACCATTAAAAATACCCGCAGCACCGCCTCGAAATGGAAAGGGTCGAGTAAGCATCTGTTAAGCTAAGCATCTGTTAGCACCCACAATTCCTTGTGGACTGAGCATGCACATCTCTCTTTTCAGTGGATTTTCTGAAGAAGGTGTTTACATGCAATAAATTTCCGATTAAAACTGGCATATTCCAGGTTTGGAAATCAGAATATTGTCTTAATCTGAATCAGGCCATCAGACTGTGGCGCTTACATGACTCAATACTAATTAGAATATTGCCAAATTCCGATTATCAAAATATTGATGTGCATGTAAACATAGTCATTGTGACACACTGAGCTTTTTGGGGCATTTTAGTCACTGGATTAAAAAAAAAAAAAAAGTTCATGATATTCCATCTTTAAAGCCACAATCAAATCTTCAAAATTAGCTATAATTTTGTGGTGAATTTTGACTACAAAGTATGTGCCACTGACTACTAAAGAAAGAACAATTCCTTTTTCAGTGGAGAGATTTCTCAACTTCTAGCTGATTCGAATAGGGCAGGACTGAACTCGGCAAAGCTTACTTATTCGCATTTCTTTATTTTGGCTGACATTTATCCAAAGGAACATAGTGCAGTTGAGGGTTAAAAACCCAACATTGGCAGCTTATGAATTGAATTTACAACCTTCTGATCGCAAGCCCAAAGCCTTAACCACTGAGCTGCTACTGCCAGAGCTGACATCTACCAGAATTAGCAACAAGAGCATGATTATCACAAAGCTATTTATGATAACCAACTTCAAAAAATTAACATATTCAAGGTCATGGCTCTGTCTCCAATTTCCCTGATTATTAACACCTACAACTAGCTTCCCAACTCATTTTTGGAATTGTATATTGAGAAACCTTGCATCATTATACTGTATAGCATGTTCACTTTCTGTAATGGAATTAGCATCTTATGCTACCAATCTTTAGCCTATCGTTCTATTATTAGAATAGCTAATAGCCTATAAGCTATTGGCTTATGCTGCATTAAGCTTGTAAATGAGAATTTCTGATCTCAGACTAGGACAAACCAAAGATAAACACCCCCTCAACTTATTAGTGGAATTCCTACTCATAGTTGGGAAGGTGTCCTTAACCCTGATTCCAGCATATGGTATCATGTCAGTATGGCTGCTCAGATATCAATAGTAAATAAAGTCATTCTCCTACTGAAAATGACCTCATGTATAGTAGAATTTACTTTAGACCAATCAACATTATTACTTGGTTAAATCTACAACACTGATTATACAGTTTGATGTTTTGAGAAAGTAAATATGATAAGCTCATGATCACAAAATGTTAGCTGATTATCTTGCTAACAAAACACACTCTTTCATGGATAAGTCCATGTTTCCCCCTCCTCCCACTTTGCAGCTCAAATGTACAAGGCTTTGAAATGACATAATTCCAAGCTTAGACTTCTCACTTCCAAATTAAGTCATATGCAACTTCCTGTTTTGCTCCGTCTTATCTTTAGCCTTATTAGTTTATCTTAACCTAGCCTGTTTTTCTTTTTCTTCCCCACTAGGCCTTTCTTGCTAATTTGTGTTTGTGCTATTTAGATCTTTTCCTGTATTTAGCATCATTCTTTTACATCCAAACTGCTTTCATGGTCTGGTTCATTCCAGCTAATATTAGATGATTATTTGAATATTTGCCTTATTCTGATTTGTCTATTTTCTCATTTGCCTATGGTATTTCATTTAAGAAAAAAAATGTTTATTTATATAGTACTTTGCATTTTGAGTTAAAAGCTCAAAGTACTTCACATACAAAAGACTCAATGGTCAAAACAAGGAACTTGTGACAAATTGTGATGAACAAAGTACTAGTGTGGTCTATAGGCATAGTCAGTATAGGAAACACACACACACATACACACTAATATATATATATATAAACCTTATAAAGATCTTCATTTGTTCACTTTTATCAATTATGAAGAACTCCTAACTAATTTTGGGGGTGATTTTGCTGCTAATGCAGGTCTTAACTCATTTGCTAATTTAAAAAATAAAAATAAATAAATAAATTTTCTTATGAGCTAGCATATATTAAAAATCTAATGAAAGTGCTCTCAATTGCACCTTAGAATTCAAACGTTTGCATTTCATGGGAACTGATAACCTTTGACCTAGCCTTTCCTGCACTAAGTTTTTTTTTTTTTTTTTTTTTTTTTTTTTTTGTGTGTCGCTCTCTGTCGGCTTAAATGGTTTCATAATTAGCTGCTGAGTTGAATCAGGTGTTGCAGATTAGCAAAAAAGGCTTAAAAAGTGCAGCCGTGATGGTGGCTCCCCTTGGGCTTGGTATTGCTGATGCCCTGTGAATGAGTGAGCTGCTTGTGGTTGCTCATTTAGAGGGCTGACATTTAGTGTGCATTCTGTTTATTCCTAAAGTCTGCTCTCATTATACAGCTTTAAAGTTCATAACAGATTCAGAAGCCCATCTTGAGCCAATATGCGAGGGTTTTTTTTTTATTTTGCTTGATTGAGTGTTTGTAAATGTTGTAAAGGAATTGTTTGCACTGCAAACAAAGCTAGTACTACTTCAAAGTGTGTTGTAAGTTCTGATTACAGACGTGAACATTCAGAACTCTGTGTATGTATCAGAGTGAGGGAACAAACCACCAGGCTCGCTTCACATCAAACTTTCTGCATTTTAAGCAAATCTAGCCTGATGTGTTTCCCTACACACTAATCGAGGAATGTGGTGCATGTGTTTAGCCATGGAGCTTTATGACTCAGGGAATGAAATAGTATAGCATCATCCAGTAGGATCTGTCCACATTTGTAAATCCCTTAAACACATTATCAGCTTTGATTTGATGTTTATTTCCATTTTAATCTAATATACATATCTTCACCTCCATCATATACTAGTAGGAGTGTAATGCAGTTTCACTATCTGTATAGTGCTCAAGATATCCGTATCTGTATTTGGATTTAAATCCAAAGTGGGTTTGCCCTAAACCAGAAGGCACTCCACTAGGTAGTGGAGTCATCATTTTCAAGTAGCCTGAGCATCCATTCCTGCTTCTCAGAGATTCTCGTTAGAGCAATATCAAGAACGAATGGTTGAATATTTAAGATTCACATGGAATTATCATTTTAACCAGCAGATGAACTGATTAGATTTTGAATTTGATCCAAACAGGGTCAAGGGCACAGCAAGGTCAAATATCTGAAGGAGTTTTTCAATAACTCATTCCTTATGGAAGTATTTTTCAAGATTATTTCCTTATTTCCTTCCTTATGGAAGTATTTTTCAAGGTTATTTCAGCATAAAATTAGTGACCAGAAGGACTAGACTTGTTGGTGTTGAACTGTATACTGAGCTGCCCCTGCCAGCTCAGTGTCTACTACTATACCCCTGGAAACACTGGAAAATGGTAGGGTGGGGGGGAGGAAAACAGGGTAGAAATTCCACTACTGTCAGGATGGTGTGTGAATTCTGGCTCTGACATTTCCTTGATCTCGGCTACATCATTTGACTTTAACTGGTTTCATAACTAAAGATGAGTGTGAGACTGCTTCGTTAATCCTGCTCACACAAAATTTATACCTGTCTGCAATATTTTCTAACAGATTTGAATGATTCCTTCCCAAAATATAAACAAACTAGTAGCCTAATTTAAACCACCACAACCCTGACCAGGCAGTTACTAAGGATGAATGAATGAACGTGTAAATGCAGTGCACAGGGCTGCACATTCGTAACAAACGTGACTTTTTCTTTGTCCCACAAGTTGAGTGCTCACTCATACCCTCAAAGACATTTTTTGCATACCCTCATAAAAACAAAACTAATGTTTATTAGAAAAAATAGACCAAGCATGTACACTTTTGTTGAAAACCTGTTTAACACACTATAGGGTTTAAACTATGGACACAGAATTTAATGGATTTGCTTAGTTCTATGATTATTGTTTAAGTTAATTTATGTTTATCATGACTTCCTAACTTTATGTTAAAGGTGACTTGGGTTCTACGCATACCTTCTAATGAATACATAGATTGAATAAGGTTGAACTTATAAACTTTTGAATAAATTATTTCATATTATGCATGACCGGCTGCTTCTAAAGACGCTGCATTTGTCATTTCTTGTGTTTTGATACGATGCGTCACTGATACTGAACGCATCAATGGGAACACATGGGGGAAATGGTACTTCCTTGTTGCTCATCTCCTCTGCATGCAGAAAGGAAAACTCCTCCATGAAAAATGTTTACATTGAAATACTTGTCATGTGTTTACCGCTTTGGGTGCGAGTTTATTGGTTGGTGCTGTATTTTCATTATTCCTGTGAGAAGTTAAGTGTTGTGTGCAGTCACATTACTAGTGCCGACAAAATAGTGTCTAAAAGGAAGAAAAAAGTAAAGTTCCAGAATGCAATGCAGCTACATGATGCAGTCAATGCACAATATGTAGGCATTTAGTTTGGATTTATGGAGAGCAACAAGTTGTTGATGGATTTGATATATTGATATAATCCTTTAAAATATGCCCCCCCCCACACACACACACACCCACACCCACACACCCACTCACACACGAGAAATGGCATCTTTGCACGGATTTAATGGTCTCGTGAACATTGGCTGAGGTCATGTGCAGGTCAGAGCCAATTTATCTCAGCAAGATGTTGAGAAGATAAGCGAACACACACTAGATGATTATACTGCTTTAACCCTCCAGCTTTCAGTCTGTACTCTTTCTTTCTTTTTCTTTCTTTTCTTTTTTTTTAATGAATGTGTCTATTTTGCTTTTGCTGTCTGTTCAGTGTTTTAAGCTGCAGAGGCTCTTGTTCTACTTCTGCTCACCACATTCAGATAAGAAACTCTTTTAGACACACGTCTCATATTTCTCTCTGTGTGTGTGTGTGTGTGTGCGCACACAATGTGTGCACATGCATTTCTTCTCTCTCGCTCTCTATTTCTCTCTCACTCACTCCATCTCCTCCAGCCTCCCTGTGAAACCACGGAAGAACACAAGCCTCATGGGAATTTCAGCATACTGGCTAAATGACTGTGAAGTCACTTTTATAAAGTCATTTCTTTTAGCAGAAGTAGCTTTGATAACAGAAATTAGCAATGTGTGGGTGTGTGTTTTTTTTTTTTTTTTTTGTGTCTGCTACAATTTGCAGCTGTGTTTAGCCTCTTAGTGTTACTGTGCATTTTGTAATTGGCTTCTCTTTTTTTTTTTTTTCTATTCGGGGAAAGTATAATACTGAAAGTGTGGTGTTTCAAACGTTCACCCTGTGTCCATGTGGGTTTCCTCCGGGTTCTTGGGTTTTCTCCTACCTCCCAAAAGCATGCTGGTAGATGGATTAGCTAAGAAAAATCGCCCCCTAGGTGTGAATGAACATGTGAATGTGCGTGTACGACATGCTTAGTGATGGACTGGTGCCCCATCAATGGTCCCCAGTGTTTCCAGTGCATCCCTGACCAGGATAAAGCAAGTGAGTGAATATAGTATTGAGTGCAATATCAGAACATTATATACACATTATGGGAAAAGAATGCCAAATGTGAAAGCAGCCTTATCAGTATTTGGACTTCTGCCTGAATTCCACAGCTCCATATTTCTACAATAGAATTATATGTTCTAGTAATTGAGTTCCAAGCATATAATTTACTGCAAAGCAAAAACAAAACATCATGCAGATGGTCTGTACTTTTTGCTGTTTTTCTGAGCATTCAAGAAAAAAAATCCTGGAATAATCAGACATGCCATGACATGTTTAACATTCAGAGAGTGAGAATAAGAATGAGACAGACTTTAGTGGTAAATGTAACTTCACCTGTACATTCTGTTCAGATCCAAAATGTCATTTTACATGTTGTTGAAAAGGGGACAATGTTAAAAAGCAATTCTTCCAACATTAAACTTTATTTGCTTGGCTTAGTTAATCCATCACCTTATGAACATAAAAAATGTTGTGGCTGCATACTTCTAACTAGCTAGCAGGCAAAGTGACTGATTTTGTTGCTATGATAAGCTCTTGCTAGCGCATGGGAGACATGTATAACAAAAAGCTAATATCCATGGCATAGTAAGGTTCTTGACTCAATTAGCATCTATAATGATGTGACTCAACTTCTTTTAGGATCAATAGACAACTAGCTAAGTTTTAGCTAGCTAGCAAGCTAGATGCTGTGTAAGATTTTGACAACGTATTGGAAATTTAACAGCAGCTGAACAGTGTATGAGGAAACGTAGAATGTTATTTACTCAAATGCTCATACACTTTACATTTGCATGCTTTTTTGTTATCCAGCGATCTAGATGCTAGTTAGTATGCTGTAAGCTATGATCTTTATGATATTACACTCTCTCTGCCTGCAGGCAGGAAGATATCAAAGAATGGGAAGAGATTTGTGCGTCTATTTGCTGAAAAGTTGTTTATATAAGAAATAAATCACTTTGTGTCATGCTGCTATAGGTAAAAAATCAACAATATGAAGTGGAGTTACTGCTACCACCTTGAAGTAGATTAGTTTCCAATAATACCACAGTCTACGATGTTGTATTCCTCTTAACACAATTTGTCTAGGATTTTATAAATTTTAATTTATTAATAAGTCATATATTTAAAATTTGTAGTTAATGTGGAACATCTGCAAAACAAGTTGTTCCTCTTATCACTTGTTATTCAGCTATAAACAGCTGTTCCCTCAGCAAGCCTCTTTTTTTTTTTTTTCTCAAAGTAAAAACTTGGAGACTTCTGTAGCAGAAAACAAAATTATAATTCTACCTCTGACTGTTACAAAGTGCTGACACTGGAGACTCCTTCCATAAAGGTTAAACTTCTCCTTACAGAAAATTTCAAATTTCCGTTTTTCCTTTGTTAAATAACAATCTAATCTTAGATTATGTGGGGCATCCACCATACAACTCTTTGTGAACGAGTTGCTATAGAAATGATAACACTGGAACATTATAGTCAGAGCTTCTGTTACTAGTAAATTACATCATCTGACCAATCAGATTTGAGAATTAATGATTAATAGAAATAAATATGAACAAAAGATATTTACACTGAATGGATGGGTGGCTTTGTCTGTTTTCTATTTGTTTCTTTTCTCTCAGTACTTCCCCCTTCTGCAAAATGCCAAGTAAATTAAACCTAATGCCTTCCGATTGGATGCAGCCGTAGCCTTCATTATGGCCATCAAGAGCCAATGAGGTATTGCAAATATTTTATTGGCAAATTTAATGAAGCTCTTGCACTCCACATTTATATCCTAGGGTTATGGCTTGCCTTGATAATTTAATAACCGTGTATAGTGTTGTGGCTGTATCTTTTCTACAAAGACCTGCTCTGCTATTTGGTTTTAAATAAATGACCCATATACTTTGTGTGTGTGTGTGTGTGTGTGGTGGAGGCATGTTTTTTATATCTTGGTGGGGATCAAATGTCCTCACAAAGATGGGAATATCTGACAGTTTTGACCTTCTGGGGACATTTGGGGAAGAGGGAGGAAAAAAAAAAACAAAAACAAAAACTAAGGGCCAATAGATTTACTGCGGTTAAGTATCTACAGTAATAATTGTCAATGGAAGGTCCACACAAGGATGGTAAGACAAACGTGTGTGTGTGTGTGTGTGTCTGACATTGGTGAAGGCTCTACTGTTGACTCACTTTATTATAAACGAATAATAAGCAGCATTTGCATTAAAAGGAAAGACTTGTTCTTGATCAGTCATGCACTTCCACCATTTATTTGGAATGTATTTATAAAAATGCATTCATGTTGAAGATACTAGACAAATTGTGTTCCCTGATGAGATCTAATGAGCTGCTTATTTCCACAGAAAATGATTATAAAGCTCATGCAGAAACATCAGGTCTCTATCAGCCAAATCCGTATTCATTTCCAGCCGCCTATTGTGTACAAACATTGCAAAACTGTCTTATTCATTGAGATGTTTTCCTCATAATCACTCTCTTCCGCTGGCACAGATCTACACTAACAATTAATTAATATGCCTTGCTCTGTCCCAGTGCTGTGATAGCGATTATAACGCTCAGACCTGGCGTGGAACCCGACCCGAGCCTGCTGTGCTTCGACATTGCCATCTAGTGCCACCACTTTGGAAGTGAGTCAGGAAAATAAAATGGCTCCCCGTGCACCCACAGTGCATCTTGCCATATTTTGATCCCCCACTCATGAATAAATGCATGAGGTTTTTGTGACAGAGTGTAATTAAGATCTGATATGTGCTCCAAACCTACAGCATAAGCATTTTGCTTTATCCATGTTCCCGTGATATTATTGGATCACGATCGATCAAACCGATGTATTATGTGCATCGCTCATCTCATATCAGCATGCATCAGCATGCATCAGCATGCATTACTGATTTCATTTCATTTCTCCTGCTTATTTTTAGAGATGATGATGACAACATTGGCTATATTCTCTAACAGTGTGAAGAAAGTAGGACAGACCTCTGCAGGCTTTACAATCATTATACGGCTTTCATTAGGGTTAAGGAGGTTAGCATTTTTGTTTGCATTTAATTGAAATTAACAATGAACAAGTCACAATATAATCTGAAAAAATAATCAACAATATTAATTTATTGTATAAATAAATAAATAAATAAATGTTTTAAAACTCAAAACAAACTCAGTATTCTTTTATATGATTCATGTCCAGTGTCGTTAATTTGTCATAAGTCTTGTTTTTGTATTACTGTTAAATGCTAAGTGTATTTTTTTACTATCTTGGGTGTGCGTGTGTTTGTTTACTGTACATAATAAACAGATTTAAAATGGAAAAGAATATAAAAATGGTGTTTTTTTGTTCGGTGTCATTAATTTGTCACTGATTTTATTTATTTAATTAATTTACTGTACATTACACAAGTAAATATTTTATTAATCAAAATAAAAAAACTACATTAAAATAAAACTCAAAGCAAAAATATTCCTGACTTTTTTTTCTTTTTTTTTTGTTTGTTTTTTTTTTATTTTTTTTATACTTTTTTAGAATTTTACCTTTTATCTATTATAAATAAATTTGAAAAAAGAATGCGTGTAAGAAGTTAATAACAGCAAAAATAAGTTGTTCGAAGTTTGTACAGGATTCTTGTTCATTTGTAAATTGATTTGGATTAAAATGTGACACACAAATAAATAAATGTTGATATAAATCTGTTCATGCTGATGGAGAGTCATTATGATTCATCCAGCTAGTGTTAAGTGTTTAACTGGCACAGAGTGACAACTGGGAAAGCATGAACAGACTGAATGCACTCAGCGCCACCTTGTGGAAGTGCAATGCTAATACACTGGGGACTATTGAGTGAAAAATGACTGGATTATTTATTATTCTATTTGGACTCTTTACTCTGTGTATATAGTGTATGTGATTGTATTAAGGCTCCCAAACACTAGAACATTCTCTCTTTTTAAATAAACTGGTTTGTGTATTCTTCACAAGCATGCTTAAATTTTCCACGAGTTTGTATTTCATAGATTTATGGCTTGGAAGTTAGTCACGTGCTAGCTAGTGTGTCTTGCTGTAATGAGGTGCACCATGCTGTAAAGATTTACCTCTATAGCCATTTTTAAAAATGTGTCTGTGTGTGTGTGTTTACCAAAAAGCATAGGAATATCTGACATCTTGTGAGGACATTTGGCTGGTCCCCACAAGGAAAACATCATTTTTTAAATTTTTTTTTTTCCAAAATAGAAGCTTAAAAAAAAAAACTGATCCAAAATGTTTCCTTTTAGTTACTGAGATTAAGGTTCGGGTTAGATTTAAGTGTATTAATGTGTATTAATTATCTGTATTAATAATTGTCAATGGAGGGTCCTCACAAGGATAGTAAAGGGAAGCATGGGGGTGCACCTCGTAGCTCCAGGGTTCCCTGATTGACCTTGAGCTTGGGTAACTGACTGTATGGAGTTCCACATGTTCTTTGCTTGGATTTCTTCCAGGCTTTCTGGTTTCCTTATAGCTCCTAAAATCATGCTGATAGAGATCAGGAGTTTGATTCCTGATGATGCAACAGCCTGTGGCCAGGAGTCCATGAGAGCCATATTTGCCATGCTCTCTGTGTGGGATGGGTGGAATACTCTCTCCCCTGTCAATCACAGTGACACTAGCCATTCATTGGGTGTCTGTGAGCTCATGCAGAAGTGGGTGGATAGCGCTTTTCTTCAAGTATGCTACACCACCCCCTGTTATAGCATGAGCAGCAGTTTGAAAAGACTGACTTAACATGCCTCAGAGGAAGCATGTGATGGCCTTCACCCACCCTGATTGGTAGATATGTGATGGAGGAGAGCTGCCTGTTGGGTGGGATTTGGCAAAGACTAAATTAGGGGAAACGTTGGGGGAAAAGGTGTCTGGCTATGCTATGGATTGGCTATGCTAAATTGCCCTGGTGTGTGTGTGTGTTTGGAGCCCTGTGATGAACTAGCATCCCATTCCAAGTGTTTTCCTGCCTCACACCCAGTGTTCCCAGGATAGGCTCAGGATCCATCATGACTCTGACCTGAATAAAGCTCTTACTGAAAGAAATAAATGAATACACTGGGCGTGGACATCCATAATTTTACACTGCCTTTTTGAAAACATGAGCTACACATGTCTAGTAATGGAGTTTAAATCACATGCCCTGCTTTATTTGTTGATTTTTCAGTATCTGGCCTTGTGGAGAACTGTTTAACCTGAACCACTGTAACCCAGCAAATATATGTATTGTTTCTCCCAAACCCATTAACTTAAGAGATCATCATTGTAGGCAGGGTGCACATAAAAGCTGTACACACTTGTCCTAAAAGCTGCTTTCATTAATAATTTAATCTTTTTCATCACTGGTGTCCTTGAAAGAAGCACTGAATTTTATAAGGCAGCTATAATGAAACATCACAGGCTTCCTTCAATACTCATGCATTTTTAAACATGCGTGTAAACTTCAGCTGTCAATGACCTTTTTGAGGTAAATATACAGAGTGTTTAGATGTTTCTTGCATTGATATTGCTATTGATGCTTCCAGTGTGGGCGAAACATGAAAGTGAAGGGTTTGTCTATAAATAAAAGTCCATAAAGTGTCTGATCTTCTTCAAAACAGAGATGATTAAAGGAGGACCAAGAGAGGACAAGCCATTTCACTCAGATCTTTATTTGATATTAAAGTGTGCTCTGAGATTTATTTATATATATATATATATATATATATATATATATATATATATATATATATATATATGTGTGTGTATATGTATATATCTCTTTATTTTTATCATATTCTCATTCTTTTTGAAATATTTGGGATCTCATCAGATCATTTAATATCATTTCATAAAGCAGAGAGCATACTGTAGATATTAATATTCCATAACCCTTACAATTTTACTATCATTATGTATTTTCAGGTTAATAATATTCATATATTACTGCACAAGTCAACATTGCACACTCACACATACAGATGTACATAATCTATATTTCTATATATTCAATTTCAATTCAATTCATTTTTATTTGTATAGCGCTTTTTTAAAAAGGTCATTGTCTCAAAGCAGCTTTACACAAACAAAAGTAAAGTGAAGTGTGTGTGTGTGACGTCTCTGATGAGCAAGCAGGGCGACGATGGCAAGGAAAAACTCCCTGAGATGGTGATAGGAAGAAACCTTGGGAGGAACCAGACTCAACAGAGAACCCATCCTCATATGGGTTTACACTGTAGTGTGCGTGTGTGTGAGCACAATGTGTGTTGGTGTAGTCCATGGAAAACAGCTGAAGCGTCTTCGTGGCAGTATGAAGCATTGCCGGTGGACAGGTCCAGAGTGAAGGGGGGGGAGGTCTGGATTACCAGCAGCTCAGGAGTGATGCTCATCTGGTCCAGAGCGTAGGTGGGTCTGAATCACCGGCAGCTCAGGAGTGATGCTCGGCAGAAGGAGAAGGAAAGTGGTTAGGTACACTCACAGTCACCGTGTGGAGATAAAACTCAACATCCACGAGTCCCCCAGATCTACTCCTTTGTCTAAAACACTAGTCGCTAAATGCTAGGTTAAATAAATAAGTCTTCAACCTCGACTTAAACACTGAGACCGTGTCTGCTTCACGTACATTAACTGGGAGGCTATTCCATAATTTTGGGGCTTGGTAAGAGAAAGCTCTGCCCCCTGCCGTGGTTTTGGCAATGCGTGGTACTGATAGACAGCCTGCATCCTTAGAGCGAAGTAGGCGCGGCGGAACGTAAGGTACTAACATATCGCTTAAATACTGCGGAGCGAGACCGTTTAATGCTTTATAGGTTAGGAGTAATATTTTAAAATCGATGCGGAATCTTACTGGGAGCCAGTGTAATGTAGATAAGACTGGCGTGATATGCTCATACTTCCTAGCCCTAGTAAGCACCCTCGCTGCTGCGTTCTGAACTATCTGAAGCTTATTTATACATCTAGACGAACATCCAGATAGTAAAGCATTACAGTAATCTAATCTGGACGTGATAAATGTATGGACTAGTTTTTCAGCATCACTTAGCGAAAGTATATTTCTAATCTTAGCTATATTTCTGAGGTGGAAAAATGCTAACCTGCTTACATTATCTACATGCGCCTCAAATGAGAGAGAGTCTATAATCACGCCGAGATCTTTTACTGTTAGACTACTTGAAACAGAGAGACCATCTAAAGTAACAGTGTGATCTTTAAACTTACTTCTAGCGGCTTGTGGTCCCAGTACCAGAACCTCTGTTTTTTCTGGGTTTAGCAGGAGAAAGTTGCTTAGCATCCAGTCTCTTATGTCTATCGCACATGCCTCAACTTTCTTTAACTGGCTATTATACTTATACTTTATCTATATTCTACACTTTATGTTTATTTGTATGTATGTGTATGTCTGTTTTTATTATTTTTTTTAAATAGTTTGCATTTATCTTGGCATTCAATGTGGACAGCAAAGAAAGAATTTCATTGTACAGGGAAACTTGGTTTCCTCACTGTGCACATGACAATAAGTGCTTTGAATCTATATTGTGATGGGAAAATATTTAAAAAGCTAATGATAACTCAAGGTTATGTAAAACTAATTTCTTAAGTAACCACTGTAACCTGTCTGGATGGCACTGGATCTGAAGCCAATGAGCCAATCCTGGGACCACTGATTATGAGACGGGAATACACCCTGCATGGGACCCCAGTCCGTCACGGGGCGTCACGCGCACTCACACTCACACCTAGGGACAATTTAGAGCAGAATCCACCTACTAGCATGTTTTTGAGAGGTGAGAGGAAACCAGAGAACCCAGAGGAAACCCACACAGAGAGAACATGCACACAGACAGGATGAGTACATGTTTTAACATATTCTTAATGATTTTTAGAACCGCACTGACTATATTTTAAAGAACCAAACATTACTTTGATGTTAGCTGTATCTCAAATTACTTGAGCTTCGTACACTTATTTGCCAGTTTCAGCTACACCTATAGTACAGATTTAATGACTGCTATCCATCTGCTCTGGATAACGTACATTATTGTCCATCTTCCAAGTCAGAAATTGGCTATTACTATTACAGTAATCTACTAGAAGTCATTATCCTGTTTTCTGTTCTCCTCTAGACTATTAGCAATTCTCAGTTCACCATGTTTAACTTTACAAACTTTCTACAGAAACGTAAAATTAAATTAAAAGTATCCAATGAATGCCTTGGGTTTTAAAAAGCAGACTTCTCACATATTTGTTTTTTATTTATTGAATATAAATTCAATAAATGTTTTTTTTTTTTTTTTTTTTACCTTTTCTATATTTGTTTAAAAATTATTTTGTTCATCAATATTAAATATTTTAGATCTGAATGTTAACAGACTTTACAAACACACAAAGATTTTATTGATTTATTTTTCACTCTGTAGGTTTTCTCCAGGTTCTCAGGTTTTGTCCCACTTCCCAAAAACATGCCAGTGGTTGGATTGGTGTTTCTAAATTACCCCTAGGTATGAAGCAGTGTGTGAATGTGTGTGTGTGTGTGTGTGTGTGTGTGTGTGTGTGTGTGTGTGCGCATGGTGCCGTGCGATAAGCTTACATTCTCATGCCCAGTGTTCCTGGGATAGGATTCAGATCCACCAGACCCACCCTGACCAGGATAAAGCTGTTACTGAAGTATGAATGAATAGATAGTCTCAGTAGAGTGGAGGTATGTGTGGTGTCGATATGAGTGTATCAGGTACAGCAATGTTTCTAGGATTATTTCTCAGGGTGTTTGGGCTCTACTAATACCCTGAATAAGCCAATTCAATACATGTAAGACGCAATAGAGGAAACTACTGCCAGCCTCATGTTGGTTATTTTCCATGGCCAAGTATTTTATTCCTCTTATACCACAGCAATTTGTCAATGATTCAATTTTTTAGCAATTGAAAAGTAACACATCATATTTCATACAGATATACATATAAACTGGAAACCACAAATCCTTCCATCTTGAAAACGTTCCCATGTCAGAAAATTGAAAATTACAGCTTTACCCGTTACAAAGCACTGACACTGGAGACTCCTTCCAAGAACACTACAATGCTAAAATATCTCATTACAGAAAAACTGTTTAAGTTGTTACTATGGAAACAATAACATATTAGAACGAACGCATCATATAAACCTTGCAGCTGAAACTACTGTCAGAGTTGCTGTTGATAGAAAATTAATCAACACCTTAAGACCAGAATTGAGCATTTAATGGTCCTGTGGTGATTCCTACAAAAATAATCTATTTGAGTGAACTGGTCTAGACAGTTAATCATAAAATTAAGTAGGTTTGTACACTGAATTAACTTAAATATTCACTTTAAAATGACAGAATATCATTAAAATGCATGTGATGTAAATGGTAGTGCCTGAATGTGCTTAATGCTTCTGAGGTTAGCTCAGTTTAATACAGTAAAGGCCCATATTCACTAAACTTAGACAAGTGCTATCAAAACTGTCAGACAAATCCACTAATCTTCTCTCTCTGCCCCAGAAATGCTGAAACGCTGACCTGGAAGAAATGTGTTTCGTTTCAAATCTCTTATCTCACGAGGCTGATCAATCTGCAATGAGGAAGAAAGAACTCCAGCTAATGATAGAGTGTAAAAAGGCCAGTGTGAAAGGAAAGGGCTATTTGTGTTTTAATTGGCAAGAGATTAATTAAAACTGTTTATCACCAGAAAGCCTGTATGATTACTTGAGCTTGGCTTAACTTGGCAAGAAAGACTGTAGTATCAACTTCTCCAAGTGTTTGGGTTCCACTGAGATCCGGCTGCTGAAGCAACAAACATTCACTGGCAAAGATATGAGCCAAGAAAGCAAAATGAGAAAAGAAAGAACTTGTAAATCTAAATCAGACAGTATTGGGGATCTATGTCCAAAGTAATGATCAAGTCAAAGCAGTCAAGTAGTCAATAATTTTGTCTTAAGGGTTTTTAGCTTCCTAAAGCTAAAGGATTCTGCTTGGAATAATCTCTGATAGTGAAATACTCTGCTGGAGGCCTCTATAAAATTCCTTTTGGGTTCTAGATTAACCTTTAAAGCATTTCAAAATATTACAGCTCCAGGTTTATGGTTCAACATTGGAGTGCATATAATAACAGTAATAAAAATGTACACATTATTACAGTTTGATAGAAACACAGCTTGGCAGCATGGGCAAGGTCAAGCACCAGCTCTGAATGGGAGCAGAAGGACTCACAGAGAATGAGCGGGTAATGAGTGAGTGGTTACACCTGTTTATGATTAGTAATAAAGTTCAATTATTGGCTGTTTTTCTTGACACAACAGAAACATTGTTTTTGCTTTTTGCCTACAAAAGAAGTTTCCCTTTCAGACAATATTTAGGAAGCTAGAACCATTGAGGAACCCTTTTTTATCTAATAGTATACTATAGTACCTACATGCAATCATGAAAATATCCTTAATCTTCCTTTTTGTTCCACAAGCATTCTTTGAATGGTTAAGGGTTCTACTTTCATCAAGATTTGGTTTGTCCCTCTGGGAAAACCCTCAAAGCTTGTATGTAGGAACTTGCACACCTTCTTTAGTTTGTCCCTTTGGGATTATCCAATGAACTTATGAACCTTTTGAAGATCAATTAATACATAAATTCCTGACAGGTTCTATGTATTAATAAAAAAACAAAATAATTTGTCCTACACTACATACACTCTTAGAAACAATGGCTCTTGGAGAGTGCTTTAAGGGTTCACTGGGTATTTAAAGATTCTTGGCTTCAAAAAAAGGGTTCCCATTGTGAAGCCAAGCAACTCAGGATTCTACATTTTTAACATACTGTATATAAATCGTGTCCTCAAAAGAGTGTGTCTCATGTCTAAAGGGCAACTTTGGTAAACAAGACAAAATGGTTAAAAGGTGAAAATGCTAAAAAAGTGTAAATTATATTTATGAATGGATTTTTTTTTTACACTTGACTCTTGTCCATGCAGTTGTATGAAAATAATCCACTTCGGTGTGGTAACGGCACTTCGCTTCATGTTGTGCCTCGTCACACCACCCCAGCGTGGATTACTTTTGTGTAACCACATTGTCTGTTGTGCATTATTCCTTACATATTATTGACTAAGTTGCTGTGATATTTACATCTAATACTATAAAATAGTTTTATTCAGAAAACACCATTAAATGACCTGTAAAATAAAAATACATTTATTTCATTTTCTCACTCAAAAAATATAAACTTTTGCACTCAATTCTATAGATAGTCCATGCATGAAGTTCCTATTAGCTGATGTTTTCTGGTTTTGACCTCAATCTCAGTCTGTTCATGGATAATGATTATTGATTAACTCAGGATTATCGAGTCTATGTGCTTGAGCAACTTGCCAACTTGCAATTGTGTTTATTGGGGGGAAAAAAAATAAAAAAATTCTGTACTCGTGTCCACTCATTCTTTAGTGGTACAGTGTGAGGGTGAGAGAAAATCACACTTCCTGCATCATTAAAAATATATCACAAAAATACATCATTGGATGCCTTGCTTTGTATCTTAGAGTTGATGCTCAGTAACAGATTGTCAAGGTCATTGATTACGTAAGGAATAAAACTCTTGGGGTGTGCGGTTAAAGAAAGATCTAGTAATCAGACTGGGCTTTTACCACCCAAAATTATTAATGAACCCACTTTTTTTTCTCTGTTTAAAGTTACAATTGTAATGTCCACTAGATAAGTATGTTCCTGTTATCATTTGCAATATAGCAACTATAAACACTCATTTCCTCACCAGTCTCTCTTTATTTCTCTCTCTTGAAATTTGTTGCAGCTTGTCATGTTCCTGAGACACCACAAAGAGCAAACTTCTGTCCTGAAGACTTTCTCACAGTGGAAAACAGTAACAAATCACTGACACTGGAGACTCCTTCCTTAAAAGTTATATAAAATAAACTTCATATCATAATCATACATGATCATACATTTTCTTTGTTAAATAACAACCCAGTCGAGGGATCGGATTGGATTATGTAGAAAGCGACATCTTTGCAAATGAGTTGTTACAATAAAGAAACAATAATATATTAGAACAAGTGGAGTAATATAAGCCTGTGATCTGATTTGCAGCCGTAAATAATGTCAGAATTGCTGTTATAGAAAATGAATCAACACCCTCTGACCAATCAGAATCAAGAATTCACTGACCACCTTGATTGCTTCTGTTTCTGAGAGGTTTTTAAATGACTCGTTATTTATCTGCAAGTGATTAGACTTGGTTCCATATGACAGGATTTAGCTTTTATGGCACTGTTTGCTTATCATAGCCGAGGAAAAAAAAACATCAGAGTTGAGTGCATTCCTGGGATGTCAGACATGGAACTGGACACCGTGTGAGATTTGCTTTCAGCTCCTGCGTGCTATTACACACACCAACGTATCAAAGTGACCTGCCGTGATTTAATAGCCTGCAAAAGAGAGGTATGGTCATGGCATGTTAACATCAAAGACACTCCGCTTTCCTGCATGGAACATTAGCTCCATGTTTGCAGGAGAGAAAGAAAAATGTTTTTTTAAATGTTTTCCTTTAATCCATGGGACTGGAATCGACAAAATGATCCAAAAGAGCTGCTACTAATGTGAAAGATGAGGCGCACTTGATGAAAGAATTGAGCATTCACATTAGAAGTGCATGCTACCAGCGAGTATGAGATGGTCAATAGCTTATTGTGGTATTTACTCCATGAAAAAAAGTTCAGCTTTTGTTTTATCCTCAGCGTTTAAAGGAAGAAGGTGTGGTGGTTGTGTATCCAATAGTCATATATTTCAGCAAATAAAACATTGATGCTGCCTCTAAAGCCGCCATCCTTCTTACTAGCCCCACTCCAGACAATAGCACTTTGGTGGTAATTTGTTTCAGCGAAGATGTATGGCATTGTAAATATTTAAAATCAAATTTGGCAAAAAGACAGAGATGAATGTTTCACCCCCCGGGGCCGAGAAGGAAGACTCTGTCTCTCTTTCTCTCTCTCTCCCTCGCTCCCCTCCTCTCTGAAACACACATGCTCTCTTTCTGTCTCTAGGTGGCAGCACTGCTGTGCTTGTGATTATCCTTTTAAAATTAATTTGAGTGAAAGACAGAAGTACAGTTGTAAGAAAGAAATGTCTGTGATACTGTCTGATGATGAAATTATTATTATTATTATTATTATTATTATTCACACTATAAAATCAGAAACCTTATTAAATAAAATTGAATTCCTAAATACAAAATGGGGAAAAAATGAAATCAATGACTCAAAGATATGAAATTATGTGAATAAATGTTTAATAATATTTTATTACATTGTACATATTATATATTTAATAAATCATACAAATGTATCATTACAATTACAAATACAAAATATATTATAAAAAGAGTTAATTATTGCTGATACAATAGTTACCATTATTATTGCGTAAAGTTGTTGTTGTTAGTAGTCGTAGCATCTTCTTCTTCTTCTTCTTGGTATAATCATTAAAATATACACAGTAAAATTATAATATGATTATGAAATAATATATTTAATGATAAACTATAGTAAAATAAATAGTAAAATAAATGCAAATAAATAAATGGTAAAATAAACATCATAAAAATAAACATTAAACTAAACTAAACACCCAAAAAAAATTGAAAATGTACATGTTTTATGTATATTAATAACCATAACATCACATAAATGAAGATGCAGATAAAGGCACAATACACACTAAACACAAGAATAAACTTGATTTAAATGAATGTTTAGTCAATATCTTTGAATCATTTTGGAGGTGTTCAGGAAAAATCTCCTCCTCCGTCCTATATTTCCTAAAATCTTTACATACTGTGAATGCTTTCTGTTGGAGAAAAGTCCAGCGAAACTTTGGAAGTTGTGATAAATGTATAACTGTAGACATTTGTTCCTCAGAGACGCTTGACTGCGCTGCTTGACGTATGACTACAGGCGTCTGTCTCCATCCGTCTCCTGGATGGAGTGGATGGAGGTATTGAGGCCGTGTCCTCTGGCCTGCTGTGATAAATGCTCTGTGTTTGGATGTTAGATAATAGTGGATATGAGTAATGTGTGTGAAAGCACTGTACACTCCACCTGCACATTATTACAGAGAGCCAAAAGAAGTGGAGTGTAAGACTGGCTAAACATAACATTGTCTTATAAATCATTTTAGTACTGTGTGTGTGTGTATATGGTGCTAAATGAGTAGGTGTGTGTGAGTTAATGTGTGTGTGGGTTGTTTTTGCTGTGCTGTCTTTTAATTAAAGTGGGGTGTGTGTGTGTGTGTGTGTGTTTAGTTGTGAAGAATGTACTCCTCTGTGGCAAGACGCTTCTTTAATATTTTATGTGCACCAACAGGTTTGTTTGCTTTTACGAGTACGATGCGAAGCTGATGTATCGAGTGTGTTACGAGTCTGGCGAAATGTGATGAGAAAACATGAAACTCTTAAACATATCGATTTTTTTTCTTGAAAACACACTCTTTAAACTCCAGGAGGAAGTCATTTTAACATGTGCAACAAACATTAAACCTGACAGTAAAACAGACACCTGACATTAAAACGGAACGTAGTGGAATATTTTCTGAGCAAATCAGAACAAAGCAGACGCCATGTTCATTTGTAAGGTTGTGTTTAATTATCGTTTATGGTTTCTCCACTAGGTGGAGCCGCTTCAGTAAATAAAATTCAGCATGTCCACCTGTGCTGTTTGTGGTGAAATATTAGGACCTACACTTACTGACCACTTTATTAGGAACATCGATATACCTGCTCATTCATGTGATTATCCAATCAGCCAATCCTGTGGCAGCGCTGCAGTGCAAGACATGCACATACAGGTCAAGCGCTTCTGTTGTTAATATTTTTCAATCTCCACTTCATCTCTGTGATCATGTGCCCACGGTAGGCTGAGAATCCTGTTTTTGGCTAACAGGAGTGGAACCCAATGTGGTCTTCTGCTGTTTGTAGTGTTCTGAGATGCATTTCTGCTCACCACGGTTGTAAATAGTGGCTATTTGAGTTAGCATAGCTCATGTAATTCTGGCCATTCTCCTCTTACCTCTCTTATTAACCTCTCTTAGAACTCCTACTCACTGGGTGTTTTTAGTTTTTCACACCATTCTGTAAGCGTAAACTCCAGAGATTCTTGTGTGTGAATGTTCCAGGGGAGTTGCTGAAATGCTCAAACCAGCCCTTCAGACATCAACCATGCCACATTAACAAACTAAAGTCGCTAAGATCACAGTTTTTCCTCATTCTAATGTTTGATGTGAACATTAACTGAAGACCTGTGTCTGCATGCGTTCCTAATAAAGTGGTCATCTAAAAACTATTGATCACAAATTTGACATTGAAACAATTATTTTTGAGCAATGGATTACATCACAATATCTCATCAGCGGCATAATAAGAAGGATGTCCGGTAAACTGTCACACGCCCCACACACACACACACACACACACACACACACTTAAAGGCAGATAGGCAGCTGCATTGTGAGGACGAACTCTCAATCTCTTGTTACATGAAATTCATTTGTCACGTCTAAACAGCAGTGAACTTCTTCCTCTTAGCCTCTGTTGAACTCTCTTGAACAAACGTGTGGGCGGGCACACACACACACACACACACACACACTTACTTTAGTCAGTGTGTGTTGTAGTCATTCATCCTTTCTTAGATAAAAATCAGAGAGAGAGGGCACACACTCTCTCAGATGACCTCGTCTCTGAGACGAAAATGCTTTATTAAGCCGGTGTGTGACACAGGACACAGGAAATGAATGCCAGACAAGATTCCTGACCTCGCCCTGACCTTCTCCCTTGTGTGTGTGTGTGTGTGTGTGTGTGAGAGAATATATCTGTGTGTATGTAGATATTGCATGTGTGTTGATTTCTGGCTTTAGAATTTCATGTCTGTACTTAGACTGTCCTCAGGGACACTTGTGGATTAAAATGGTGGCTCTGTTCATTAATGGAAGCTACTTATTCTTTACTTAAACAAATAAAGGAAAAAAAAAACACATGATGGTGTAATGGTTGTAATGGTAGGCCATTTGGGCCAGTAACAGTAAAAATGTACATTTTCTGGGTTTATTGCATGCATGTAGCTCTTGAGTAGAGAACAGAGGTCAAAACAAGGTCAAGGCTGGCTGGAATTAAGATTCAAATTGATCAAACGACTCATCAGTTAATTTATTTTTACTGTCTGGAGTCTGATCTATCTGAATAATTTCCATTAACTTATTTATTTTTCCATCTTCAAAAGACCATTGAGACTTTGTTAGTGTTATTAGATGCTTCACGTTGTCAAGTCCCATAAAGAGATAGAATACAAATGTGAAAAGAAACTAAGAAGTGCAACAGATGTAAGACAAAAAAGACAAAGAAATCAAATACAGTAATATAAAAACAAATACTTTAAATAACGGTAAAATAAAAATAATTTCAGTAGTAATAACAATAACAATCTGCAACACCACCATTTTGTGTGTGTGTGTGTGTGTGTGTGTGGGAGAGAGAGAGAGAGAGAGAGGGAGAGAAGTTGTTTTTACTGTAATATTGTGCATATAATTAGGGATTCAGTGACGCAAGTAGGTGATGAGTGTCTAGAATCAAATTCAGCAGTTTTCTTTTGTTTATTTTGATCAAATGATTGATTTTAATAAAGATATGTTAAATAAGTACTGACTTAATAGGGTGTCCATACTTTTGCCATTTAATTTTACCATAAAATTACCATTTTTTTCTATTTTTAAGGTAATTACTTACAGACTGTATATTATTTATTAATATAACTGTGCATTAATATTTGCAGGAATAGAAAAGATAGATGTTTTTTAATAGTTCGCTGCTACAGTTGTGTTCAATAGCAACAAAGTATGTCATTTTGCCAGGGGTGCCCAAAATGTTGCCTACAACTGGATAGGCAATGATTTTTTTTTTCTCTCAGTAAGCAATATTGTATTCTTTGAGTTCCAATTCCTCTAAAACGTTTTCTTTAAAAAAAAAAAAAAAAATCCATTACCTTTATTTATCAGATTTCCCAAGATTTCCCATCACTCCAAGTTTTCAATTTGCATTTCCTTAAAGAGAAGAATGCAATATAATTTAGAAAGGTAGTCCCCTATAATATCCAAAAAAGCCTCTGAGGAACCTTTTTCTAAAAGTATACTCTTGAATCTGAGATCATGAAAGATTTGTACAGATTTGAATGAACAAAGTCAATGTGTGTGTTCAGTTTGAGTCAGTCAGGATAAAAAAATAAAAGATACACTGACCCTGCCTTTAACTCTGATATTCATCTTTGGAACATTTTTATACAAATTAAGTTCTGGGGAATTTAATTTTCAAGCATGAGACAATGTTGAATAATTTAAAAAATGCAACAGTTAAAATGCTGAGTGAATACAATACATTTACAATAATGTAAAACATAGTTTTAGTAAAACCTAAAGGAAAGAAATAGATGAAAATAGAGTAAATAGAAAAAAAAATAGTTAAAACTATGTTTTATCTTATTGTAATTGTTCTTGTATTCTTGTCATAAAATGTTCCTTAATAAACTAAAATAAAATAAAATGACTTAACTGTTGCTTTGCCTGTCTATATTAATAACAGCTGAAAGTTCTTTGCAGAACCTTTCTAAAGATTTCCTTTTCAGAAAAGTTCCACTTCCACATGAGACCCTTTTAGAAAGCTAGAACCCTTAACCATTTGAGAATCATTTGATTATTTTTCCCCCTCAATGGTTCTTTGAATGTTTAACAACTTTGAATGTTGGGAGAACCCCTTTTAGTGAAAAAGGAAGATATTAAAATATCACTTACATTAGCTTCCTCAAAAAAATCACAATATTCTATTCATTTCTACATTACTGCTCACACAAGTCCGACATCATTGACTGTGTTGGTTGAATAAATATTAATAAAAAAAAAAACCAAAAAACACCACCACTACACACATGAGCACACACTCTCGGATAAAAAGTAACCCCTTCCACTTTTTATATTTTATTTTATATTTTTTTATTTTATTTTTTATTTTTTGTAACACTTTACAATAACAGTACATGAATATTCATGCACTAATACCTGAATTAACACTTAATTAAATATGAACTAATGATAAATTAAGGCATGTACTAATCACAAACTAATGAAGCGCTAATCTTAACTAGGACATGAGTCTTATGAATTCATGCATAAATAACGACCACCTTAAGTACATGTTTGTTAGTTTATGTATTAATTAACACATAGGGTTAAACTGAATCAACATGCTTTTGTGTCATTCTCCATCTTTTTCTCTTGAAATCCCACTGTAGTAGTAGTACATGCTCTGGGTGGCTCGGGCCCCGGGGCACTGCTGCTTTGCCCACCAGGGTGAAATTAATACAGTAACATTTATTCATTTAGCAGATGCTATTATCTATTAACATTTCAAACCAGTGTTCTATAAGATTGATGGAGAATGATGCAAAATGGGTTGAGATGAAATTATTGGTGTTTATTATTAGTGCATCTTTCTATCTTCTATGAGGAGGATCAATGTAAATTATGAAAGTAATCCAGCGCCATCCAATGATGTTTGTGTACGCAGCTGCATATGGCAAAATATACAAACAATTTGAAATTATGCGCGTTTAATTCATATACTTTCTTATAGAACATGTGTGATTTAGTTTACCCCTACGTGTTAATTAATCCATTAACTAACAAACATGTACTAACGTACTTAAGGTGGTTGTTATTCATGCATGAATTCATAAGACTCACACAGTAGTTAAGGTTAGCTCTTCATTAGTTCATGATTAGTACATGACTTAACTCATCATTAGTTCATATTTAAGTAGGTATTAATTCGGGTATTAGTGCATGATTACAATAATAGTGTAATAAAGTGTTAGCATTTTTTTTCCCTAGAAAGGTGCATGTCATGTCCCGAAAAACTCCAAGTCCAGTTAGTCACTTTAAAGGTACACTATATCCATCTTTCCATGGAAAGATGCATATTAAAGGTACAAAAGATGAATCTTGATGGTATTACCTCAGCGACTTCACTATAAACCCTATATAGTAGTGGATAATTCTAAAATGATATGTTTTGGTATGTAGTTTCAATGTAAAGGGTGGAAACGCTTTATTTTCTGCTCAGCAGCTTCTTTAAGGTTTCTCTTTTGCTGAACATAAAGTGAGAGATGAAGGAAGAGAGAGAGAGAGAGAAGGGGAAATAAGAGAACAGAAATAGCCTCTCAAGCAAGCCGAGCTCCCAACTGCTCTCCGCTCCTCGCATCTCTCCTGTTATCTTAATAAGTAATGAGACTGCCATGAGCTGACAATGAAGTATTTTGAAAATAGTTGTAATGTATAGCTGGTGAAGGGGCAGGCAGGCAGTGATGTATAGCGCAAACAGGGCTGGAAACAAGTGAAATATTAATGGGCTGTTTCCCCTCCCAGTTAATGTGGGACTTACCTGATTGCTGTGGGGGACGGGGAGGAGGAGGAGGGTGTGTGTGTGTGTGTGTGTGCGTGTGTGTGTGTGTGTGTGCGCGCACGTATACAGAGGTGGTCATGGCTGGACGGTAGGTGAGTTTGAATGAGAATGGTTGAAGTTGCGCGGGTGTGTGTGTGTGTGTGTGTGTGTGTGTGAAACTTTACCTGGTTTATTCCTGTCCTGCTTTATTTATTGCATTCTTCCATGCTCCATATAATACATGGCATGAAACTATAAAGCAGCATTACCTGCAATTAGCACGGCCTGCTCTGAATTTATTTATTACACAGTCATTAATCATCAAATGCGTTTGTGGGACAAAGTTAAAATCAATTCAAAATAAACTGAATTTATTGATTGAATTCATAATAATTTATCTCCCTCTCTCTATATACATATATGATTATTATATCTTCTTTATTTTTAATGTGTTTTTCATTTATTTTTAACTTGTCCTCATGGAATTTGTGACCTGTTGGCTGCAGGAATCTGGCCTGCTCCTGGTGCCACTCGTTAGGTGTGACGTTGCTGGAGTGTGTTAATGCTTTCGCCAGGCGTGTTGGATGGGTTTGCAGGCTTCTGTAAAAGGTCAGTAAATGTTGAAACAGCACGCTCGTTCTACCAGGTGGCCGAGGAGAGCTCTGGTTTTTACAGACGTGTCTGGAAACTGGGTGGCCGCCTCAGGACGCTAACGAGACCAGCTCCAGAGACCGTGGGGGGCTTTGCAAACACCTTTCAATACAAGAAAACATGAAGAGAATGAGTAAAGCTGCTGTTTCTGATGTGTATGGGCAAATGAATTAAATCCGAGCAGAAGTGCTTAAAATTAAAACAGAGCTGTTTTCTAGAGTTCTGGTTCTATTGTGTATATTTTTGGTGGCCTATATATTCTATTTAGTAAAACAGTATCTATGGTGCTTCAGGGACGTCCATAACTTCTCCTCTTGACCACTTAAAGTGCATTTTATTTAAATGTTAAATGTTGCATTTTTGAAAGGTGTGTGAACGCGGCTGAGTTGCAGTACCAGTGTGGACCACACGGGGGCAGCAGTGTGATGAAAATCCCTTTGCTGTGGTTTAAACAGCACCTGGAATTAAGACTGCTCCATTTTTGGGTTTCACATTTGAAAATAAGGGTAAGGATAGCAGTCAGAGGTTTTTCCTTTGACTTCATCTGTATGAAAGACAACACACTTCCTCTTGTTCATTATGATTACTTTTGCGTGTGTGTGTGTGGTAAAGCTTTTGGGTAACGAGAAAAAAAAAATCCCGAAAGCATTTGAATAGTTTATCTAGGAGATGAAGACGATGATGATGATGATGATGATGATGAATCAACCTATTTCTATGCATTTTCTATTAGTTTCAATTAGAAAATAAAATCAATCAGTAGACAATTTTGATTCATTTATGTATTCGATTTGAATTCCTCTAGAACCTTCAATTATTTATTTATATGTTTGTTTGTTTGTTTCCCCCCTATCTAACACCCTAAAAGATTCTTTGATCTGGATGTGTGTGGAACATGTTCTCATGTTCTCAATCTATTGTATCTACATTGTCCTGAAGGGTTCTTTGAATGGTTCAGGGATCGATCTTCCTAAAGGTTGGGTTTGTCCTATCTTGGAGAACCATTAATGAGTCTAGGTAGAACCCTAGGAGAGACGGTTTCCCTTTCAGAAAAGGTGTGATATAAACTTCATTTAGAAAGCTTAAAGAACTCTTATCCTTAAGGGTTCTTTGAATGTTTAAGGGATCTAGCTTCCTCTTTACACTCCAGATCTCTAGAGAGAGAGAGAGAGAGAGAGAGAGAGAGAGAGAGAGGCACGGCAGAGAGATAGAATTGAATTTTACAATAAACTCTTTAAATAAAGGGTTCTTCAAGGATTCTTTGATGATTAAGAGAACCGTTAATAAATCTATGTAGAACTTTGTGAGGTTTCCCTTTCAGAAAAGCTCACAAGTAAGGAAGCTAGAACCCTTAGCAATCTAAAGAGCCGTTGAAAAAAAAACCCCCTTTTTAAAAGAGTTTATTTTAAAAAAAAAACATGCTACTAGTTAATCAATATTCTACTCTCTCTCTCTCTCTCTCTCGTTCTCTCTCTCTCTCTCTCGCTCTGATTTTTCCCACTTTCTTTATATTCCAGATCCCAGATCTCTAGAGAGGCAGACAAACAGAATAGGTAGCAGGTAGCATGTTAAAAAAAAAAAGTTTAAAAATGAAAAAAAAAAAAGGGGGGGGGGGGTTCTTGAAGGGTTCTTGAATGGTTATGGGTTCTAGCTTCTTTGCTTGGGACCTTTTCTGAAAGAGAAACCATCTTTTATACAGTTCTACACAGACTCATTAATGGTCCTCCCAGAGGAACAAACCAAACTTTTAGGAAGCTAAGATCCCATAACCATTCAAAGAACCCTAGATACACACACATGGTAGAAACAAGCTTCCTTACAGCTGTGTAAGAAACAGAGCCTGATGTGGACTACGGAACCTGGCGCCTAGAACCACACTGACGTTTCCGATTAAAAAGTTCCGTTTTAGAGCCGTGGTGGCACTCAGCATGCTCGGAAACGCCATTCAAGCTCTGGAGAGGTCAATAGTTACAATAACTTTCTCTGAGTGTAAAGAAACTGGGGGGAAAAGAAAAGAGAGAGAGAGAGGGAGAGAGAGAGAGAGAGAGAGAGAGGGCCATGCCTGGTCAAATTGCTTCCAGATTGTCTCTTGGAGTAAATTATTACTGAAATTGAGTGCAGACTCTGACAGTGTTTCTGCGCCATCACACGGCACACTTTGAAGTGCAGAGTGAGCGACTCGTCCGCTGAATCACAGAGTTTCTAGAAGCCGCTCAGGTTCCGCCTCATTTGCACTATCATTTTCCTTCGCTTTTTCCTTCCCCAGTTGCAGTTTGCTTTAATTTACGACAACAAAGGGAAGATCATGAATGGTTTCTGATCACGGAAAATTTTTGAAGGAACGCTTTTGCTTTCTGACTTTATTATTCGCATACCTCTCCTCCTTCTGTGTGTATTCAATCCCTTAAAAACATATGCCTGATTATAACAGTGTGTATTCAATCCAGTACTATTAATACATTTAAATTCACACTACATCCAAACTCTTGGGAAGTCGAACTCAGTTTTGTTTTAATCTAAATTCCGGGTCTGGTAACATTTTCTATAAAGTCCGTATCTATAATAACCTCATAACATGTTGTTAAACATTCATTGTTATAATTATTGAAGAAAACACGTTACAGATAATAACAGTTTTATCATGCATTTATAAATTATTAGAATGCATTATAAGCAGTGTTTATAACACACTATATCATAGGAATTCAGTGACAGTTTGCTTCATATGTTTAATCATCGACACACTAAGTTTGATCAGAAGCTGAAAAGTTTCGTAGTATGAGTTCCTGATAATCTCCCTGGAATAATTCATAAAAAAATAAAAACAAAATATCACAATATGTAATGCAGCATAGTATAAACACTACTTATGTTAACATTTCATAATGCATAATAAAGATATAAAAGCGTAATGCATTCTCATATATAATCATCCCAATGTATATCCTGCTCTATGAATACATTATAATATTAATGAGTTCATACTTTATAGTTCACTATGAATACTGTATGACCTTCATAGAAAGCATTTCTCTTAACTAACAGTATTTACTACAATTAATAATAATAAATAAATGTTAAACATTGCTAAGTTTTATGTAAAGTAATAAATTTGATGTGTATTAATTGATATTTGTTTAAATGTTAATGAAACACACCTTCGATCTATCAGCCTGTTGATTCAATCCATAACTAAAAAAATGTATTTACAGGTAATTTAGCAAAAAAAAAATTAAGTACAGCATGTCCTGAAATATTGATAATGTTCTGAAATTTGGTCTCCAGGTGTAAATACCGGATCTTTTTTTAGCCTCAGTTCTGAATTTTTTTCTTGTTCATAATCACAATGTTCATGTTGGTTAATTATGTGTTACTTTCTTAGTTACATTACGCTATATGTGTTAGTGATGGTGTATTAATGCTCAAATTCCTTACTTAATATATCAATAACGTCAACTTTAACATAACCTTATTACAAAGAAGTTGCAAAATTTTCATATGAACAGGTGGCTCCATGTTTTTTTTTTTATGTGCTCAGTTTTCACTTGTGTTCATTCAAACATTTGGATTCAATTTTTTGTTTCTTTCACACACTACTTTTCTGAAATGTCTCCAATCAGTTGAACGTCTCTGAGTGTGTTTCTGCGTAAAATCTCATCAAGCTTGCACTTGTTCTGGCTCTTCCACATCGCCTTTTTTTTTTATTATTTCCTCCTGTTTTCATCTGAAAGTGTTCTTTGTCTGTGTTTTAAAGGACTCTAATTACTTATTGTTTTCTGTACATGTTTATGTGTAATCGTTTTACGTTAAGAGTGAAAGCAAATTTAAGGGTGCTAAAACAAGCTCGGAGAAAAAAAACAAACAAAAAAAACAAAACACATCCCAAACTTTAGTGCTTGCCTGAAAAGACACATCAGGGCAGTGTGTGTGTGTGTGTGTGTGTGTGTGTGTGTCTTTTTGCTCCAAACACAAAACAATGAAGTTGAGAGTGCTACTCTTGGTTGTGTGTGTCTGTTTACAGATTTTTGCCTCTTTATGAAGACCAAATGTCCCCACTGTGATGATAAAATTACAACAACAGTGAAAATGCTGGAATACGCAGCTGGCCCGCATAAAGAGGAGTGCTGATTTTTTTTTTTAAGACAATAATCCAACTTTTGGTAACTTTTCCTGTGAAACTTGTATTTTTTTTTACATTTCCTCTGTAACATCACATGTGTATCTAATGTTTATAGCTGCTATAACGTTCTTCAACATTAAATGTAGCTCTAAATGGACAAAATATGGTGTCGTAATTTAATTAATCAAAAAAATTTAATTGTTGGGAAGTTGTGGTCTAAGTCAAAAAAGAAATGTTAACTTGTTTTGTAGATTTTCCACAACATTAAATGTAACTGTAAATGGATAAAAAGTATGTGTTGTACATTAAGAAATGGCAAAATCATTGCAGTGTAAGAGGAATAAAACCCTTCGGAATGTACTGATGTTCAAAAAAATGATACTTAGGGTGGTAATAGTATCTCTGCTGCATCACAGCATACCGCTACTGATTATTTTCCTGTATCTGCACACACCTAAGCGTTTTCTTCTGTAATTGTTTACTGTTGTGTTGCTTTCATTTAGATTCCTTTACTCCGAATGTAGGAATTCAAGCAATTGCCACCTTGTTTAAAACTAAAAGACTTTTAAATCAAGATCATGCCTATGAACTCCACCTGTGTGTCTGCAGTGTAAGAGGGAGATCTTTTCAATTTTGCTGTATATGACTGTAATAGTGCTGTGTAATGAGTATCTGTCCATCAGTGTCCAGCACAACAACACACCTCCCTGATACTGTGTGTTATTAATATTTGCTTTTCATTTTGGCCATGAGGAAAGGAGCATGAGGGCGGACAGGAGCATGTTCTGTCATCGCTAATATGACCTGAGGGCAGGATATTACTGCTGAAATATTCACTCCCCCCCTAACCCCCCATCTCTCACACACACACACACACACACACACACACACACACACACACACTTACATACACATACACGAGACAAAGAGTGTGGGTCTGTTATTGCTTGATGAAGTTGACACTGCTGTAACATGATGGAATGCTGACAGGGTGTTCAATTCAATTTCAATTCAATTTTATTTGTATAGCGCTTTTAACAATGGACATTGTCACAAAGCAGCTTTACAGAAATAAATGGATTCACAAAAATATATTGTAAATATTTAAATTTATCACTGTGAATTTATCCCTAATGAGCAAGCCAGTGGCGACGGTGGCAAGGAAAAACTCCCCGAGATGATATGAGGAAGAAACCTTGAGAGGAACCAGGCTCAAAAGGGAACCCATCCTCATCTGGGTGCAACGGATAGTGCAATTATAAATAAATCCCTTCTATTGTGTACTATATGGACAAATAGTGCAATTGTGCAACCAATAAATTCATCGCAGTATTTGCAAGAGGTCCGGCTGGTTAAAATCTATCCACTGTCCACTGATGGAGTCCTGAGTACGAAGCTGCTCGTGGCAACTGCAGCCCCAAAGCCACTACAGCAATCGCAGTCCCAAGCCATTACAGTACAGCTCCCCATATGTGATCCCCAAGCCATCTCCACAGCCCCCAGGTGGCACCATCCCCAGCAATCCAAACAGTTCTTCAGGCAGTCCATATGGGGCCACCCCCAGCAGCAGCGAGCGAACTCAACCGATGAGAACTCCAACCAGAAGTAGGGCATCAGGATGGGTCAGGCAGCGAGGAGGAGCAGAAGGGGTCAGGATCACTGGCATCATTGGCATCTCAGAAGTAGCATGTGTAGCTCGACAGAGAGTGAGGGAGAGAGAGAGATGGAGAGAAAGGAAGAGATTGTTAGGTGAGCTTTTGTCCTCTAATGGTTAAGCACGATGTACTTTGCATGCAGAGTGCAAGCAGGGACTCCGGCAAGACTAGCTATGACAGCATAACTGAAAGGGAGAGCCAGAAGCTAACACAGACATGAGGGCACCCTGGGACATAAGGCAGCCAGCCACTCCACCGTCGACAAACCTGAGTGAACGTGTGAGAGTGGGGGGGCGACAGCATCCAAACATCCCATTTCACCACAACACTCTATGCCTGTGAAACCCTCCAGACCTGCCCCTGTACCTAAGAAAACTATTCACAAAAGGCTTGACTAAACAAATATGTTTTCAGCCTAGACTTAAACACTGAGACTGTGTCTGAGCCCCGAACACTAAGTGGAAGGCTGTTCCATAACTGTGGGGCTTTGTATGAGAAAGCTCTACCCCCAGCTGTAGCCCGCATTATTCGAGGTACCAACAAATAGCCTGCATCTTTTGATCTGAGTAGGCGTGACGGATCATAAAAGACCAAAAGTTCGCTCAGGTACTGTGGCGCGAGACCATTTAGTGCTTTATAGGTCAATAGTAGTATTTTATAATCAATACGAAATTTGATTGGGAGCCAATGCAGTGTGGATAAGATAGGGGTGATGTGGTCATATCTTCTGGTTCTAGTAAGGACTCTCGCTGCTGCATTCTGGACTAACTGGAGCTTGTTTATGCATCTACTGGAACATCCAGACAGTAAGGCATTACAATAATCCAACCTAGAGGTAACAAAAGCATGAACTAATTTTTCTGCATCGTGTAGTGACAATATATTTCTTATTTTAGCAATATTTCTGAGATGAAAGAAAGCAATCCTAGTTATATTATCTACATGAGCTTCAAAAGAAAGACTAGAGTCGATAATCACACCAAGGTCTTTTACTGCTGCACATGACAAAACAGAAAGGTCATCCAGAGTTATTATGTAATCAGAAAGCTTACTTCTAGCTGCATGTGGTCCTAGTACAAGTACTTCTGTCTTGTCAGAATTAAGTAAGAGAAAGTTAATAAGCATCCAGTTTCTAATGTCTTTTACACATTCCTCAACTTTATTAAGCTGGTGTCTGTCATCTGGCTTTGCTGAAACATACAACTGTGTGTCATCAGCGTAACAGTGGAAGCTAATACCATGCTTACGAATAATTTTGCCCAGAGGTAGCATATATAAAGAAAAGAGCAGTGGGCCTAAAACAGAGCCTTGCGGAACACCAAACTTTACCTTAGCATGAGAAGAGAAGTCACCATTTACGTTTACAAACTGATAACGATCAGTCAAATAAGACCTGAGCCAGGAAAGGGCTGTTCCCTTAATGCCTACTACATTTTCTAGTCTATTGAGGAGAATAGCATGATCAATGGTATCAAAAGCTGCACTAAGGTCAAGCAGCACCAGCAAGGAGACACAACCCTGATCAGAGGCCAGTAGTAAGTCATTTACAACTTTTACCAGTGCTGTCTCTGTGCTATGATGAGGCCTAAATCCTGACTGATACATTTCATGAATGTTATTCCTATGTAAGTATGAGCATAGCTGCTGTGCTACAACCTTTTCAAGGACCTTGGAAATAAAGGGGAGGTTTGATATTGGCCTGTAGTTGGACAGTTGACAGGGATTGAGGTCAGGTTTTTTAATCAGGGGCTTGATAACTGCTAATTTAAAAGATTTAGGTACATAGCCAATGCTAAGGGAAGAATTGATTATCTTTAAAAGAGGTTTGATTGTTTCAGGAATTATCTGTTTGAGGAAACAAGTAGGTAAAGGATCTAGCATACAGGTTGATGATTTTGATGATGAAATTAGTGAAATTAGTTCAGTCTCTTCAAGGGGACTAAAGCGTTGTAGTTGTTTATCTAATATTATCATATTATCATCTACAGGGTTAGTTATAGAACTGTCCGGTTTTAAATTAATAGTCTGAATTTCTAGCCTGATATTTTCAATTTTACCATTGAAAAAATTCATGAAGTCATCGCTGCTATATAATGATTGTGTGCGTGTTTCTATTGTGGTCTTATTCCTAGTTAATTTTGCTACAGTATTAAATAAGAATCTAGGATTATTTCTGTTATCTTCAATTAGGGTGGAGAGATACATTGATCTAGCAGCACTAAGAGCTTTCTTATAGCTCAATAGGCTCTCCTTCCATGCTATTTGAAATACTACCAAGTTAGTTTGACGCCATTTACGTTCTAGTTTTCGAGTGGTCTGTTTTAAAGTTCGTGTGTGATCGCTATACCAGGGTGCTAGCTTTTTCTCCCTAATTATTTTTCTTTTAAGTGGAGCTACCTTATCTAGTGAGTTGCAGAACGTTGATTCTAAACATTCAGTTGCCTGGTCAAGTTGTTCGGGATCAGACGGTGATCCAATCATGGTTGATAAATCTGGGAGATTACTGATAAAACTTTGTGCAGTTGTTGACGTGAACGTACGTTTGACATGGTGACGTGGCAAGGTGCATATACTATGATTAATACACATTTTAAATGAGATGAGGTAATGATCTGAGATAGCTTCAGACTGTGGACATGAGACTATATTTTCTATATTTAATCCGAATGTTAGTATTAAATCAAGAGTGTGACCACCACTATGGGTGGGTCCTATTACATTCTGATTAACCCCTACAGAATCTAGAATGGACACAACTGCTGTTCTCAGAGGGTCATCTGGATTATCAAAATGAATATTAAAGTCTCCAACAATTAATGCCTTGTCTAAAGAAACAACCAGGTTAGAGATGAAATCCGCAAATTCACACAGGAATTCAGAATATGGCCCTGGGGGTCTGTAAATAATAATTACTGGAATCACCTGGGTAGACTTATTTTTAGTGGCTACGTATGTTATGTTAGAATAAAGAACTTCAAATGCGTTGAATTTATGACTAGGTTTTTGTGTGACGGCTAGATTATCATTATAAATGACTGCGACGCCTCCTCCTTTGCCAGTTAGACGGGGCTGATGTATGTAACTGTACCCGGGAGGACTAGCTTCATTTAATGCTACAAACTCGTTTGGTTTAATCCACGTTTCTGTTAAACACAGTACATCAAACTCCTGATCAGTAATGGTTTCATTAACAATAAGCGCTTTAGACGTAAGAGATCTAATATTCAACAGTCCTAGCTTCAGATCAACGGTGCTGGCTATGCATTCGGTATGGTTTAATTTTATGTTAATTAGATTACTAAAACAAACTGTCTGAGTATGTCTATAATTTTGTTTAGCTCGGGGAACAGACACAGTCTCAATACGGTGGAACCTAAGTGACGACTCAGTGCAGCTAGCAGACGGTCGGTTTAGCCTGCTTGTCTGCTCCCTGGCCTTGGCCCTGGATTGTCACCGATTAACTAGGCCTGTTCTGAGACTATGTGCTATGCTGCAAGAAATGAGAGCAGCACCTTCCCGAGTGGGATGGACACCGTCCCGCCCTAACAGGCCAGCCTTGCCCTCAAAGTTAGTCCAATTATCTATAAAGCCCACATTGTTTTCGGAGCACCACCTGGACATCCAGCAGTTCAGCGACCATAACCTGCTGTAAGCTACATCGCCACGCCGCATTGGGATGGGGCCAGAGCATACTACAGCATCGGACACCGCCTTCGCTAATTTACACACCTCTACCAAGTTAATCTTAGTAACCTCAGACTGATGAAGGCGTATATCATTAGCTCCTACATGAATAACTATCTTTGAGAACCTGTGCTTGCCTAAGACCCTAAGATTACCTGCTATGTCCGGCGCCCTGGCTCCCGGTATACACCTAACTAAAGCTGCTGGTGCCCCTAAAGGCCTAGCTAATTTCACGTGCCGCAAGATAGAGTCACCTATAACCAGAGCTCTTTCAGGTTTCTCAGCGGGTGCTTCACTGAGGAGAGCAAACCTGTTGGACACGTGAAGCGGAGAGGAGTGGTGCTCCTGTGGGCGAGCCTTAGCGTTAGCTTTGGCTTTGCGATTATGCCGCCGAGTCGTCACCCATTCGCCCCGCTGTGAGGGCTCTAATGCCGGAGTTGGGGGATTACTAACTCCGCCTAAGGCATCCAGACTTTCCCCTACAGAAACTACGCTGCTCTCACTCTCACTAACCCTCTCTAGAGACTGGATGCGCACCTCTAATGCAGCAATCTTCTCCGTCAGAGAGCTAACTAACATGCATTTATCACAAATAAAGTTAATACTAACGACGGAGGAAGAGTGACTAAACATCCTGCACTCAACACACTGAACAAGCTGAATGTTAGACATGTTGTTTAACGCACCTTAGTCGAAGATTTGTTGATATTATTGTAGACGGCGTGGATCCGGTGTGGATGGCCTCCGCTCGCTGTCTTGACAAAATACAAAAGCGCACTTCGAGAGAAAAAAAAATGAAAATACGGTAGAAGAGAACGTGAAAAATACAACAGATGAAAACGATAGCGCGATATTATTGATTTAAAAAAAGAAAGAAACAGTATAGTTAAGACGCCGATGCAGGCAAGAAACTCCCGGCAAAACAATTCGAAATTTGTTACACACACAAACAGCAATTACAATTTTCATTTATTAAATCATGACACTTTGTACATTTCATCCATTTAATGTTGTGGAACATCTGCAAAACAAGTTAGTTCCTGTTCTCCCTTACTTTAGACTTAATTTTAGCAGTTTTACCTGGAAAACACAACATCATGAAGACTCTCCTGTGTCAGAACAGCTTTATATATATTATATATATATTGTGTGTGTCTGTGTGTGTATGTGTGTATGTACATAAACCATTTTCAAAATGTCCAAACAATTTTATAAAGTCCCTGTGTGGGTTCTTACTATAGAAATGATAAGAATGAACACAATAATCATCTGTTTGCAGCTGGAACTACTGTCAGAGATGCTGATATAGCAAATTAATCATTGATTTTCAAAACTGCAAACATCTGCAACCTTCTGATAGACCCCTGTTTGTCACACAATGCCAGCTCTAAAACGTCTAAAATGGAGAATGAGTAAATGTGACTGTCATTGTTGTGGTCTCTGTTGTGGTCAAGCTGATCATAGCTTGGCACAATATAAACACAACTTCCCTGCATGTAAGACATAGTACTTTTGTTAATTACTGACTGATCTGTGCATGCTCAGTGTTGTTACTGACCGTTTGTATTTTCATCATTTCATTATTCTGTTATTAGTGTGTACCTCTGCGTTGTATTGGGGTTTCAGTGTGGATGAAAACTTTCACTATGAAAACTCCATATGCTCTTTTCTTTATAGTGTGGACAACGCATTATTTTCTTAAATAACATTTTCCAAATGACTTTCCAAAATTTTCTTTTTATTCTTTTAGCAGATGTGAATGCCAACTAAATTACAGATAAAACAAACAAAAAAAGAGCCAGCCATCCTTGATCCTTGATCCGTGAAGAGAATAGTGGCTCTTTCATGGTCCTTTTGAACATAACCTCTGCACATACCCTTAAAATATACCCTTAAACTATATTTCGAACATGAGGAAAGCTATTGAAAAAAAACCTTTTCAGACATTTGACCTTGCCATGACCTTGACAATCTGAACACATACTGCCTCCTCTACCTAGTGGCTGAAACATAAAAATAAACAAGTCAAACAATAAATGAAATTATGTAGGCATCATTCAGCATCATTGACAAACATCAGCTAGGAAAATGTAGCTAAACCTGCTGTACAATAACATTACAAGTAGGACGTTATCATCTCTAGGCTGTTTAGCATGATGTAAAATATTGTTAGCTATAAATTCAAATTTTCTGTAGAAATGGCATCTTTAAAATAATTTGACACAAATGTAACCATCAAAAATTTGAACTTGAAGTTTAAAATATACTCCAAGGCTTTCCTTGAGCCTTGTAGGTCCTTGTTCGAGAGAGCAGTGGCTCTCTAGTGATCACAGGAATTGACCTCAGAACCTGCTGGTTATGAGAAAAGATCTTGTGAACATAAACTTAAGCAAACAACAAATACATTCACACAGTGTGTCGAATGTTTCGTTTTTCTTCGCAAGGTGAAATTATAAAAATTGTTCATTTTCTGTTGGGAAATGCATTACAGCGACATATCCTCCATCTAATTGCTCTGACGCTCTTTGTGCAGGAGATGAAACAATTCAGAGTAAAAGACGTAAGCAGGTGGCTCAGAGCTATAATCTAACTGCAGACAAGTGAGTTAGTATCGGAGTTCTCTTATGAGAGACATAGAGATGGAGAGAGAGACAGCAGTATGTAATATCTGCTCCTGGGGTGGCCTTTGCCTTCAGTGCATTCACATAACGTTTATGTGTGTGTGTGTGTGTGTGTGTGTGTGTGTTGTAGCCATTAATAGAGTTAACCTACGAGGATGTGAAGGCTCCATATTACCCAATCTGTCTGTGTCGTCGGCAGCAGAATTAAAGCTGACCAGGTCAGAAAAAATGATGACCATCCTCTTTCTTCCTTTGTGTGCACACACAAGAGTGTGTGTATGTGTATATCAAGAGTGTGACAAATTTGGTGAGGACACACTGCTCATGACACCTGAGCCATCATATGATTAAAATTTTATACTTAATATTAACAATAAACTTTATGGTTGTTCAGGATGTATTTTCAATCTGCAACACATTACAACTCCAAACAATTATTTATTATATTTATACTTATGCTTCATAAATAGAAGTGAGCATGTGATATACACTATTTCTTCAAATAAACATGCAGAAATTAAAGTTCAATTGCAAATCAAAATTGCTGGTCAACGCAGTGCCACCTCAAGATCGTCAGCTATAAAAAATAATAATAATATATTATAGTATATAATAATATAATATATAAAATAAAAAAAAAAAATAGTGATGCAAGTAGATATATAATTTACCAGCTGTATGTTCTAGACATTTTTCATCTCCTTCAGAGCTTGGTTTAAAAAAAATAAATAATAATTTATATATATATATATATATATATATATATATATATATATATATATACTAGCAATATTTTTGCTTATACCACAACATTGTTGAATTCTCAATTCTGATTAGTCAGATAATTTTGGTTAATTTTCAGAATCGCTGATGGTGAGGTTTTCAGTAAGATGACATTTATTGAGCATTTGTGGAAGGAGTCACCAGTGTCAGAGCTTTGTAGCAGTCAGTAAGTTTTCTGCCATGGGAAAGTCTTCAGGACAGAGAATTTTGCACTTTCTGGTTTCTTGGGAACGTGAAAAGCTTCATTTTTTATCTTAATAACATCAAGAGAACAAAAAAGAGAGAGGCTGGTGAGGAAACGAATGCTTATAGCTGCTTATAACCAGTTATAACAAGAACTTGTTTTGCCATAAATTTTCCACAACATTAAATGTAACTATAAATGGACGTAAAGTGTGATGTGTCATTCTTTAATGAATAAAGAATTGTCATGTCATTTTCAGTAGAATTTGAGTCAAATTTAGTCAGCAAAAACAGTGAAAGTGCGAGAAAGTGTTGAGCAGATGTAACTTGGGGGACATCATGAGGAGTAAGTGTCTCATACAATTTAAGAATATTTTTTGTAATCAGGTGTGTTTAAGACTTCATAGCAAAAAGTATTTCGGCATTTTATTCTACATTATTTCATTTCATCCATATGGTGGGATATCAGAACTGCTCTCTGTCTCTTTTTATCCATGTCTCTTTCCTTTCTGCTGTTAGACATGTCAATCCTTCTTCTCAATCTGTTCTGGGTTTGATTGACAGGTTAATAGAGCGAGCGGATTGGCTGTAATGTGGTTTATTCATATTAGCATGGTGGTGGAGTCGCCGTCCTGTCAGCGCACACTGAATTATTACTCTCTTTCTCTCCCATTGCGGTTTTTAAATTTTTGTAATCCAGATTTAAAAGCATATTGGTGTTTATACACTGCACACGATAATGATCCATCATACCACTGGGCTAGGCCGTTGTGTGTGTGTGTGTGTGTGTGTTTGTGTGTGTGTGTGTGACTGAGAGAGTGAGTGCAACACATAAATAAAAAGCAATTGGACCATCTGTTTGAATATCTCTTGGTCTCCCAGGAGATGCCCATCTGCCTTTTACATTATCCATTTCAACACACACACACACACACACACACACACACCCCTCCAATACCCTCCCTTACGGCCACCATCACAACTCTTCTAACACCCCAGAAGCTCGAACAAACACTTTAGCACACATACACGCACATATATACACACAACCCAACACCCTCCTCTCTCCTTCCCGGATGTGGAACATCTGAAAGCAGATGTCTTCCTTATTTCCCTACTTCCTGATTACATTTTCATGAATAACATCTCATGTGGTAAAAGAGCAAAGAATTTATTAGCTCATCTGTTCAGATAACAAGAATACTCATGCCTAAGCAATACCTAAAGTTAAACCCTGTTAAGATACAACTTCAGAATTTATCATTCCTCTTAATTATCAATGCTTTTTTAAGATTATTACAGAAAATATTTATTCTAAAGCAGAGTTTAACAGATCATCTTTGGCTAGATACCTACTGTAGATTCCTGTTCTTGGCTGACAGGAATGGAACACGGCGTGGTCTCCAAGTGCTGAAGTCCGTCCGCCCGATCGTTTGGCGCTGTTTAGCTTTTAATCCTAATCTCAATCTTGTAGAAATTCAAACAAATGAGTGCGATAGAGTTGGATTTTGTGACATTTTTGTAACAATTTGCATGACTCGAGTCATATGAAAAGATACAAAGATTAGAGTTAGGGGTGGGGCTAGCATTTACATTTTTTCTTATGAACTCAATTAAATGAAATTAAACAATTCAACAATGTTGTCTTTGTTCATCTGAATTCGTAAAAGTCTCACATGAGACCCCTCCTCTAACACTAACTATAATCATTGGACGTGTGAAAGTTGCATGTAGGTATGCCTGTATGTGTTTATAGGAAGCAGGTCTTGAAAGCCAGTATCTCTTTTTACAATGGATTCAGGTGCTTCTCTTAGGAGTTCACGAGCAGTTCAGCGGCACCGTGGAAGCTGCAGTTCTTTACTGTGCTGTTCAAAGATCTCCCACATCTGACAGCACTCAGCAAGCCAATAATCCCACTCTTCTCTAGATCAATCCCCGATCAAAACATCAAATAAAAAGCGGTGCCTCCCCCATCTCCCGTCTTCCATCTCTAAAAAAAAAATCACTTACTAGATGGTATTAGACAGGCTGGCAAAAGCATCATTACCACTGGGACTGCAGAGAAGAACAGGCCGGAAAGATTACTGTCGGTTTGCGTCGGTTTTCCCTGCTACTAAGCCTGGAGTTAGGAGTGCAGTATTATTGATAAGACGGCGCTCTCCGGACTGGAGGGGCCGGACGAGAGCAATCCTCAGAAGTGCACTTTCATGTCCGTGTGTAGCAGAACAAAGCGAGGATTAGCACGCTAACTTTGATCGGCAGGGCTGGAGGTGGAGGTGCTGGGAGGTGGAAGTCCTGAGGGACATCTACCCCAGGCGGAGAGAGGGATCTGGGTCGAGGTGGCACATTCGAGTCGTGAGATCCAGACCATGGAGTCCACGAAGACTCCGGGTTCCTTCCCAAACTGTGTGACTGACAGCGGTAATGACAGGGACTATCAAAGTGTGGGAACTGAGGCACATTCTCACAGGAAACGCATGCCTGGTTAGAATAAAAGATTCGACTCATAAAGGAAGATAAGTTTCTGATTGTGTCTTGCTTTTTCGGAATGCTTGTACCTTGTACCTAGATATGTTCAAAATGATGTTTCATCCCACCAGGCGGTTCATAAGTAGATTACTATTCGTAATTCGTTTTGTTACAGCAGTCAATAAAGCGTCCAATGCAAACATGGTTCATTTGTATTTCAATTGATGTCCTGTCCCCATTAACTTATAGCTCTAATGCATTCAGCTACATTAGTGAATAGACCTCGCCGGATTAATCACAAGTTCATTGGAATAATTTGCTTTCCTGCTGCCTAATCGAATCGCTGACATTGGTAATAAGGGCAAATCTCACCTGTCTGCCCGGCCCCTCACAAACAAGCAAGATGGATTCAAAACCTCGCCAAGTGCTTTCTTTTCATTATTCTCTTCCAAACAGCATTTTTCCATCGATTTTTGACACACAACCATGAAGAAGCGATATCTGACCGCGATTTGAGCTAACTCCAAAGCTGTTTGTCCTTGTCCTAGCCTGTGTCACATGATCTGGTATTCAGGTATTTTTTTTTAACGCTTGCATGCAAGTTGGGACTTGCACTTAGTGCCCCTTATCAGCTTCACTCAGAATGAATGTTATAATGAATGGCTTTTATGTCTGGAGAATAAAACCGCTAAATAGGTTGCTCACGCATTATTTATTTAGAACTAATTAATTGAAGTAGACCTGTATTGAATTCACGAAGGTGGGAAAAAGGCTACTGTTGCCCTCGCTAGCTCTCGGGCAAGAAGCCTCCAGCTTGTAAAGGCCGTCCTCCAGTGTGTTAGAGGTGAAATGGAAAAGTTTAGAGGCAGGAAGGTAAGGAGAAAGTGCAATTCCCAGTTTTTTTTTAAACTGTTCTGGCTTCCAAATGAGACTAAATAGATACTTAAGAATGTCATCCAAAAGTCAAATCCATTCTAATACTCTTAGATAAAAAGGATATCTCAAGGATAGACGTTTTAAGGGACAAGAAGTCTTTAGAGTAAGAACTGCCTCGAAGGCCCATTTTCATCAAACCCATTTTCATCAAATCTCACTTCAGCACCAAAGTTAGGCATCATGGTTATCATAAAAAGCGAAATCAGATCATAGGCCATCACTCTTAACTAGGGGTTACATACATTACTTGACAAATACATTCACTAGTCGCCACTTTTGGGATGTTGGCTAGTCAAGGAGACTAGATTAAGCTAATTCTACAGTCAACTGCACAAAACTATGCTGGGAAAAATCTTTTTTTTTTTTATTTTCTTTTGCTTTAATAGACCTTTACTTCGCTACAGTCCTGAAGGATTTCCTCTTGTCATTTTTGTCATTTGAAGCTAAATAAAATTGAAATAAAATCCTTCCATTGTGGCAAAGTGAATTTAATGACCAATGATGTCATGCTTTCAGAGCCATGGGTTGCATATTACTATCTAATCTCACTCCACTTAATCTAGCTAGTTTAGAGTAACAACAGTGGTGCATGCAAGCTCAAAGAGGCCGAAAGAAAAACACATTTTTGGACGCTACTGAACCTGGAGTTAAAAATGGTGAAATAAACCTCCAAGATGGTGGTGTAGACATCGCAAGTTCCATCCATCTTTAGGCTATAAGAGCTTTCACATCACTCCACACAATCTCTGTTTCAGAAGCAACAATTTCTGCTGATCCACACAATTTTAATTGTTGCTACATCCTTAAATAGTGTAAAATAATGCTCAGGTTTATCATTTTGCACATTTACCACACTAGTTTATTTTCTTCTGTTGTTAACAGTGTAGCCTAAAAAAAGCATTGAAGTTGAAAATGTAATTTATAGTCTGTGTATGGCTGTTAATTGAAGTGTAGTTTGACGTGTTCTTTCCCTCACAAATAAAACAGTGACTTTAAGAGTAAATTTAACTATGGAAAATATGACTACTCAACTACTTTTTTTTAAGTACTGTTTGACTCGTAAAAATTAGTCATGCAACCCTTAACTCATACACGGGTTGTACTATGTAACATACTTATATATCCGTCCCAGTAATTCATGTTGTTCTTGATTTCTTCACACAACACTGGCTGTAAAACTGAACTGGAAAAAAAAATCCATTAACGTCAAATCAGTCTATCATTACCAACCCAGATGTAGCCTATTTCTCACAGTTTAGCGATTATTAGCGTCTCAAAAGGCAGCTCTTTCTGAGATGATGCATTGAGCTAATACCATTATCACCTCTCCATGTACCGAGGCTCATGCCATGGCAGTGACTTAGGTCATTTCAGTTCGTGATTATGACTAAACAGGTCCTGTCCGTGGCTCTTTGTGATAGCCGAGCTCTAATGGCGCTTATAATGGCTGACTCGCTGAAGCAGACAGCGGTGTTTTATGCGTTATGGTCATGCCCGTGGACGGCTTGGGCCTGGAAGGGACTGTGTCTAGAATAAACAGTTCTCAGTATTGTTGTGCACACAGCCATACAGGACATGACTGCGAATAACTAGACCCACGCTGCCCATGTGTCCAACTCTTTATTCATAGCAGCGTATTTTCCGACTGCAGCCTTATACATTATCATCAACTACCTGAAGTGAGCGATTATTTCAGCAGTTCTAGGGCTGAACAAAATCAAGGCTCTAATCCAGCATTTCCCAGCAAACCAGTATATTAAGTTGGTGTGAGATATCTGTTTCCAATTTCTCTTACTTTTATAATGACCTTTATAATGTTCTACCCTGTTCACACTCTTCCCTCTCTCCCCCCCAAAGATATGCCAACTGATTCAAATAGTGTTAATGGTGGTTGTGAAAACAATGTGAGTTTGATGCTGCAACCAATCACCAGTTTTTGGTTCCAGACCAGCAGTGTTTTCTTTCTGGAACAATTTTGACAGCTGAGAAACAACTCTTTTCTGGCAGAAAGGCATGGAACGGTTGAAGATTAGGCACTGACTCTGGAAAAATCACTGGCACTTCACTGGTAGAAGAGAGCTACGAGCCTAGATACAGTCACTAATACAACTTTCTCTTTAACTCGCTTTTTTTAAAGCATTGTTGTGGCTTTAAGCCACAATTTCATCAAACTGAATTCTATTTAAACCCTAGAGCACAATGGTCCAATATTCTCTGACAAATATTACAAGGCTGAGTGAAATGGAAAGCTATTTTTTTTTTGCATTGTTTTTTTTTTTTTACAAGTAAGTGTCACAAAAGTATCAGGTTTAAGGTAATAGTAGAATGGGCTATTGAGAACAATGTACAACTGATACATTTTATTGTACAATGTACCAATCTAACATTTCTCTAACTTATGTCATAATTTAAGGTTTTCATTTTACTCACCCTTGTAAATTAAGACTGTTGAAAATTAGCAAATTTAAATATTGCAAACATGAGTCAGTCTGGGGAGGAAGCAACAGTTTTTAGACATTTGACCAACATCATCTCATGAGAAATCTATACAAATTTGAATGAATGTGGGTGATGTGGTTCAATTTCATTCAATTTCATACAAATGAAGTCAAGCAAAAAAGTACGAACACTAACCCCACTCCTAACCCTAGCCTTTCTCGATTCTGATTGGTCCGAAGGTGTTGATTGCTAACATATAACTCATATAACATATAACATACAGCTCCGACACTAGTGCAGCGATCACAGGGTTATATTAATGTGCTCTTTTTAATAATTGTTTCTATAGTAACAACTTACACAGGGACTTGTGTTGTGGATGGCAGATTAAAAAATTTGCGTAATCATTGATATGATGGTTTTCTGTGAAGAGATGTTTATTTAGCTTTTATGGAAAAAAGTCTTCAGTGTCAGCACTTTTCCTGTTTCTTTCTCATTTCCCATTTTCGTCTCACTAACTACAAGAGAAAGAGAAAATTGAAGCTGATGAGGGAATGACTGTTTATAGCTGCTTTAACATATGGTAAGTGATAACAGGAGCTAAGTTGTTTCGTGGATGTTCCATAATATCAAACATGACAATAAAACTGATAAAAAGTATGACATTATTTTTTAATAAATGAAAAAAAAGTTTGTGTTAGAAAGCATTGCTGAGGTACCTGAGGAATAAAACACTTCTGTATCTCTAATTTGCTTCAGGCCTCATCACACGACACTCTCACTGATTAGTTTCCCACAACAGCACATCCCAAGGTGTTTTATTCCTTACTTACGATATGCAATTTAAAGCCTTATATCTCATTATATAATAATAATGGTGAGTGGTGGTTCGGAAAAGTAGGTTTACTTGTTCCTTAAAGCAGTCCAGAGTCTGATTTTTGATAGTAAAGTATATTTTCATAACCAAATATACAACATGTAAAACTATTTTCAAGCACCATTCACTAGGAAACTCGCACACCTGATTACATAACACTTCTACTCTTAATCTGTGGGCCAGTTCTTAAAATAGTTCAGTGGTTCCATGAATCAGGGCTGGCTCTGGCAGCAACACCAGCACCATTGCCAGTAGAAAAGGGAACTCTGCCATCTTTAGCAGCTTGAAGAACTTCCTACCTCTTGGTGCACCTTGGATGTTTTCCATCTGGAAGGATTTCTGCCACTGAGGTTGTATTTTTTACAGGTCATCACTTTTCCCTAAATTCTTAGGGTGATATTTTATATCTGCTAGACAGCCCCATTGTCATAGTGGGATAATCGAGGAAGCTGTCCTGGATGACGGCCCAAGGAGGGTTGAATCGTCTATTCACATGCAGAATATGACTGACTGATACATGTCTATTCAATAAACCTGAATAGTCTGGGTTAATATTCTCCCCTATTTTGTAAAATGGGTTGGTCTGCCTTGTTTTTGTGGTAAGAACCTTCTCACCCATGGAAACTTTGTGTTAAATTATGTTTCTCTCATGTAGAGGGTCTCTAGCTATCAGGAACTTTCTTAAACTAACAGTTTGCTAAGATGTTGTGTAACTCAAGTGTACAAAAAAAAAAAAAAAAAAACCTGACTATATGTGCGATATAGCAATATTGATTATCACAATAGAATGAGTTCGAGTTTGATTATGGGTTACAGATGTCACATTTTGCAGACTGTGCGTGTTTGCTTCTTTGGGTTTTTTGGGGGTGGGGTGCATCTTAAATGGTTTGTCCCAGGCCCGGGCAATATTCACTTCAGTCCTGCTGCTAGCCAAACAACTACTAGCGCAAAGAAGATACTCTCTCAGGATGACCTACCACAGCTTCTTCAGAGAAATCTTTGTTTCAGTGTGAAGCAATCACAGCTTAATAGCTATGGAAACCACTACGCTGAGCAGACACAGACTCACTGTTCTCTAACAGTTCCCTGAATCCCCTGCAGCTCTGAGATATCGATCTTTGTTCTTCTTCTGAGATATGGTTCAGGATTCAGGAAGACGAAAAATCCTATTAATAAAAAGCAAAGAGTACAAATAAGACACACAGATTGATCGAATCTCATCTGAGGGTGTATTTGGGGTGTTGTTTCCGTGTTTGCTGTTGATTATAATCTCAGTGTGGGTGCGTGTTGATGTTCTGTGGTTTTACTCCTTTTTTTTTCAGCCGGTGACGCTGCGCGTGTGGTATCTTTTCAAACCCTTCAGACAACAGCTCCCATTGTAAAAAGCAACCATAGCTCATAACCCGCCAATCAGCGCTGTGTGTTCCCTTTGTTTTAAAACCAGTCGACCATCTCACCTCCCTCCACCACGTTTCACTCTAACATCCATCAAGATAATGGCGATATCTGAGGATAACGCCGCTCAGGAGACACGGAGACATACACACACGGATAGAGGAAGCACTCCAACGCTGTAAAAAGTGCAATTAATAATTACACGCTCAAATGATGTCATAGTTAAGTGTTTGGTGTTGTTTTTACACATGGGTATAGATGTGGAAGGAGGTAAATGCAACAAGCTATAGTGAGAGATGAGCCAGGAACATCCTGGTCTTAATAAATCAATCAGTGGAAAATAAGCACATCTACAATCTTCATACAATTCCGTTCCCTGAAAACACAAAAAAACGTAACCATAGAATTAATCTCAGTAACCAAAAAGACATTGTGTTGTTACGGGGATTTTAAATAACACTTGGTTTTTGTGCTAAAAATAAAAAACAAACCCACATAAGCTTTACCATCTGACATTGATACAAAGACATCACAGTTCAGTACAAACAGATTTTTTCCCTTTCTTTAATGAAAAAAGAGCACAGGAAGGAGGACAGAAATGGGAGGGGCTTCTTCCTCTCTCTCTCTCTCTCTTTTCCTCTCTCATTCACTCATCTAATGAGACATATTAATGACAGTAGACCTTAATTCAAGCCATGCATTATTCATCATAATTGATTATCCTGCTTTGAAGGAATACCTTTTTTTTTGTCTAAAAAATGATCCCATTAGCAAGAGTTTAATCCAAATCAAAGCTGTCAAAACATGCGGGTCTCAGGATCCTGCCTCTATCCACTGACACACGCACACACACACATGTTTAGGCTGTCATAAGGCCCTCAAATGAATCACTTTCCTATACTTAGATGTGATGTTTCATTCATAATTTTCCTTCCCTAAAGTGGCAGGCAGTCCCTCCCCACCACTCTTGCCGAATTTTGATCCATTTTTTACCTCTGAGTAGCTCGAGGGAGATTTTAGCGAAATCAATTTCGAAGATAGATTTTCACTGCTGAGCCTTCAATTCATCTTGAATATCAGTTTTAATCGCAGCGTTTCGTTCGGATCACTTTCCCTTCCAAGGAAAATGGGCTGCAGTGTGAATCTAATCGCCTGCAGGAAACTGGCATTTGAACCTGAGTATGTTTAAAGAAACAGAACAAACCCGTGGATCTTCAACCAGATTTCTGAATTGTACCTCCACCTCCTGTTACGAGAAAATGTGTTTACATGTACGTGTTTAACTGGGTATTCTAAAAATGTGGTGACTTTCTGACCAGCAAAAAGTCCAAATTTTGAATTATGTTTTCATAATCAAAGGTTCGTGTTAGAAATGTATTCCAAATGTAAATGTATGTAATGATAATGTACTATATCATAACCAATAATTGAAGGGACAGGTTAGTGTTCATATTCTGAGAATGACACAGTTACTATTTGAATGAAAAAAGGGAAAAAAAATACAATTCAAATACACACACAAAAAAAATCCCAGATGAATTAAATATCGATGTGTTACGCTGCAAGACAATGTTAGGCAAAATCAACAGAACCTTTTTTTGAAAATATTTTTTCCCATGATTGCATAGGGCTAATTTTAAAGATTATTAAAAATAATGTTAACACTTATGGGCAACATTTTCCTTCACAGTTTTATAACAATGGTGCACAAGGGCAGACGCTTTGAATCGATGAAGTGATATTTTTACAGTCTTTAATTAGCAACCTAACATTTTTAATTACTCTGTATATGGCTATATTACCATTAATATCTTAACATACACTACATTATCATTTTTTGCATTGCTGTTCTTTAAGATCAGTAAAGGACATCTATGAAACCTACACTACACTAACCAACACTAATTGTCTTGTTGGTATAAATGAAATGTCTTTGTGTTCTTTATTTTATTTTATAATTCTTTTAGGGGATGATATACTGTGCCTTACTGTCATGATAAAGACACACAAACAAAGAACATGTTATTTAACAAAGAAAAAACACAATCTTTGATATGCTGAAGTTTTTTTTTAACGTTTGTGGAAGGAGTCTCCAGTTTCACCACTTTGTAACAGTCAGAGGTAAATATGCAACTTTTAAGACCTTAAGACATGGCAAAGTCTTAAGGACAGAGGGCTTTCTGGCTTCTCAGTAATGTGACAAGCTGCATTTTGGCTATAACGTAAGTGTTAACAGGAAATAACTTGTTTCACTGATGGTTCAACATTAAAAGTAACTAGAAGTGGATAAAAAGTACTATGGATAGAAATGTTGTTGTGGTATAAGAGGAATAAAACACTACAGGATGTACTGTTAAAGGAAAATAATCATTTTTGAGGTGGTAAAATCTACCCCACTTCATGTTGGATGGCATCACACCACCCTGTTGTTGATTATGTTCCTATAACAGCATTCCCCCCAAGTGGTATTAATTAACAAGTAAGAAATAAAACACTTTCTACTTTTAATTATTTTGCCTTTTTTTAGTGTTTATCTTGTATGACAATATACAGTATATTGTCTGCTTTAGTACCTAATACATTTAATATCTTAGTAATATTTATTTGGCAGTATGTAATGGCAGTATCTTATCCTGCCTCAGTATCACACTGTATTCCTGGACCATTTTTTTTACCCACAATCCTCCCCACTTTCCATTACTTTTATTGAATCTCACACGTGCTAGTTTTTAACAATGCAACCCACGGCACAAATACACTCTAGGTGATCAATACCGGTTAAGAGGTATATGTGTGTGTGTGTATGTGTGTAATAACCCCGTGATTAATGTGTTTTAAAGTCAGGCTTTATTTACTACTCTCCATCTCTGTCCTTTGTTTGGCCGTGGTGTTTTAGATCATTCAGAAATTGATTGATACACACAGTAATCAGAGGGGGGTCGGTCGAAAGGAAACTAATGTTTCCTTGTTCATCAAACTGCATTGTGTGGAAATTACAGGTTTGGAGTGACCTTTGACCAACTGAGCGTGGACATATTGTCCATCAGAGATTATTATATTTATGTAGCTTAAATGCTACCCTCATCTTTTTGCCATCTTCGGGAAAAAAAAGGTTTCATCAGAGAATCAATACACTACCTTGTATCTGAACCACTTAGGAATAATTCTTATTCAAATTCTTTTTTTTAAATCACATTGTCAGGTGCAGTGTTTTTAATTAGGCCTACACTGTAATAAGGTATATATATATATATATATATATATATATATATATATATATATATATATATAATATACGAAACCCAATTTTTCTGGTTCAAAACCCAATTTTTTTTTTTACCACGTTTTAACCAAATTATTGTGTTTTTCTGCCACATTATTTTACTTAAAAAATAGTGAATTATTGCCTCTTTTGGACCAAAATATTGGGTTTTCAACTTTTTTTTTTTTTTAAGCAAATCATTGGGTCTGAAATTATAGGCTTCTTTCAACAAATTATTTGGTCTTTTGAATCAAACCACTGGGGCTTTTCAATTAAATTACTCTCTTTTATTTTCAGCTAAACTATTCAAACTGTTTGGTCATTTTGTTTTGGATTGTTTTTCCCCCCAAGGCTCTTAATCTTTGTGTCTTGTTTCTGATCATGAGTACTAATCAGGAGACAGTATGCACGATGCTTCAACATCATAGGTATAGTAAAAAAGGTTGGGGTAATATCAGTACAACAGTTTTTTTTTTTACTGCAACAAAACTACCACTCTATGCATCCCAAACTAAACAAATGTGTCTGATTCTTAGAAAGACCCAGCTCTGGGCAGTAAACTAAACCCCAGAGCTGACATTCAATCCAGAATCATAAAGGTAGAGCTCACCTTAATACGTCAGATGGAGCTCACAATGGCTGCCTTGCATGTCTTCCACCTCTGATCACATCATTTCAGCTGATGGTATTGTGTTTACACCGTGGTCATTTTTAACCTTCTTGACTGATATGAAGTGCAATGGCCTGAAATTACAACTGCATAGTTTGCTGGAAGATTTGTGACTCCGGTCCCTGCCACTCTGTCCAAGCTGGCAATTCTGATAAATAAGAATTGAATTTAGTAGCAGCTGTGACATGTTGATTGATCAAAAAGCTCATGGCTAAAGCGTCCCTTCTCTCCAATCTTATTTATCCTTCGTCAAACGGTTTCAAAATCAATATTGGCCTTGTATACAAGCGTCTCTGCTACAGGCGCTGGAGAGACGTGAGAAGCAGCTAGGAGAAGAAAAACACCTGCTCTCTTGCTGATGGTTACTCATTTTTCCTGTCAGCTACGTTTGAGGACTAAATAATTATTTTTGGATATAGTTGGAGGCCAGGTGGGGATTATTATGTGATCCATTCAGATAGCTAGTGAGTGCTTAGAGAGACCTTAAAGCACATTGAATATGCTACTAGAGTGATGTGTCAGAGAACCAAGTAGAAGATAACTTAGCATATGGACTCACTGGTTGGCCCACATGTACAAATAGCTATTCCTTTTTACTGCTTTTCATGTACAGTGGCCAGGACAAATTGTCCTAATATGGTGTTAGCAGACGGTGCTGGCTCAATATCAAACGAGGGTTTGGGACTCTGTGCGGTCATGCATGAAATTTGCAATCTATTTCACGTTATCCATTTATTTTACAAATATTATGAATATCACTGTAACTATAAATATTTTTCTGTGATACTATTTAAAAATTTACTGAGAGTCACATTCAAATAATTCAGGCCACAGTTATCATAAAAGTGACACTCTGCACTAGCGTAGGAGTTCAGCAATAAAAAACTGACAAATGTCTACCTTCGCTAGTTTCAACAACATTGAGTGACTCTGACTCAGAGGAACTGCAGAAGTCAAGAAAACAAACATGAAACTATTCTGAATCACTTGTTAAATATGGATTTGCAAGCCTGACTGTAAATAATGAGAAGAAAATAAAATATGTGGCAGAGTTTTGGTAAAAAGTTTGGTAAAAAAAAAACCAAAACAAAACACTGACAAGGATGATCCTCTTTGCAAGCTCCTACTGCTGTGAAGCTGGATTCAGCGAGATAACTCCAGATGAGATGTGTCCTTTCAAACACACATCCTGACTTTGAAAAAAGTTATTATAAATCTAGAAAATGGAGGGTGGTCAAGGCTTGAGGTCACAGAAAATTCATTTGGTTGTTTGGACAAGAGGTTTGGGAATCCCGTCACTAATCCCAATGAAACTTGGTGAAAAATGGATTTTGGAAGTCAAGGATTTGATTTCACTTCCAGACCAGTCCTCTTGACTTCTTTCTAAACACCATTTGCACTGAATGGATAACATGCAAAATTTTCAGCTCTTTAACATTTCAGCTCTTTGTTATTCCTGCCTGCATATTTGCCATAGCCCTTGTAATAAATTGTAATCAACAGTGTTTGTAGGAAAGACAGTTTGGGAGTAGCGAATGTGATTCCTGCTCATTTTTTTTTTTTTTTTTTTGCCAGAATAATAATGTCACCAAGCTGGAAGACATGCTGATACAATTTTGTCATGGTCATGCATGCTCATAGTAGAAGTAGCTGGTAGTGCAGTCTTCCAGATCTGTCCATCAAACAGCGGTGGCTCTTTTGCCCTCCCTGTCGGGGGTGGGCTCTCAGAAGCTGGCCTGCATTAGACCCTGCGGTGAAATGGAGTGGGGATGGGGTTGATGTATAAATATAATGGATGGGCCTGTCCAAAACTGAATGGCTGTCATCAGTTTAGAGCTAATAAAGGCCTCATGTCCAGTGTTGACAGGCTGACATGGAGACACATTTCCATGTTTGAATAGATGTTCATATTGACCCTAGGCTCCACACAGAACTACATTAAGCACACTCCTGAGTGATGTTAAGAGGAAGTGTGCATGGAGAATAACATGCTACTTTGTTTTTTTTTTCTGTGTCTGATAGCCATTCTGATTCAGTGTTTATGTGATGTTTTCCATTGTTGTTTTATTACCACAAGTGCTCCACATTGATGTTTAATGTAATGTCTTCCAACTTTTGTTTGGCTCCTCCTGGGCTCCATACGGCATCTCTTCAAAAGCTTGAAAGCACAGCTCCCCCCTTGTGCGTGCATGCCCCTAGTGTATGCTCAATAAATAACTTTGATGATGTTTATGAAAACTAATGGGCTTTTATGAGCACACTGTATGCTTTTTTGTGAGCTCCTCAAACGGCTGATCCCATGTTAGCGAATGCCCCAGTCTCCGGCTGCAACGGGTTTATTGAAATTAAACTTGAAACCACTCGGGATATAACAGTTAACCTGTCTTTTGCTGCGACGGCTGCATCGTAAAACACACGTCTGTCGCACATTCGGATGTCAGCTCACATGACCTATAATGTGAAGCTGGGGTCAATGTGAGAGTGTTTATCAGACCTAACTGTCTCTGCCCTCAGAACAACCCTCTTCTGAAACATTATATATGGCATATCAGGGTCTGTACGGCTGCATAAAGATATGAACTAATGGCTTCACATGAAATATTTATTTATCCTCCGGTTGAATGTAGAGTGGAATACTCTCATACGATCCAACTGAGTGTTTTTTCATACTCTATTATGGATAATGAAAAGCATATTTAAGTATGATTCGCATTTGAAATGCTGTAACGCAATACATGCATAATCTGTGAATACACAATATCTGGGTGAAAATAATACATGGTGATGAACATTAAAATCAGCTAGGACTGTGCAAGCCTGGCTAAGGCCTCTGAGGATTATCGAGAAGATGGACACTGATGAAATTATAAATGTATGTTTATCTGTGTGTGTTTGGACAGCTGCGGGACATTACGTGAAGGCTGTAAGACCTCTGCTAGTGTGGGAGAGCACAGAAGCCAGTCCTGACTCGACCTATGATTAGCTATGAATATAAGTCAGGGAGATTCAGGAATTTACAGAAGAGTGCACAAAGTTCCCAAAGAAATGCAATGCCTTCCAGAAGTATTTGCACTTTTCTGGAAAATCAGCAAAATTCAATCTGTTAATGCATAACAGCATATGCATTGAGTGAACAGTACTTACAAACGATATAGGTAGTGCATTTTTCTGCAAAATTGCAGTTTCAGAAGTATTGGCACTCGTCCAAATAAGGAAGGAATAAACCGTTTAGGTTATGCTGTTATAGTTACATTTAATGTTGTGGAACATTCCCAAGACAGTTTATTTCCTGTTATCACTTGTGTTATAGCAGCTATAAACATTCATTCTCTGATTGCCTCTTTTTTTTCCTCTCTCTTCAAGTTAACAAAATTGCAGTTTGTCATTCTACCGAGAAAACTAAAAGCTGGAGACTCTCTCGAGGTGAGAACTTACTAACTATTCCAAAACGCTGATACTGGAGACTCCTTCCATCTCCTTACAGAAAGCTTCACCACATCAATGATCATACGCTCTTTGTTAAATAACAACACGTGTTGTATAACATTTATTATTAGCCTTAGATTATTTGGCTCGTCCACCATACAAGTCTCTGTGAATTAGCTGTTCTTATATAAATGATAACGTTTATGTTAATGAGAGCATTAATATAAACCTGTTGTTGGAATTACAGGGAGTACTACTGAGAATTCAGCAGTGCTGTGGTATAATATTTCATAAAGCCTCCAGTGGAGACAATAACAGCACTGAGGTTCTTCCTGTAATGCATAACAAAGTTGGAGACATCAGTAGAAGATCTTGGACTGTCCTTCATTTAAAACATTAAGATCCTTTATGCTATTATGTTTGTACACGTGTAAGCATACATCCATCCATACATACATACATACCACATACTGGCTTTTCTGCAATACAGGAAGCTTTATAAAATAAACAAAAGAGGATTTACTGCTATCACTCACTCTGAATTAATGCCAGAAGTCACTGAAAGTCAAAGAAAAATCCTGCCCTTGTAGCCATTTCTGTTCTAAAATGGGCTGAGCTGCAGATGTGAGGGCAGCTCTGTTTGTTTGAGGGAAGTGGGGTTTTAGTAGAGAGGCTGTTTGTGCAGCTGTAATGGTCAAAGGGTGGCAAAGAGGGAGAGTCACATAGAAAAGTGGGTGGGCTTTCAGAAAGCCGTTTCTAGAAGCAGATTCATCTCAGGTTCCTGAATAGCGCAACAGTCCTGAACGTTCACTCTGACACTGAGAAATTTAGAGATTACGAGTTGAATTAGACCAGAACTAGCCCAGCTTTCTTATGGGTTCCAGTCAATCACAGCAACGCAGGCCAATCACATCATACCGTAGATGACAGAAAGTGTATCCTGGAGTTACAGTATATGGAAATATGATTATATTATTGGGGAAATATATGGAAATAAAATCAGCTCTGAGTGGCCACGTCTTACAGCCCATAGATGTCTATTTCATGCCATGTGCATGTTGACTTTCATGTACTGTATATGGAAGTCTGGCATTCATAAATGTATGCATTTTGACAGATTTTTTTTAATCTAGCTAACCACAGGAATTTAAACTAATCTTATTCATATGCTTTATGTTCATAATCTTCATTAAAGCCAGCTAGCTTACTACCATAAGCTAACAGGAGGATTTATGAGAGAACGTTGTATTTTTACTGCTAGCATGTGAACCTGACAGGATTTCTAAAAGAATTTTAAGTCATATTCATGAATGTTCAAAATCCTCACTGATAATGCTAGAATAAACTAATCTGACAGCATTTCTGAGAGGATTTTTAAGTTGAATTTATTATTATTCAAAATCAAGATACCTAGCTCGCATGGGCTAACCTGACAGGATTTCTGAGAGGATTTCTAAGTCATATCCATATTTTCATAATCTTGCCTTGTGAATGCTAGCTAGCTAACATGAGCTAACCAGACAGGATTTCTGAGATGATTTTTAAGTTACATTTATTGATGTATTTATTGATTAATTGATTGATTGATTAATAGCTAGCATGATGTAAACTGACAGGTAGGTCTGAGAGGATTTTTTAAGTCATATTCATATGTTCATAGTTCTTCCTTTGCTAGCTAGCTAACATGAGCTTACCTGAGAGGTAAGAGGTTGCTTGGTTAATTCTAAGTTATGTTCATTAATGTTCACAATCTCTACAGCTAACACTAGATACCGAGCTAGCATGAGCTAATCACTTCTAAAATTAGCCACTTCCTAAAAAAAAAAAAAAAAAAAGGCACAAATTCATATGTATCAAACTCAAAAGCATTAGTCAAGGTTGTTAAAAAAAAAGCTAAAAGACATAAAAGTCTGTTAATCCCAAGAAACTATGGAGCACCCTTATGTAAACTGGAATCTAAATCTAGTTCTAAAAATGTAATTTTTATTGAATGTTTGTCCATCTTAAACCTTGTCCTAGCTTGTGAAGTTATGTTGCTAGATATCGGTAACTCTATTTTCTTGTAGCAGGATAACAAGGAGTTATCCATAGCTGCAGGGACCACCATTTTTCACTGTGTGACATCATCATTAATCATCAGAAATCTGGATCTCTCAGCATGGCGCTTCGGAACGTTCCATCATGCTTCTGCAACATCTGAGTCCCACTGTATAGTTACACATCTCTGTATTGTGGAGCTCCATTAATGAAAAAATAACATATCACGGGTTACAAATGAGAGCTGGAGAAGTGCGAGGACTTCAGAAATGGAGAGATAATTAGATGTCTGCTTTGGATTGATGGATGCACGGTAATTGCTTTTGTGTTATTATTTCAGGGTCCAGACAAAAAAACCAAAACCCTCTCTTCTTCCAGCCATTCAAATTCATTAATCTCATTAATGTGTGGAATTAATATCATTTTATCGGACATTCCAGAACTGCTGGAGGTGGTTGTGGCCACGCTTGCAATGCAGAAACTGATCAATCATGCAACGAAGCCCTCATCTGGTACGCGTCGCCACATTTTGGCTTGTTGGTGTCGTGATTATTAATTTGTTTACGCAACTTTTTTTGGTATAATTTTAGCTTGGTACACCTGTTTGGAACACGCCATAAGTTGGATGGAAGAGTTTGGCACGTGTGTAACACGAGCTTTCCATTTTTAGTGATTGAGTAGCTTTATATTTTTTGGATTTTTTCATATGTACTGAGATACCATGTTATTAGGCACTGCATACACTATGTGCATTGAAGGAACTGGGAACTTAATACATGTACAGATATAACATTCATGAGAAATACAGATATAAAATGCATCTTTCAGAAAACATTTTTCAACAAATAAGTCACTTCTGCCCGACTGAACTTTTCAGAACGATCAAATTCCTATTTAAACACATAACAGACCACATGTCTTCGTTCTGCTCTAGTCTCTGTGGGGGGGTTCGGGTTTGTTCCGCGTGTTCCCAGGCTTTCGGACAGCTTGGTATGCAATGAAGATGATAAGGACGTTATCTAATCTGAGGCAGATAGGCCTGGGTGACACTCAAACAACAACCCGATCACAGGTGTGGTATTATCAGGACGGGAGGAACGTTTCATCACCGGCCACATTGTCTACATGGACAACCAAGTGAAAGCGTAAGCAGTGTGGGATGTTGAGGTGGGAATTTCCATCACAGTTTCAGAAACATGGTTGTGTGAAAGGAAAATATGTAATAATTTAAAGAAAAAATTCCCCTCTGATCCCCACGGATCATCTTAAAGTGATCTTCAAGATTTATTTTGTAAAGAAATGCTAAGTTGTCTTCTTTTTTGAACTTCTTTCATCGACCATAGTTAGCCTATGGTTAACTTATGATTACCCACAATGCTGTTCGACCACTGCTGATAGACGTTCCATTGAGATGTACATTGTACAGAACTCAGATGGTTCCCAGTCGATACAATGAGTACAGAACTCATTGTACATTGTACAGAACTCAGAATGTTCCCAGTCGATTTTCCAGAGTTCAGATCTAAACACGTTCCAGCACATCGCCTTGAAAAAACATGGATGTACAAAGCAAGGTCATAATTGTATGGCGATCTCTGTATTTGATTAAACATCTAAAGAAGGCCTGTGTGATTATAGTGAGAAATGATGAATAAGACAGGTCAACTGTCACCTCATCATGTTAGTAAAATTAGGCACACAAAAGCAACGGATCAGGTAAAATCGAGTTTTATCAAGTAGAAAATGATGCAAAGAAATATTTACAGAAATATGTTTACTGCTGAATGTGAGAATCACCATATTGTTGTGATGTCAGGTGTGTTTATGTCCGAGAATTCGTGCTAGGTGGATGTTGCCCAAGTTTCTGACTGGGAATTCCAGGTTCAGTGACCATTCTGTTGCACTTTACCTGGTCAGAGGTCCATTTTTTTCTGAGTTCTAAGTACAGTGGATTGCAGCATAAGCCCTTGCTTCATGTCTACCTAAAGAGAGCGATGAAGCAGCGCTTTTAATCCTTTACTCTAACCGGCTCCGTCACCTCCTCATCTGTACACTCTGCTCAAACAGATCAGCTTCCAAAGCTTCAACTTTCATGCTAATACTAACGTCAACACGGCAGTATTAACTAGCCTAGCAGATGCTCCGGCATAACTCAGCATAACGGCATTGTATAGCTGCATTGCATTCTGGGAATTTGAGTGCAATGTTTGCTGCCCCAGTACATCCGTGTTGAATTTTTCATTAATGTTAAATAGAATATTTCTGCAAAATTGTGAGAAAAGAAGCTCTGGATGTTTTTAGGAGCTAACAGGGAAACCCTTATGGTCATGATCTCCTATTAAACACCACTGCAACTGTGCTAACAGTGTGAAGGCAGCATGGCAGACAACCGCTAACTCCTCATGGGAATAATGAAAATACAGCACCAGCCAACAAATTAGCACCATACTCTCTATGCATATCAGAAATATTTCAATATACACATATCTAATGTGTTTCCGGGTGGTTTTATCCTTTCATTAGCACACATGATTATACTCAGTATGTTGCTAGTTCACTAGATATCCCTGATCATCATGCAACAGACAGGCTGTTAAATGGATTGTATCACTTGTGGCCTCTCCTGATTAAGGAAATCGTAACTTCCGATTAATGACAGGTTAATTGCAAAGCCCTTCTTGGCCTAATCAATTTCAGAGGCTTTGCTCTGTGACCATCAGTTCTTTCACTTCTAGTAATACATGGCAGGGTGCATTAGCTTCAATCATGTTGACACACAGTTTGATTGGTGGTCTGTTTGAGGATTATGTTTGGTGTAGTTATGATATTGTGTGTGGATGTGTAATGGTGTGTGAAGATGATAATGGACCCTGGATGATCCTGTGAGCTGATCTGGAAAATGATGATAGGAGTTATCCAAAATAATTATTATAATTGATGTTAAACAACTGGAATTATCTGCTGGCTTATACTTGTCATATTTTATAAGCAACGGATAGAGACCTTTTTGTTTGAACATCATAAAATAATAGCACCAAAAATAATAGTAACTAGAAAATTATAAATTAGAAATGTATGTGTGTGTATATATAAATATATATTATAAATTGGAAATGTATTTATATTAATTATAAGTTTGAAATTTAGTGATTATATGAAACAGAATATTTCACACATTGATGATTTCTTTATTTAAAAACCAAATTTTTTAGAATAAACTATAATATTTTTTTAGAATAAACTATAATATTTGTCAAACCGTTATCATCTCTGAGCATTTAAAAATCTGAGATATGCTCATATAGATGGATGACAAAATAAAGAAAAAAAAAAGACATGTGTAAGTAAGGTGTTAAGCCACTACGAGTCACCAGAACAGCTTCAGTACACTTAAGCATTGATTCTCTGGATCTCAGGAACTGGACTGGAGCAATGAACACTGTTGAACATCACTCCAAAGTCTCCCACAGGTGCTCATTGGGTTGAGCTCTGGTAAGTGTGAAGGCCATAACATATGATTTACATCATTTTTATCCTTAACAAAGCATTCAGTAAGCCCTCATTCCCTGTGGATGGGGGCGGAGTCATGCTGGAAGAGACCACGGCCATCATGATAGAATTGTTTCATCATAGGATAAAGGTGATCAATCAGGATAACTTTGTATTGATGTGCAGTGACACTTCTCTGTAGGAGGGAATGTGGAGCCAAACCATGCTAGCAACATAAGTAAATGCCCCATAACAGAGACACCAGGCTTCCTTTAATTTCACATCAGTCTGTTTAATTTTAAAAATACGTACATCTTAAATTTATGCATATTTATAATTGGACATTAATTGGTGCCGTATCATTTTTTTTCTAACAAGGATTCAGAATAAGAAACCTGCATCATCACTGAGAATCAGTACAATAAGTAATATCTATTCATAAACTCCAGCTTAAATTATTCAGTTATTCAGTAGAATTTGAAAATAAATGTCTACTTAACCCTTGAATAACATTCAGCTCTTAAATGTTGGCGTTCCCCCGGTGTGGGTTGTAATGTGGCTGTAATGGACACCGGGGGACCGAGCTGCTGTCAAGCCCCATCGCTCTACAGGTGGTTGGGGTGGCGAGCGAGAGGAAATGGGATCTTTACAGCCAATTTGAGCTGAAGTGAGTTTGCGTTTACATGGAGGATATCCCCTGACCTCGCCGTAATGACTCCCAGACTACAGGTGGGCTCGCTCTAGTGTGGCAGTGACGGACTGCATAAACACACTCAATCACACTCCTCTAGCTACCTCTCAGACCATGCCCCACACACACACACACACACACACACACACACACACACACACACAAGTGTTCTTAGAATTATGAGGGAAAATAATAGTATTTGGTTGGATTTCTATTCTATAACCTAAACTTCAGAATATAAACTTGATGCATTTTACCCATTTTATAGTCACTATACACCTGCAATAAAAAAAATAAATAAATAAAAATATCCAGCTTCTGACTGCTAATTAGCAATGGATATGCTGTTCAATTGAAATTCTTGATTTCATAGTGATATATGTATTATGTGTATCATATTTAGTACTGACAATACTAATATTAGACCAGTAAAATCCTTTAGCTTGTTTGAGGATGTTCCTGATAGTATTTTATTTTATTTTTTTTTTGAATGAATGAAATGAAATCTAAATCGTTCCAATCATTTCAAGGTGAAAAGCATAGTCAAAAAAAAAAAAAAATCACAGAAATTATAATGTTAAAACTAAAAACTATATATATATATATATATATATATATATATATATATATATATATATATATATATATATATATATATATATATATTATAGCAAAAGACTCCGTATGAGTGAAAATACAATGCTTAGCATTAACCTTTAATGGAACACCCATGAGGTCACCCATACTGAGAAAAGTTAAGGTGGCCTCACACCTAGCAAACATTTCGAATGTTCATGTAATTACAGAAGTGCTAATTACAGGAAATATCCATGATGACATGAAAAACATCCTAGTAGCAACTAACTTTCTGACGCTGTTCTGTGCTAGCTAGGTAACTGCTAGTGTTGACTGTGTAGCTATTACCTTCTGCGTTTGTGTTCTACGCAGCTTTTCTCTTTTATTCTACAACTTCTTCACATCTCCTTCTTTCCAATCACTCCTCACCTCGCCGTTATCATGTGTGTGCCATGTGGGTAGTACTTAGAAGTCTGCGGTGTCCCCACACAGAGGCTCCAAAAAGGAATGAAACATGGCAGCCAGGGCGAAGAGGCAGAGCAAAGCACAGACAACAGCTGTTCATGCTGATTTTCCTCCTTTAATAGGACTTCCGCGGCTGGCCACGGGCGGCCCGGGCTTATAATACAACAGCTACTCTTTCCCCAAGTACAAACACGGTCTGTGTTTAATTGTTGTCAGACTCTCTCTCTCTTTCTCTGTGCCTGTGTGTGTGTGTGTGTGTGTGTGTGTGTGTGAGCCCCCATTGAAATGAGCTCCAAGACATGTGGTAAAGGAAGGGATTTGCAGAGGAAACAAACAGCATGAATGTATTTGGATTTGTGTGCTTAGGCCAAGCGCTTACAAAACAGAAGGGCCTGCCTGAGAAGATTGCCAGCGAAATATTTCAGAGGCTCACACTGGAGCATGTGTAAGTGTGTGTGTCCTCTATCATCAAACACACACTCTGTCTTTTTAAGAGCCCTGTGCAGGTATGCCAATAGCAATGCCAAAGTGCATTATTTTCATGCAGAAGCAGCAAACACACTTAGAAAGACTATGTAGTATGTAGTGATCGTCAGATGAATTGTGTGTGTGTGTGTGTGTGTGTGGGTCTCTTTGTGTGTGATGCTGTTATTTTAGATTTGAATTGTCCACCAACACGGTTGCCAGGTTTGCATTACAAAAGCAGCCCAATAACCAGATCAATACATTTCTGTGCACAGCTTTTAAAGTCCTTCTTTTTTGAACACAACACTATTGCATTCTTGAATGTGATTTTGGATTTCAGAAGGTGTTGATTAGTTTTCTATAACATCAAGTCTGACAATAGTTTGGCTGCAAGATAGTTCACAGGTTTACATTAATGCGCTTGTTTTAATACATGAGCATTTTAACAGCTAATAACAGCTCATTCACATGAACTTGTATGATGGATGACTGACATAATCTAAAGCTAAGCTCATTTATGGAAGGAGTCTCCAGTGTCAGTGCTTTGTAAGAGTCAGTTTTGTGCTACAGGAAATACTTCGGGACAGAGGAGTTTTCGTTTAACTATATAATAAATAGTATCAATAGTAAATAATAAGTAAACATTTGTAACTGTAGTATAAGATGAATAAACTTTGGAACATGGTGTTATCAGTAAATAAGTAACTTTAGGGTGGTAACACATCTATGTGTGTGTGTGTGTGTGTGTGTGTGTGTGTGTGTGTAAGAGTTTCTCTTTAGGTAGGTTTTTCAGTACAAAATACAAAAACTGACTATGCATAATGCTACACATTTCTTAAGGACTTGAGTATTAGTTAGTATTTTTAAGGGTGTGTGTGTGTGTGTGTGTGTGTGTGTGTCTGTGGAAATGCTCTGACAGCTCCTGGGTTTGGACCTTGCGTAAACGTTGCTGACTGTTTGGCAGAAATCTGGCATCACTGCTGAGAGACTTTCCTGTCCAGAGCTGAGAGAGAACGGACGGGCTGGAAAGTAAGTGAGCGAGTGAAGTGTGTGTGTGTGTGTATGTGTGTGAGACAGACAGAGAGAGAGAGAGAGAGATTATGTTTGGGGGGCAGATCATATGAATCAGTCAAATTTGCCATTCAGCATGTGATTGGAGGCAATTAATCATGGAGGGCTGCAGTGTGAACAGACCTGTGTTGGGTTGGCCTTGGCCGTGTGCGTGTGTGTGTGTGTGTGCGCGCACTTGTGTGTGCATGTTAAAGTGAGTACCTTGTACTTCTCGTCATGTAATCCTTCTTAGCACATTTATTCAAAATGAACATTTATTTTAAAATGATCCCATGTTATAAATGAATGTGAATGCGTGTGCGTGTGTGTGTGCGTGTGTATGTGTATGTGTGTGTGTGTGGTGGCATATTCAGTGTGTATTATCGCCTCACACCCAGTGTTCCCGGGATAGACTCTGGATGCACTACAACCCTGACCCGAGAATAAAGTGACTCTTCTGTATATTGGCAGGAAATTTAAATATTTTAATATTTTATATGATTTTTGTACATTTCATCCACCTGAAATTCACAAATTCGTACAAGTGAGAGCAAGATAGCTGGGTGTTATGTGTTTTTATTTAAATAAAGTTGAAAGAAAAGGTTCACACAAACACACACACACACACACACAAGCTCCACCCCTAACACCAAGCTTAACTTTTCTGTCTTTTCATACAACTTGAGTTAAAATTATTATGAATGTTACAAATATGATGCCAGGTTGATTTTGGAATCGTAGAGTTTACGTAACAAAAAGTTCCCTATGCATTATAATGAAAATAAACATTGATTTCCTATGAATTAATGAATATGCAGTGTGTCTCTATAACTAAGTCAATAAAACGTTAATTGATTTCTGTGGTGTGATGTTTATTATTATGCAATGAACCATCCATCAAAAATCCATGGCAAATTAAAAAAAATAAATAAATATATAATAACACCAACACTCCTTCAATGACTCCTTTCTCCCATTTGTGTTTTTTTTTTTTATGTTCTGTGTCTGGAATGTGGGAAATATGATGGCGATGAATAAGCGTTCTTGTTGCTGAGGTGGCTGTGTAATGTGTGAGGTACGGCATAACTCGGGCCTTGTTTCTCCTCAGGTGGTGATCCAAGGGTCAAATCTCGAGCCGAAGCCTGCCTCCTATTTGCATTCAATTACAGTTACGACCTGTGTAAATTAAAAACGCTTGGAGAACGGCAACTGCACTGAGTTTCTCTTTCCATGTTCCTCCCTGCCACGACTGTACGGAGCCATTAACTTTAAAAAAAAAAAAAAATCCAAGTTGGAGAAAAACACTGATTTCTGAAATGAAATGATAATTAGTCACTTCTAAAATAAGGAGCCATTAGTAGCGGAGGTGTCAGAAAAGTCATGAAGAGGCATAAATCACAGGATCTGTGTCGTTTTTCACACACGCGTGCATAAACACGAACACAAACTTGCACACAGAACTGTTATAACTTCGTGTACCGAGGTGGTGTGATGACCTTGGGGAATTCTGATATGTTTTTCATACACGTTCTCATCTCATCCGTCGTTTCGCGCCTAGAGCTCCATGGTGTTTTACACAGAAAGCACATTGAGATTTTTCACCAGCTTGGATGAGGCCCATCTGTCTACACTAATTGAACTGTGTGTTTCTCGGTGTGTGGGGAATATACGTAGCACGGCAACAGTTTTTTTATGTCCATTTTAGGACCAGAAGATCGAGAGGATCGAGAATTAACCTCAAGAGGTTTATTGTAAATATTAATACAACCATGTGAAAAGGTGAAAAGGAGACGGAATGCTTTTCTGTTCATTCTTCATGATCAGATCTAATCACCGGATTGATGAGAATGTCCTAGGGCGGTTTTAATAACTGTTATCCCATAACAGAATAGCCTCCATTTTCAAACAGGGGATGTTGTGATAGCAGGGGTCAAGTAGAGGGGGTCCTTTTTCATTCCTATAAAAGGAAACGGAAATGACACGTTAATGGCCGCTGCCCGTCACGGTGGCCTGGTTGTGAGGACTCACCCAGCTGTTGCTTGGGTCGTCCCCGAGATCAGGGGTAAAAAGAAAGAAAAGTCAAACATACAACCCAGAAATACAACCCAGAAATACATGCTTTAGGATAGTAGCGATTACGTACCAATCCCTTCCACTATCAGAGAGTTTTTAACAAATTTGAACAAAATCAAATAGCAACTCCAGTGTGTTTTGCTGCTGCTTTTTTGATTGCGTCTCATTGCACATGCTCCAGAAACCTCTTAATAGATTAAGGAATGGAAACACACATGGATTCACTTTTTGTTGATTCCAGGTAATTGAGAAACACTTGACCTTGTAACACATTCTATGAAGAACATATCTATAATGATCTATAAGTACATTCATAGAAAGTTATTTTAAATGTTAATACATTTGAGGCATTATACATCCTGATATAATTATTAATGATTACAGCAATGTTTATTATGCATTATGAATTGTTAATATCATGTGTACATAATGTGAAACTCAACTTGCCTACTATTTAGACACACTGAGACACTCTGTACTACAGTATGTTTTATAACTTCCCAGAAATAGCAACAGTGCAACAAGGACAGTGTCCTTTTTTTTCTTTCTTTTTTTTTTCAACAGTGCTGTGGTATAACAATTCATAATACCATAATACATATAGTACTTGATTCCTAATACTAATAATTTGAAACATTTTCATAATTATGTATAACAGTGTGTATAAAGGCTATTAACATATTATAACCTGCTATGAATATATTCATAGGTCAGTGTAGATATGGTCTAATACTTTAAGACTTTATAACTGGATTTATTAACTAGTCCAAGGGGCTTCAGATACACAGGACTTAGTTGGCCTAACTAACTAACTAAATAAATAAATAGAAAGGTTATAACATTTTTTATTCATAAATAGATTTTTTAAAAAAATCATGGAATAAAGGTTACCATGTGATGTCTAAGTTAAGCAGGTTTAATTATTCCTTTTCAACACCTGCACTAAGGTATGAGCTGTACATTTCAATGAAATCTTCTCCTTGGCCTGGATTTTTGGCAGCTTTTCTGTTTGGCTCACTGGTTCAACCTCGTGTCCAGTTTCTGATTGGTCTAAAGCAGGAAAAACTTGGCTCAGTGCCTCTTTATGCATAATCTGTGATCATTAACTACATCATGACGCGACAGTCTGGCGTTTGTGCTTTAACCAGACTGCTTAATGGGAACACACACTACAACCATCCGGATGGCTCCCGGTCTTCCAAAACGGCGGTAATTTAAAGCTGGACCTCCTTATTGCAGTTATTCTCCAGCTCTAAATGATAGCTCATTTTCTTAGCGTGATACAGACGGACTCTGTGTAGGAGATCAGATTATAGCATAATGACGCTTCTCTTTATATTTGCTGTTTGTAAACGTGGCATTCTGATGTTAGGTTTGCTCAGATTATGATTCAAGTGTAATTAAACACGAACAACTACAGGGCGTGTTGGGGTTTTTAATTGCCTTTAATATTATTTTATCGTTTGGAGGTCAGGCACACACACATGCACGGCAGCTTCATCCTTGAGCTATTCACCGTCTTGTATGCGCAATTATATCACACAAATGAGAAGCTTTGGTTGAGCTTGTTTATGTTCGGTTGTCCCAGAGCCTCTAATATTTCTGCCACTAACTCGAGCCAGGCATCCAGCAGGAGCCTTCTGTCTCGCCACATCCCATAATAACCCTTTTATTCTGCTGGGTTAAAATGATACATTTTAACAAAAATGTCATATGTATGTGGCTCATGGAACAAAATTTTCAAAAATACACATTTGTAATATAGAGACGATGACCAAGAAACTACCAAGAAGTTTGGCTAAGAATCCACCTTTACATATACTGTAAATGCATATGGAGTCTAGAAATGCCTGATGTACTTCTGCCTTTGCTCATTCCTAGCTGGAATTTTCTACTGCCTCACGAGATTGAGGATTATGAATTCAAAGTTGACTACCTGGATAAAGTTATAGACTTAGTGAAGCACGTGTCTCTTTCACATCCCACATCTTTTTCCCTCTCAGTGAATTTTATTTGTGTTCAGTTTGACCACTGGTTTAGCTGAGAAAGAAAAAAAAAACCTTACTTTTCTCTCATATTGCTATGGCAAGGGTCAAATGTGGCGTTTTTTTAAATGCATTTTACAATTGTATATTGCTTTAACATGAAAAGGTGGAAAAGGTCAACGGGAGATCCATTGCTAAGTCGTGAACAGAGCAGAAATGATAACGAGCGTACCAGAAGGTAAGGTAAGGTCCACTTCCCCTGTCACGTCCCTTCTATGATGTGTTGAACGGCGCCCTAATCTAAAATCAATGCCCCCCACTTAAGCCCGTCGGCCGCTTATGTAATTTGATAATATCAATCATAACGGTAGCCGAGGCCATCCGTCTCCCTCGCGCTGCTCCGGGGGTCAACGTGGGGGGGAAGGCGGAGTCTCCGAGCCATCAATTATAGCTTATTATGGGTTGCGGTGGAGGCACCGAGCAGTGTAGCTCTCCTCCATAAATAATATTAACAGCTTCTAGTCCATCAATCAATAGCAGTACAGTTGTCGACCCGCAGAGCTAATGGTGTGTGTGTGTGTGTGTGTGTGTGTGTCTGTCGCACTCTCTCTCAGCCTGGATCAATGGTTATGGCTCCATGCTCTCTGTGTGTATATTAAAGCTGGGTAAAACGAGCTGCTCTTGGGCACTGAGGAAAGGCTCGAGCAGCAGCCCGCTGTCTCTGATTAATATTGTCGTTTTGTCTTGACGTCTACAAAGCTGCCTCCTCCTTAGCTGGATTTCCAGACATCTCCATCTGTTGTGTAGCAACATCAGAGACTGGAGAGCTGGTTACTTTCTCTTATTCAATCTAGATAAAGTTTTTTTTTTCAGTCTATGGACAGAAACACCTGAACCTGTGGACAGTGTCAGCCAGGGTGGTGTTATCTCTGCACTATGCACTATGAATCTTGGTGTCTTGATTAGAGGTGACTTTCCTGGCCATGTGTGAGCTAAAATAGTTGCTGTTATTAAAGTTATGCACACATCTATTCACTACTCTATACAGTTTTGTCTCTTCTCTTCTTAGCTCTCTCTCTGAGCACAAAGCACTGATCCTGAGAGAGTAGAGTCTACAATCTCCTACTTCTGCAATCCTAAGGCTCCCAGCCTCCTGATCTTACATTCATGAGGCTTACGCTGTGCTCTACATCCCACCTGGAGACTATTCCTGTCATCCTGAGGTCTTCTAGCTCCTCCTTCTGCCATTATGAGGTCTAAAAGTTTCTATTCCTGCTGGCCTAAGGCACAGAAGTTCCTGCTCCTGCCATCCTGAGACCCAAGACTATAGCTTCTTCCATCCTGAGGAACACAAGCTTAGCTTTTGCCATCCTGAGGAACACAGGCTTAGCTTCGGCAATCATGAGGAACACAAGTTTAGCTCCTGCCATCTTGAGGCCAACAAGTATAACTCAGTGCCATCTTGAAGAACACAAGCTTACTTCCTACCATCCTGAGAAACACAAGAAGAAACTACCATCCTAAAGAACCCAAAGTTAGATCTTGCCTTCTTGGGTCCCACACACTACCATCCTGAGGAACACAAATTTAGATCAGAAATTTAGCTCCTGCCATCCCAAGGCCCACAAGCCTACCTTCTGCCATCTTGAGGCCCACCAGTCTAGCTTCTGCTATCCTGAGGAACACAGGTTTAGCTCCTGCCATCCTGCCAAACAATTCTCAGTATGTTACTACATTAAAATATGCCTTGCAATGTTACTTCAATATTTTACAATTTAAAATATCTTATGAATTAACTCAGATGACCAAAGCTGAGTGCAGCAAGTTCATCTGTGGCCTGGCAGTCACACACTCACTCACTCCAGCAAGCAATATATCCAAACATAATGCTCACTAAAAAGTATGTGATTTCTGTATGATTCATCCAATATGTTTCAATCTCACGATCATTTCATTTCGAACTCAAATATGCTGGACTACAAAAAAAAAAAAAAAAACAATATCAAAATGTGCCAAAAGTGTATACTCTTACTGACCTCCACACTTCAAAGCCTGATCGGCTAACCCAGACCTCTCACCCCGAGCTGACAAATTTGTTAAACAGCAGAAAAAGAGGGGGTGAAGTAAAAAGAAAAACTCAGTGTGACCAAATCTCTTTGTACGTATTTTAGAATAATTATATCTCTAAAAATTAAAATATATTCCCAGTTAAGCAAAATAATTTATTTACATATGCCCACATCTTGTACCAAAATGAAAAAAAGAGAAAAACATGAAAATAGCAAACACCCCCTAAACATCTCAGTGATTTAGTCTACTCATTTTAATAAATATACTTTATTTATGACAATATGAGACCATTTTAGGACCATGGTGAGAAGAAATATTTAATGAAATCTTGTTTTAAACTGATTTATTAAAATATATAAATATATTCAGGCTCATGTCTGTGTGAAATTTCACATGTTCTCCCCATGTCCATGTGGGTTTCTCACTGGGAGGTTGAAGGAAACTGGAGTCTACTGGTTTCTCACTGGGAGGTTAAAGGAAACTGGGGTCTACTGGTTTCTCACTGGGAGGTTAAAGGAAACTGGGGTCTACTGGTTTCTCACTGGGAGGTTGAAGGAAACTGGAGTCTACTGGTTTCTCACTGGGAGGTTGAAGGAAACTGGGGTCTACTGGTTTCTCACTGGGAGGTTGAAGGAAACGGGATTTTTGGTAGGTGGATTAGTGACTCTAAATTGCCCCAAGGTGTGTGTGTGTGTGTGTATGGCATTCCCACTTCATGCTCAGTATTCCCAGGATAGAATTTGGATCGTGATAGGGATAAAGTGCTTACTGAAGAATGAATGATTAAAAGAATGAACAAATACATCTGTTAATACAACACAAAGATATACACACTATATAGCCAAAGGTTTGTGGACACCTGATCATCACACCCATATGTGGTTATTCCCCAATCTGTTGCCAGAAAGTTGAAAGCACACAATTGTATAGAATTATTGCAAAATTGTGCACACCCCTAAACTAATACACTGTTGAAACACCTTTTGATTTTCTTACACCACTCAATCTTTTTGGGTAAGAGTCTATCAATGTTGCACATCTTGACTTGGCAAAATTTTCTCACTCTTTCTTCCAAAAACATTCTAGAGCGATCAAATTGTAAGGGCATCTCCTGTGCACAGCCCACTTCAGGTCACCACAAAGATTTTTAGTTGGATTAAGGTCTGGGCTCTGGCTAAGTTATTCAAAGACATTGATCTTCTTTTGGTTAAGCCATTCCTTTGTTGATTTGGACATATGCTTTGGGTCATTGTTGTGCTAAAAGTGGAAATTCCTTTTCATCTTCAGCTTACTAGCACACCTGAAGGTTTGGCACTAAAATCGGCTGGTATTTGTAGCAATTCATGATTCCCTCTACCTTGATAAAAGCCCCAGTTCTTGCTGAAGAAAAGCAGCCCTAAAGCATGATGCTGCCACCACCATGCTTCACCTTAGGTATGGTGTTCTTTTGGTGATGTGCTTTTTTTGTGCCGAATATACCTTTTGGAATTGGTCTCATCAGACCATAACACATTTCACCCCATAGTCTGGGGTGATTTAGTTGAGCTTGGATGTTTTTTGTGAGAAAGGGCTTCTGTCTAGCCACCCTACCCCATAGCCGTGACATGTGAAGAATACGATAGATTGTTGTCACATTCAGGAAGTAATCAGTAGTTGTCAGATATTCCTGCAGCTCCTCTAATGTTGCCGTTGGTCTCTTGGCAGCCTCCCTGTTAAGTTTTTGTCTTGTCCTTTTATAAATTTTGGAGGGACGTCCTGTTCTTGGACCACTGTGGTGACCCATTTTCCCTACTTGATGATGATGGCCTTCACGGTGCTCCATGGTACATCTAACATTATGGAAATTCTTTTATACCCCTCTCCTTATTGATACCTATCAAAAAGTGGGAACCTGTACAGGCTTTATAAGCTCTTTGCAGACCATGGCTTCAGCAGTCAGATGAAACCAAGAAGATGCGAAGAAAATCCTACAGAAACAGCTGATCTTTATTTGGGGTTAATCAGAATAATTTCACTGATGACAGCTGTATGAGAATTACTTTTGAGCATGAGATTGAATGTGATTGGTTCATACTGAACACAGCCACATCCCCATTTATAAAAGGGTGTGCACACTTATGCAACAAGGTTATTGTAAGTTTTTTTTATTATTATTTTTTCCTATTTTTCCATATAATGTTTCTGATTGTTTTTCACTTAATTTTTATATGTTGTAGTTTCACACTGAGGATGGAAAAAGTTCTGACTAAATTCATCTTGTTTTTTTTTTTTTCACATCAAAAAAACTTGCCATTTTAACAGGGGTGTGTAGACTTTATAAATCCACTGTATATACAATGTTATGCACATGAATGTTAATGGTGGAAATTAAGGGCCATGTATAGGCAAGAAGATCTTTTAAATTTTACTCTTGGGTTGCTTTCATCACGCAGACAAACCTGACAGCTCTGGACATGTGGATTAATCAGTCAGGCCCACACACAGTGCTCATGATTGGTTAATACATTGCACTGAACAATTTTTGAAGGTCTGTCTTATGTCACTTAAATAAACCCATGTGTTTAAACCTTTCAATTTATGAAATTGCTCATTTCAGCCTGAAAAAGAAAAAAAGACAAAAAAAATAAAAAATCCATCCCAGGAGCCTGAGGCTGAGTCATACAGGAAGGTTATGAACTCTTTATACTCTACACGTAACTCTCATTTAGTTAACGCACATCAAAGAAGGAGAAAAGCTTAGAATAGCAGTAATAGCAAGTGTATATTTGTAAATTTGTAAAAGTAAAATTGCGAAATTAGCAAACTTAATTTTAAAAAAGAATCTGTTGAAGAACTTTTGAGAAACAGATGAAAATGTACTGCTTAGTTATTGCTAAAATTGCTGATGTTTTTTCGTCAACTAAGAATCACCAAATTACTAAATGGATTTTAAAAAAAAAAGACTAAAACTAAAATTATCTCCCCAAATGAACCCTGAACTGCTGTTGCCCTCATCTCAGGGAAGGTCCATTCATTAGAGACGATTTGTCAAAGCAGATGGGCTTTGTGTGTTTACAAAATGTCAGGCTCGCCTGAATAATGCAAGCTGAAGTATGAATTTGTAAAAGGTGAGACTCTCTCTCTCTCTCTCTCTCACTCTCTCTGTCTCTCTCTTTCTCTCTCTCTTTCTCTCATTCGCCTTCTGCTCTTTGACTCCCTCCACCTGTCTACTTTTGAATAAACTAGGGGTGGACAAGGGCAAAAAATTGCATCCATAATTAATGAAAAGACACATTAGTGGTGTGTTTGGCCTCTGCACAATAAAAAACATGAACAAAGAGGACTCTTAAGAAAAAGGCGAGGATGGAGAGGGCGTCAGGATGAGAGGCGGATGAGTGTGAGAGAGTAATAAAGAGATTAAGGTAAGGAGATATGAGCGCACAATGTATATATGCATGCGTGGGTGTGTGTGGTGTTCCTCTTTAGTGTGTCCACTGCAGGTTTAATCCATATCTGGAGGCCTTAATGAGCAGATAAAGCAGCTTGGCTTGTCTGTTATAGACTCACGTCCCGCCCCGCTACCCCCAAAGTGCAACGTATCGCTCTATCGACTGTTAGCAAGGCTCTCCTCCTGCCGAGATCAGCTTCAGCACCAGCAGAGACAGACAGACTGCCTTCATCACAACAGAAAATCAAGGAGAAAGTACTGAATTTCCCTGATCTGGTATGGAGTAGAGCAAGAGAATGCTCTTTATTTTATGTAGTAAAAATCAAATTCCCAGTAGTTAATGAATAACAAATGAGTTTTAATATTATTTAGATTTTTTTTTCCTGCAAAAATTTTACAATATTAAACATACCCAATATTGAGTGACACGTTGCAGAAAAGCAGTGTTCTCATAAGGTGTGCATAAACTTATATAAACATTTTATATCCCTGTTTAATCAAATCTGATTGATCAGAAGGTGTTGATTAGCTTTCTACATCCGGCTGTTTTTCAATCACAGGTTCATATTAACATGCTCGTTCTAATACCTTATGGTTTCTATAGTAACAACTTATAAAGTACGTTGTATGGCAGATGCTTTACATAATCTCAGCCTAACAGTCAACAATGAAAAAACATGCTGTTTAACAATGAAAAAAGTATAATTGTTGATAGGGTGAAGTTTTCTGTAAGGAGGCAGTTTTCAGGAACATTTATGGAATGAGTCTCCAGTGTCAGTGATTTCTAATAGTCAGTAAGTTTTCCTTTTTTTGTCTGGAGTGTACACTTTTCAGCTTCTCACTAAAAAAAATAGAAGCTGGTGAGAAAACAAATGATTATAGCTGCTATAATGTCAATGATAGCAGAAAATAAACTCTCGTGGAGGTTTCACAACATTAAATGTGACTGAAAATGGATAAAAAGTATGACATTGTTTAATCAATAGAAATATTAATTATTGGCAAATTGCTGTGATTTAAGACAATTGAAATGCTTCAAGATGTGCTGTTTTAGGAAAACATTGAGGCGGTAACAGTAACTCCACTTCATCACAGCATGCCCCAAGTGTGTTATTCCTTTTTTTGTCAACTAACAAAGTGACAGATTTTTGTCGACATCATACATGACTAGCTTAAAGCACTCAGTGGCAGCTTGTCCATTTTTTTGAAGGGTGCCAATAATTAGGAGTATGAGTAGATTGTACATCAATTAATAGAGAAGTCATAACCATACAGAACGACAAATTATTTTGAATGTGGTTATAAACATAGATAGCTGAAAAATATGTAGTGAATAAGTTCTACATATTGATTCAATTCTTTTTAAAATTGGATTTCTTTTCAGAATGTAACATTTCCTCCTCCAGCAGGCTGTTTTTGGGTTTTGTTCAGACTGGCTCCATGTACAAGCTGCTCCTCTTAAACTGTGCTCATTACTGTACCATTACTGTACTGCTCCAGCTGGAGGTGAGCTGTCAGCCCAAGATGTATGAGGGGAATTTCACACTGACATAATTTCATGCCAAAGATGGAGACTGTTATTGTTATTTGATTGTACGAGCCGTGTTTCCAAGCCAGCATTTAACACGCGTACATGGATCACGGCATCGTTTTTGGCCCATGGTTATTTATGTGTGTAACGAAATGGTGTTTTGAAATCTGTCTTGTTCTTTAAACACTGTAAACAAAGATGATCAATCATGAAGCTGGACAGCTATAATGGTTGCCAGAGCCACATGAGCTAAGTACAGTACTACAGTTTCCTTTGACTGGCACAGGAAAAAAAAAAAAAAAAAAAAAAAAAAAGACCTACATTTTATAGGAAATCTTTTTTTGAAATATGGCTTCAGGTAAAAATGAGTGAGCAGGTAAATAAATAAATAAATTCATTCATTAAAATTGCACAGTGTAAAGAATTTCTGTAATTTCTACAATATCATGTTCAAACATTATAAACTATAATGATTGAAATGTGTTTTGCAATATTTTTTCACAATTCTGTAGATTATACTGTAAGGAACATGCGGTATAGCTACAGTAACACGACTATATTGTAATAATTCATTAAAACATACATTGCTTTGTTAACTGTACGGTAAAACTAGCCTCCAGAACCATTCACCTGAAGCAGCAATCAAACCTGGTCTGGCTAATTGTTCCTCCATTTTTTATTTCTGTTTAATTTCCAGTAGTTTGCCATTCAAAGTTTTGATCAAAATGCATACTTTAGCTGTAGCTAATTTTAGTGATGCAGCATAAGTGCAACAAGTTGAACCTAGAGATAAACCTAGCCATTGCTAGGTAGGTTATGTTTGCTAGCTAGCTTGATATTTTAAATAGTAAAAATATACAGTATAAGGAGTAAAAACTTTTATGGTGCAGTAGAAAAGTGATGTGGAATGATGTGTAAGTATGCACATGATTAGCACTGTGTATATATACATAGATTGAAATAAATTTTATTATTACAATTGTAAGTTGGAATAAACTGTATAGAAACTGCAATTTGCATCAAGCTATGAAATAAACTGGGGAAGAAACATTCAAGCTGAGTGAAGAAAATGGAGACGTTGAGACATCAGTACACATTTAAGGAATAAAACACAACTGGTTGTGCTGTTGTAGGAAAATAATCAACGACATAGCATTGTGATGAAGCTGAGTTACTGATACTACCGCAAAGTTGATTATTTTCTTATAACAGCAAAGTGTTTTATTCCTTTTATTCTAAAGCAATTTATCCACATTTACAATTTTGTGTTTGTTAAAAAATGGCATGTAGTTTTTAATCAGTTTATAGTAACATTTAAGATAGAGGAACATCCATGAAACAAGTTAGTTCGTGTTATCACTTACGTTACAGCAATGATAAACCAGTTATTCCTTCACCAGCCTCTTTTTTTCTCTCCATTGGAACTAATAAGACAATAAATAAATAAATAAATAAATAAATAAATAAATAAATACAGAATAACACTAGGTTACTAAGAAACACAAAACCTCTTGAGTTTCAGAAAACTTACAAGTTTTCAAGTTTTACTTCTGATTGTTACAAAGCACTGACATTGGAGACTCCTTCCAAAATGCTGAAGGTCAGAAAACACTTTCTGACCAATCAATACTTCTACATTTATTACTAAAGTAGAGTATGTATGAAATATATACCATGTTCATGTCAGTACACAAATAATATGTAATCAGCAGTAGTCATGTGAAGGCTGCTTTCTATTGATAACTTTAAATATAATAATTAAAGGTGACAAATTGTACACACACACAGCAAAGGCAAAATACACGAAACAGAAGAGGCTTCAATGCAGAAAAATTCAAAATGTTTTTATGATCAAATATCTGCTTATATGCCGTCGCTTAAAAGCTGTTGAACATAATTTGTGTAGAATCGCTAGGCATATTCATAAAGATCTGGCAAAGATCTCTCTCTTGTGTGTGTCGCTCACCCATTGTTTATTCCCTATGAAGAATCCAGCTGTTTCTTTTTGCTGCTGTTTAACATCCAAAGTCGTCTGATTGGCTGTTGGCTCTTTATTGATCATGCTGCGGATAATGCTCCATGCTAAGATAGGAGCTCCAGAGGTGTGTGTGTGTGTGTGTGAGACAGAGAGAGCTGTTAGAATAATTTTACTGATGTCATGAGCTCCGCTAATCCTAAACGGCAGATCAAACTCCACAATCACTTTTTACGTGAAACAATATCAATACTTCCTGTGCTCCTGTGAGAGGGTTATGATCTCTCTCTCTCATATGTGTGTGTGTGTGTGTGTGTGTGTGTGTGTGTGTGTGTGTGTGTGTGGGTTTAATCCACATTACTGAGTGGAGCTGCATAGATTTTTATGGAGCTGGGGGGGCTGTGTATTGACCTGTGGCTGACATCCACTTTTCTACCTTCATAACCTAGAATGAGACATTGACACGTGGTTATAATGACTCGATTCAATTTAATGCCTTCTCTGCAAACACATTGATTTGTTTTACAGCTCTCCAAAACAATTACATTAATATGTGAGGCATAATTAGTTTACACGTCGCTAAATTACTGACAGATTAATAGTGAAACGCTGCAGTTCATATGCGGGCGCATAACAGCCAGAAAGGAAATTAATATGGATTCAAATACTCCTCAGAGAGTCCCACATGCACACAGTACAGAGGGAGAGCGTGAGGGAGAGAGAGAGAGAGAGAGAGCGATGGAGAGAGGGTTAGAGGAGTGGAACATGGCTAATCTTAATGTTTAAGCAGACATTGACAGAAAAAATGCATCATGGCGTAAGTAAGGGACCACAAATGGGATGTGGAAACCTGCTCTGTAGACTGTAATGAAATCAACATATTCATGTAGAGACAGACATAGGATGTGACAGACAGGGATAAAGACAGGGCATCATGCTGTTGGGATAGAGTCATGCTAGAAAATTTATTACAAATTTCTTTATGAAATTCATTCAAATTCATAAGAATTTATTAAATTTTTTATGAAAACCTACAAAGTTTATTGTTTGAGTTAGGGGCGGAGTTATCATCACCCTTGCTTGTTTGAAGTTATAAACAAATTTGTCCAAAAGGTTGGAAACAAGAACCAATATTGATTTCAATATTATTATTTCTTATTCCATAGCACTGTTGAATTCTCAGATCTTGATTGGTCAGAAAGTGTTGATTAGTTTTCTAACTTACACATTGTTTCTATAATAACAACGTACAAAGGAGTTGTATGACAGATAGCAGATGCTCCACATAAACAGATTAAAATAACATATGTAGTGAAACTTCCTGTCATGTAATGTTTATTTAACATTTATGGAAGGAGTCTCCAGTATCAGTGCTTTGTAACAGTCAGAGATAAAGTTGTTCCTGTGTTTTCCACCACTGGAAAGTGTTCTGGATAGATGAGTTTACGCTTTTTCAGTAAGATGACAAGCTGCTTCAAAAGAAAGAAAAAGTGGAAGCTGGTGAGGGTTTATTTAATTTATTTTTTATTTATTTGTGTTTTTTTATTTTTCAGTCTTATTTCATTTACTTCATATTTTCACTTTGAATGTGAATTTGTCTATGTAATATTCGTGTATGAAATGTGTTATACACATACACTTGCCTTATACTGTAGCTGCTATAGCATAAATGATGACTGGAATTTTTTATTGCTGACATTCCATAACATTAAATGTAACTATAAAAGGATAAAAAGTATGTTGTTTCTTAATAAATAAAAAAATAATAATCTTTGTAATTTTTGTTATTACTTCATTTGTGTGAGTGTGAGTTATGTTATGAAGTAAAATAAGAGGAATAAAACACAAGAGGAGATAATGTAAAGTATGAAGTAACATAAGAGGAATATGAAGTAACACATGATAAGCGGAATAAAACACAATCAGGTGTGTGTTTGTAAGAAAATAATTAACAACAACAAAGTACACTCTTAGACAAAAAGATTAAATCTAAAACCTTTAAGACTTCAGTTTACTTCGTTTGTCTTTAAGAGCTCTATATGCAGTAGAATGATACTAACTACAAAATGGACAACGAAGCCCTAAATCCAGTAGCTTGTGCCAACACCAGACCAGTATACAGTATAAATTACAAATAACAACTTCCAGGTTGGTTGTGTAGCTAAACAAGCTAAAGAGACAACCTAGCATTTCTGGAGCTATCACAGACACCTCTCATTATGATTATCCTCCTGTATAAGCACCATAGCTAATGCTACGTACACACTAATATAATAAGTAAACACTGACATTAAATTCACTACTCATTGTGTAATAGGCAGCTAACTAATTAATAAGGTAATAAGATAGTGCTAGCTAGTGTGTTACTAGCTAATTTGTTGCTAGCATTCATCCACAAGTAAAGTACAGGTGGTGGCTGCGAGCTAAAACTATTTTATCTGCTAACAATCATCTAAATATGCTAACAGCTTTTCTTAGAAGCCACCTGGGAGAGGTTTTGATTGGAAAATTTGTCATTTCAGACATAATAAGTTGTTTATTGATGCTGAATTTGACAATTTTCACTCTTTCACCCTAGAAAAGATACAACAACCACTTTTTCTTTTTCTTTTTTTATATGATTTTTTTTGTTGCCTGTGATATTTTACACTATTCATTTGTTTTTACACTTTATTTATTTATTTTTTACATGTAAGACACTTTGTTTTATGTATTCTGTATTACTCCCATGTTGTCACATGCAATTTCAGTGCATAATATGTTGAATTCCTATTTTCACTTTTTTTTTTTTTTTTTTTTTTTTTTTTTACATATTTAAGAATCCATTCTTAAAATGAAGACATGTCCTTTAGGGATGTTTACATTGACAAACTTTTATTTTATTTATTTATTTTTTGAAATACTCCTCTACTGTCCAGAAGAATCAGACCTTTCTGACCTTCAGTGTCCTCATCGATTCCTCCTCCACGCTCTCTCTAATGAACAGGTCGAGCCACCATCGAGTTCCCGGCGCTCCGTCTCTGCACATGTCCACAGCTCAGTTTACAACTGATATAAATCAATTTGCACTTATTGAAACAATATGTGTGTGTTAATGCTGACGAGGGAATCGGTTGAAGCTCCGGAGACAGAGACGCTTCAATAGGCGATGATCAAAGTCGCCCAATCTATGCCGTGGCAGCTTGTAGTAAGCAGAAAGCAGGACAAGATGAGGAAAGGTCAATCATTCTTTGATTTTTTTAAAGTTTTTTTTTTGCATGTGTGTGTGTTCCAAAGTGCGGATGTGTGGCTCCATATGTGACGATCGACAGCTCTTTTGGTTAATGATGGAGCTTTGATTGAGAACTTGAGTACTGTTATTACCTGAATTACAACTTAATGCAAACTCGTTACTGGGTTTATTCTAACATATCGCTTCCAAGTCAGACTCAACCATCTTATTTCATTTACTTTTATATTTCATTCATCCTCTATGCTCTTAAATTGTATTGGTGTTTATCATCATGTAACAACTAGGACCTTTTTATTCCTTACATTTGTACATAGAAATAAATTGAGGAACTCCTAAACTTCCTAGCTTTTCATTCGACTTTGAACTATTTTTTTAAAGAAAAAACAAACAACAAAACAGATAAAATCATTTACTTTTAAACATGAATATACTCATATGCATTCATGTCTAATAAGCAATATGCATTCATGTCTAATAAGCAAACTGCCACCATTATGTACAATGTTTACACATTTTATATATATATATATATATATATATATATATATATATATATATATATATATATATATATATATATATATATATATATATATATGATTATGTACATTAGCTACAGTGTATACACATTAAGGCATTCATGGAACACTCAGCTGTACTGAATTAAAGTTGTGTTGCTCTCCTCAGTGAGCAGGTGCTTCACTCATCTGTATAATAATTAAAAAAAAAACCATGATGAACAGGTGTGTGTGCTGAACAGGTAACATCATTAATAATGTATATTATCTCCAAGAACACCTTCTTCCCTCACTGTCACCCCGTCTTCTGTTTAATGCACATAAATACCTGCACTTTATTTAGCAAAGGTGTGATTATGCTAACATGGCTGAGAACAACAACACATTCTCATTAATAATATGGAGCTGAGTTATAACGGCAGCAGTCGGAAAAGTGATTTTATTCCCTGGAGGATTACTGTGTGACATTTAATTATAGACAAATATAACAAGAAACTGACACCTTGTTAAAGCCTTGCTTTTATTTCTGACTTTTTACATTTGTTTTACTGTGAGAAGAACTTTATCCAAAGAGGATGACCTTAAATGGAGCGAAGGCCTGGTTAACAGTAACGCGGGTGGATTTCTGGTCTGTGCTACCGTGCCATCGGCATTAATATCTGCTTTCAATGCATCTCCAAAAGTGGATACAGCTTCAAACGTAGCATTTTCAGTACGATGTTGACATGTGATGCGATGCGTTGCGATGCCATTTTCTCTGTTATGTATTTTACTTTCTTGCTTTGATTAGAAGCGATTTAATTTTCATTCTTGTTTGTTCTGAACCAAAACAATATTTTTACGTTCCTGCTCCAGCGTTCCACACGTGCCTTCTTTAGTTGGATAGTAGTTAATAACTTTCTTTATATATGATAGCCTACTCTGTGTATAAGAAGCTTAGTGTACGAATAAAACCAAAACCAAACTGAATTTTAACAGAAACGTGTATTTATTTAATATTTTCAGAGCATTCTTCTACTTTGCAGGATGATTTGTTGCTTGCAGAATCATAGGGAAAATATTTTCACATGGATCTTCAAAAACCCAGCTACAGCATCTATCTAACATCATATCTTCCTGTAGCCAGGCAGGAAGTGTCAAATTTTGGACAGAAATTAAGGCTAATTAGGAAAATGCTTTGGTTTAGGCTATGCTTTCTTGAATTCACACTGGAACAGAAAAATAATTTTTATTCTAGAATGATTTTGTTCTTGTTTTTGATGTTTTTGATTATGTTAAATGTAAAGTTTCGTTCATTTTCCTGTTTTTGTTTTGGTTCCTGAGGAAATTCCTGCTTTGACTACTTTTTATTAAATCCCCCTAAAAAATAAGTTGAAATAAATTTGCAAAATTAAATGAAAACCTTCCTCAGTATTGAAAACGCTGGTGTCTAGGTATAAATTTTGGAATGGGCTTCAGCCTCAGTTCTAAATTTTCGTTGAAAATTTGGTGAGAAAAGTCTCAGTCATCATGTGATTCATTTTACTCACTGATGTTGATGAACATTGGTTAACACAGGTGCTGATTGTTTGCTTTATTTGGTTTATTATTTTTAAGAAGAATCAATTAACACGAGACTTATTTAGTTTATTAATGCCCGTGGTTTGTTCATGTTAACTAATGAGTTATCAGTTAAAGGAAGATTTATTGTTACCAAACTGTTACTCATATCTTCAGTAAGCACTTTATCCTGGTCAGAGTGGATCCAGAGACTATCCGAGGAACACTGGCCTTGAGGTGGGAATGCACCTTGGATGGAACACACACTCACACAATTTAATGTCATCGATCCGAGATGTTCTGGGAGGTCAGAGGAAACTGGAAAACCCGGAGGGAACCCACATGGACACAAGCAGAACACGCGACACTCCCTACAGATAGTGTCACACACTGACACACTCCACAGGTAACCCCCTCCGTAGTTCTTGCATTTCCTAACCAAAATGTTGATTCTTTTTTTTCCCTTTCCTTCTTTGTCTTATTCCTGATTATTTTACAGTTTCACTTTTCAGATGTGGGATTTGAGAACTTCTACACAGTTCTTTTATCGGTTGGCTCACACCTGAGTATAATCTGATCCAAACAGCAGTATCCAATCACTTTTACACCCCGTTTCCCGTCCACTGAAATAGTTGTGCTCTCCTATGACTTTCCTGCTCATATTCCTCCCATTCAGACATGACTAAATGAATTTGGATAGATCCACCAATTTCCACGTTCTTAACCGGGACAAAATTACAGCGTTGCCTGTTCCTACCGTGTATTTGCTGCGTAACCATGGCAACGTCATTACGGCTGTATTTTCAATCATTAATCATTCTCACTTTTAATATTTCCTCCGGCGCTCGTCGTTTCCGCGTGTCCCTATAATTGTCTTCCTCCGGGGCAGAGTTTGGAATTGCTTTCGTACCTGTCCATAGTGTTAGAGTGTTTACTCAGCTGCAGAGGCTCTGCTGTCCTCTCTTAGCCTGAAACATCAGCCCCCAAATATTTCATTTCCCAAGTAAAACACACACATACAGACTTACACATACTCACACACACACACACACACACACATACTCACACACACACACACTTCTGTATTACTGTCTTTATGTGTATTTACATAGCTAAATTTACTGCTACTCCTACAGTCAGCCAAAATTGTCATATATTTCTGTCATAATGGTCCCCACAAAGAGATAAATACATGCACGCACACACACACACACACACACACACACACAGGGTGATGAATGTGCAATCAGGCTGATTAACTCATTATTATAGGGCAGGGGATCCTCAGTAGGAAATGGGGGGCGAGACTTGTGGATGACTGTTTATGTCCCTCCATCCTCCTCACAGCTGGCGAGAGAGAGAGAGAGAGAGACAGAGAGAGTATAAACTACAAAATATTCACTATACTGTTATGAGTGCACTACATAACCCTTGAGTTGTGTTCATTACTTAGCAGTAGGCATATTGTTCATGAATTGAATCTGCAAACCTATTTTTATAAAACTAGATAGTAATAACTGATATTTCACCACATTTTTAATTCTCAGGTCAAAATGACCAGAACATAACTCATGTACTAATATAAATATGGAGTGGGGGATTATGGGATTTCTGGACTGTACTGGATGTTCTACAGCAGGATTTCAGCCAGTGAAATAGCAAACCTCTTTAATCATTGCTTCCTGTTTGGGTCAAAATAACCCATTTTAAATTTTTTACTTAAAGTGGAAACATACTAATTATTTTTTTTTCCCAACACGAAACTGTATGTGCTTGTCTAATTTTTTTTCCTACTGACTATGAGAAAGGACTAATGTTACTAAACATTTGCTGTTTAATGAAAGCTCATTTCTGCCATGCATAAGAAAATATTACTCAGATTTCTCTCGCAATTGTGAGTTAATGCAATAACGCACAAGCAATTTTTTTTATCTCGTAATTTCAGGTTGTTTGTTTTTCTTCATGTGAGTCAATATCATACAATTGTGATTTTATGTCTACATTTACGTCCTTGTCAAGATCGACTTGCAGAAGTGCTTTGGCGTCTTTAGCACAAACACATCCTCATGTTAGTTCACTAGGTCAGGAACTAAAAGTAAAAGTAAAAAAAAAAAAAATCCTGTTAGCGAAGTTAGTACAGTGCGAAACAACTCAAGATAAGTATTTTTTTTGCTAAGTAGGTGGGTGTTTAGTCTTCATCTCGCGACTTGTTACATTGCAGTTACTTCACACAACTGCGACTTCTGTTTCCATTAATTAAACCAGAACAAAACCTAGCAGTGTGTAAACAAGCGAAAGTGTTCATTTCAGCAGGAACTGGCCACTCCAGGAGAACGTCTTAAGCAGAACCTGGTAGCGTGGCTGCCGTGTTGGCGTGGCTTGGTTAGGGGGAGGAGATAAGAGGAAGCATGAAGTCACAGTAACTTACGATTGCAAGAAAAAAGTTGCAACTGTCAGATATTAACTCGCAATAGAGAGATAAATCTGCGTAATAACAGATTCGCCAAAAAGTAGCGTAATGGTTGAAAAGTTTCACTATTTCCCTGCCTGAAAGCCTGGTGTAGAACATCCAGTCATTTCCTGAACTCCCACAATGCACTGCAATATCTTATTATCCAAACCATATAGGCTTGACCCATTTCCTAATACAGTCTTTGTGAAATCCATGTAAATGTTTGATATGATAAATAACTGACACATGACACTAACAGCCCCGGCCCTCCCTTTTTAACGCTCCATAAAGACTGTGCTGTCTCAGAGTTTTTTGTTGCTGAATGATCACAGCTATGACTCTTCACCAACATGCGAGTACTTCGTCAGTCCTTCCTGCTGTTTCATTGCTGCACAAATTAGTTAATGTTCCCTCCACCTTTAAGAAGCCTACATCCATGTGACTCAAAGTGGGGTTCATGAGCCATAAGCAGAGACAACTGCAATTTTATTTTCTTTCAGTGGTGGAAGTTACAACCCACCATTATTACAGTTCTTATATTTACTAGTGAGATTCCATAAGTATTAGCCTGCTTTTCTGTTTTTTTTTTTTTTTCTTATTGAATCGATTTAATCCAAACCTCAGGGACTCAACAGCAAGCTTATAAACAACGTCAACTTAATGAGTTCTGTGGAAAGTTTGAGAATAAAAAGCTCAATGGCTCCAATAAATAGCCAGAATAGTATTGGACACATTTAAATAATATGCCTAATTTGAATATTTGGATAAAATAACTCTGTAGGAGATCTGTTTATTTCCTTTTTTTTTTTTTTTTTTTTTTACAGTTAAACCAGTTTAAAAACTCTGTCCTACAAAGCCAATAAACACTGCTGTGACACTTTTCTTCTGTTGGTCGACTTCATTTTTCCAGACGCGCTAGTTTGATTTGACTCCAGAAACAGCAAGGAAGCCAAGAATCATGCAAGTTACATCACAAGTATTGGGATTTTTATTATTTTTTTTTTTAGTACATTGCTAGCTAGACTGTTTGGCTTTGCGAGATAGCTATCAAGCTAAATGACAAGTTAAGTCAAACAGCAGGCAATTTTCATGGGAGTAAGTTTAACCTGGATATAGTTTAGCTAGCTAATTAATCACTAGCTAGCTATTAATTTTATAGTTTTAGTTTATGGTCCTTTTCAGGAATCATAAATAAATTAATATGGCCTGAGCAGGATTTGAGTTTGACACTCTTTAGTTCATGTTTTTAGTCATTTTATTCAAAATTTCTTAGTATCCTAGTATTTCATTAAAAGACAAGGTTTGTGTTTTGCGTAATCAATAGCTCACTAATCTGATCTTTATTTCAAATTCAGAGTTAAGAATTGTGTAAGATTTGGATAGTCAGAGGAAAATGGCTAATAACTGACTTAGAAAAAGATGCTAGTGCTTATTTTGCTAGCTTTTTTTGCTAGTTTTATTTTATTGTGTATCTTTACTAGCAAAGAATTTGTACACAAACAAAAAAAATGCTGAAAAATCTCTAGACATTAATGTCTGTAAAGAGTTCAATTTAACCCTTAGGACAGAAACAGATTCATTAAAATTTTGTTTTAGTGACTTTCCAGGACACCAGTGTTGAGAACTTGATTTTTGTTCCCAAATTTTTGCTACCGATGAAAGACGCAGAGCTTCCGACTTCCAAGATCCTACTTTATCCGGAGCCGAGTCGATACCGAGAACGCAGAGATGCAGACGGATGCAGAGAATCCATAATCTGATTTGGTGTAGTTTGTAGAAAATTAGTGCCATTTTATACCCAGGCAGAGACAACACAGAGTGAGGGATAAAAAAAGGGTTGTTTGGAGAGTTAAAGGTTCTTAGTTTGCTGAAAGGGGTCTAGTGGAAGCGTCTGTGGTAGAGAAACTCTGTAGGGTTCTGTATAGAACCGTTAGGGTTCCCGCATGCAGAGAAGTGTTATGGGTTGTACCCTGAACCTGATTTTTCTCACAGTGGAGAGAGATGAACGTGTGTAAATGTTGGCTGTAAGTGAGTCACTCCTTAAACTTTTCCGCTTTCCCCTTCATTCATTTTTTTTGCTCTATTTATACTTTCGGTCCTGTCTAACTGGTCGAATATTCTCTCCATTCGCTCATCTGTCTGCTTTTCCTCTCTCTCTCTCTGTTTCTCTGTCGTTCTCTTTCTGTTTCACTTTCTGTCTGTCTTTCTCTCTGTCATTCTCTCTCTCTCTCTTGCTCTCCTTCTATCGCTGTCATTCTCCCTTTCTTCTCTCTCTGTTGTTCTCTTTCTGTCTCTCTCTCTCTGTGTCTCTCTCACTCTGTCTCTGTCATTCTCTCTGATGTTCTCTCTGTCTTGCTCTCTATCTGTCTTCCTCTCTCTCGCGCTCTGTTTCTGTCTCAGTATCTCTTTCTGTTGTTCTATCTGTTTTTCTCTCTCTGTCTTGCTCTGTATCTGTCTGTCTGTCTTTCTCTCTCTGTCTCTGTTGCTCTCTCTCTTTCTGTCTGTCGTTCTGTCTGTTGTTCTTTCTCTCTCTCTCTCTCTCTCTCTCTCTCTGGCCACCAGAAGGTGGAGCTACAGCATCTTATCAGTGTACATACAAAATGGACAAAACATGGTGTGTGTTTTTCACTGTCATTCACACACACACACACACACACACACACACGTGCGCATGCTATCTGTTCAAGAATGAAAAAAAAGATCTAGTTCCTGTCTTGAGGCAAATGTTTGTTGGAATAAGTGGTGATTTCCTGGTCGTGCTTTAAAAGGAGATGAGGTGTGTGTGTGTGTGTGTGTGCGTGTGTGTGTGTGTGTGTGTGTGTGTTGGGGGGGGGGGGGTGCTGCTTGCTTCATGCTAGGCCTTTCTCTCAGTCTCTCTTCCTCTCTCTTTCCTCCTGCTTTCTCAGACAGACTTCTTTTAACCAGAGTGTTAATCCAGCAGTGGATGAGACGCACAACGGAGCACGGAGAAGGAAAAATCATGGAAACATGATGGAGTGTGTATGTCTTAGCAGTGGCATTAGGAATGTAAGTAAGAGCAGTGTTTTTATCTTTATAGGACGATGAGAGTGTGTCAATGTGTCTGTCGGGAGAGAGAGAGAGAGAGAGAGAGAGAAAAGGGGCAACGGAGCAGCATTGAGTACAAACAGAATTATATCATGATCCGATTATACGTCAGAGAATTTACTACAATACAGCACAGGATATTTATTTATCTACAGGCTATGGGAAGTGGACTGGAAGTGTGTGTGTGTGTGTGTGTGTGTGTATGTGTGTGTGCGGGCGGGGTTGGGTTGTGAGTGGTATATGTGTATGTGTGTGTGGGTGGTGGGGTAGAAGTAGGCATCGCTTGAGCTGTGTGTGTATGTGTGAGTATATGTGTGTGTGTGTGTGTGTGTGTGTGAGATTCTTACAGGGAAAAAAACATGCACATGCACGCTTCCAAAACTTTACGGTGACAAAAACAACATTAATAATAATAATAATAATAATAATAATAATAATAATAATAAAACAAATAATCCATAGATAATAACAAGCAATAGTAATAATGACAAATAAATAAATAGCAACAATAATAAAAAAATTAAATATGATAAACTGTAGCAATAACAATAAATAAATAATTAATGATGTAACAACAATTACTTCTACTTCTAATAATAATAATAATAATAATAATAATAATAATAATTCAAATGAACCTATGTGGCAATATCGCTACCTCTAAATGCATTATTATGTTCATATTTTAACGTTTATCAGTTTGATTTATTTTAAAACAATTAAAATAATTATATATATATTTAAGGGAGAAAAATCTATAAGACTCTTAATCTACTGCTTTGCTTTTCCCCTTGAATAAAATAGTTCTTTTCAGAACCACGTCGCTAGCTTTCGCTCGACGTCTCAGTTCCAGGTGATAACTTCAAGTTGTCCAAGTCTTCAGATTTGATCGCATGGTGTCAACACACTGACTGTCCTGCCTAAAGCTCATTCTTTCTATTTTTCCTTTTCTATGCTGTGTATTCAGGTGTGTTAGCTGTTCTAGCGGACACTCCCACACACACACACACACACACACTCACTCACACACATTTGCGTGTCTAACATCCTTTAACATCTCTTTGTACGCAGGCAGTGAATTTGTCTCTTAGCAGTGGCAGGTCACAAGCTTCCTGTCATGAGTTTCCCATCTAAATTAACTTGTAACTCGGATATTAAATCTGGGAAAAGCTGCTAGTCAGTGAGGAGTAATCCAATTGGCTGATGGGAAGAGGAAGAGTGTAGCTGATGAGAGTAGAGGGTGCTTGTGGGTGACCTTTGACCCTGACACAAGATAAGCCTTTAGGCTATATGTAGAAGATGAGCAGCTCTCTCTCTCTCTCTCTCTCTGTCTATCGCTCACTCACTCACTCACTCACTCACTCTCACACACACATACACACACACATACACACACACACAGGGTGAGTGAAGAGCTATACTGATGACTTCATCCTCTTAAGAGTGACGTGATTGACTGCAAAAAAAAAAATATATATAATACTACTACTAATAATAATATAACATATCATAATATTAATATATATTTAATTAGAAGTCCTGAAAGGTTAAAATTACATTATAAAAATTAAAGTATATAAGCTACAAATTTGATTTCAGTATTACACAAATATGTCTCAAAAACAGTTCAAATTTGATTAATATTAATAAGTTTGTATTTTCTTTTAACTCACTTCCAGAAATAACTCTAGAAAGTAAGAGATTTTTATTTTGGAGGTGGTGTCTTTTATTATTATTATTAATTTTTTTTATGCTAATTCTAATTTTTTATTATTTTATTACTCTTTTTAAATTCTTTTTTAACTAGAGACTATTTCTATATTTGATACATAACTTTTCTATAATTTTATAAAAGTTGACAGAAAATGATGTACCTGCGTATTATTAATCCGACTAATCCTGTCAAAAAACACACACACACACACACACACACACAGCAGTAATCCCACATGCTCTAAAAAAAGGGCACTTTCGCATAATTTGTGATTTCCTTTTTTTAAATTTGTCGATGTTCTCGGGTCGGAAGTCGAGGACATGAAAGCTGCAATTACGTGACCTCATCTGTACCACAATCTTGGCTTTTCTGATCCGTTCCATTGTTTCCTCTATTTTTTTCTACTATTTTTGGATCAAATTTCAGGTTTAATAAAGAAATCAGGGAATGTGCCTTTGACCAGGAGCGTCAAAACGACTTTTTTGAATGAACAGAGGAAATTTTGGGTTTGGAAGCGTTTCTAAAACCTTGCTGGAGAGTGTTGACAGTTGTGGTGTGTGTGTGTGTGTGTGTGTGTATGTGTGTGTGTGTGTGTGTGTGTGTGTGTGGTGTTTGTATTTTCAGGCTGTAGTTCTGATTGCAAAATACTGAGTATTAAATAAATGTCGAATGTTGAATTTCACAGGTACAAACTAAATGCTGTAATTTTGTCTTTTGAGTCGCACTGTAATGCTACCTGCTTTACACGTGCGTCTTCTATAAAGCTGCTATTATTAAGCAAACCCCGAACACTCGCCATCGTTTTGTGAGCTTGACGCACTAATTGGAAAACTAGCTCTTGTGATATTTATTTCTGGGGCGAAATTTCAGGCAGAACAGCGAATAAACACTTTTATGCTCACTGCTTTTTTTGAAGTAGCACATTGTGCTCCAGTCTGCTTTACATTTAGACTCCTGTGTAAAGACTGGTCTGTGTGTGTGTGTGTCTGTGTGTGTGTGTGTGTGTGTGTGTGGCTGGCGTATGGCTAGGTTTCAATGTCAGAGCCAACACCCCTCCCTGTTCACTACAAAGTATTTACACGCATTCTCTCACAGCGGTGATGGAGAGTTTCAGGACGCTGCCCTGCCAACATTTCACCCAAATAACTGCTGCTAAGTGGCGTTTTATATCGAAGCAGACATTCAGGTTAATCTCTTACTAACAGCGTTGTATTCCTCGAATGGAGAAAGGCTTCGAAACGAGATTTGAGATTTGCGTTGAGATTTTTTTTTGAAGAAGTGTAAAACACAGTTCGGAACACGGCGCCACTGGATTTTACACTATTGGGTTTTGGAAAGTTTTGAATGCAGTGTTTTTTTAAATGTAGTGTTGATTAGGAGGGATAAACTGTGATGAAATGTCATTTCATTTTATTTTTTATTATCTATTTTTACTGTAATGTATTCTCTTGTGATTAATTTGAATTGATGATCTTAGTGTTATAGATATTAGAACAAAAAAACAAATGAAGCTTACAAATAACACGAGAAAAAGAAAAACAAACAAACAAACCAAAAAAAAAAAAAAAAACCTAAGACAGGAAAGGTACAAATAGAAAGAAAGAAACACACCAGAGAAAGACATTTTCAAAGAAAGACAGAAACAAACAAACAACTGAGGAAAGAAATTTACAATCTAGAAAGAAATCTAGAAAGTCTAGAAAATAATCTAGAAACAATCTAGAAAGACAGAAAAAGACAAACAAAGCAAGGAAGGATATTTACAAAAAAGGAAAAAAATAAGAAAGAAACAAACAAACCAATAAACAAAACACAAATAAGGCACGGAAGTAAGAAAAAAAGAAAAAACAAACAAACAAACAAGCCAGGGAAAGAAATTTACAACTAATGACACAAAGAAAGAAAGAAAGAAAGAAAGAAAGAAAGAATGAAACAATTAAACAAACAAACAAATCAACAAAGAAAAGAATAAAAAAAGACACAACAAACATACCAAGGAAAGAAATTTACGAAGAAAGAAAGAAAGAAAGAAAGAAAGAAAGATAAAAACAAAACAAATAAGAAAAAAAAAAATTTTTTCTAAAGATAAAAAGAGGTTTTTTTTTTATAACATTTTATTTGAAGTGCAGTTATTTACACAGCCTTTATCAAAGTGTCTGGACATTTCAATCTTTTAACTCTTTAATAGACAAGGTTTCAGATTTCTACTTTTATATAACTTCATTCTATAACCCATGTGTGTGTGTGTGTGTGTGTGTGTGTGTGTGTGTGTGTGCAGGTCTCCTCTGGTTTTAATGCACCGTTGCCCGTCGGTGGAGGATGCAGTCTAAAGCTCGGCACACATGAAGCCCATTTACCGTCATCCTCGCATCTGTTCTCACTAATCCCCTCCAGACGTAACAATATGTTGTCCAATAAGATTATGATTGCTCAATAAGCCTTATCTATGTAATTCAGAAAACATATACGGCTTTAAACGAGCTCGCTAGATTAGAGCAGTTTGGAGCTAATCTGGAGTCAGTCTGGAGTCAATCTGTGCTGCTAGGGGGAGGAGGGAATTATTTTAATCTCGTGGAAATAATCCTGTGATTCCCCCGCAGTCTGTTTTGTTTTATTAAAAGCCGAGTGTGTGAGTTGATTTAACGTCATACTAATCCTCCAGTCGCTGTGTTGCTGAGGCTCGAGACGCCCCGGGAGTTTGAAACGCGTGCTCTGTGTAATTTACACGCACGCTGTTATTAATGAAATCAGCACTTTAATTGATTAGACAGGGAGATTATGATGACATGAGCATGAGCAGATTACTGTATTGACTGCGGCTTGTTTAATAAAGGTGTAATCACAGTGTAATTAAACACATTATTTACAGCTTATCAGAAGATTTAGTTCAATTCAGGTTTAATAGATAATTGAGTACTCGTGTATATTTTTTATTCATTTGGATGTGGATTAAAGAAGGTGAATTGATGCTTATCGAAAACATGTTTGAAGCTTTAAAGACAACTTTTGTTCATAAATTTGCAATTCTAATAAAATATGGTGTGAAATAAACTCACTGTGAACAATACCTGTCTAGACTCATGAACAAAGTTTAATCTAGAACCTTGAAGGGTTCGTCGGTTGGCTACGGAGAAGAGGGGGCTGTTAAAGTTCAACCAAGAAACCTCTCAGGAAAAAGTCCAAGGAAAAGCCTGAGGATGCTAAGAACCCTATCCAAACTATCCAAGAACCCCTCAGGAACCATTTTTTGAAAGAAAGAAAGAAAGAAAGAAAGAAAGAAACTAGCTAACTAACTAACAAAAGAAAGAATGAAAATTACAAATACAAGGAAAAGAACAGAAAGAAAGAAATAAACAAATAAAACAAAGTAACTTACAAATATGACAAAAAATAAGAAAGAAAGAAAGAAAAACAGAAAACAAACAAAACAAAGTAACTTACAAATATGAGAAAGAAAGAAAGAAAGAAAGAATGAAAAACAAACAAACAAAAAAATAGGACAAGTTAAAAATAAAATAAAAAATAAAACAAACAAACAAGCAAAACAAATATGATAAGTGGGAAATAAAACTGAAAGTTGGAAAGAAATGAAAAATAAATGAAGGCAGTAATTTGAGAATTTTATTTCTATAATATTTCAGTTTATTATTATTATTATTATTATTATTATTATTATTATTATTATTATTGCACATGTAATCCACATTACAAAGAAAGAAAAAGAAATAAAATAAACTGGAGAATTTCCTCTTTAAAGGAAAGGACACGTCATTTTGTCTTCATGTTATGCTCATGTTGTGTTCATGTTGTGTTACCGTTTGTGTTTGCAGTTTAAGTGTTAGCGTGTGTGTGCACTCTTTAATATAATTGGCCTGTCATACTGTAACACTAATCCCGGTTATTATCCCCAGCTATTTTTACTCTCTTTATGGTAAGTAGCTTGTGTTCCTTGAAGATCTCCTCATGGCCAATACTATTAGGCGCTATGAGTTTAGCCTGCGTAAATCGCTTAATGCATAAGTCCATAAGAGGCTCGGAGCGAGGCGGCCCGGCCCGAACACACTGCGTGTTCATATTTGATCATGCCGAAGAACTCGTAATCACATCTCAGAGCGGCCATGATGATGATCTGCTTCTAAACACACTCGCTCGATCGGTCTCTGTTTCAGAGCTGAGAGTGTGTAATGCAGGGATTCTACTGTCGAATCACAGTCGTGTGTGTGTGTGTGTGTGTGTGTGTGTGTGTGTGCGTCTGTATGTTCTTTGCTCTGCTAAACCACTTCCTCTTAGCAGTCAAACCACAATACATTGGACACAGTTCCACACAGAGGGAAAAAAAAAAACTAAAAACAACAACAACAAAAAAACGGCAGGACATAGCAGAGGCAGAGGAAGTGTTTCCCAGTCTGGAGCCAGCCCTGTGTTTGTGTGTGTGTGTGTGTGTGTCTGGCTTAGTAAACATTACTGAGAGTGACACACACACACACAGTCCTGCTTGCACTTTCAGTTAATCCCCACTTAGTGAGCCGCACGTCACCTGGGAATGACATCCAAAACGGCGTGTGTCTCATGACACACAGATTCCGGCTTTTTCTGCTTTTGGTTGTTACACTTCATCAGATTTGGGTTGTAATGTGCTGCATTTATACTGTTACATTACCGTAACTCGGGTAACTTTGTACTGTGTTTGTCATTTCTAAATATAGTTTTAATGTCGATTACTTTTCACATTTACTCGAGTGAATTCATACTTTTTTTACGTCATATTTGGGCGTATTCTTCCTGCTACATGATATCTTTTTTAAATTCATCGTATGTTTATTTCTTTCGCTCAGGATCATTTACATTATTTGGCTCTCCATCTCCTTGAAGTCACAATGAGTGAGTCACCTGAGACGGAATTATTAATTGTGAGATAAGAGATGATATAAGAAATCTTTATCATCATTATACATTTGCTATAGCAAACCAATGAAAAATGCCAAATAGGGTAATAGGTATGAAATTTAACCCCATGAACCCACCAACTTTGGAAATGAGGACCAATAGAGAATGAGAGTAGGGCTAGGGTCACTTCTTGGGTGAAGAATCAAGAAACTGCTTATTGTTAACATTACAGTTTTTCTGAACAGAGTCAACAAAATGTCTTTTATCGCTCTTATCGCAAACAAAAAACTAACTAGTTAGCTAAAGTTAGCTGGTCACTATTTTTTTTTTCTTTTTGTGAATACAGACAATCCTGATTCCAGAGGGAATCAAGTGGTAACACTGAGTAAAACCTTTAGCTAGGTAGCTAATTTGTATTTTTTTTTTATTGATTTGTGCCAAATGACTATGAAAATATTGAGGCTATGAGACTATGAAAATATTGAAGTTTGGTGTGAGTGCTACTTAGTAACTAGCAGTTCTGCAGTTCTTCACTTCCACTCCTATTAGTCTGGTTTCCGAGTCCAAATCTGAGCGTAGATTGATACTTTTCATACGCTTCCTGTTTGGTTTGGTTTGGTTTCTCAATGCACATAATTAAACAAACTGAAAAGCAAAGAAATGTTGATAGAGGGATATGTAGAACTGAAAACGTCCTCATAAATCTTTTTTAATCATTAGCCAGAAATAAAGCGATGGGAAAAGGTAAATAAACCTTTACCAAGTGTGTGTGGAAATCATAAAAATATCACCCAAGCACTGAGAACATGGAGTCAGCTCAAAAGAAATGAAAACCCACAGAGCGTTTGATTCGCTTCCTGCAGGTGAGTCGATTCAGAAAAGAATCAGAAATGAATCACTTTCTCTCTGCGATTAAACCACACTAGAGCTCACTGGCCTCAGTCCAGTTCCCACCTCGCTCAGATGCTCTCCGGCCAGATGTTTTGGTAACTTTCTAAAAAAAAAGTTGTTCATTTCTAAATATAGTTTTAATGTAGATTAATTTTCACACTCACTCGAGTGAATTCATACTTTTACGTCATATCTGGGTGTAGTCTTCCTGCTGCATGATTTCTCATCTTTTTTAAATTCAGCATATGAACCGCACTGGAGTTCTCTGGGCTCGGGCCGGTTCTCCCCTCTCTCAGATGCTCTCTGACCGGATGTGTTGGTCTGAACCCGGGTGTGATTTCTGTGTTCTCTCCTGCCTAAAGAACCGTACTGATAGAAGAAGAACACCTCAGGGCTCCACTCAAACGGACTAAACACCGCAAGTGTAAAATCAGCTTTAGAGACTGAAGAGGCTACAGCCGGCCATGTTGTTTTCTACAAGTCTGAGGTTCGTGATCTTGTGAACACGGTGTGAAGTGAAATTAACCACTTTCAGAAGAGAATGCATCTTTCACATCTTGCATCTTTTCCTATTTCCTTGAAATGACTCTTTCGCTAGGTTTTATTTGCATTCAGTCTGTTGTTATAGAAGCCCTAATCCACAAGGTCCTTATGTCCTTATTTTGACTTAATATTTCATTATATCTGGTTATTGTATCTGGTATAATATCTGCTTATTTTGATTTAATATCTCATTATTTTGACTTAATATCTCATGATTTCAACTTGGTAACTGATCTCAAAATATCTCAATATATCATTATTTTGCATTAATATCTCATGGTTTCAACTTAGTAACCCATTTCAAGATATGATCTCATTATTTCGCTGTAATATCTCATTATTTTGACCAAATAACTTAAAAATTTTATCTCAGTATTTCAACTTAATATCTGGTTATATTGATTTAATATTGAAACTTATTTCCACTTAATAACATATTTTGTCTTAATAATTTACTTCAAGATTTTTATCTTGTCATTTCACCTTAATATCTTGTTATTTTACTTAATAACTCATTTCAAGATATTATCTCATTATTCTGACTTAACTGATTGTTTTGATTTAATATCTCATTATTTCAACTTATCTTATTTCAAGATATAATCTCATTATTTTTGCTTTAATATCACATAATATTGTCCTAATAACATGTTATTTCAACTTAATAACTTATTTCAAGATTTTATCTCGGTATTCTGGTATAATATCTTGTCGTTTCAACTGTCAAAATATCTTTCATAATATCTGATATAATATCTTGTCGTTTCAATCGCATATCTTTATTCTGAGTTATTGTATCGTTATTTAAACTTACTAACTCACTATTTTGACTAAATATCTTATGTAAAGATATCGTCTCATTGTTTTGACTTAGTAACTCTATATTTTGACTTAATACCTTGTTATTTTGACTTAAATATAACAAATTAATGACTTATTAATTTGAAATAATGGCATAATTTAGGTCAAAATAATTAGCACTTCTTGTTTTAAGTAATGTTATTTTTTACTTGATTAAGATTTCCAGCTACTTCTGCATTTTCAAATACACACATTTATTTTCTTTCTCTCTTTCTCTTGGACTGTGTTAAATTCCCACGACTGTGCACTCGTCTGGAGGAATGCACTTTCACTAACTGCTACTGATCCGTCTGACGGGCCATAACCAGTAATAGCGCAGATTGTATATTATTTCAGAATCGACTCGGGAGTGAAGTTCAGAAACGGCTCGGAAAAAAATGAAATCGAATGCGTCACATTAAAAACCCTGCATAACTTTGAACATCTTTGATGGCTCATGTGGCTTCTTCTAAATGCTGCTTTGCGCTTTGGCTGAGTGGAAAGACAGTCAAACTCCCTTTTCTTCTTCTTTTTCTTCTTTTTCCTCGTTTTTTTCTTTGCCTTTGATGCCCAAGTGTAAACTGTAATGCCAGACAGCGCCGTGCCACTTTGTGTGTTGGCACTTCCTGAGGCACGTGGCATGGGGATGCGCTTTTTTTTTTAATAGAAGAGGAGGTGGAAAAGAATAAATAAAAAATCTTTTGAAAACTCTTTTGCTTTTCAACTTTTGTACAGAAATCAGTGAAAAAAGTGAAGAGATCACAGTTTAAAGTTATTAGTGCATACACACTTCCATATACCCCATCTGGGAAGAGAGGACACAACACGCAATCATATGTCTTACTGTCTAGGTCAGGACCTTCCACTGATCTAGCTATTAATTCATTTTGTTATTAATTATTAATGCAGATAATTAATGCTATGCTACATCTAAATCTAACCCTAACCTTAACCTTAGGTTTTCCTCCTGGGAACCTGCCAAATGTCTTCACAAAACTATTAGATTCCTATCCTTGTGAGGACAATTGGTCCTAACCGAAATATAAAAACATGTCCACACACACACCCACACACACACACACACTAAAAAGATACCAAAAAGCATGTGTATCTCCTAAATCTTATACCCTGTTAATTATAATTTTATTTACTGCATTTGAGCAAAAGTATTTGCATCCTGTTTACATTAATTTACCATAAATGAACAAAAGTATTTGCTCCCCATCGAATATTGTTTTCATTTACTGTAAATGAAAAAGTGTTTGCTTTCTGTCAACTAATTTTCCATTCGCTGTAAATGAGACAAATCTTTCAGCACACAAAACAATGTCTCCTAATAATTTAAGATAAGAAATAATGTTTAAATTATGATTTAAAAATGATTTTGAACAGATTTCTTTTATTACTCCTCGTGAAACAGATTAGCACGCACACTACTACCAGAGGTTATCACTGTCTAAATTTCACTGACATTATTTATAATAAGAAGAAGAATAAGAAGAAGAGAATTGAATTGTACATGAATTGTACATATGTCTAGTCTGGACTTGATGATAAGATTTCAGTAACACTTCCATTAAGCATCATATCTGTGATGAAAATTCATAGTTTCAAGTTTCTGTCTTTATCATACATTATGAATTGTTAACATGATGTATTATACAGTAAGAATTTGTATAGTGGTGTGTTATTTTTTCCCTTTAATAGGTGCATTATAACAGAGACATTTACATGTTTAACTCCTTTCAACTTCTTAATAAACGGCAATAAAAAGTTTTAGAAATTCACTTAAATATCTGAGCAGTTCTCAGTGTGTATACAGCTGAACATATAGCACTAAACAAACTGGGGATGAATTTCTTTCGTGTTGATATGATGCGTTATAAATTGCTTATAATACATTCTGTTCACTGTGTATGAATATATTATAAAGGATGATGTCATCTGCCAATCCCTGCGTCGGGACTGATAGGAAGGGACAGAGGGAGATACCCACAGAACGTCAAGGAACAAACTGTCTTACAAACTGTAATGCCTTTTTATAGGTAATTATAACCATGTGTATAACACCTTATGAATGCATTATAACATGTTATGGATGTATATGTCATACATACAGAAAGTGTTACCAACTCTCTCTCTCTCTCTCTCTTCTTTCTCTCTCTCTCTCTCTCTCTCTCTCTCTCTATATATATATATATATATATATATATATATATATATATATTATATACACTAGAGTTAGAAGTAGAAATATCTTAATAATAATAATAATAATAATAATAATAATGTCTCGAAGACATTTTTGTGAGTTTATTTTGCAAAAATATGCAACCTTAATTATTGATGCAAATTATTAAAAGGAAAATCATTTTATACACACAGTGTCCACTCATACCTTCTGATACTTCTGAGTTTATCAGTCTTTAATAAAGACTTTAATAAAGCAATCTGTTTCTCCGTTCATTCTCTCTCGTTTTTCTATTATTGTCTCGCTGATAAAGTTGTGCTCTGTCAGTCGATTTGTCATAAACCATGCTGCAGATAAGTGTGTGTGTGTCTGTGTGTGTGTGTGTGTGTGTGTGTGTGTGTGTGTGTGCGCGTGCATGCTTATATGTGTGTGTCTGAGCACCTCCATCCCCTCATGAGAGTCATCTATCGTCCCACACACACACACACACACACACACACACACACACAGTGGCCAGGCGACACAGGAAGAGATGTGCTGCCATTAATCTGCACTGACTCGGGGAAATTGCATCTTTGTAATGAGTATTAGGTGGTGCATCTACATGAATTAAAGCTAAATGAGCGTCTGATTGATCACCAGCGTCTAAATGACGCTGAGCCGCGTGTCATTACGATTTAAATGTGACTGTCATATCGACTGATTAAAATCTGCAGCTACTCAGAGAAATTCCTGCGTAAACACGACAGACGAAAACACGGCTATGACACCTGAGAGGCGCTTGAAGACCCTATTAGTTTTATTCACACTATAGGTGCAAAAGTATTTGCTCCCTGGTAACTATTTGTATTTACTTTGCATGAACAAAACATATATATATATATTGTCAACTAATAGTTGTATTCATTTGAAATGTGCAAAAGTATATACACCCTGTCAACTACTATTTTTATTTACAGTAAATGAGTTGAAGTACTTTCTCACCATTAGTTTTATTTACATTTGATGTACAAAAGTATTTGCTCCCCGTCAATGATTTTTATTTAGGGTGAAGAAAAAAGTATTTGCTCCCCATCTGCCATTAGTGTATTCACACTGCTTGTGCAAAATTATTTGCTCCCTGTCAACTATTATTTTTATTTACAGTAAATGAGCTGAAGTACTTTCTCACCATCAGGTTTATGTCCATTTGATGTGCAAAAGTATTTGCTCCCCATCAGTTATTTTCATTTATAGTGAAGAAACAACAGTATTTGCTCCTCGTCAGCTATTAGTTTTATTTATGCTTGATTTGCAAAAAAGTATTTGCTCCCTGTTGCCTGTATTTTTTATTCACTCAAATGGACAAATCTATTGGCTCCCTGTTATTTTGTTTTTATTTACTATGAATGAGCAAAAGTATTTACATGCTGTCACCTATTAGTTTTATTTACACTTAATGTGCAAAAGTATTTGCTCCCTGTAACCCATTATTTTCATTCACTGCAAATAGACAAATCTATTGTCCCCTGATAATTAATTATTTTTTATTTACTATGAATGAGCAAAAATATGTATTCCCTGCCAACTATTACTTTTATTCAAGTGTGCAGAAATATTATTTGTATTTACATTAAATAAGCAAAAAGTATTTTTTTCCCTGTTGAGCAAAAGTTTTAACTTCCTGTCAAATCTAGTGGTTACTGATTGTGTGCAAAATGATTTGGTCCCCATCCGCTATTATTTTCATTCACTGTATATGAGCAAAAATATTCACTCCCTGCGTACAATTATTTTTATTTACTAAGCAATAGCTAAGCAAAAGTAGTTGCTTCCTTTCAATTTTTAATTTTGCTAACTATAAATGAGTAAAAGTGTTTGTTACCTATCAACTATTATTTTTTGTACTCTGAATGACCAAAAGTATTGTATTATATTATGTTTATTCACTCTCCTTGAGCAAATTTGTTTCCTTGCTGTCTGCTAATTTACAGTTAAGTGATTTCCCAAATGATTAATTATCTTACCTTCAAGTCCAATTAAGTTCATTTAGTTTAGCAATCATGTTTTAAGGGTGTGAAAGCATATTATTGTGCAGTTCTATGCTATTGTGTTATCATATTTGCAAGTGTATTACTTTAGTGGAGTAACTAGTTAAGCTACAATTGAAGCTGTATAACTGTTTACCAGTGTCATAAAACTTCAATTGTAATTACTTAAAAAAAATACTATGTAATTACTTACACATAATGTTCCCAATTTTGAATGCTGTGCAAAACGACTTCCATTTTTCCCCAAATAATTCTGTCTTTTTTATTCTTTAAAGTTGAAAATATTTGCCCTAAAAAAAAGTAACCTTTTCCCTACAAATAGAAACAAATTGCAGGCTCAAGCAGACATCGAGAATCAAAACAGAACTTCCTGGTCTTGCTGGCTGGCACGGTGCCAACTCGAGCCTGGTACAGTTCTTCTCTCTGCACTCGCTGGCTCCGTGTCAGCCCTGACAGAAGACGTGTTTGAAGTCTGAGCCAAATTCTCTCAGGCATTTACATGATCTGAAATATACGTTCCCTCTACGGATTCTCTTTCTCTATTATGTACATGCTGAAGTCATCCTTTTAAACTTGCAATTTATTCACATTTGCAAAGGCTTTACGCTATGGATGTTGACCTGTAGACTGGCAGGCATGATATTTCATCTGTACGTGTTTACAGAACATTAAAATTGACTTGCGTGAGCAGAACTTGTTCAGACCTCGAGGAGGAAGTTTCACCCCGCTGCCACAGCTGGCCACGCCGCACAGACCCCTTAAGCACCCACGCACTGCCAATGACAGCACAATTATGCTCAAACTTTTTTAAAAAAGTAGCTTTGTTTTCCTGACGACAGGCCTTTGTGCAGGTGAGATCATGATAATACGAGTCAGACACTGTAATTTGGTTAAAAGACCGTTAGGACATGGCTTGATAAGGACAGACCTTATTTAGTGCGAGACCCGGGGTCGCACAGCACGCTGGGGATTTTTCATCATGTTTTGCGACATATTTACAGTACCTGGACACATTAATGTTGCACTGTAAGCACGGAAACCTTCATTAGTCTGCCATACTCCCTGTCGGGCTAATTATTCTAAAAACCCTCATTAGTCAGCCGTCAGGAAGCAAACGCCTCAAACTCTTCCTCTTTCTCCGCCTTCGTCCTCTTCTGTTACTTCTGGGAGGATCTCCAATCGTCTGTCAATTCCCGTGAGATCTCTTTTTCTACTTATTCTCTTTACCCGAACGCCTTCCATTATGGGATTTTGCTTGAATATCTCAAACGGAAACACTCATTGTGTTAAATCTTTAAGGCATTCTCAGATCACATGATCGTTTTATGGATGTCTGGGTATTTTTGGAAGCAAAACATGCCGTCTGTTGAACACATCACTAGACTCAGAGGTGAAATCTATAAGAAAAAGAAAACATAAAACACCAGACACACAACTTGGAAGCTTAGTCTTAGGAATAAGACTTAGGATGCTAAGAATTAAGAGAATAGAAAGTGAGATAGGAAAGTTGTTGCTCTTTCCGCTGCTCCCGTTAGGGGTTGCCACAGCAGATCATTGGTCCGCATGTTTGATTTGGCACAGGTTTTACGCCGGATGCCCTCCCTGATGCAACCCTCCCATTTAATTCAGGCTTGGGACCAGCACTGAGAGTACACTCCCAGTGGCTGGGTTGGTTCCCTGCCCGGGAATCAAACCCGAGCCACGGCGATGAGAGCGTGCTTAGCCGCTAGACCACCAGGGACCCAAGTGAATTAGGAAAGTACGCTTTATAAATACAGTGGCGTTACATACAAGACAAACGGGGCGGATAATGATGAGATATGATAAAATTCATAACAATGAACAAGTGGTGACAGAAACCAGGGGGCGTGGTCAGGGCTAGAATAATAGTAGTAATAGTAATAGTCCTTCCTCTTATAAGAATTAGCAAAGGAAGTGCCTGTTCTTACAAATCATTTGTGGTTAAAAAAGAAAAAAAAAGGAATTCATGTGCATACAAGTGAAACATCTGCAGACTACTATGTTTTTATCTGTCAGGATTCTCCAATAAAGGCGACTGCCTGCAATACACCCAGTCTGCTATTAAAAGAAAGCTTTTAATGAGGCTGCAGAAATCTTGCTGTGTGTGATGAAAGTAGCTGAGCCACTTGGCGTATTAAAAACCAGGGGATAAATAAGAACACTAATCAGGTCGGAGGCCTTCGCCTGCTCTTTGCTGCAATTTGCTTATCGTTAAATTATTCAGAACATCATCGTTTTTTATGTCAGTGAGTAGGCACGACAAAGCCTTGGCCAGCCTAATCGTTTCCCATCGTCTGCCATTTTATGACTGACGTAGCAATAAGCAGATTGTTCCGATATTTATGCCATCTGTGGTTTGTAGAGATAATTAAAGTATATAAATTAATCAAGTGCAATTAATTAGGCCGGTTATGTTGGCGGCGGTGCATCGGCTCGCATGTATAATTTATATTTATTGATTTGTTTGCTTTCATTAGCCTATGAGAACAGTAGAGATGCATTAGTGCAGAGAGGGGAAATGCAGCATTAGCATTGCGGGCCGTGGCCTGTGTGTGTGTGTGTGTGTGTGTGTGTGTGTGTGTGTGTGTGTGTGTGTATGAGTGGGTGGATGGTCAGTAATTGATAGATCAGCGAGGGCTATGTGCTGAGGCGACGTTGTGTTAACTGTCATAAGTGTCCAGGATCGATGTGGGAGGTTTCACTCTGGATCTTCCCTGCGTTGATGGATGGCTGACTATGAAAGCACCTCTCGGCCAAGCATGAGGCTGATATACTGAATTTACTGTCAAATCCACCTTCAGCCCATGACGAGTTGCAGCTGCAGGGCTGATACGCTCCTTTAGAAATCACACAGGAAATAATGTGTGGGAAAGAGTGATAGTAATTTCATTAGAGTTGATAAGAAAAGCTACCATATGTTTACTAACCCCATTCCTCCCTCTAACTACAATTTGGCTTGTGTGAATTCTCATGAAGTTAAAATCATTTAGAAGCATCACAAGCCTTAGGCCTCTTTTATTGGACTACCATGGACAACCTGCTCAGGAAGAACGAATGAGAAGATGTGAGAGAGAGAGAGAGAGAGAGAGAGGGAGAGAGAGAGATCTCTACAAATATATCATATACATACAGGAGCCTATCACCTCCTATCACCATAGAGACAACTACGATTTTAACTTTAAGTTAGAACTAGAGAGTCTGTTAAAATGTGACTGAGGTCATAATGATATTTTTTTTAAAAAATCAAGATTTTTTAATTTTTAAGATTTTCAATTCTACAGTTTTATCGGTGGATTCTTATATTACAACTATGAATCTTAAAAGTCTTCACAATTTAGGACTGCACATTTCAATTTCCTTTTCAATTTTCAAAGTACAAACTGAATGTGTGAAAGATGATGGAAAATTTGTGTTACGTGTTGCAGATTTGTGAAACTATCTGTATTTATGATCCATAAAGATATCCAGATATCAGTGCGATATCATGTACGATTCTGAAAGCACTGCATTCATGTACAGTTATGAGTGTGTTGCATTCATGTATGATTACAAATGCGTTGCATTTAATTATGTTTATGAAAAAAATCACATTTACATACGATTCTGAAAGTGTTGCTTTCATATATGATTTTTACTAAATATTAAGCTGTAGGATGAATAACTGAATAAAATTTGGGACCTTTTTGTATTTGCTACAATCATGACATCAATGGTATCTTACATTTTTAGTTGCAACAAGTACCTTGAGCTACATGGCACTGAATCACACACCCTGTGTCACCCAGGGGTTGTTGCCATGGAGCTCAGGGGCAAGACGGATGACCTGGGCGCGAGACTCATTTTCCTAATTGTTCAGGTGGAATCGGTCCTTTTTCCCCTCTCAGCCATTGATTATGTGGTTATTGATAAGGGATTACTGAGCAGCATGCTACTCAAGACCTTTTCTACCTAAAATGCACATCGACCTTCTGACCTCCTCTACATCACGCAAATGTGACCGTCCTGCTCGATATTCCCTGAACGTTTATTTTCTCGTAAGTAAATGTGCATGGGATTTATCTAGGAAAAAGGATGTGTATGAACAAGACAAAGGAGAAATGAATATAAAGTAAAATAAAAGAACTCACCATAAATCAATGACTGTGTACAATGTGTGTATCACTCATAGGATCTCAACAGCCCCCATGAGCACCAGTGTTTGTTTAAATGTTTACATGGTTTGTCTGATTGTCGATGTTTTCGTCTAGTTTGTTGAATTGTTTTTTTTTCTTGACCAACTCTACAACATACCGTTTTCTTCACCGTCTACTCCCCTACACGCACATGGACAGTAAATCCACCTCATATTGGTTTAGAAATAAAAAGGGCTAATGATTCAACCCAATAATCAAAGTACATCACTTTCAAAATGACAGTAAGTGACATTCTGATATTTGGTTTTGTCACAAGGTTTTAACTTTATTAAAAAAAAAAAAAAAAAAAAGGGTTCTCTGATGATCTTCCATGAGAAAAAAAAAAAAAAAAAAACAGCCTACCCTATTTTCACCCTTATCTCTACGGGAACTTTCAAATGATCCACATTTACATCCTTCAGCCTGTTAACTATTTACATTTCCTATTAGTTTCACTGTAATTTACTGAATAATTCATAGTAGTTACAGAACATTATTTAAGATAAATAACTGAAAAAAGCCAGTAGTTTAAAGAGTTAAAAAATCTTTTTATTATTATTCTATCTTTTTTGCTACTGGAAAAATGGTGACATCATTATCTACACCAGTATTACATTAATGGTATTATCCAGCAAACAGAGAACATTATTAGAATATTCACTGAAGTAATTGACAGGTTCGATAAAAGTTACATAATTACAGAAATAACATTTCTGTAACTTCCTAAAAACATCTGCTGTGAGAATGATTTGCTTCACAATGTGCCACGTTACACTAAGACTAACATTATAGAAAAATCTGACCTAACGTTCCTGTAACTTAAAATGTTGCAGGAGCATTTATATAGTGATTTACAAATATTCGCATCACATGACAGATTGAGCATTCTGGGAAAAACCAAAAGTTCTGTAAGAACTGTAACTTTCAGTAAAAGTTTTACTAACATTATATATAGTATTAATTCAAATTAATTCCTTGATTGTCATGATTATTCATGTATCACTGAATCTGAAGGTGTTAATGTGCTATTTATGGTTATTTCTGAAAATCTCAAATGTTTCAGGTGAACCTGTTTCCCTAAACCATTCCCTTCTCTCTCGCGCCCTCAACCATACCGCCCCCCCTTCTGCTATTTATAACTATTGATGGTGATAAGCTGAAAGTGTGAATGATGGTTATTGGCCGGTGCTGAATAATTCAGGCACATATCTGTTTGCCTACCAGTAAGAGAAACCCTTTAACCTTCCTTCTCTCTGGGGGGTCGACCTTATACACACACATATACACACACCACCAATACCACACACACACGCACACACACACACACACACCCATGGAGCACATGGTCTGAAACTTACCCTCAGAACAGCTGGAGCATTTCAGGGTGGTGGTCTTGCGTCTGTCCCATATCATCATGTCTGTGTCTATGTGTGTGTGTGTGTGTGTGGGTGTGTGGGGAGACTGCCATATTGACAGTACAGGCTGCCTGGTTACTTTAAATCCTTTGCAGGTTATCTGATATCCCCACAATGGGGCTCTGGGGAGCAACATGGCTTCCATTTTTTTGGCTGAATCCTGACTAGGGGGTCAAATCTATCTGGCTATTTATGAGCAAGAAATGTGACACTGCTTCTTTAATGCTGTCATCTCCTCCGATTTAGTCACACAAGTCTTTGGTGCGGCTGTGTATGCATTCGTGTGTGTGTGTGTGTGTTTGTGTGTGTGTGTGCGTGTGCGTGCATGCATTCCCGTACGTATGTGTATGCACGGCTGAGAGAAAAAGACTGGGAGATATTTTACGACCATTGCAGCAAATTGTTTTTCCCCCGTCTCGCCCCTTGTAAACAAAGATGGGTTAATACGTTCTTTTGATGACAGCTTTATAGAAAGCTTTTAGTCCTTGAGTATGTATCATATTTACTGTAAGTATACTTCAACTACAAAGACATGTCACGGCAGTCGTTAATCAACGCAGGGCCCGTTGGCTCCGTGTAGAAAATGTATTCAAATAAAGTGCGTAAAATATGATTGTTATCTCTGCAAGACGCAAAGTCGCTACGTTTGGTTTGGGCTATGAGCTCCTTGTCTATTCAAAGTGATGCAATGCCATTACTCAAGCAGAACATGGCCTGTTTACAACATGACAACAGGAGCCGGATTTTCTCATTCCTGTTTAATTGAAAGCAGGTCTTCCTCTGAAGGTGAATAAGGTCTTTTTTCAACATATGAACACACACTTTTCCTTCCAGAAAGGACAGTTTTTCTTTCTCTCTCCATAAACAAATGATATAGATCAAACTGGTTTAAAATTTATAAATCCAAAATGTAAAATTTTGGGATTTTGTTTCGTAACTGAATGGTGCCTCATATTGGGTCCCTTACGGACGTAAAGCTTGAATAGTGCTGGTTTCTAAGCAGCTCTCGAGTTTTGTTAAAGAGAAAGCAGTATGATGCCTTATTGACACTTAAATAATCAAGTAGGAAGCTTCGTTAGCCACACTTTTTCTCAGGGGTTAAATTAGGATTTAGAAGATGGGGAGTCCAACATTTTCACATTTTCACAGGTGCCAACATTTATAGAACTTTCAACACTAAAATAAAGGAAATGACACTAAAAGTTTTTATTGTTTCTGCCCTGAGGACTTAATTTAACTTACTGCAATTCAGTACTGCGATTTTTTTTCTAGCAAAAATATTACTTAACATCTAAGGAAGGAGTCTCCAGTGTCAGAGTTTTGAAACAGGCAGAGGTAAAGCTGTAAGTTTAATTTTCTGACCTAGGAAAGTGTTGTTTCTCAGTAACATAACAAGCTGTTTTTTTTTGTCTTATTAACTTGAAGAGAGAGAGAAAAAGAGAAGCAGTGAGGGAGTGACTGTTTATAGCTGCTATAATGTAAGTGAAAACAGGAACTTATTTGTCTCACAGACATTCCACAACATTTAATATAACTATAATGGAGAAAATGTATGACAGCTTGTTCTTTGATTAAATAGCCAGCAAATAGCTGTGGAATAAGAGGAATAAAACACTTCACGACATGCTGATATAAGAAAATATTCAACTTCAGGGTGGTAACAGTAACTTCGTATTATGTTGGCCCACATCACACCACCTGTCGTTGATGATTTTCCTATAACAGCATGCCCGTGAGTGTATTATTCTTCATTTAATTGAGTCCTGTGACATCTCTTGTGTCAGTATTGCTGTTTATTATTCCTGACCATCACTGTCATACTGTGAAAAGCAATTTTAGCCTTGTGTTAGCGCTTTAGCTCAGAGCTGCAGGTCCATCATCATCATCATCATCTTTCTTTTTCTTCTGTTTTTTTTTTTTATCTGAACCAGCTCTCAACATGTTATTCTCTCCTCTCAAGTTTGTGTTTTAGGGGAGCGAGGAGCAGGCCACCCTGACCGTAAAGAGGACGATGGGGGGAGACGCAAAGGAGGACCAGAATACAATAACATAACCGTGATGGAATGGGATGGAGAAGGAAAAGGAAGGAAAACAAAGACGGCATGAGTTAATATGATATGAAAAATGAGGGAAAAAAGAGGGAAGCAGGTAAATGTAAAATGACGGATAAAATGCATCATTTTCAAAGTTCCAGCACACAAAACCAGCCTCCAGGCCTGTACTCAAGCTGGAGAGCTTCAAGGTTATGCTAGCTCAAGCATGCTGCGCCAATAACATAAACAATGCGATAACCAGCTGCCCAACACATTTGCGTCATAACTCATGGTCATAATAGCCTGGAGTCTGATTTTGTTTTTCTTTTTATGGACACAAAATATTGAGGAGGAATAATATTTTTGATTCCAACACTGTTTGCGTTCTTGGTGCTGCTCGCTAATGTGAGTAACTAAACATGAGTACATAGACTCTCAGCTCTGTGCTTAATAACTCTTAATTCAGAAGCAAATATATCTCTTGGCTATGTCTGTGACAATTACAGTCTACTCCAGAAATACTGGCACCCTCTAAAATGAGCAGAACTAGATATATGAAATAAATAACACATGCAGTGGATGATATTTTGCCCTTGGGGCGAATGTATGGAGATGCTGTAAAACACTGATCTCAAGCAGTGAACTTCTTCTTGTAATGTCTAACAATGTTGGATAAGTTTGTACAGGATCTCAGACCTTTCATACTGAAAATGTTAAGAATTTTAATTCTCAGGTTTGGACACGTGGACACTTTCTTCAGTTCAAGACCACAGATGGGGTTACTGGGGTTCAGATACAGAGACTGAGATTTGATTTAGAGCTTTGAGTATTATTCCATGGTTTATTCCTGTCAAAGTTTTGAAACTTTCACTCCGATTCTGCTTAATGCTGCTATTTTTAACTGTTTATGTATTTTTTTTTCATATCCATTGCCTGATGTGTGCAGGTCAAAAAACAGTGATTTCTACAAAAGTACAATTTAAATAAAAAGTAGAGCTTTATAAAATAAAATACTATTATTTAAATGTTTCTTGTGAGATTTATGAAATTACAGAGTTTCCACAGAGAAAAATTTCAATCATGTAATTTTTTTTTTCCAATTCTTTCATAGGGTGCCAATTATTCTGGTGTTGACTGTATGTTTTTCCTTCTGTTCTCCTTTAATTACTAGCATAATTGGGAGGATGTATAGGCATACAGCATTGTCAGTCAAAGTGGGAGATCTGGCACAATCCTTACCCAATCAATTAGTCACTAACACTATTCAGATGCATTATTTGTGTCAAAGATCATCCATCTAGCCAGAGAGAGAAAGAAAGAAGAGAGAGAGAGAGAGAGAGAGAGAGAGAGAGAGAGAGAGGGAGAGGAGACAGAGAGAGCTAGACTGTATATGCCTTCCGCAGCCCGTGTCAAGGTTGGGGCCTGCAAATCCTCAGATATATATTCCCCTAATTAATCCTGATTACAGCTCTCTAATCACCCTCCTTGAGCCTCGCTGAAACAAAGTGGCATTTCCTAATGAATCGAAGCTGCCGTACGCCGTTTCAGCCTCATGTCACAGGCGCGCTAGTCAGTCAGTTCCCCGGAGGCTGAGGCCACCAGTGGAGTTTCATTTCCCCGAGTACGGCTGGGTAATGTCACCAACAAATTTCACACACTTAGCAAAGGCAGATCTGCAGCAGTGTACACAGAATTCCTTACAGAAAGAGTCGGGCTGCAATTACAGCATCTGTACCACTGATACACTACACTGTTAGTACAACCTTCCTGTATATAACCATTTATTTATTTATTTGTTTGTTTGTTTGTTTGTTTGTTAATATTATCCATGAATAATGCACCTAACAAAAAAACAGACATACAAAAACTAATTAATTAATAACTTTTTTTATTTGTTTTATATTAAACACTTTAAAAAATATAGATGGATGAATGAATGAATGAATGAATGAATATTTTATACAGATGAAAAAAGAGAATGAATAAATAGATTAATAAATGTGGAGGACTATCAAAAAAATAAAAGTGAATAGATGGATGGATGAATAAATGAATGAATGTCATGTCTGTAAGCACTTTTTTTTTTTTATCAATTTTTGAGTTACATTCCTCGATAAATAATTAAAGAGTGTACATTTAAACTCTTTTATTTTTTTCTTTTAGTGTTTTCCTGAAAGCAGTGCATAGATTTATTTTGAGTCAAGTGACATAAACTTTATTGCTAACTGTCCTTTACTGACTCACACATATTGGAGTTTGCAATACAGATATTGCAGAATCCAGCAATATGCAAATGATTTTTCTAACAATCTGTAATTGTGGTATTGTCCTGTGTGTGCTTTCTGACCATTTCAGTGCTTATAGATGTTTTCTGTTGATGTTTCGATGAATCAGGGCATTGACACTTTGCTTTAATATCATATGAATCATACCATGGTAACAATGTAGCAGTAAAATGCAAATGCATTTTGCAATATGCCATTTTATGCAGCCCGGTACAGCCGAAACAAGCAAAATCTTCCCCAGATTTTTTTTATTTTTTTGAGTTTTCTCCAACCTGCAATGTCTTATTAACCGATTTTCACCCATGACCTGTTCTGGACAGATATGTTAACTCCAGTCAAGGTCAAGCCGAACAGAGCGCACATTCACACCAGCTCTGCAGATGAGAGCACACATTACTGACCTGGCCTTTTACATCCAGGTCAGTAAGATCGGACGCAGAGGGGTCACCTGCTGCAGCGCTAATGCTTAACAAATGAACTCAGCATCCCCACGGAGGGGGGGCATGCCACTTTTTTTACGCCACACTGTCCCGGGAGATGGGATCGTGTGAAGCCTGAGATTGTTTCCCCGATTAAGAAGAGCGAGCGAGTTTCACCTTCATATTGCTCATTCCCTCGTCAAGAATCAGCTTCACTCCTCGGAGCACCCGGAAAACAATAGCCAGCTGTCCCCTGCTTTCTCCCTTTCGGCTCCTTTGATCAGCCAAATGAAGGCCGCTGGCATTTCTTATAGAGTGGAGATTGCTTATCGATCTATATCAAAATATTCATGCTAATCCTCGGGCAGCCCGAGACTATTTTTCAAGCCAGGTTAGCAATCAGAGCAGGCCCACTCTGTCTGCAGCAATTGGCACAAGCCATGGAGGGTAATCAGAGAAGGGTCCAGCAGTCAAATGCACTTTGCTGTTTAAATTTAGAGCCGTGACAGTGATGGAGGAGGCCGAAGAAAGGTGTTGACAAACCAAATTGTTTGTTCCAGCATTATTTTGCCAGAGATCAAGTCCAGAGTAATGCGCTGTGAATTTGTTCATTACGCTTGGTGGGGTGGGGGGGTGGGGATGGGGTTCGGGGGCGAGGTGAGAGAGAGTGTGTGTGGTGGTGGGGGGGAGAGCTTCCGCCAGAGACAGATGAAAGACGGTCTGGAGGTATGTATGTGTGTATAGGGGTAATTTGCCATGAGCACTGATCTTTGTAACATAAGAGTGTGTCAGAAGATCTACAACAGCTGTTTGTGCTGTTTTTATGCTGCTTCTATAATGATATTTAAATAAAACAAAACAAAAATAAACTTAGTTTAAAATTAAGTTTAAAAAAGTATTCATTCATTTTTTTTTAAAAATCAATGCTTTGATATTTAGTGTTTTTTATATATATATATATATATATATATATATATATATATATATATATATATATATATATATATATATATTACAATATACATTTGTTTTAAAAATGCATTTTATGTGTGTATGGCTGGCTAAATGAAGATATTATTATATAAGAGTGAGAACATAAACAGGTTGTGTTCACACTAGGAATTAATTTTTTTGCTGCTTATATTTAGTTATGTAAACTTAAACAAGGACATTTTCTTTGGTAGAGCAGCATGTTTACAAAGTTTCTAGAAAAGTGTCAGTAGTGCAAATTTTAATAAACTGACCTGACCAATCAGATTGCAGATCCCAGATTGCAGAATTCAAAACAACACCGACTGAGAGTGGAATGCTAGTGGGATAGTAAGTCTTGTTAGTAAGCAACTATGCAAGCTTTTTTATGATAAGATGAACACTGAGAAGCAGTTTGAGTTCAAATTGAATGATTACTACACAGATACCAACACTGCCAACAAGAAATCCTAGCAGGCAGAGAGAAAAAACTGAATTTTACCACAAAAACCCTAGTGATGAACCTGAGTGATGCTAACAGCAAATATGACAAACAGAACCTTATACCCTGTGCTTTTACCAACCAGAGACAACAACCCCACCCTTTTGTGTTCCAGTGGCTCACAAAACCCAATTTTGCAAATTCTCAGGTCAAAGTTCACCTAGGTAAACTCAGCATGGAAATTTTAACCACTAAATTAACCACTGCCACAAAGAAGTGTGCAACCTGTGTCCTTTCCCATTCGGTGAATTGACTTTCCACCAAACAAATTTTATGTGTTTTGTCTGACTGCTGCTAACTGGAAAAACATAAAAACAGTGTTTTCAGGTGTCTACCATAATCACCGTAGCATAGCTAGGGATGCTATGGCTAAACTGTAGATGTTAGCACGAGTTATTTTTAAAGGTAAATGAATAAAGTATCCAAATGTCAACTTAAAGCACATGCACTATCGTATATGTAGGAGTAAATTTATTTATTTATTTATTTATTTATTTATTTACAGTGTTTATTTAGACCTGGAGAAGATCCTATTAACTTATATTAGCTGAAATTGAACATTAAATTACGTATTCTTCAGACAACACTCTCAACTAAGTTCATATTGAGTTTGCAAGTAGGATATTAAGGATCTTATTTAAGGATATTCGAGGTATATTCTTCTGTTCATGAAAAGGTTTTGTTCAACAGCTAGCTAAAACTAACTAAAAGTTACATGATAAACAAAACTTAACAAAATCCATGATTAAAGACAAATGTTCTGCTAATTGCATATAATAAGAAAAATAATCAAAGCTAATCAAAAGCAGCTGTCCTTAGAAACAGTTTGGTCTCATTAGCACCAAGCAACCTTCTTGAGCCTTTGATTCTGTTTCCAATCAACAAACAAGAAGCACCTCAATAATACTATGGATTAAATGTATAGTTTATGTATATTAAGAAAGTGAAATATAGAGTTTATCAGTGCTACTCATTTGATAAAACAGTCATTGATTTCAAAGCTAGCTGTTTTTAAAAGTAGCAACATTACCACATTGCTAATGGAAATTATGCTAGCTAGCTAGAAACTTGGCTAGTGACACTACAGCCTTACTACTTTTATATGTACATAGCGAGGCTAAACACAGACAGAATAAATGCCGTCTGAAAACCCTGTGAGCCTCAGCGACTTTTGTTACAGACATAATTAGCTAGCGAGCAGCATTGTTATCATTAAAAATGATTTTTTTTAAGAGCAAACAAATTTAACTACTTTTCACTTAATGAAACAGTTACTAATTAGAAGCTAGTGGTTTTAAAAAGCAGTGATACTACGTCATTGCTAGTGGAAAACGTAGGTATGCCAGGTAGCTACTAACTTAGCTAATTACTAGCTATGTGGCTAATGCCTTACCATGCTCATGTGTACAAACAAGCTTTTTTTCAGAGAATAAACACAGTGTGAAAATCCTGTGGGCCTCTTTTTGTTACACTTTTTTACAGACATAATTAGCTAGCTAGAAACATTGTTATGATTAAAAATTATAGTTTTTTTTGTTATGTAAGATATTATTAGCTATCATTATTAGCAGCCAGTGATTTTGAGTTTTTTTGTCCTGGTTCCAGCCAACACATAAGAGGCAGCTAGATTACTTGAGGGAATAAAATGTATAGTTTGTTTACATTAAGAAAACAGAGTGTAGTGTTTATCAGTGCTAATTAATTACAGGCTAGCTGTTTTAAAAAGTAGCGATGCTGCCTCATTGCTACTGGAGACTATAGGTATGCCAGCTGGCTAATAACTTTGCTAGTGCAGCTAGGCTAAACACTGGGATGCTAAACCCTGAAACAAGCCCAATAATATGATAGATGAAACTGTAAATTTGTGTACATTGAAATATATGAAATATAGTATTTTTCAGTGCTAATCAGTTAATGAAACAGTTCCTGACTTCAAGATAGCTGAAATAAGATTGCTAATGAAAAATGTTAAATGTTAAACTGTTTGGCTAGGGATGCTAAAACCTTGCTATGTTTATAGCTAGCTAGCTAATAACTTGGCTAGTGATGCTAAAACCTTACTATGTTTATAGCTAGCTAGGCTCAACACTGAGATGCAAACAAGTTTTCAGAATCCTGTGAACACTTTTTGTTACAGATTAGCTAGCAAATTAGCTAAATCAACATTGTTATGAATAAAATGCTGTTTGCTACTTCTACAAAAAACAAATCCCTTCATGTCAAATTTGTGTCCTACCACACAATCACCCCAACGTTTCTTTCAAAACAATATATGCTACAATTTAGCTTGCTTTTAAATATCCACTCAAAGATGCTGTGTGTTAGACAACACGTCTCAATCTGCTAATGCATTTTTAGCTCTGAAGAAATGTCAGCGCAGAGCAGGCGCTAATCCACTGTATGTCATGGGGCTAAATGCTAATGCCATATGGCTTGTGTAATGATGAGAGTCGTGCATTCAGGTCAGTCATACAACGGTATTAGTGTCAGGTAGAGATTAACTGACTAATGTCCCTTCATTCTCAGTCGCAACATACAGTACGTGACCTCACAAATACCACAACATGTTTTCAACAAACGCTACGCTAATACCCCACAAACTATCTCTTAAGGCTAGCACTGGAATTGTTGGTGCTGTTTTTTTCTTTCTTTCTGTCTTTTTTGTGGATTGTTTGCTAGAGTTGATGTCTTTGCCCTGATTATTTATGGCGTTGTTTATTAGCGAGCCTAGCCTTCCCGTTTAAGATGATAAACCGTTCACTTAAGAAGCATTGGGGGAAATAATAATAAAAAAAATCCGCCCTGAGATGTATGTCTGCGTGTGTAATAGGAATATATTCCTACTGCTCCTCTTTTACTCTTTTACATTTAAACCCTCGTTTTCATTGTAATATTTATATGAAGAGATGTGCCTTAAAACATGAAAATGAACATTAATGCTTCACATTATGTATTCAGCAGCATTTGATTCAATTATAGTGAGCCCTTAAAAGCATATTATTCTTCCCATAAGCCCTGTTCTTCCTTATTTCTCGATCCAAGATGTGTTTTATGCCTAAAGTACAGTTAAATCTCAAGCTTTAGCATGAATATATATATATATATATATATATATATATATATATTGAAAGTGAACATATTGTTCCATTTATTCCTCATTTTGAATAAAAATTATTTACTCAATATGGTAAGTGTGAGATTTTTTTTTTCCCCAAAATGCCACACAGGAATATCTTTGGTGCGACTATGTCTGGATCGAGGCCACATGCTCAACTCACACACACACACACAGGATGCTTGTGTCACCAGACCTTCTTTTTGTCACCTGTGTGTATGTCAAGCAGTTGTTTGGTGTTAAGGTGAGAGTCTACTGGGAAAAGCCGGGGATGCGAATTGACAGATGGATGTGCTTTTGCATATGTGTAAATAGTCACAGATCGCTATTAGCGTTCCTCTGTACAGATGGCAAACTAATAAAGAACAAATCATAAACCTGTCTGCTGTTACATCTTGCTTGAAAAAACTGCAAATAAGTCTCTGGTGATCATAGTGAGTGCTTGATCTTTCCGGAACGCAGACGGGCTAATGAGGAAAAAGCTGCAGGTTATGATGCAGCATGTGCATTTAGTAAATGATGGTATTTTTAAAATTGTGTCTAGTATCTGAGTAATATTGATTTCGATCTAAAGTACATAATCATTTCGGTATTTCAGATTTGGCAGATTTAGTTAAAAATTGTAATGTTTTTCCTGCTCCCAAATAAATCATATGCACGTCTGTGCACCTGTCTGTCCTCATATTTGTGCGTGCGAGGGTGTTTGTGTGTGTGTGTGTGTGTGTGTGTGTGTGTGAAATCAACTTAATGCACACTGATGATGCATGTGGAACTGATTAGTTGCAATACAGACAGAGAGGCAGTGAAAAAGAAAAAGAACTTGCACGAACAACACATGCTGCAAATTCGGAGTCAAATACTGTAAGTGCCTGTCTAGACATGTAATTTATTCCTAATAATCATATTTACACACCACACTACTGACATATGGCTCACTCAGCTATTGAAATATCGCAAATTAGCCGCGATAAGTAAGGAATAAAACACACCAGGATGCGCTGTTATCGGGAAAATATTTAACGAGGGGGTGGTGTGATGAAGCGAAGTTACTGTTATCAACCTGAAGTTAAGTATTTTCCTTTGTTGCATGAAATGAAGTGTTTTATTCCTCTTATACTACAGCAACTTCCCAAAGATTGCAATTTTTAATTTATTAAACAATGACGCATCATACTTTTTATCCATTTGTAGCTACATTTAATGTTGTGGAACATTATGTTATCACTTATGCTATAGCAGCTATAAACAATCATTCCTTCACTGGTGCTGACACTGGAGACTCCTTCCACAAGTGTTAAATAAATAAATAAATAATCTCCTGACCGAAAACTTCATATCAACAATTCTACATTTTTTTTCTTTGTTAAATAACAACACGTTTGTTTATCCATTTGTTATTAAACTTAGATTATGTGGATTAGATTATTATTATTATTTTTTTTACTTTAGAATCAATTGGCTGTTACTATAGAAACAATAATAAACTTGTGATTTGTCTTGCAGTTAGATTTACTGTCAGAGAAAATTAATCACCACCTTCTGACTAATCGAGAATTTAACAGTGCTGTATAAGCAATATTAAGAGAAGAAGGTGCAAAGAGGAGATGTAATTTTGTAATTTACATCATAATACAAATGCTGGCCTTTACAGCAAGCATTATTATTATTATTATTATTATTATTATTATTATTATTATTCCTTTTATGGCTAATTCTTTAATAGTCATGCAGGTTGAAATCTTGAGAGTTAGTTGCTAAATGACTAATCCTGCATGCAAATTAATAATAATAATAATAATAATAATAATAATAATAAATTACAGAATGGGGGGAAAAAACTCAAGTAACTATTAATTAAATGTGTAACTTTTCTTCTTCATTCAGCAAAAGGGTGTGAGAATGCATTTACAGCACAATCTTTCTCTCTTCCTCTCTCTGTCTCTCTCTCTCTCTCAATCTCACCCTGACATTTGAAGTGAAAATGACCAATGTTCTTTGCACATTTCCGCATCTTATTGGCGTTTCCAAAGAATTTCCATGGCGTGTGTGAAGTCTGCCTCTCAGGTACACTACATATGAGTTAATATTAAACAGCTCACAAAAGCTAATGAAAGGAGGCTAAGATAAAGAGGAGAGATACTCACTCCAGCTTCATGACACTCAGATCAGGAGATATTTCACTATTTTATAGGTCTATGTCATTATAGAATCATATGGGTCAATATGTTTTGACCATTTTTGAACACATGGAGCTGTGGAGCTACATTTGTGTGTTTCATAATGCACGTAAATTATATAAAAGTACACAATAACATACACTTTTATGTAACTTTTTTTTTTTTTTTTTTTAGAAACATTACACTGAAGGAACTGTTAAAGGTCCATTGTAGAACCCTAGAGTGTTTCCTGATCAGACAGAGATCCCAGTGGAACCATTTTAGGAACTCTTACCTATCCCAAGTTGCCTTTCTAAAGGGGTACTATTGTATCTGAAAATGTTATCTGAAAGCAAAACACACTGTTATAAGATTCTATATAAAAGCCTTAAAAGTTCCAGGTAGGCCTCTAAAATGTTTCCCAGTCAGTCAAGGTACCAAGTAGTACCCCTTTAGAAGACCTTTATCGAAACCCTTTCTAAAGGGGTTTGATCTGAAATCTTATGACAGGAAATTGTGCTGTTGTAGGGTTCTACATAGCACCTTTAGAGGGAAACACTCATATGTCATCAGTAGAACCCTAGAGTACTTCCCGATCAGATAGAGTTCCAAGTATTGCCCCTTTATGAAACCAAAAACCACTAACTATCAACTGAACCCACAAGCATTACCTTTCTAAAGAGATTTTATTTGAAATCTTATGTGATAGCAAAACACACTGATGTGGGGTTCTACATAGAACCCTTCAATTATTACAAAATTATTACTAATACAATTATCAGGGTTCTATGTAGAACCCTAGAGTGTTTCCCAGACATATACGGTTCCAAGAAGAACCCTTTTAGGAAACCAAGGACCCTCAAGGGGTCATCAACAAAAAAAACAACTTTATGGTTCTATTTTTTTTTTCCTAAGAGCGTAGGAAGTTTTATTAAGAAATTACTATTATCACCTGTTATCACGTGGATTTTATTTTTTATTACGTTTGCATTTTCTAGCACACATTTTTCACTTTATTAATGACAACATATTTATTCATTTCGACAAATGAGCACATTTACAGTAACAGACTTTAAAAGACATTGATAGTGATAATGATATTCTCTGTGTTAGTTCTGTGTTAGTTTGAAGGTCTGTGTTAGTTTCCAGCTTTTAAACCTGCTTTGTGTATTAGCAGATTCACTCTGAAACAGTTCCCTTGGTGGATTTTATGGCTTTTATGGATTTTAATAATGAAATGGATCCTTCACATGCTTGTTAAGGTGACGATGCTTAATTAGTTGCATTTGATATGATGTTAAAAAAATAATAATAATTTTGTGTCAATTCAAATTCATTTTTTAAACTGATTATTTAAAAATGAGGAGACACAATAAATAAATAAAAACACACATGAAGCACGGAAATTTAGCACACTCCTTCTCTGTCCGGCTAGTGGCTTTGGGGCTCCACACATTCTCACACACACACACACACACACACACACACACTATTCATATTACAGCTGATTCTGAAAATTAGTCAGCAGGATATCCCTTAGAGATGTTCCTGATTACAAGTGTCTGCTTCAAATCCTTACCAGACCTGGCCTTCCACTGCGACGTGCGTGTGTGTGCGTGTGTGTGTGTGTGTGTGTGTGTGGGGCGACATGTGTGTGTACGCAGACGCAGACACGCACATGCACATGCACATGCACGCATTCAGAGCCTCAGAAAATTGATTGTCTTTGATATGAATCGGTTCCGTTTTCATTGTTTATCTCTCGCAGTGATGAATTATATCAGCACATGCATCTGAGAATATAATCACGTTAGAGCTCTTTCATAATGAATTTGTGAATGCGGTAAGAGGATTTTTCCACAATTTGGAGTCAACCTTTTCTCAAAGGCGTGTTTTTGTCGTTCCTCCCTTTTTCCTCAAGCGATAATTTCAGTCAAAGCTTATGTTTAGAAGAAAACAGGCTGTTGTGTGTACATGGGCATATGCTGCATGTATTTTATTAAACATTTTAATGTGCCTGTGGCACATGGCTGGTTGTGTTTCCTGGGGAGTTTTGGCTGCGGTGTGTGTGTGTGTGTGTGTGTGTGTGCCACACATTTGGTGCCAGTCCGCCTCATTTCCGATCTGTGGGCATGGAAAGCATTTCCTGTGTGTATGTGTGTGTATGTGTGTGTGTGTGTGTGTGTGTGTGTGTACGTGTGTGTGTGTGTGTGTGTGTGTGTCTGTGTGTCTGTGTTTGTGTGTGAGAGAGAAGGCTGGGTGGGGGGTGAAGACAGTGCTATTGGTAATCTATGTCTCTTTCTCAAATGGAGGAAAGCAAGGCGATGGCTGTGATTGCTCTCAGTGGGTGACATCAGACTACACACACACACACACAAACACACACACACACTGACTTCTGTAAACAATTGCCAATGCAACTAACATTAAGCATACCTCTGTAAGCATAGATTTTTATTTTTCGCCAATGATTACATTTATCATCTATTAAAGAGTTACACATTTTTTTTAAATCTATTTACAGTTACAATGTTAATGTTAAGGGGATAAATTCACATATTTACAGTTTATTTTGGTTTAATTTAATTTGAATGTCACAAAGCAGCTTAGAGAAATAAATAAAGTGTCCATTGTTAGAAGCGCTATACAAATAAATGAATTGAATTGAATTAAACTGAATTATTTGTCTTATTAACTATAAACAATGTGAATTTGAATTGTTCAGGAAGTCATGAATTCAGGCTTTTCTCACTTCTCACAAAATCTAGAGTGCACTGCATTTATTAGCCTTCTTACAGCACTTTCCAAATGAACAATCTGTGAATCTGTCATTGTCTACACTGCAGTGTGACCTGATTCTTAACTTCAATACCTGAATTTGTTTGTCCTTCTTCCATATTTATCAAAATACTAAACATGGACAGGTGGGTGGAGCTAGAAACAAAGCAAAAGATTGATTGGTCAAACGCAGTCATTAGCGAATCATTCTAATAATGTCTCTTGATAGATTTGCTTTTCTACCGGACAGTATGACACAGCGCAGCGCAGCGCAGATCTTCGTTAGTGTTGCGACTATTTGCCTAAAATTCTTTCTTAATTCAAAAGTCAACTTTCTAGTGGCTTTATCGAGGCAGCATCATCGTTTTATAAGTTCCAGATTCTTTTTTTTTTAATTAAAAACCGTAACATTTTCTGTTGTTGATATTTAGATAGTTGTATGTCACGTTTTTGTACTAAAACTAAAATTAGCCAGGCAAAAAAAATAGATAAAAATCCATCTTCAAGTTAAGATTAATCTAAAATGGCTGCCTATTTGGTTTATACGTGAACTACATGTAGTGCATTATACAGCACATGCTATAGTGTACTGTCTATGCCCAATCAAACAGTTGAAATTTACACAGTAAAATCACTTGTGTTTTTGTTGTACTACACAATACCTTCTGTATCTTTATCAAGAATAAAGTATTAGCACCCTCGGCTTCGTTTAGGCAATTTCCTATTACAGCTCTGCACTGGATAGTCCCACATGAATACCCTAAATATTTGCATTTTCGAAAAAAAAAATTATGCCCAATTCTCACTAGTTTCTCAATGGATAATCTCAACTCAAATCTCAAAATGCTGCTGTAATCATAAAAACTGTCCTTTGTTCATCCCAGGACTTGCCTATTATTCACTCACTTATTCACGCATAGTACTGTTTGACTTTATAGTATACATTAGCAGGGTATTGAGTTATAATCCCACTATCTGCTGTCGCTCAGAAGAGGATGGGTTCCCTACTGAGTCTGGTTTCTCTCAAGGTTTCTTCCTCATGTCATCACAGGAAGTTTTCCTCACCACTGGAACTGTCTTCTCTTGCTTGTTCATTAAGGAGCTCAATTACATTTAGATTTCTGTAAAGCTGCTTTGTGACAATTTGTATCATTAAAAGTACTATACAAGTAACATTGAATTGAATTGAACAAGAAATTTGCTGTCTCTTGATCTTAAAAGGAGGCCTAGAGAGAACTCTTACTTTTACCATTAAATGACAGGAAATGGACACAGGTGTGTGTGTGTGTGTGTGTGTTGTGTAGTATTTCTTTCCTTTTCTTTTGTTTTTGATGCATTCAGAGCAAATTTCTTGCACAAACGTCGATTGTTCTAGATTCACTTCCTGGTTATAAGGTGTGTGAACTCATCCCCTCCTACAGGGGCCACATCACCTTGCCACCCTCTAGACCCTAAACCCCAACCCTGTTATGGCCTTTTGGTCATTTAAGGTGGCATGCAGTGAAGTGAAGTCAGTGAGTCCAGTAATCTACTAATGCATTAACCTACTTAGCTGTGCAACTAATATCTTTGTGTCAGAGAGAAGCACAATGAGTGAGGCGAGACTGGCAGATTGGCACAGCCTTCCAGAGAAGTGGCGAAGCATATTGTCATTAGAGTAATGTTCTCACCCTGCCTTACTCCCCTGCGCCCACTCCTAGTGAGAAATATGTTTAATAAGAGCATAATTATGACATCTGTTAGCCTCCCAGCACCTATCAGGAGCGACGTTAACTGCAGGAATAACAGGTTTAAGTATGTGTTAACACTATGATTGTGTGTTTAATTGAAATATGACTGGGGGAGTAATGACGATTAAATTAAGCCCACGGATAATCGTCTGACACAAAGATAATTGAGTTGCAATCCTCCTTTCGGCGCGATGAAGAATAGAGCTGAGAGAGAGAGAGAGAGAGAGAGAGAGAGGGAGAGGGGAAGGGTAGGAGGGAGGGAGGGAGGGGAAAATAATCATGACCTTCCTCATCTGAAAAAAGCCTTTTTTCCCCTGCTGACAAGAAATAATGATAATTTCAGTCCTTAGATTAAACTGTGATTAATCAAAGCACTAATCCACAGTTTGCTTCGGGGGAGAGATGAGAATGGTGCAGCATGCTTTATGTAATTATTTTACACTTGGAGTGTAGGAGCATTTTGAGATGAGTCAATGACTGAGCCAAAAAAAAAAAATCTCAATCTCCTTTTCTATCTTTCTCTTTTCTTTAAATATCACAGTACACTCTCATATTCAGATGAGGGCATGGTCCACTTTTAAGTGCCTATGATGGATGAGGAGATTAAAAGAGCCACTGACCTTCTGAGTGCCTCTTAAACTTGCTGGCTTCAGGCCTCGTAGACCAGTGGCAAAGCCAGATATTAATTCCAGACAGGTTAGAAAATATAATATAATAACTGTATGGTTTGTGAAGCTAAATTTATCAGCCTTCATGATTTGGTTCAGCGCACTGAATATCTTTCACATTAGAAACTGCATGTGTGTAATACAGAGATCTTCGTATTTTTCTTTGTTGGTATTGTTAAAAAGAACACAATTTTTTTTTTAACATTTTTACAGACATCTCTTAGTTTCCTTGTTGAACTTTCACAGAAATCACTGATTTTCTTTATTGCAGTTTTATAGAACTTATTGATTTTCTTTCTTTCTTTCTTTCTTTCTTTCTTTATTTATTTATTTATTTATTGTTACTTTTTGTTTGCAATTTTACAGACAACACTAATTTCTTTATTGAATATTTTTAGAAGTCATTGATTTCCTTTGTTGGAATTGTACAAAAGTCAGAATGTTACAGAACTACATACAAAACTATGTATGTTTATGTCATTATATACAGTATAAAGTGCTATATGTAAGCTAGTCTGCTATTTCTATCAATAAAATATTGATGCAAAATGTCTAAAATCTACTTGCCTTTAACTGGGTTTTTAAAAGGGAATTGCGAGAAACTGATCTAATATCACATCAACATGCCTTGGCACACCTTTTAATTATATGTTTATTCTAACCCTGACCCCCAAAACTAGTGTCCGCATTGTGTTTCTAAAGACTAGTCTTAGAGTATTAGGAAAAGAAGAATAGATTAGGGTTCAGAGCTTGGAATAAATGGATGCAAGTCAGGTTCATGTTGGAATTTTGGGGAAGTTAGTAGGTCGACATAAAGGACTTAGGTGATGTGTAAATGTTTCAGATGGTAAACAGCACTATCACATAAGAAGTGTTGCTTCCTGTCTCTTCATTTAGTGGTGATTATAAGCAAGACTGCAAATAATTTAGGGAGGTCAAAGTTATGCTTCCCACATAAAACATTGGACTTTTATATTAGTGATAATTAAAGTGAGAGAAACCAGAAAAGAGGTCTTATGTCAGTTCTAAAACAATGTTAAACCTAAAGGAGCAGTGTTATGGAGGTTCATGAAAAGAAAATGATAAAGAATGAAGAGTGGACAAGGCTGAAGGCTAAAGGGTGCAATAACTCATAACAAGATTCTTCTGAAAACACCCAAAACACACACAAGGTTATGAATTTCACTCAAAGTCAAGAACCTGACATCCCCAAACCTGTTTGCACTCAAGAGGGACCTTTTACTGTTCAATCTGTAAGAGTGAGCAATCTACTATCATCCAGCTCTCAGAGAACCCAGTGTCTATTTGTGTGTATATGTGTGTGTGTGTGTATGTGTGTGTGTTTGCTGGTCATAAACAGGAAGAAGCAAGGACACAACCTCCGCTGTCAAAATCCCATCATCCCTAAGAACACACACTTGAAAATGTGGATAAATATAAACAGGTCATGCATAACATATATGTCAGTGTATACACGTCTGTAAATCAGCATACAAACCAAATGTACGAAATGCACCAAACACACACAATCAGAAAGCAAAAAGAGCCGAAAACACAACAGCAGAGTTTATCTGTGAATCGAGTGGCCGCTATTCATGGGGGTGTTGTTATCTGCAGATTGGCTTTGAATTAGAGCAAAGCTGCTCTGAGCGCTAGGTCCTATTCGCTTGCATGTACATGGCCGGGATTGTGCTGCTGACCGGGCGAGAGAGCGGCACATTGTAGCATGCGGTCTGTAGCTGATCTGTGACCAGTCAATGGTTGACTTTCTTCTGCACAATATAAAAAAAACATACATTGTTTTTAAAAACACGTGCATTTCTATGAACAGCTTTACATCGTACTGTGATGGTGCATTTCATCATCTCAATTTTTCATTTTTGAAAAAAACCTCATCAACCAGTCAGATACAGATGTATATACAGATGGCAGATGACTCGTGTGGTGTCAACTTCATCAACACCCTAGCAGTTGCTAACTGATAACTGCTAGCTGTGTTTGATAGCAGCTACAAAAATGAGAAGTTAAAGCAAACTGTGTACAGTATGTGTCAGTGCTGAGAAAATAAAACTGACAAATGGTGTTTTAGTGGGAAAATCCAGTGCAGAATGGCTTCATATTATCATATTATCTCATATTATCTTCGCACTGTTAATTAAATCAATAACAAATTATAGATTATATTTTTATTCATCCACATTGCCCAAAATTATTCTAAATGAAAACACTCAATGTATAGTTTTAGTTTCTTCCATTTTTAAGAAATGGATACTCTATCTATCTGTCTATTTATCTACCTATTTATAAGGACACGGAAATGACAAACTAAATTATATTGACTTTATCTTACAGCTTTAACTGATTTCAAACAGATGGTAGTAAATCTTCATATTAATCTGAATTATATATCACATTTTTAATTGATTGATTTTAAATATGTAATATTGATTTTAAATATGTAATTATTGTCTAATAATAAGAATAAGAAAAAGAAGAAGAAGAAATAACACACAAACCACAATAATAATATTAACAATAAGTTTTATTTATATAGTCCCTTTGTCAAACTCAAGGTCACTTTACAAAATCCATGATGCAAATCAGAAACACAAATCATTTTTCATTTTTACATTTGTTCTAGATTAGGGATCTAAATCTACATCTATTTAGATTTTATTTTTGAATTGTCTATGTATATTGAGGCAAGGTGGCTTTGTGGTTAGCACATCTGCCTCGCACCTCTGGGGTTGGGGGTTTGAATCCCATCTCCACCCTGTGTGCGCAGAGTTTGAATATTCTCCCCGTGCTTCAGGGGTTTCCTCCAGGTACTCCAGTTTCCTCCTCCAGTCCAAAGACATGTGATGTGGGCTGATTAGTGTTTCCAAATCATCCAGAGTGTGTGTGTGATTGTAAATGCGGGGCACAAGTCAGGGGACACCCTGGACGGGGTGCGATGGGTTGGCACCCCGTCCAGGGAGTCCCCTGACTTGTGCCCCGAGTCCCCTGGGATAGACTCCAGGCTCCCCTGTGACTCTGTGTAGGATAGGTGGTAGAGAGAATGGATGGATGGGTTTGCGTTGCTTTCTTTTGAAGGGTAGAAGCCTAGAAATAAATCAGCTAAGGGTTAGACAATGATTTTAACATTGTGTTCTTTTTAAACACAAGATCCATTTCATGCATTTCAAGATTAATAATGTGACATTATCTGTACTGGTGCTAATCACATAACATAACATAATTTCTGATTTCCTTATCAAAGTTTTTTGTTCTGGTTCATGTAAAAATATTCACCCATAATAAATTGTTTTTTTGCTTTGAAGTGTTTGGCCGTGTCTGCTGCGAGACAGATAGTTCTCTCATTTTGGTGCCTGCTGCTTCTTGAGTTTTGTGCAATGACGTCCGCCTCCATAAAATTCACTCCAAACACTTCCCTGTTGCCATGACGCCCTGACACACACACACACACACACACACACACACACACACACACACACACCATCCGTATGAGTGTTTTTAAAAGCCGCTCCCTCGGGAGGCGTCACTGTCTTCCAAGGGCCAGAGCTCTAAGAGGCCATCGGGACAGACGGCGTTCCCAAGAGCGAGGCCTCTCGATCGGGCCCGCGCGTTTCACACTCCCTCCTTTTCATTCAATGGGAACTGGAGAGATAGCGGTCAATCAGTGTTTGTTCAGTCTTTCCACAAATATCCCGTCCTTGGCCTAGAACAGGACGAAGGAAACAGGCCGTGCGTCCGTCTTCTATCCCCTGAACGCCAAGTGCTTGTGGCTCCAGGCCGCTAACGCTAACAGTGCTAATAAATCCAACATGTCCGGCTTTGTTTTGGTTTCATCAGAGCTAATCTCCAGCACGGAGCTGAGTGTGTTTACACTAGAGACACTGATGAATGGCTGGAGCTCAGTCTCTTTCCTCTCTGCATTTCCATATCCAGGCGCAGTGAAAGGCGAACATTGTCAAAGTTTATGAAATTCGGTTTTCCATGGCTGATCTCCATGTGATGTCAGAAATAATACTACTTAAGCAGTTATGATTTGCACCACAGAAAGTAGACATTTTAAACTTAATTACCCCTGACTAAGGCTAGCATGTGACCTTGAACCCTAGTCTGGATCACCTTTGAACTTCCAGTTATCCAGACTCATACGTATGAATTAATTAATTGTTTTGAAATACTTTTAAATGAATATTGAAAATATGAAATCTGACAGAATTTCATTACATTTACTTACGGGATGGAAACATTACTAGCGACTTTTCATTCACAGTTGCCTGGAGGACAAGCAGGTTCATTCGGCTCATGATCCAGCAACATCCAGAGAAGGAAAATCTCTTCCTGTTGACTGTCTCAAAGAAAACTTTTCATTTGATTTGTTTCTTTAAATGCAACACACTCCAATCGGTTCATTTATTTCTCTGTGATGCAAATCACGTCCACCTGCTTCCTTACGCACAAACAGGCTGCTGGTAGGAGCTATTTTTATTAGTTATATTAATTTCCCTGAAAGGATGCTATACAAGCTTATCAGAATCAGGAATACGAATGGAAGTGGAAATGTTATAACTTTAATGCTAGCACAACACGCAGTCACCTCGCATTTAATTTTCACTGAGCAAAAATGAAGATGCCAGTTAGACACACGGATAACATGTGACAAAAGAACATCACAGCTCAGAGCGAAACATTAGACAAAGCCTTTCTGACATTTTGTCAAAGGCGTAAACATGATGCTCCATCACCAGAGACATTAATGTCTGTATTATCGCTCGTCATATGTATGTTCAATTACCTTAGTTACAACTTTTTAGCTTTTTAGTTAATTGGGCTTCCAGGCAAGCATGACATGGGACTGCGCAAGCATATTATTGCTTTAACTTGACCTTTGGGTAAAGTGAATTGATGATCCACCCCTGACTTATAAGCCTTATAAGCTCCCCCAGGGGTGAATGTCCTAGTACAACTGTCTAGTTGTACCAATCTAAGTACGTAAATACACAATCACATTGAGAAATACAGGAAGCAATTATCAGGACAAACATTAAACCACTCATGACTACTCACTTTTACGTGTATAAATCAGACTATGTTCTGTATCCCATTTGCCCATAACATGCTGACACATCAGACTGCACAACCCAAAAACGATAAATATTTATGTCTAACTCATTAGGTTTTAACTCATATTACTGCATTTCTGTAGTGAATAATACATGACGTGCATAGTGGATCATGAGGCATCATGAGAAAATGTACTGTTACTGTACAACAGGGCCAGATGCATGATGGGAAGAAAGAGAGTCTCACAAAAAATGCACTGAGAACGGGATGTTCCGTTCTTTGTTTAGTATAATATATATATATATATATATATATATATATATATAATCAAAGCACTTTACTTAAGGGTAGTATTTATAAAGATATATGATTCCTACATGATAAATGACACTTATTTAAAAAAAATGTGAACAGATGTCATCTAACTTTTTCATGCCGTCAATATAAAAGCAATGTCAACAGATATAATGTTGTGTTATAACGCTTTATGTTTACATTAAGGCATCATGATAACTGACTTGGGGCTCTTGTATGCTGATGAAGTAATGTAGAACTGAATCTTTTTTTGTAATTAGTAAGTCATTTTGTTCTGTTCATTTAAATGAATCATTTAGATTAATTTACTGATTTGTTCAGTCTGATCACGCCACTGTCAGCTTGACTGTAAAAACTAAATAAATGCTAATAATCTTTGCTATTTTTGTGTTATTTTGTAATATTGTTATATGTCTGTTGGCAAATTAATTATTTTTCACACACATCCAAACAGACATTGCTACTCCATTAACTGAAACTCTGGAAATCACGCAAATAGCCAAACATGACTCATTGATCTCACTGACTCAACTGATCTGATGAATGGGAGAGAGTACATTCTGATCATGACAAAAGGATTTTACTGACTTAAGGGGTTCGGTATACACACAATAATATGACTTACAATTCACCAATATTTAAGGAATAGCTACAGATAAAGCGTACAATGTAAAACAGTAATGACCAGAAGGATTCCCTGATTCAAACTCTGGACCTGAGGGGCTTGTGCAGGTGTCATGTAGCTCTACGAACACAGCCCTTAAATAAAGTTCTGTATATAAAAGATTATAGTATATCCTAATGATTAAAGAAATACAGATATTTGTATATGACACTTAAATTACTCTATGAAATGAAAGAAAAAGAGATATTAAAGGTTTGTTACTCGGGTGAATATGATCTCTTTGACATCTTTTAGCAACACGGTTTCCCCTTTTCTTCTAAAAATACCCTCCATGTGTGTTTATCACACACTGTGTACAGATAATGACATTTTCCTTTTTTCCCCTCAGCCATAGTTTATGATAAAAGAAAAAGAAAAAGAGCCGCTCTCTTTCTCTTCAAGTCCGGCTCGCTGCCGCTAAATGGACACCACCTGTTCCAGCGGCCCGTGTCACGTGTGGGTCAGGCAAGGTCCTGTCTGATTGGCCAGAGGTCAGGCAGGGTCTCGTTTGATTGGCCGAGGTGGCGGGTCCGACCGCGCGGCAAAGGCCTCGGTGCTAACTTTTAAAAATGCTCAGGAAGTTGGCTTCACCCTTTACGGCCCGGGACATTTCCTACCAGCGGAGTTAAGCACTCGGGACAGGAAGCTATTTGCTGGAGCTGTAAGATCTTCTTAATGAGTGTCTAACTGGAACCAGACTGGCCACAGCACCAAGCACCATGAGCGTGTGTGTGTGTGTGTGTGTGTGTGGGGCTGAAGAAGAAAGACACCTAGATAGAGCAAAGCAGCCAGGGTTCAAAAAAGACAGTGAGAGAAAGAGAGATAGAGAAAGAGAGATGGGTCTGGACCTCTTTTCCATTATTTTATAGCCTCTTCCACAGAAGCCTTTTTTCACACAACAGCAATAAAATTTACAAGGAAGCCCTTTTTAGAGCTACAAGGCGAAGTGTGGTGATAAGAATGAAAGAAGCAGTGCGGACACATGCTAATCGAATCCTGCTTGACCGTTACCCTTAACATGCCTGGTTTATGTGGGAGAAAGGTTAAGAGATGAGATGGGGTAAGAAGGCAAACAGGCTCATGTGGAATTCGGTTTACTTTTTCTCCACTTGCTTTTTTGCTCGAGTCAGCGGCCATTAAACATCTCACTTTCACCGAAAAGAATGCAGGGAGGCTAGAAAATGCTCTGTTTGACGAGCCACTCTGCATGATAGATAAGAAATCATCAGTTTCTTTGCTGCATATCATGAACATATACATTACATTTTCTTCTTCTTTTTTCTCTCCTCTTTCTTATTTTTTTTCCACCAATCAAAATTTCTGATTTTCTTTTTTTTCTTTTTTCTTTTTCTTTTTTCCCCCCTTAGGAGTTTTAAATTAGTCAAAAAAAAAAACTTAATCTATAACTAACAAGCCCTTCTGAAGATGGTAGGTGATGACAGATGACAAAAAAGAAAGGATAAAATGGAAAAAGTAAAATGGAAAAAGCTTATTAGATTTTAGCATACACTGTCTTCTTACTAGCATGGAGCTACTGTACATGCAAGAAGCATAGCATGCTAATTTAGCTACATCTCTTCATCTGTGTGTGTGTGTGTGTGTGTGTTGAGTGTGTGTGAATATTCCCGCTGACTGGGGAAATGAACTGAGACCACCAGAGAGGAGAATGTATACATATGTGTAACTCTCTCTCTTTCTCTCTCTCTCTGTCTCTCACTTTCTCTCTCTCTCTCTCTCTCTCTCTGTCTCTCTGAACCTCGCTCACTCTCTCAGAGGATTTAAACAAACCCAGTCAGAGCTAATTAGCAGTGAGTGAGAGCAGCGAGAGGAAGGCCGCCTCACGCTAACTTTGTTCACCTGCCTCCTGCTGAGAGCAGGCCTCCTCTCAATGAACCGCTTGATAACCTTCAAAGATACAACCCCAGAGAGAGAGAGAGAGAGAGGGAGAGAGAGGGAGAGAGGGAGAGAGTGAAGGAGTAAATACTAATGGTTCAGGAAGGGCTATAATCAAAGAATTACATGTATGTTTCCATGTGTATGTGTGCACACGTGCATGTCCGTTGCTACTAATTTCCCGTGTGTGAAATTGCATCCACAAGCCTCACTCGCTCAAGCAGGAATGTCAGACGCTCCTGAAATCCAGTGCTACCATCAGGATGCATTTGGTTACAAAAACACTGAATCAGTTCAGCACATCATACAGATCAGCTAGCTGCTTCTGAGAGAACTGTCATCTTCTGCATGGGTCTCACTGACAGCGTTTTCACACTTGGCCCGTATACCCGAATCTGCACCCAGGACCGATTTGGAATGTTCAGTAGGCATGGCTCATAATCACAGGTTTGCTTTCACATAGAACAATTCCTTGCATCGACTGTGCAATTTCACACGTCGCTTTTACGCACACAGGATTGCAAAATTGCTTCATCTGATTGCTGTTTTTTTTTAATTATTATTATTTTGCTTTGGTATCAACACTCAAGCAGCGAAGAATGGCACATTTTGGAAGCAGGAAATGTCATTGTGCAGGAATACCAGCAAACATGGAGCCGTTCTCATATAAGGAAGTTTTAGCCATGCATGCCAGCACGAGCTGTACACTTTTCTTTACGGTCTTCTGCTGTGAAAGTCTGTTTTTATACATCAGTAAGGTGTTCCGTCTTCTCCACTGACCATAACAACCCTTTCCCAACGATCACAAAACACAAAACAGGAAGTAACGTGACAAGTTGAACCAATCTTGTTACACGTTATGCGGCACTGAGGGATCAGTTCTCTGGACCACTTGCAGGCAAATGTACCAAACTGTCAGAGCAACGGCCCTGAGTTAAAAAAATGAATATATGAATAAAAAATAACAGAAATGTGAAAACAACCTGAAAGTGGAATGATTACAGTGAACTTGGGAAATGAAATCATTCACGTTTATCTTTAGTTGGACTACATATAAATCAAGTTTGGAGAAAAGAAGAGAAAAAAAGAGCAAAAAGAATTTAATATTAGTATAAGAACTACATGTCAATGGAGTTCTTTGCTACATTTTTACTCGCAATCTTTTTTTTCCTCTAGAAATAAAAGTATTGGCACCTCAATATCATTTCTCAGCATGGGGCTGTGTATGTTTGTCCATCCATCTGTCTGTCTGTCTGTCTATCTCTGTATGTCTTGTTATAATTATTCTCTTGTCTGTTAGTTGTATTGGGAGAGAGACAACTTATCTAGTTGCCATTTGTGGGTGTCTAGCAGTCTGTCTACTTCCAGTTTATTTGTGATTCCCATGGACAAGTTTTTATGTCTACTAAGAAGAGTAATAAAAATGCATTTGCTCATTTATGTGTACTAAGAAAAGAAATAAAAACACATTTACTCACAACATAGCTACAATGGAAGTCTAAGGGCAGTCAGTGAATTCTGTCAATAAAACTTTATATGAAACATCAATTTGATGTAATTTTCATGAATTCTTTAATTAAGCTTGAAATCCTAGGGGTCAAAGAGAGCGTAGTGAAAGTAGTTGAAAGTAGTTTTTTGAGATTAGGTGCCACCAATGGAGAGAGAGAGAGAGAGAGAGAGAGAGAGAGAAAGAGAGAGATGTCACTTGAATACCACAAACCGTAAGTAACCAGGATTTACAGTATTGCTCAGGTTTTGGAAATTTGGATAAAATTCTATAAGAACAGTTCAGTAACTGCCCTTAGACTTCCATTATAAGTCAACAGATTTCCCCTTTAATCAGTCAAGGGAAAAGTGTTGACATTCTTGTCCAGTGTAATCACAAATAGATGTGACAATTTTATATTTTTTCTTTCGTTCTTTTATTATCATATTGTTCTTCTTCTTCTTCGGCGTTTATTTTGTAATTTATTTCCTAAGGATTGACCTTTAGAAATGTTATGATTGCTCCTTTAAGCTACAGTCAGAACCTTTAGACTTGGTCTGTTACAAGCTATTGGTTTATACTGGTACAGAAAAAGTGACTAAAGAAAAGTTTGGAAAAAAGACGTACTGAAAGAATGTCCATGGTTGAATAAGATTTGCTTGAAGTGTATTGGTGTGTATGTTCACGTGTGTGTGTTAGTTCAGGACATGAATCCCTTTGATCCCATGTATGTATTGTCTCGGGCCAATCTCAGGCCCCTGCTACAGCATGGCCCCCAGCAGATGGGCCTTTTGTTGGCATGAAATAAAAATCCAATGAAAATGGTAATTATATAAAAAGCGCCACATCGCTGAAAGCCTCTACAGAGGGGTCCTGCGTTCTGGCGCTGGGCCAAAGAATGACAAAATACTTCTGCCTTTTCATCTCTGCAGCGCTGTGCTTCGTTGTCCCTCTCTCACACAATACAAATCATAACTGTGAGTAAGACGTTAGAAGAATGCTGAACAAATTATTGCACTACGCCCCTACGGCTGGCTTGGATCGTTGCCTAAAAGACTCCGAGAGAGAGAGAGAGAGAGAGAGAGAGAGACAGAGAGACAGAGAGAGACAGAGAGAGAGGGTATAAGACCAAACAGTATGTCTGTGAGTTTAAACTCCACATGAGCATTAATATACCAGAACAAATTATTGTGGGAAAGCTTCACTTCGCCAGAGAAGAGCTGCTAGTGAATGTCATTGTGTGCTACATTCCACACTGTCTGGAGTATGATACATGGTTAATGACCCAAAGACGGATGTGAGAGCGTCTCCATAGTTTCTCACTTTCTTGTTCTCATGCTTGGCCCACACTTCAGAACATCATTTTAGTATTAAAAGGTTTTCCGTCCACCTAATCAAGGATGTTTATGACATTTCCACCAAGCAGCGAATACTGTGTAATACATTAATATCAATATCAGTGGCATTATCTATTTTGGCAACCAAATTAATTGTGTGTTTTGAGTAAGGAATAAAAAAGCTGGGTACATGATGTTAGAGGAAACTAATCAACAACGGAATGCTGTGATGTTTACTATTACTGTTACAACGCTGATGTTTAATATTTCCCAATAACAGCACATCCTGAAGTGTTTTATTCCTTTTACACCGCAGCAAGTTGCCAACTATTACATTTCTTTATTTATTAATGAACAACATATAGTTTTTATCCATTTATAGTTACATTTAATGTTGTGGAACATCCACAAAACAGGTTAGTTCCTATTATAAGTTATTTTTAAGTTATAGCAGCTATAACACTCATTCCCTCACCAGCCTCTATTTTTTTTCTTTCTTAAAGTTAGTAAAACAAAAACAAAGACTTTATTGTGTATGGACAGTATTACCTGACACTGGAGACTCCTTCTAGAAATGTTAAAAACAGGCCGACTCATGGTAAAAACACCCTATCAACATTTTCACACTTCTTTTTATCTGTTTATGAGGAGCGTCCACCATAAAAGTCCCTGTGAATGAGCTGTTACTATAGAAACGATAACGTATTAGAGTCATTCTGTTATAGGAAATCAGTCAACACCTTCTGATCAATCAGAATTGAGAATTCAAGGGCACTGTGGTATAAAAGTCTGTTGCATCATGTCAGAATTATGGTAATTATAAGCTTCTGTCTTCATGTCTTTGTTAAACTTGCAATTGCCAATGCGGAACTTGGTTTTCTGACGGTGTGTGACGTCTCACGTCTTATAAACATACAGAATAAAAAAATGATAGTGGCTCCAAGTTTAAAGTAGTAAGGGTTATAATGTGTGAATTTAACTGTTAGAATAATTGCCACTGTTTAAATTAAATATTATTTTCTAGTAGTCAGTGCATAGTAAATAGTGTAGTTGACATTTCTGTCAGGCAGGTGTAAAGGGTATTGTGTGTGTTTCCATAGAAATGATTACTTTCCAATGAGATGCACGGCCCTAGGTGATAAAATCTCTGAGCTTCACTCTTATAATGACCATATCTGTGGTATATGTAATATAATTACCGCTAATTAAAAAAATAGATTTGTATAAAAAGTTAAAATTATAGTTAATTACGAAACTGAATCCAGCTAGTCACTTTAACCCCTTCTGTAAACACAAACTCCATTTCCCAGAATCCTTTGCTACAAGGCTTATCACCTTGATCTGTCACATGACCTGTTACCTCAGTTTCTCCCTGGACTTCTAATCACACACACACACACACACCTGTATCTAATCACCTGTTCATCACATATACACATCTCAAACCTCACTGGTGATGTGACCAAGCTTTTATCTTTAAGTGTATATGGTTCTGGTTTTGATTTTGATTGGTCAAGTTATAGATTGTTCCTGACACAGCCTTGTGTATTTGAAATCATACAAATTATTTTGAAGAACTGAGGATTGAAAGAAGAATGAAAACTAACAGAGAAGAAATTACAAGTTAAAGGAATACTCCAGAGCTTTTCCATCTAATCTCTAGCCAATGAATATGTAGCTTTTATGAGATTACCACAAAAATAACAAACATGTTTAATTGTACTTAAGTGGCCAATCACAAGACGGCAGCCATCAGCACTTTCAAGTAACTCCCATCAATACTGCTCGGAAGAGACTACGTTTTGAAACTTAGCCAATCATGAAGAACATTTTTGAAATGATTTTTGCTTTTTGCTGGTTGAACCACTTAGATGAGTTTTGCATCCACATTAGTGTTCTCTAAGCCTTATCCTTTCTCTTCCAGGTGTGTTTACAGGTTTGTTATTATTATTTATTTTTTTGCCTGGCAAGATCTTAAATATGAGAAGACAATGAGCCACCATAACACAATGTCACTGACATTCACCAACAGCAATACATTTTTAAAAAGCTGCAAGTATGAACAAGTTTATGAGGCTTCAGGTTTCATTGTCTTCAAATGTCCTCCATTGTTTGTGAACATAAGAGCCGGTGTGTTACTGTGCTCGTAACATGCACTTGTTGCTAACTTGTTAGAAATGCCACATTCGGCACACTGAATACAGACGGCTGACCGTTGAAAGAGTCAGCATGTCATCCTATACCAACGCTTCTTTATCACCTGCTATAATTTTTCCCTCCTTCCCTCTGTTCTTTTCATTTAATGTCATCGCTATGGGAACCGACAGCACCCTGGAAATCATTTTCAAAACAGCGTTATTTGTTGAAGGGGGGTGTAGTGGAGGGGTTTGATCAGGGATTGAAATATGTCTTTGGCACTGGTGCTCGCACGGAGCTGACGCATTAATAAGCCGAGCTCCAAGAAGAGGCAAGGGGGCCCCACCGACCGTAGCCTTTTGTGGGAGTCCGCTTGTCATAAAAGTGCCCCTTTATTGGTTCTTTTATCACATGCTGCCGTGCCATGACACACACAGACACGCACACACACTCCCATGCTTGAGGTGGGTAGTCTTCAGTCGAGCGATGAAGGGGTGGGAATCGGGCAGTGACAGAGACAGAAGGAGGGGAAGGAGGGGGATCAAGCCTAGAGATTCGGCTAGCATGTTAGACTAGTACTTTATTTTATACTATTAAGCAACTTTTTTTTAAAACTTCTAGCCTGTTCTTCTACCAAAGTCACTTTGGCTCTATTTTCTAAAAACTTTAACGGTCAGTCATAGGCAAAAAGAAATCATAAGATTGGATCTCATGGATGCCACAAAGCATGCTGTCAGTTTCCCCATCTTTAAACCTTAGACTGTTTAGTTTATCCATATGCCATGTATCTGCTGTCTTGTGTAATTGGTATGTGTGATTTAGCTGGTCTGTTCTGTGTATTTATTCTTGTCTTACACTTCGTGCACCATTTATACTTTATGTAATCCTGTTGTATGCTAATGACCTGTTCACATGGTCACAAATCCATAATACACAAGCCTACTTCCCTGAAAAGTTCAGGACAATTCAGCGTAAAACTAGTGTTCAATCAGTAATTTGTCATGCCATAATTGTATCTCAGACATTCCAGTGTTTCAGCAGAATGCACAAATTTGCATTGTTGCATTTATATCCAGAATCTCTACAATATCCAGCATGCATTGTTTAAATATGATACCCTTAGGCACTACCCTTGTGGAGTAAAAACCAGCAGGCAGAAGGTAACTAGCAAAAGTGGTCACAAATACTATCCTTCAAAATAAATATTATCCTTGTGTTGTATGCTGATAACCTTTTCACATGGTCGCAAGTTTGCACTTGCACAATTAAACTTTATTTAAACTTTAATTGTTCAATCTGGCATAATTAGTCATTTGTCAGGTCATAATTGTATTTTTCACCTGTGAGTGTTTTGGTAGAATTTACAATTTTGTATCCTTGATGCATTCAGCATCACTGTAGCATGCATTGTGCAATTCTGGTACATTATCCTCGGGGAACGCACACCGTAAGGCAATAGGTAACTAGCAAAAAAAAAGCCATGAATATCATCCATCTAAGCAACCTGATCCTTTCACCAATCCAACATCAAACTATGTTTTCCAATTAGTAATTTGATTGTATCTCTCACCTTCCAGTGTTTTGGCAGAATTTACATCCAAAATCACTACAATATCCAGCATGAATTATACAAGTATATTACATTATCCTTGGGGAATACACACCACTAGGTAACTAGCAAAAATGGCCACAAGTATCACTCAAAGCAACATGATCCTTGTACCATTTGATATTTACGTATTTCTACGTACATCGTCTGTGTATAGTGTTGTATGTTGATGGCCTGTTGCAAATTCATAAAAACCTGCAAACAGCAATTGACATGAAAAGTTAAGAGAATAAATTGTCATGTCATGATTGTGCGTGATTATTGCAAACATTGAGGAATACACACCACAAGGCACTCAGTAACCTGCACAAAACCGGCCATGAATATCATCATCACCCCAAAACAACCCAATCCCATGACATATCTGTAAGAATCAACTGATCAAAAGTGATGTAGTCAGATTTGACATGATTTTTGATATCACACAAGAGGAGTCATGAGAACAGTTACAAGTGCAAATCTGACCTATATCCTAACCATACAGTTCACAACCTGCACCTTTTTGTATGACTTGAGGAGTTGCATGAAATGGTACAAATTTGTGAGACACAAAAGTGTGACCTGTGTAGTGTAAAGATTTATAATCCTTCTGATCGGTATTAGAAGAAAATGTATTATTTTTGACCCTGGTTCCTCTCAATATTTCTTCCTGTGGCCTCAGGGAGTTTTTTCTTGGCACTGTTGCCTCTGTCTTGCTCATTAAGGATCTAAATCTACATCCAGGCTTTTATAAAGCTTCTTTGTGACAATGTCCATTGTTAAAAGTGCTATACAAATAATATTGTAATAATATGTTCCTCAAAGCAACTGTAGGTCCTTCAAAATTTATTTCCACCTCCAAGATGCATGATCAAGGTTTTTCACTCACATTTCAAACCAGGAAATCTCTCTGTAGTTATTTACAGATATATCAGTAGTTTAATTTAAAGTTTCAGATTAAGATAACAGGGATAGTGGCCATAGCTTTTCTTTCAGGAACCAAAAAAAAAAAATCCCATAGTTGTTAAAAGTCCTATTAATTTTGCATGAGATCAGGTTGTTCTGCCCGTGCAATGTTTCATCCTACTATATATCTGTATATATAGATGAGATGACAGTAAAAATTGACTTGAGTAGTTGTGTTCTACATGAATCAGCTCTATGACCAGCTGCTTTGTGATGGTGGGCATCTGGACAGGGGCTGGCCATAAAAAGCCCAGCTGGGTTTTGTGGCCCAGGAGAAGTGTGGCATCTGGGGGGCTTATTTTCACCCTTCTGCGCCAATCGCTTCTGCTGCCGTCATTCGCTTCAGACCCACTTGTTACAAGAACACCACTCCCTGTATGCCAGGCTAGCACTAAATACTGAAAAATCACCTCTGGTTGATGCTGGAGAGCAGGACTTTTTCACAAGTTGGTGGATTAGTTTATTTTGTCTTCTCTCTTTCTTTGCCAGAAATTGAAACAGTGGACTTTTCATCAGATAAACCATTCATTGATTTGCCCATTTGTGCATTTTCCTACTTTGTTGAGTTTGTTCATATATTGCCAGGTATAAATTAAACAGACTTCATGGTGTACGGTGTTCATTAGCTGCATCTGTTTCTGATGTTTATCTGTGTTTCATGTTTCAGTGACCCAAGAACTTTGTAGCAGCTGGGAACCAAACCCCCCACAGACCTCCATCTTTACCTTTCACCTCACCACACCTACCTGGGACCCTTCTGACCTTTTAGGAAATGAGCCAAACTTGCCACTGGCCATATCTCCGCTTTGCTTACAGTGTTTGAGCAGTTGCTTATTCAAGTCTACCGGTTCAACATGGTGTCACAATGAAAAGTTCAGTTGAGTTCTTATGAATTTGAATGTAATTCATCTTGCTCTTTCATCTAGTGCTGTTTATTTTACAAAAGCGTTCATAAATTAGTTAGGTCACTAACCCTTTCTTTTACAGACTCCTAAGTTCCAGGTAACCAGTTCAGTGTGTGATACAATTTCTAAACTTCTAGGTAATAATTTTGTGTAGCAAGATGGTAAAAACCAAACCAGTTTAGCTAAAGTGCACCAGAATGCCACCCTCATTCTAGCTATAAAGCAGGTACTAAGTATGTGGTACAAACAACAGAGACCTAGTTAATTAGTTCGGGGCACAAGCACTGAGTAACTGACTAAGGTTAATTTTACCTGAAAAATCTGACAGGTTCTAGGTCTTAAGAAGAAACTAACATAAAATACTGATACTTGGATAATTATTTGTAGTAAAGAAGTGGTATGTAGAAACAAAATTTATCTGTAATATGCATTAAAGTAAACCTTTTTTGTAGATAAACTTTCACCATAATTATACATTTATGTGCTTTATACTTTAGTGTACTTTAATGAATCCATCTTGGTACTTACTATTTTTTTTTATATGTAAAATAATTACTGAGTATTTAACATTTTGTGTCACATAGTTACCTGGGTAAGAACATAAAAAAAAAAAACATTTAACAAGCAATTATTTTATTTTCACATTTACATAGCATACAATGATTACTTACATTAGGCCTTTGATATTGTACTGTATGGATCCACAGCTCTGAGTTCACTACCAAGAACACTTATTTAATCGGTTCGGAAAAACTAATCCAATTGTCTCCAAAGCAGGATTATATAATACTTCACTAATTGAATCAAAAGTGTTTGTTCTTATCTGCTTTAATAAAAAGGTAATGACAATAACACAAAACACATTGAGAACTGTGTTTTGTGGGTCAAAAGTTAAGAGACGATTGCCCCCAAGAAATATGATTGTTCTGTTGTGTTGTATACCAATTTATTGAAGCCAGCGATGTGCAAAAAAAAGGATATTTAGATACATAACCAAGATTTTAAACAAGGATTTTTATTTCTCGAACAACCGCAACGGCATATTTGTCTTGGTTTGATATAGTGTATAATTGAATAATAAGCAGCTTAATTAACTCATGCTTTAGTTCTTGATGGTAATAGTCTCAGACTTCTGGACTCTACTCTTCTCAATTTCAATTTTGTGGACCCCATGCTATCCACATTTAGTGGGTTCTTGCTCAAACACAAGCCATAAAGGGCTTGATAATTAGCTGGTGATTTAAGTCAGGTGTCTTAGAGCAAGGAAGTCAGAAAAATCTTCGAGGGGGTCTCCAGGACTGAAATTAAAAACCGTTGCTGTTACCACATTTACAAAAGCCTCTGAAATACATATATACTCACCATCCGCTTTCTTACGAACTTGTATAGTCCTGCACATTCATGCTATTATCCAATCCTAATCATGTGGCAGTAGTGCAATGCATGAAGTCACGCAGATACAGGTCAAGAGCTTCAGTTAATGTTCACATCAAACATCAGAATGGAAATAGATTGTGATCTCCATGACCGTGGCATGGTTGCTGGTGCCACACAAGTTGGTTTGAGTATTTTAGAAATATCCAGTGAGCAGCAGTTTTCTGAGTGGAAATACCTTGATGATGAGAGATGTCACTAGAGAATGACCAGACTGGATGAACTAACAGGAAGGAAGAAATTAAAACAGGAAATGATGGGTATGTTATGCTATAGGGGGCATTTATTTATTTTGCTAGCATGGTTTGGTTCCACTTGTCCCCTTATAATGAAGCAAACCAATACAAAGTTCTTCTAATGGATCTCATTTATCTTATGATGAAACAGTTCATCAGAATCCTGATGGGCATGGGCTCTTCCAGGATGACTCTGCCCCATCTACAGGGCACATGGTCTCACTAAATGGTTTAATGAGGATGAACTTGATGTAAATCATATGCTATGGCCTTCGCTCTCACCAGATCTCGACCCTTTTGAACACCTATGGAAGATTTTGGAGTGATGCGTTAAACAGCAACGACGCTCTCCACCACCGTCACCACAACACCAACAGAGGGAATATATTTTGGAACAATGGAGTTCTTTACTCCAATATGGTTACAGGTAGAATGTAAGAATGATACTGAAGCTGTTCTATGGTCACCTGACACCTTACTAACACACTATGTTGTTTTTTTTCTTTAATTTGTCATGTGCGTTCATATTCAGCGCTTTCCATAAACCCTTAGGGATCCTGTGCTAACCAGCTCAGTGTATGAGCTATGAATATATGTATGATGGTGTGTGTGTGTGTGCGTGTGTGGTGCAGCTGCTGGGGCCTATCCAGCGAAGTCGATTAGGTGCAGATTAGATGATGAATGGTCGAGTCTGACACTATGGTGACGTCGTGTTAATTGGATTATTTACACACAATAGGTCCAGTGAACGGCCACCTAACATGCACTGAGGTTAGCCCACTGGGGGCATGGGGGTGGGCCGGATTTGTGAGCATGCATCAATAACGTAGAGCAGAAATTGTCAAAAACTGCATTCTAGTTTGGAATTCTGCATCCTAGTTCTGATCATTTCTGCTCTACATCTCATATATATATATATATATATATATATATATATATATATATATATATATATATATATATATATATAACATACGATAAAGTTAAGTTGATTTTATTCATGAAATAAGGATTTCAGACTACTAAAGTAACTACTTCAATTCCTTTTAAGTAGTATTTCTCAGTATTGTGTTTGAGCCTCTTTTTTTATCAGAAATAAAGATGGAAATAAAAATAAAACACTCTCATCTCTGGCCAGTGGGACTGGACCTGCACACTCTGCAGAGCAGAACATTTCCCTCCAGCAGCACTTCAGCTTGGCATCACCAGCCTCAATTTCATCACTTATGATTCTCACCTGTAAATATTTTAATGTAGATTCTTTTTTTACATTAGATTATGATGTAAGGCTCCGCAAGGTTTGTCCTTCATTTATGGTTTATATGTGACACCTTTATGAGTTTGATTTTGAAATTGCACAGAACCAGAGTGTTATAAAGCATGATGTATTAAATGGGATAAAGATCCAAGTTTGCCCTCTGGATATTAGAAGCTCTGCTATAGTCAACTCCAAAATAGATAAAAAAAAAAAAATAGATAGAATTATTCAAAATTTACGTTCGAATAATTGAATAAACTACTTAATTTCCTCTAACAAAATATACTTATGAGGACTTTTCTGCAAATAATAATATTTTCCCTCAAAAACTTCAAAAAATCATTGGCACCTCTAAATAATATGTATCAAAAATGCATCAAGCGGGTGTTTCCCCATTTGGAAATTGCATCAACAGTTGCATTGCAATGAATAACAGCACTTTTTAGCCCAAAACATGGTCATCTCTGCCCGGAGGTTACAATTTGGTTGTATATTTCGTGTATATTTCAACAAGATAATGACCATGAACATGCATCCAAATCTGCTTCAATATTTTGTAGTCTCCTTGTTTGAATTCTTTAGAAAATCTCTGGTCTGTGCACAAGCATAAAGATATACATGAGCTGAAAATGTCCTGAATTGAGGACTACTCCAAGATATTGTACTCTGGTAACTTTGTTATGCATTTAAAGAAGATGCTGAGTGCTGTTAGTAATTTCATAGTAATTCTAGGGGTGCCAATAATTCAGAAACCAGTGTTTTGAAGAAATTGCAGTACTTAAGGAAATGACAGTTAAAAGCTATAGTACCGTCACATGTTAAACTCAAAATATAACTCATTGCAACTGACATCACTTGACTATTTTAAATTAAAGTATGCTCAGGAAAAGGAAAAGATGCTCATAAAGTGCCTTTATATTTCAATTAACCACCTGTCTTATGTTAGAAAGAAATCCAACCACTTGCACACCGTCATGCCAGAATTTTCAGTAACTCATTGCTTATAGACGGTATATTAGTGTACGGCGGCATGGAGAGAGCGTGCCTTCATGCCTACCTGCTCTCTAAAGTGCATACATTCAGTGGAAAATTTCCATGGATTGTTTTTTATTAGGCTGGAGTTCCCAGGAGCTCGGCGACCAATAAAATCCAAACTAGATAAAAAAGAGAGAGAGAGAGAGAGGGAGAGAGAGAGAGAAGGAATAGAAAGAGAGACAAAAGCTGTAAAATTTTCCATATTATCTTATGAGAAGAGACACTCACCTTTCCTCAGAGCATCTACCTTTGCTAGATTTTGAAGGACATAAGACAAGAGACAGCAAAGACAAGAGCAACATGAAGCTTTGCATAATTAAAATTAATATTTTATAATAATACAAAATTGCAATTTTGAAATGGATCATTTTTTAGTGGCAGTATTGGGCTGGGTGGAAAAGCAGACGTAAAAAATAAAAGCCATTGTGGTACAAAAGCAACCTGACTGAATCACAAGGCCTTTTTCCTCCACCGGGTCCCTGTACGTCCCCCACCACTGAGAGAAAATCAGCCCTCCCTGCACGTTGCGTGTCTACGGAGCGCACCGCAGGCCACGGCAGCTCGTAAAGACGAGGCCGAAGAGACACAGAACTATCCGAGTCTGGTGAAGATAAACAAACGAGGGTATTCAGTGCACACTTTATGGGCTGCAAGGAGAATCCTGGCCTCCGTCACAAGCCTGAGAGACTTGGGAATCAATTTACACAATCGTAGAGGGCTCACACACTTACACACACACACACACACAGAGAGAGAGAGAGAGAGAGAGAGAGAGAGACAGCTCTGGAGTCCTTCCATCTTACAACATACAACTTAGAACAACAATAAATGTGCGGATAAATAAATGAATAAATAAAGCTTTTACTCCTTTTTCCATCTGCAGATCGGATTTCCCTGGAACCATCTGGACCGTTTCCTTTTCAGCATGCTCCCTACTTCACAGATGCTCCCTTTGTAGTGCCCTCCAAATCTTAATAAGCAGTTAAAATATTTACAGAGCTGCTTTTCTCTCCCTCGCCCCAGCTCTTCCTCCAGCTTTCTTTTCTCTTTCCCTCCCCACTTTTTTTTGAATCATTATTATTATTTATACCTTTTCAGGCACTAAAAAATGGAGACGTCCACTAAATGTGATTGATTGGGCTTAAAAATGGCCATTATTGCCATTAAGGTCCACATGTCAGCTGCAGCTTTTGTACGGGGGCCTGTATTCCTAAGCTACCCAGTGATCCATGAGCTGGAGAAGAGAAAAGGTGGAGGGGGGTTGTACCGGTCAAAAAAAAAAAAAAAAAAAAAAAGAAAGAAATGGCTGTGTGGTTCTCTATGGATCCTTGGTTTGATTCAAAATACAGCTGCGAAGTGAAGTCTGCAGAGAGAGATGAAAGAAAAAAAAAATTGAGAAAGGAGGTTAAAAGGAGTGAGACTTTTCCATTCTTTACGGTGAGACAAAAAAGGTTTGTGACAATAAGATTAATAACTGAGACGAGCTAATCAAAATTTGGCACTAAAAATAAGCTCCACAGCTTTGCAGTTCATTTTGTTTTCTCTTTCTTTTTAGCTCTCTTCTCGGCACATATTCACGCATTCATGCAGCCTACATTGAAAGCGTAATTGAATTTGCGCTACTCATGGGAACGGGAGGCGTGTAAAAGGGGAGGGGGGGTCTGTTTAGGTTGTTGATGTTGATTTGTTTGGTGGCGTGTTTCGTATTTGAGCAAGTGAAAGATGCAAGGAGGAGTGAGGAAAGAGAAGGAGAGAGCGTGGAATGTGAGAGAGAGAGAGAGAGATGTAAGGAGGATCAGGGGAGAGAGAGAGAGAGATAGAGGGAGGGAGAGAGGGAGGGAAGGGGAGTGTACACTACATGCAGCAGGTGTTAAATACAGAGACTGAGTAATGGGACAAGACATGCATTCAGTTAGGTGTGTGTGTGTGTGTGTGTGTGTGTGTGTGTGTGTGTGTGTGAAGGGAGGGGGGGGAAGGGGGGGTTGCTTAATCTAAATTTTGTATATTTCCCTAACTTGAAATAATTTATAAAACGATGACAGAAGATATATGAACTTTGTAACATGACATTAGATGCTTTATGCAATTTATGACTTTGCATGAAATAGACAAAAATATATGGAAACTACCATTACAGGTGGAATGTTCCAGAATGTTCCAGATGTTCATGCAAGGTCTTAGTTTGTCTTTACTAACAGCACTTTCATGAAGCTTTGAGGCATTTCGTGTGAAGCAGCTGCTATTTTCCCGTTCATTAACTTTTAAAAAGGATAAAGTTGCAGAAAATATATGGAGAAAATTCATTTCCGTTTGGCTGGCTGGGATTAAAAGTAGATCCGGTCAAAAACCAGTTCTAAATCAACACCTGATCGTATGTCAGCATGTTGTGTAACTGCGTAACCATGACAACGAGCTTAGGCTAAATATCAGTTTATACTTGGACCATTTTCGTTATCTCGTCACTAAGTAATGAATAAAATACTTCAAGAGATGCTGCTATTAAAAAATAATAATTAAAAAATCAACAATAGGGTTGGTGTGATGTGGCCACATGAAGTGGAGTTACTGTCACCACTCCAACATTGATTATTTTTCTGTAACAGCATGTCCTGAAGTGTTTGATTCCTTTTACACAACAGCAATTTGCTAAAGATTATATTTTCTTATTTATTAAAAGAACAAGAATTCATACTATTTATCCATTTGTAGTTACATTTAATGTTGTGGAATGTCTGTGAGATAAATTAGTTCCTGTTATCACTTCTGCTATAGCAGCTGTGAACAGTCATTCTCTCACTTTCTCTTGAAGTTTATTTTTTAAAAATGCAGTTTGTTACTAAGAAAATGTAAATCGCAACATCCTCTATCCTCAAGACTTTCCTATAGTGGAAGACTTAAAGTTACAGCTTTACCTCAGATCGTTACACATCATTGACACTGGAGACTCCTTCCATCCATAAACATCAATGTGAATGAGCTGTTGCTATAGAAACGATACAGCATTAGAATGAACGCATTAATATAAACTCGTGATTTGAACTCCAGCCGGAATTACTGTCTGAATTACTGCTGTTATAGAAAATGAATCAACACCTTCTGACCAATCAGATTCGAGAATTCAACAGCATTAGAATGTACAAATCCTTGAGTCATCTTTAACCAGATTGAACAGATGACATTGATGAGATCTCAAAACTTTATGAATGTGTTGTTAACAAAGACAAACAAATAACTTCCAAGATAAGAAGAAAAAAGAAAACTTACAAATAAGTAACATGAAGTAACACTAATGATGAGTCAAAGTCACAACAAACTACATAACAACTTCACAAGTTTTGGCACAAGCCTTAAATAATTCCTGGTGCATTACTTAATATACAAATGATACATATATGCAGTGCTTATTAATGCATTATGAAAGTCCTGTGTGTCTTTATATGGTTAAAATGATCGATTGAACAGGTTGAGTTTTGTTCCTGTAATGTCGGAAGAAAGGATTGTACAGAGGCTTGCGCAACCGCTCTGTACACTATGTGCATGTTGAGAGCACTTAACACATTTTACTAACATTTATCACAGTGAAGTCATGGGAAATGTACACAGACAAGCATGAGCGCTGCTGACCTAATGGCTAATTTACTCACACACACACACACACACACACACACACACACACACACAAACACACTTCTATGAGTTTCACTTCCTGAACATTAAGAGCTTACACGTCTTCTCACTGCAATACTAATGTGTGTATGTGCGTGTGTGTGTGTGTGTGTGTGTGTGTGTGTGTGTGTCTAGCCCTTCTGAAAGCCCCCATTAAGATGTGAGGTTTTAGGGGCATTGTTAAAATCAGGAAGGGGTAATTTCATCTTGCAGACTTCCTCTTGAAAAAACATAAACTTCATGATTTCCAAATATAAACTCAGGGGACTTGCACGTCTTCCTAGTTTAACTCTTTAAAGTCACTTTAAAAATCAACTAAAAAAGAAAGAAATTAATTTTAAAAAATGTTAATAAAATAAAATAAAATAAATAAATAAATAATACTAATACTACTACTTTTACTAATACTACTACTACTACTACTACTAATAATAATAATACATTTTATATTGCCTTTCTCAAATCCAAGTTCGCTTTACCAAATAAGTAATTACATAAGGGCAAAATAAACTGAACTAAGTAAACAAGAAAAATATACATCAAAGATAAAGCATACTTGCTTTATCAGGAAATAGAACTAAGAACTATTAATAAATCTAAAAAAAAACCACCTGTATATTAAATCGAATTTATTTCATATTATTTCATGAAATATTCTTGTCATCTCTATAATCAATATTTTAAATAAATCATTAAACCGTGAATCACTTTGTCAGACCAAAGCTTGCTTTGTTGCTCCTATAATGTTTTTTACCCAGTCTACTGTACAAAAGGTCTTCACGTCCTCCATTTTTGTTTATTCAAGGTCACATACTAACCCACACAAGAGATCAGAACATTCAGTTGACACTTGTAATAGAGAAATATCCACATTTCCACTAGCATGCACATTTTGTCCCTTCTTTTTTGTTTACTATGCATATTTCATAGCCAGTGTTTAAGCTGGTCATGCTCAGCCAATACGCCTCTGCTGTGGGTCACTGAATAACACTGTTTTTATCGTATGAGCATCAAGGCCATGTGTGGGTAGGCTCGCTAATTATTAATAAGGATATTTTCCATTTTATTTGCACTTTGTAATTTGTTTTAAAATTGTTTCGCGCACTTTGGACAGTGCGTAAGTGGAATGGGTGCCAGACAATAACAGAGCTCCATGAAGCCAAGTTATCTGTCACAGAGGTCAGCCGCATACGACAAATACACAGCGGTCAAAGAGTTCACCTCCTTATACAAATGCATGTACAGGATATGTGCAGAATTAAATATCAGTCACTCAGTCACAATATATTATTTGATTGAGCAAAGCATCAGAGTCAGAGCTAGAATTGGATTCTCTTAATACAGCTGAGTGCAAAAGTTTACACACCCTCAAGGTAAAATAAAACATTCAATTTAGAGACATTTTAGTGTGTTAATTTTAACAGATAGAACATTATTATTTACTTTATTGTATACACTGTACATGATATTATAGATATTAATTAATAGATATTAATAGTAAAAAAGTCAAAATAATATAAGTTTAGAAATTTGCATAAAAGTAATAAATATTTTATTATATTTATATTACACAGTGTTTATTGCAAAACATATAATAATAATAATAATAATAATAATAGAAACCTTTTAAAATGCAATAAAAATTTTATCATATAAAATATGTATATATTGTATAGCTACAATCATATATAACATTTGTTACATATTATATTAATATTATATATGTTTTAGTTGTTAAATATTATAAAATATTAAATATTATATATAACATGTATTTAGAGTACATACTATGTTGTATATTAGTGTATATTGTACATATATTAGTGTACATAAATGATGTTTATCAAGTGCTGAAGGTCACAACCAGAGTCTGTGTGTCTCTCCCATAGCTGCTGCTCAGCCATCTCTTGATTAAAGTACACTTGCACTTGAAAATATATTTTTTGAATGTTTTAACACCTCTTGGATGACTGATTCTGATTATATGATTGAGTCAAATTGATTTACATTTAAAACCCAGAATTGCAGACTTGCTCAGAACCTGATTTGGAGCTCAGTTTGTGATGTCTCTAAATAAACTCTGTGACTTCAGACTATCACAGTGAATATGCACATTTATTACACGATGACATGGTATCTGGAAGCTGCGTGCTAAGCTAGCCAGCTAGCTAATTTAACTCTTGTTAGCATCGAATTGATATATTTGGTTAATGTTAAATATGTCATTGAGAAGCTAGTTTAATAACCGGCTAGCTGCTTGGACATATGGGACGTGAGCTGATTTAACATATGCATATCACATATATTAATAGATCCTGGCAAAACAGCAAAGCTATAGAGATGTTCCTAAAACATTCTATTAGTTTATAGTGAATTGTTCTACTGCTATACTATAACTATACTTTCTACTAAATAACAAAATAAAACACACTCTGAGAGCTTCCAATTTGAAGGTCTGTGCAGGAGTGTATGATTGTGTCCAGACATGAGATGGCTAATGCTGGTTCAGTGTGTGTCAGTGTGTGTGTGACATCATCTCTTTGTTCAGCTGGAAAAGCAGAGGGCCACCCGCCTTTATTTACACTTCTGTACGTACAGCTCTTCCTTTTCAGAGGAGTGGGAACTCGTCTTTACCTCCTCTTGGCTCTGTCTTATCTCTCTGCCTGTCCCTCATACTTTTCACCCTCTCCATTATTCTCTATCTCAAGCTGTCTAACGCCACTCTTCACTCTCAGGTCTTGAGAAGAAGGCACAATCAGATGAGTTTTTGGTTTCCTCCAGAAAAATAGGCTTCCTTCTGCTGAACAGGAGTTCCTAAAGTCATTCTCTCATGGAATAGCACTTACGGATCAAATGTAACCCTCTTAGCAGCTATTTAACTAACGAACTTTTATTTATTTTATTTTATTTTTTATTGAAAGCGTGTTTTATATTCAAGGTCATATGACCAGTAAGGTTCTGGCAAGCAAAAATATTTCATGAGTGCATTTTGTTCATGCTGCTAGTTCAGAATGCCACTGATTGTTCAAAAGCAAGTCTTTATAGAATGATCATACTGATGATCTTGCTTGTTATTTAGCTAGCATGTGACTACTAAAGCTAGTTATACCACCCTGGTAGGCTGTGGAGGCAGGCTTCCTGCCACCTGACATCACTACAAAAATCATACACATTTCCATTTTCTCACTGCAACACAACCACAAACAGGTGTAACCACTCACTCATTACCTGCTCGTTCCCAGCAAATCCTCCTCCCATTCAAAGCCAGCATCTGACCATGCCATCTTTACCACGATTGTGTTTTATATTAAGACTGACATGATATGACTGGCAGAATGTCCTCAATAATTTTGTTTTTAGAAATTTGGCATGACAAATAATATGTTGCAGGAGTGTATTCTGTACTTGCTGTTAGAGTCTCCTCACTTCTGACAAGCAGAAAAGAGAGGAAACCAATCAGAGCTGTTTAGCAGAGCAAGCCCCACCCATCAGTCATTCCTGACCCACAGAAATGTACCTACACTGGAAATAGAGCTAGAAATAAAAAAGGTTCCTGGAACTATTTTCAAGGAATTAAAACACTCCAGCTTGTGTACAAAGGCAAAACCGGATCTCTACCTACCTCAAGGCAATTATCAAGTCCCACCCTGTACCATGTCTCCTTCAAGCCTCTAGCTTGGCTTGAATTGACCCTCCATTTTTCAAACTATCAGGAAGATATGAATCAATACTCTTCTCTGTTCCAGTATCCAGGTGCTGGAATGAACATCCCCTGGTTGTCTGAACAGCTGAGTCACTGGCAGTCTTTAAAAGAAGATTAAAGACCTACCTCTTTAAACCCTGGCTTATTTGTTCTAGCATGAGTATATTGATGCTTCACAGGTCCTGGTCCCGGTTTGACCAGAGCTCAGGGTAATGCCGTGTTTCTTCCAGGTTTTCCTCTCAACTCCTAAAAACATGCAGATATGCTGAGTTGCCCCTAGGCATGAATGAATGTGTGTGCTTGGTGCCCATGTAGTGGTACTGGTATTCTGGCCAGAGTGTATTCCGGCTACAACCCCCGTGTTCCCGGGATAGACTCCTGCAACTGCTACCAGGACAAAGTGCCAAGTTAAAAGATTATTGGACGAGGATATGTGAAAACCTCCTGTGGTGGAACGGTATCTATAGTGTGAGAAACTGTGTGCTTACTCTTCTTGCCTTTTTCAGGAGGCCATAACCATTTGTTTTTGTTATCAGACAGCATGATGCCGTTGTGTAGAGGTTATCTCTCTTTCTCTCTTTCTCTCTCTCTCTCTCTTGCTCTCCCTCTTCTCTGAACCATCATGCAGTTCACCTTCAGGATCTTTAGATCTTTATCACCACCTTCGAGATAGATACAGGCTTAGACTGTCACTCTCTTTCCCATAACACACACAGACACACACACATACACACAGTGAGCCTGCACTGCCAACCCTTCACACTCCTGAGGAAGGCACACACTCTTTCAGTTCCTCTTCAGCTTTGGGGACTTTAAGGAGAAACGCTTAGACACACACACACACACACAGAACCATGTCTCAGATCACTCAGGTGCCTCTGTTGGATGGCATTAGACGACATGTCGGGTTGTGGCACAATCGATTTTTCACACGGGGATTATGAGCTGCAGGAGTTTCTCACAGAAAGAGTTTTGTTCGTTCTGCAGAGTGCACTTAATGAAGCAGGCGGCGTGACACATCGCTTCCGAGGAGTAGCACTTTTTGACACCAGATTAGCTCATTTCTGAGAGTGTCTTTGATGTTTCTTTTCAGAAGATACTCATGCGTGACTGTAAGTGTGTGTCCCATTTCAGGCCTGGAATATTGCTGCATCGGTATCAAATTGGATTTGACAGATTTTCCCATTGGACTTTTTTTATAGCGTGAACACAAGAGACAACTTTTTGATTGGCGCTATTGAATGCTTGATTCTGATTGGTCAGAAGGTGTTGATTAATTTTCTGTAACAGTTCCGGCCGCAGTTCAAATCGCAGCTTTATAACATTGCGCTCATTCTTATTATTGTTTCTATAGCAACACATGGACTTGTATGGCAGATGCTCAACATTAAAAACTCATTGAAAACGTGCATAGTTGCTGGTATGGTGAAGTTTTCAGTAAGGAGATGTTTATTAGCATTGTTTTGGAAGGAGCGTCTAGTGTCAGCTCTTTGTAACAGTCAGAGGTAAAGCTGTAACTTTATGTTTTCTGACATGGGAAAGTCTTCAGGATGGAGAGCTTTACAATTTCTCTAACATGAAAAACTGCATTTTTTTTGTCATTAATTTTAAGCCTGGTGAGGGAATAACTGTTTATAGCTGCTATAATGTAAGTGATAACAGGAGCTAACTTGTTTCGCAGACATAAATTATACCAATAAATGGTTAAAAAGTATGATGTGTCATTCTTTAATTTGAATAAAAGGTATAAGAGGAATAAAACACTGAGCAATGTTTTCAGCAATCAAATTCAGTGTGGTAAAAGTAACTCTTCTTCGCATTGGGCACCATTACGCCACCCCGTTGTTGATTATTTTCCAAACAGCATGGCCCAGCATCTTTTATTCCTTATCAAAAGTGGTATAAGTGGTATCTAACCTGTCTGTGTAAGCCATCGTTTGTCTAATAATAGTTTATGCTCAAATCTTTTCTTTCTTTGTTACCTGCATCCTGCCGTACTCACTCACTAACTCACTCACTCACTCATCAATAATTCAGCCTCCAGAGCCATTTCACCAGGGTCAAAGGTCAAAACACAGCTTTTTAAAACTGTTTTTGCTATGGGTGAATTCACACTATGTAATATTAACCAATTTATGAACTCATAGATGTTTCTTATGAGTTTGAAGAGATATGTCAAAAAAAAAAAAAGTAAATGCTCATGATTTTTTTAAAATAAGTTTAAGGCTCTTGGTTTTCCTGTCTGTTTGAATTGGTGAGCTGTGAGACACTACATTTTATCTCAATCTGGAAGAGGGTTTTTGTTTATGCTTTTATTAAAATGGCTGCTTATCATATTGCGATGCCGCATGAGAAAGAAAAATTTTATTCATTATTATATGAAATTATACAGAATTTTAAGCATTGCTGCTCTCTAGTTTTTAACAAATTGTTGTCTTCTTTTTTTCATAACCAATAACAAATAATGCTATCTCCACATCTGGGGCCATATTTTTTATAGCGTCAATTCTGCACTCTCAACATAATCATGTGTTTAACTTTTTCACATCCTCTGACAACTTTTTTTCTGTTTTTTTTAACATGTACATTTTTTCAACATTTTACACATGCTTCAGTCAATGATGATGCATCATTAAATTTTAAAATCATTTTCAGTTACTGATTTGTTATTGCCTTAGTTCTTCTTCTTATATTATTCCACGTAGACAATGAGTGTCATTTTCTCTTGTCATCCTTCTCTAAGTGTATGCGTGTGTGTATGTGTGTGTGTGTGTGTGTGCTTTCTAACTCAATGGATCCTTGCCCTTTGACCCCCCCATGCCTCAGGCCAATTGCACCAATTATTAGCTGCGATGATGAATCCGATCTCCTTTCAGAAGCGGCCGTACGGACGCGACCCCCTGGCCATATTTTGGCCAGCGGTCTAACAAGACCAAAATGGTCCTGTTAATGGTGATATATACAACAACCTGATTCTCTGAGAGCCATTATTCCCACAATGCCATGCTCTTCCATGACCTTTTGACCCATCTTAGTCCACACAGAGGAGGAGCAGATTAGGAGGCTTCACTGAGCAAGGGTGAATATTTTCTGGGTAAATATGGATATTTTATTTATCTCTGGTTCTTGAATCACATCCACAGCTAAAAAGATTGTAGTGCTGATCAACATATTAAGCAGAAATGCAAAACTCTCTTAAACTTCTTGCTTGTTCACTACTTACATTTGAGTGCAAAAGTTTGTGCACCCATAGGACAAAATGAAGAAGACAAAGAAATTTGGATTTACAGAGGTTCTTTTATTATCAGAATTAACACAAATGGAACTAATAGTGTATTATTACACTATTATACACTGTTTATAAAATATTAAAATATATAATATCTGTTAAAAAGTTTTCTTTTCCTTTTCTGAAAGTGATATTCAGTAAATATTCTCTAATAACTTGTATTTACCTACAAACTCCCCCATATCCTCTCAGCCTCCCAATATCTGACCATCTCACACATTTTTCCTGACATATCTACCTGGCTAGTCTTCGTCCCTGCTAACACATACTTCCTTTGAGACACAAAAGCCAGCCACGTGTTTATCGAACTGCTACTCATGTAACACACTCGGAGAAAAGCGCTATCTACCTTCTTCCACATACCTGAACTCACAGATGTGCATGATTGGCTAATGTTGTTATAATTGACAGGAAAGACATGCCCCTCCAAATGCCTCTCCAAATCAAACAGCAAGTCAAATTTTTCCTCTCCTGGACACGGATGGCTGTGACATCACTGGGATTCGAACATAAAATCTCCCAGTGTTAGGGTGGATGTTTTCCTGTTGTGCTATTGTTCAGGAGTTCATTGTTCTCGACATACCTGTTCTAACTCAGTGATGGAACTTTCTTTGGATCAGGTCTAAAGACCAAGTGAGTCATCACAAAATGTCTTCCTAAACTATTCTTCTGTTATTTTTTTTTTTGTCCAGAATACACCTACATTTGAGATTTCATTTTTTTTTTTAAAAACCACCATTAATAAATCCATGGGGGGGTGCAAACTTTTGCAATTGATTGTTCCTAGCAGTGGAGAAAACATCACAAAGAAAGTCACTTTGTTTGTTTCATATTTACACCTATCAAGACCTATGACTTTAACACTTTCAGATCCAAATTGCTTGAACATGACCACTGTAACATGATACCTTTGGACGTAAAGCTATAGTTAGCAATTTGCAGAAATTAGCTGAATCTAGGTGGTTAAAACTCAAAACACACTCTGCCTCTCCTCTTTTAAATATTCCCTCTAAAGCCGAACCTGATACTCGTAATTCCTTTCTGAATTGCCAGGTAACATGATTGACAGGCAAGCAGGGACTCCCCCTGGTCCAGATTGGTTGGATGTTGGTGCTCCACTTCCTTTGTTTTTTTAATGAGCTTGTGGTACATGATTCTGAAGTTTTTTCTCCACGTGAATATTGAATTAAATCGGTACGTGAATGTGAGGATAGACTTCACCTTAACAAGTACTGATCCTGCCTTTAATGGCAATGTCTCGCACATCACAGCCTCTCAAATTAATAACGCATGTTGTGTGAAATATAACCTTGACAGATTGTTTGTTAAATTATTTCAGGCATCTCTGATATAATATGAACTACAACAGCACAGCAGGTGTTTGATCATTCTCTTACTGTTGTGTTTTTCCTGCTCATTCTTGCCAACGCTGTGTGTACGAGAGAGTACACAGTAGCTTGCCAAACACCTGCCTTTGGCTTCAGCATAGGAGAGTCCTGGTTTTCTTTTTTTTTTTTTTCTTCATTTTCGAAACAGGCTTACTTCTCTTTACAAGCAGAGTGATAATCCCATCGTTTATAGCTGCTAAGAAGGTAAACTCTGTTTTGGAGCATTAAATAAAATCCTGGTGTTTTGTGTTAAGGAGGTCTCAATGTGCTCCAGCTTTTTACACTCAGTGGTCAAAGGGAGTGAGCAAAAATCTATCTGCGCATTAAAACCCATATATTTATTTAGCTAGCTGGACACCTAGCCTCATAGGTTCATTCATTGGAAATATATATTCTTAAACATATATTGTAATATATATCTTACTTCTGACATCTTTAACTGGTTAAATCTGGTAATCACAACTTTATTTTTTAAAGCTGATTCACATATGTTGTGTACTTAATGTTCACTTTGCCATTTAAGGTTAAAAATATACCTTTTTTATCTCATTTGGCAGATGGCCTTATCCAGAGCACCTTACAGTTATCTCATTTTGTACAACAGAGCAGTTGAAGGTTAATGGCCTTGCTCAAAGGCCCAGCAGTGGCAGCTTGGCATTGCTAGGATTTGAACTCACAACCTTCTGATCGCTAGTCCGTTTTAACCACTAAGCTACCACCAGCAACCATATATTGATAGTATATCAGGGTTGCCAGATTGACTCACACAATATGAGTCCTAATAGTCTGAAAACATATCTGATATCTTTTGTGATAATCCTATTGGTCTGAAAATATGTCTGATATCGTTTGTGCACTTTTCTGGCCACAAGCTTCAGAATCTTCAAAGTTTTAATCTGGATGTTACCACTTCCATCAATACTGTGGCAAAATGAACTTTTTTGGAGCAGGTTTACAGTATCACGTCTTCAAAAGTTATTAAATTGGAAGTAGGGAGTGGCGAGTAAATATGATATCTTTTGCACATTTGCTGTGATTGGTCATCTGAAATGTCAGTGAAATGGCCGCTGAGGTGCTTCTTATTCATGTTTAGTGATGCGTATTAATTAATTTAGAGTTTGAGATGATTTGTAGTGAATTGGGAAGGTTGTTAACCAATCTTGACCAATCTGATAACCCTAGTTTTGACCTAACAACCTCCTTTCAGAGAAGGTTGGTGCTTCATAGCAATCGCAGTTTTACCAATTTGTATATTTTTGTCAACATGAGGAATAAATCTCACTATAGCATAGTGATGTTAATCCCAGTAGAGTGAAAAGAAAAGATGTTCACTCACACTCACCCTTTACAAATCGAGCCAGTTCAAAATGCGAGCCTTAAATGTACAACAAATATATTTTGTCATATGTGGAGGGTGTATGAGGATAACGTGGTGCGAATTCTTGTCTTGTTTTCGCATGTGGCTCCGTATTGATGTTCGTCTTGCTTATCAGGCGTGACCAGGTCAGTTTCATCTGAACCTCTCTAAATGAAGCCTTTCATACACGCTGATCAAACATAAACATTCAGCATTCAAGGCCAAATTGTTTTTCCATGCAAAGCTGATAAAAAATGTGTTCATCGCTAAGTAAACATGACTCAGTATTTACCTATAACGAAGGGGGGCTGGAGCGACGAAATTTGGGAAAGAAGAATGGTGTATTCTTTGTTACACTGATTGTGGGAAGGAGACTGAGGCATTTTAATTAGATGCCTCACTCTCTTTTTCGCCCTCTTTGTTTTTCTCTCTTGCTCTGAATGGAGTGATATCAGAAATTTATTAACCTAGGTAGTAGATGATTTCATAGCTGCTCAAGGTCTCACTGTTGTACACAGGTGGTGGAAAATTCCCAGAATTCCCCAAATGTTTGTGGTCACTCACGATGTGTCCTCAGAGATGCAAAGGGTCTGGGGCTTGTTACGTTTTACAAGGCTGACTCAAATCTACACAACATAACATCCAGGAAGATGCATGAATCATCATAGTTCATGGGTTAAAAAATAATGTAAAAATGGATAATGTTCTACCAGATGGTTGTTTTAATGATTTAATGATGTTTTCAGAAAGTAGATGGTCCACTTTCCTGGAATTGGAACATGTTTATAATCAGGTCTGAGAGCTGACGCAACAGTCATAACATGAACCGTGTGTTATTAACAATGGGCATTACAGAGAATTGCTGCTTTAAAAAAAAAAATAAAATTCAGGAAAGATCTATTTGAATTTTCCTATGTACAGTATGCGCTTTATTGATTATTCACTTCACAGATTTTTGTCTGTAGCTTGCCACAACCTCTCAGTTCCTTTTATTATTATTATTATTATTATTATTATTATTATTATTATTATTATTAATGGGAATTTTCCCAAAAAATTAATGAGTAAATCTTAAATATTATAAAATGTAATTTTATAATAATATAAAATAATATGGGTATTATTTTCATATAACAGCATGGTCTGAAGTATGTTATTCCTCTTACATCACAACAATTTGCCAATGATTACAATCTATAATTCATTAATTAATGATAAGTGATGCTTTTTAATGGTTTGTGATTAGATTAAAAGTTGTGGAATGTCCACAAGTTAGTTGCTGTTATCTCCTATGTGAAAACAATGATAAACAGTCCTTCTCTTACCAGAACAATGATAAACAGTCATTCTCTTACCAGAACAATGATAAACAGTCCTTCTCTTCCCAGGCTTTCTTCAGTCTTTAAGCTCTGTCTTAAAGTTAATAAGATAAAAATGGATCTTGTCTTGTTACCGAGAACCCAGAAAGCGTAAACTCCTCTGTCCTATGACTTTCCCATGCCGGGAAACTTTACAAAGCACTGTGACTGTTACAAAGCACTGACACTTGAGACTCCTTCAATAAATTTTAGCTGTATTTTGTCTCAGATGTAAATTTTTTCTGCATTACTGTGTTAGTAGAAAAGGTTTATTTGCAGAAACTGAAGGAAGTCAAAGTCAGAGTTTCAGAAGAAATGTCAAGTTTTCTACGATGCTTAGCAATGCCTACCAGATGATTTTCTTATAAAACTGGACTATAGTGTACCTCAGGGAACCAAAGCAGTTTTAAAAGCTGGTTAAAAGTATTGATTTGCTTTAGTTTATTAATGTGTATTGCTTTACATAGTGAATTTTTATATGAAGAAGTTTTATTGTATTTGTGCCTATTTTTGCTTTATAGAGTTTCTGTCAATGTGCACAATGCTGTATGTACAGGAAGTTCATCTGCAAGTAGAAGAAAATAGCTTGTTTTACCTTCTTTTACCTGAGTGTGTAGACTGTAGTGTACTACTGGATGCATCACTGGAATGTGTGTGTCTGTGTGTGTGTGTCTGTGTTTATAGCATGTGAGCTAAAAGCCACAGAGTGAGATAACGTGGCCCTGGAGAATTTGTCACCCCTCCAGTACAGACGCTTCAGTCTGTACACAATGGGCCAATGATGGTTCTTCACATCTTTGGGCTTTACATGTCTCCCTGATGTGTGTGCGTATGTGTGTGTGTGTGTGTGTGTGTGTGCGCCCCTGAGGGTGGTCTCAATCCACAATTCAACAAACAGTACTCTATAGTAACTTATGCTTCATTCAACTTACCTCAGAAGTGGGAAGTCAGAACTTATTATATAACATATTATATAATAATATTATATAATATATGATATTACATTATTTTCATCCTCCTTGCATTTGAGCTATAAAGTGGGGAAAAACATGGACGCCTCTGTGTTTGTCTTTGTTAGCAGCAAGCTAGCCAGCTAACTGTGATGAGTGATGTAATGTACTGTAATGTATGAAATGCATCAAAATGGCTGTCACTTAAAAAACAACTTTAGGCTTAACAGTCATACTCTCATTTATAAAATGTAGCTAAATGGCCATCACTTCTTGAAGCCCTATGGATTTTTTAGGATTTTTGTGTCTACTAAAATGTTTTCATGCTGAAATCTTTCAAATCTCAGTCTACATAGGAGAGAGAGATGAATAGAGATGGACGGGTGAATGAGATGGAGAGAGGGTGGAGGGAGTGCCGTATAAAATATGATATAATGTTAATCACGTAAAAACTGAGTGTTTCAGAGGAAAACACACAGAGGACGTGACATGGTGTTTCTAAAATACAAAGCTTGTGGTGGGAAAAAGTGAAAAAGGAAGTCACAGCAAACACAGAGTTGATTAATCTCCATACACACACACACACACACAGACGCACACAGACGCACACACATCTCTCTCTCCCCCTGTACACTTCAATACCTGATGATGTCATGGCTCTTTGCGAGGATGTAGAAACTCTTCAGATGGACTGCCAGTCATGACCCCTCTTTTCACACCGACCTTTATTCCTTCATCCCTCTCATTTCTTTCATTCTTTCCCTCATCTCTCTTTCTCTTGGTCTTCCTTCTAAAGTCTTTCATTGGTCGATCAAGCAACCGTCTCACTCATTCACCACGGAAATCAGGGATAAAAGCACAAATTTTCATTCCTTTTAGGGTGTATGGCAACAGCAAACAATGTTATCATCCAAAAAAACCTGCATTTGAGTGCAAAAGTTTAGACACCCTTAAAAAATAAAAACCAAAAAATAAAAATAAAACCGCAAAAATTTAAATTTGTCTGGACAGCAAGAGCATCATAACAAAAATTTTGAATTGTGGTTCTTTTCAAACTGTTTATCTGTTCGTCTTGAGTGTTTAGATAGTTTGTAATTGTATTTTGAGGATACATTTTTAAATTAAAAGCACATTTATGTTTACATTTTCCATTAAAAAGTCATGGGGATGCAAACTTTTGCACTCATGTATGCAGTATTTAGGCCAAATACTATAATAGTTGAAATAAATAATTAAAATGACAAACAAAATAATCAGAGATTATTATGATCTTATTTTATTTATTATATAGTATATTTTAATGAATATTTTTAATATATTCATAATATTATATTCCGAGTGCTCTGAAGGGTGAATGACTGTAGTTACTGTAGATTTCTGTGAATCCCACAGGGGTTTATTCTCGGCCCAATTACAATGCAGCTCTGCAGCTCCCGGTACGAATCCTCCTCTTTCTTTGTGCTCCTTTTCAGAGTGATAAGAGAGAATGAATGGAGGAAAATCACACAATGACGATACATGCATGCTTTCACCCTGTGGCTACCCCCCGTAGTGCTCCGCATACAGTACGTGTCTAATTACACCTGCCAAACAGCCATTCATCCATCCAGCTACTCCCTCCATCCCTCTCTCTCTCTCTCTCTCTCTTTCTCTCTCTCTGTTTTTCTTTCTATCTCTCTTTCTCATATCTTCCCATACCGAGTGATTATTACGATCTTATGTAGCTAATTAGCCTTGCTGCTTATTAGAGATACTATTATTCTGCTCATGCTATTCTTATGTCCTGAGTGCTCTGTGTGTGTGTGTGTCTGTGTGTGTGTGTGTGTGTGTGGAGTGCTGTCCACAATTCAGAGGTTGCGGTAACGCTGGTGCTTTTGTGGCCTTCTCTAGCCTCTTATCCTCCCCAACAGAGCCTTTCCTTTCTTCTTTTTTCCCTTTCATTCTATATCAGTTGCCCTCATTCTTCCTCCGTCTTATCAGCCTCTGTTTAGAAAGTACACACTTCTGGAAAGTATCTGCAAGCATCCATTTACTTATGTGAATTATTAATCTGTTTCTCTTAAGCCGCATCAATTCGTCACTCTGCACAGGATTTAAGAGCATCTTGTGCGTTAAAAGGTTTGCTTAAAACAGTTTGTGGGCTTTATCGTGTTGTGACATCAGCAGACATGCGGTGATCTCACACCTGGGAGGTTTATTATGAGACAGGAAATTCACAGCGCAGGAAAATATCTTTTCATCCTACAGGTGATGAGGTTCAGGAGGAGAGGCGAAGTCACGGATTAGGAGTAGAAGTCAAAAAGTTTAATGATTTGATAGGATCTAAATCATCCTTGAGCTGAAAAAATAGAATTCATCCTAGATAATTACATTCTAAATAGTTCATCTTTGTCAAATATTTATTTATTTATTTATTTATTTATTTATTTATTTATTTGTTCACTTGTTTCTAATAAACTTTATTTATCTGTTATCATTATTTTTTTGCTTGTAAAAAGGCTTGATTTTAATTTATTTTATAATTGATTAATTCATTCGTTTGTTTGTATAATCCTTGTTTTTTTTTTCAATTTATTTTAGTAATTTATTTGTTTATTGGTAAATAAATAAAAGATGAAGAAATGAAGAAAAAGGAAAACAATGCATCGAATGTTACTCAAAATCATATCCTATTAGGAGAGAAAAGCAACTTTGTGAAATTTAAAAAATAAACAAAAAAATTAATTAGAATAAAAAATCAAACAATCAGTAGTTTGTGCAATAGTTTATGTTCAATAACTATCAATAAAAAAAAATATATGGGAGTGCCATTATATATTAGAAATATATATTAGAAAAGCAGAAAGCCAACATTATGAATAAAATTACATGAATAAAAAAATAAAATGATTTTGTGGATAAATTACAGAAATAAATAATATAAATAGAAAATAAAATGCATTTAAGCTTCTTTCTTTCTTTCTTTCTTTCAATTCAACAACAATTTGTCCAACCTACAGTGATCTTTTCTTATTAATTTGTTAAACTTTTTTTTTTTCTTCTTACTATGCCTTCATTGAACAAATGGCTCCATAGTCTATTGACTGTTAGAATTTTTCTTTCTTTCTTTTTTTTTTATGAGATCAAAGTGGTCATATCTCTACAGTCTGGACAGATTGATTGAAAGGTCTCCACCTCCTAATGAGTGACTTTTAGCTCACTTCCCACTGGAGCCACACCTCAGACAGGTGTACAGGAAGTACGTCTAAACGGTGAGCCAAATTAGTACTCCGGACCGATTCCCAAAACCAGCGAGCATCAAAGGTCTGGTTTAATTCTGAAGTGTGTGAACACTGGACATTATTCACTCCTGTAATTTCAGCTGTTTGGAGAGGCAGGACTTCTAAATCATCGAATACGCAGTTACACCAAGCAACAGCTCGACTTCTGGGATGCCTGGAGTTCGGCCTGTTAAATACGTGAAATAATGCATGATGTTCATGAAAGGTTCAAGACACGATTGTTGAGGAGAATCATGTTTTCTACCATTGTGACTGAGGTAAACAATTTCATATGCACTATTACTCTCTATGGGATGACCTTTGACCTTGGTGGAGTCATTGCATTACACAAACAAAAAAGGACCTCCCTCTTTTTTATTTAATAAAAAGAAGTTTCCATAGAAAGCAACCAAAAATTAAAAATTAGCCCAAAACTAGCATCAGCGTGACTGTGTGCTGTAATGTTTCTTCCTTTAAGCTTTATTTCAACTTCATTAAATTATGTTTCTTATTACGTGGAAATTTGTACAGCTCCAGCTCCGGCTTACACAGAAGTCTCTGAGACATGTGAGAAAGAGGAAGCTTAATTCCTACGCGACTTAACATGTTTGGAAAACTCCAAGCCGGCTCGTCGAGTTTGCTAGGGAGTGAAAGGAGAAAGAGCTGTGACAACGACATTTTTTTACGTGATCCGAGTGACAGGGCGAGAGCGAGAGCCTTTGAGAGCCAGTGAAGCTAAGGTAAATTGTTTGTTGACTGCACAACAAGTGCTGAATCTCAGCTGTCAGCTTCGACCAGACGGACTGGAATTCCTCTGGGAAACAGATTTATAGAGCATTTTCATGCCACTTGCTTTTACATAGAGAGTTAGAAAATGTGAGACAGAAAGAGAAAAAAAAAAAGAGATGACGTGAAAGAAAGAAAGAGAGAGAGAAAAGCCAGAACAAAAAGGTGGGCTCGCACAAAAAGTGCATGTCTTGTCAGCATCATTTCCAAACATTTTCCCACCTATTAATATGGCTGATATACATAGAGTGTGGATGGGTAAACATATGCTAATGCACGGAGAGAAAGGAGAGGATAATGCTGCTCCCGAGTTTCTTTAGATTCCCCCCGTTTGTTCAGACTGTCCATCAAATTGGCCTTTTTTTCCCCTGCATTTAAAGGAAAAGGGGAAAGTTTTAATATTATGATCATGAACTCGGAGGAAAAAAAAATCCCGTAGCTGGAAGAGACAATATTATTTAGAACACGCAAGAAATAATTTAATGAATAAAGACTGCAGGATGTTGGTCATAACACAAAACAAAACAAAACAAAAAATTAAACCTGCATGTAAATATTTTAGCTTTGTTCAACTGAAAAAAAAAAAATTACAACATATAAATCATTTTTTTAGTTGAGCAAAATGTTTAAATGTTTAAAATATGTACCTGCAACAAACTGACTTTTTTTTGTTTTTTAAAAATTTGATCCTAAGTTTGATTTTTTTTTTTTTTTTTTTTTAGTGTAATGTTCAATTCAGTGTCACTTCAAATACACTATCCAATTACAAGTAAGGAATTGCTGGAAAAAAAGGATTGTGGAAATCATAATTTTTTAAAAAGATTTTTTTAAAAAATATCTTTAAAAAAATAATTTCAAAGTTTCTCCTTTTTCACTTTTGAGATAAAAAAGATAGAACTTTACTTCTGATTGGAATACATCCAAAAGAGAAGCATATTTCATTTCAGGAAAATCTGTAGTTCTTAAAATGATATATAGTAGAAAATGTCGAAATTTCTCCATGTGAAGGGTTTTCCCAGGCTGCCACACCATAAGGCTTTGTCTGCATCCTCCGTGCTGTAATTAAGCCTACAGAACTTATTTATTATTATTATTATTATTATTATTATTCACTCATCTGGAGAAGAATATTAAAAGCTATCAAACTTACCAATAATTATTCATGGATGGAAGAAACATGGACATACATACAACAGAAAAAAAGAAAAAAGAAGAAAAAATCTGCAAGAAAACTTTGTAAAAATTACAAAAGAAACAAGAGTCCTGAAAAAAAAAGGCTTTTGAGGTATGTGGAGTAAAAATGCACATGTATATACCATTCAGAACTATTATTATTTATTTATTTATTTATTTATTTTCTAAACTGTAACTCACCTTAAAAGGCATATTGATTGCATTATCTTACAATGAGGATGTGCAAACATCTACCCGTGCTGTGAATGACGTCACGCTCCTGAAGCGATGTCAGGAGTCAAGAACAAACCTCTTTTTCTTTTCGGAGTGATCAGCTTTCAGACTTTCACGCCACTTTCACAGTGCTCATTTAAGTATTTACAACTTTGCATCCTCTTAACGTTTACAGGTGTGAAAATGTCTCCAAATGGAGCCTCTCAATCAGAGCGTTGGTCATTTACCGTGCATTAATGCTGACGTGCTGGAGATTTATGCGTTAACTTCTGTACCCGGTATACATGTGGGCGTGAGTGTCCTGGCCTGAGGAAGGTTTATTGGGCTTTGATGGTGACGTTGTGCCACTATGAGTGGTATTAAAGTGGAATGTTATTGATTAGGAGTGTGTTTGTGTTTGTGTGTGTGTGTGTGTGTGTGTGTGTGTGTGTGGTGTTTTGTGTGTGTAAGCAGCAGAATGAATAAGTACATTGTATATTGCACTTTGTATTCAGACAGTGTAGAAAGAAAGAGGCATTTTAACCCTTCATAGGCTTGTCATGTGATCGTCTTTTAGATTATAACGCACTTATGAAACCGTTATAATACAATCACAGACATTTCTACCACACCATTGTTGAATTCTTGATTCTGATTGGTCAGATGGTGTTGATTTATTTTCTATAACAGCAGCTCTGACTGTTAGTGCAGCTACAAATCACAGTTTTATTCGTTAATGCGCTTGTTCTAATATATTACAAACTTGTAACAGATCTACAAACCTTTGCTTAGATTCTGCGTAAATATCAAAAAGTTCACTGAGTCATATGGTTTAAAGACAAATAGCCGAATAATAAGCAGAACATTTACCACCTTAAATCCAGCCTTGTTGGGTTAAATAATGTTTTATATTTTCTTCTATTGTATTTCATTTTCAGGCAACTGGACATGGGACTGAGACGCTTGACAGCTGACAGCTCATACGAAATGTTTAAGAAAGTTTATAAGTCCATCAGATTTTCCATCAAGCAGGAAATCTGTGTTGACCAAATCCCTGTAAGCCAGATGATGTGTGTGTATTTGTGTGTATGAGTGTCTGAGAGTGTTTGCCAACATTCTGTCATCTACATGTTAATGCATGATAATGTAGTTAATGTGGAACTTTCAACACATCACAACTTCATTCAGCACAGCTGTGTTGCTTGATTCATCACTAACAGATGCTGTACATGTTCCACACATATACACACATACACACACACACACACACACACACACGCATCACTGGGATTAGCTGACCGTCTAGATTCAAAATGTAAATCCATTTTAAGCCAAGTGTGTGAGAGCGCAAATCAAGACTTGGACATGTGGAAGTCAATCCTCTCGTGCTCTCTTGCTAACAGGCCATGATGAACAAAACATGTAGAGAGACCACCAAGTTGTATGTCCTGGTGACCACAGATAATATACACACACACACACACACACACACACACTCGCACACACACACTCACACACACTCATAGATACACCATACACCATACAATACTAGATGCTTATACACTTATGGGGATTTCAGCAGCATATGGCACGTGTTCCACCTTAATCCGGGATCTCGTCAGCCGCTTGTCAATGTGTTAGAGTTTCTTTTAAGTGAGCTACTGTTTCTAAAAAAGCTTCACTTTGAGATGATTGTAGGGATTTCGAAAAAAAAAGAATGAAAAATGTGCATTCAAACTTAACTATAAGGTCAGCCTACATAGCCTACATTTGTCATCTTAATGCCTTTTTGTGATTTGTCCCTCTGAGCGATTTATTAAAGTTAATTTCAGTAGTAACCCTATCAGATGGGGTTCCAAGAAGAACCCCTTCTGGAAGGTTAAAACTCTTATCTAGCCATCATTTTTATCATTTTTATCAATCCTGCGTGTGCAGAGTCTGCAAGTTCTTCACGTGCTTCAGGGGTTTCCTTCAGGTACTCCGGTTTCCTCCCCCAGTCCAAAGACATGTGTTGTAGGCTGAATGGTGTTTCCAAATTCTGCATAGTGTGTGCGTGTGTGTGTGTGTGTGTGTGTGCAATTGTGCCCTGTGATGAGTTGGCACCCCATCCAGGGTGTCCCCCACCATGTGCCCCGAGCTCCCCTGGCATGCTCTCCAGGCTCCCCGGTGACTCTGTGTAGGATAAGTGGTACAGAGAATGGATGGATGGGATGAATGGATAGTTACGGTTCTTTAGTTTATCTGTCTGTTGGAACTTTTAATGGCACATAGTAGAACCCTTTTAAAAAGCTAAGAGTCCTAATTTATACAGAGAAACCCTCAAGGACCTGCTGAGTTTACTGACATCAATGAAGGACTATTTGGATATTTAAAGGTCTTTGGTTTGTTCCTCTGGTGGAACACTTAAAGATTGTATGTAGAACCTTTGTACATGAGTTTCCCTATCAGAGAGGGTTCCAACTAGATCCTCTTTAGGAAGCTAAGAACCCTTGATAACCTTTAAGGGGACAAACTGAAGACTTCTTTGAACATATTAAAAAAATTTCATTGAACATATTCAAAAACATATTTTTGACCATCTTTTTTTCCGCATTGTGACATATTCCTGGCTAAAATGGTCATTTCAGTGGGCGGGGCTTTGGTTCTCTATCTGGATTTCAGGTTTATGAGTTCTAGATTTAATCTTTATTTAAATCTATATAAATCTAGTTTCTACAGTTACAAAGCCTCGTTTCGCTAGTATCTGATAGATAATGAGCACAATGAGCACTTTGGCAGCTTGTCAATCAAATAAGCCACACCCCCACAATGCCCACAACTCTTTTGTAACACCCACCAGTACTGGAACATTACATTTGTCTTAAACATGATGATAAAGTTTCACATTTTTGTTATTTTTGTGTAATTTCTTCTGGTGCTGTTGGGAAATTGCGGTAATAGTTTACATAATTTACACAGCATGATACTGTAATAAATTACTGTATATATTATATCCGGGTGAGGGTCAGGGCAAGCTGAAGACACTGTGTTTGTGTGGTTTGTTGTTGCAGGCTTCTGCAGATCAGTCGTCTCCTCCCTCCAGGCACTAAAAGAGTTTGACCCTCTCAACCTCCATGCTGTGTGGTTAATACAGATTACAAAGAGACGACTAGAGAGAAAACAGTACAGCTGTTCATTCTCTCTCTCTCTCTCTCTGTCTCTCTCTCTCTCTCTCTCAAGCTGTAATTTAGCAGGTTGGCCCACTAGTTTTTTTCCTTCTCCTTGAAGCTTTTAAGCAAAGTCAATAATAATCGGAAGGGAACTTTGTTTTTTTAAAAAAAGATGAAAATAATAATTAAGAAAAATATAGTGCCTCTCGGCTCTGTGAGTAACTACCTCTGGGGAGGGGTGTGTGTGTGTGTGTGTGTGTGTTTGGTTGTGTGTGGGATAGTAGCAGAGACTGACACACACCTTGATTTAACTGCTGTCATCATCTTTCTACCTAGTGATTTCCCCCCAAAGATCCTTTCATGCTTTATTTTGTCTCATGATGTCTTCCTACTATTGTGTTTTGTCATTAATTTAATTTCAAGTCATCGAGTTCTTTTTAATTTAATCAACTTATCAAGTTAATTTCTAGAAAAATGTCCCATAAACCTAAACAAACAAATACTCTTATGAGTTTAAGTATCATAGCACACTCTTGGATTGGATTGATTTAATTTAATTGTATTTTTGTATATTGTATTTTGTATATCTCACTGTTTTATATATATATACATATATCATTTTATATACAGTATGTATGTATTGTTAAAAGTATCTGTGAGTTATTGTGAGTTATGTGAGTTATGTTGCAGAGCCTATGTTATAATGCTGTTATAATGCATTATAAGTTATTAGGCTCAGCATGATAGCTCACAGTACAGATACAATATCAGAACCTGTTCTTTTATTGCATTAAAAAGTTAGTAGTTTACAATGTTCAACATATGAACAGATGTTATAATGCGTTATGTATACAATGTATCCTGACATTATAAAGTCATGAACAGATGTTATAATGCGTTATGCAACCTGAGGTTATTTGCTCATGGTTTATAACGTGGTCTGTCTGTAACAGTGTTACTTACACACACTCATACAGACTCTTGCTAGGCATTATAAAGCGTTATATATAGCGTGTCTTATATAGCATGGTATAACTGCATTTATTATACACAGTATTTTAGATACAGGAATGCACTGCTTTGGTAAAAAAAAAAAATCTTTTAAATTATGAATAGTTTTCCTGTGTGTGTGTGTGTGTGTGTGTGTGTGTGTGTGTGTGCGTTAGGGGGTTTAAAGCAGTGGAATTCATTACGCTTTGTCACTGGATGGCTCAATGTATTGAATGTATTCTCTCTAAACTAATTGACTGGTATGGCGGAGCGGCTCTGAATTACGCCAATAGACCCAGCCAAGGCAGGTTGGACTTGATTTATTACTTTGAATGCTGAGCTGAATCAATGGCACATTCCCCCAAAACTCCAATCATTGTTATGGCGGAGAATAGGGAGATTATGCCGTCCTAATGAGTTTCGCTCACTCAGTGTTCCCGCACCATTCAACTCAAAATCATATTTAATGGCTGACATTGTGGCCGTGCATGTTCACTTTCTCAAACATTTTACGTTAAACCGTCATTTATTCAGTAACTCATAAACCACGAGCTGAGTGAACATCCTTCTCGGCCGTGCTGTCTGTTTATTTGAAGATGACTAACCAAGAAAGCTCAAACTTTTGCCTCACCTCTTGGCTCTCATTCTAGTCATCTGTTCATTCATTATTTCATTCCTTCATTCAGAGCCGTTGATCGCAGTTGCCCGGGTGTCTGGATGAGAAATGCTGTGAATGTATATTACATTAGTGCAGGGGTCACCCCTCTTTCTTTTCTCCCTCGGAGCAAAGCCCGCATTTGTCCCGCTCGTCCCTGAACGGAGCCCATGCTTATATTTCCACAACTGCTACTGCATTCATTTGCAAATGACCCTCTCTCTATCTCTCTCTCTCTCTCTCTCTGTCTCTCTCTCTCTCATTCTTTTAATACCTAAAAGTGGAAAACCTCCAGAGTTTGTAATGAGAGCACAGAGAAGCAAACATTTGGCTTCCCTCCTGCCCCAAATTTAGCTTTTCTCTCTCTCCCTTTCCCACTTCCAGAGCCCCTTTTCTTTTAGCTGGCGTATATTCATTTCTCTCGCTCGTACTTAATCTCTCTTTTCCTCTCAGAGTCTCTTTCATTTAGTGACATGCACAGAGATAAACCTCACTGGTGGTGTTTATACTGCACAGCATTAATGTAAGGAAGCTACACAAGCATACAGAAGACATCTATGAAGATTTTATTTGCTCAGTTAATGAAAAATAAATGTGTTTTTTTTTTCTTGTCTCAGACAAGATTTTATTTATTTATTTTTTTATGTCTACTGAAGAAAAAAAAAGACCAGAAATAGTTGCACCATCAAACATAGAGGACTGTACTGTTAATGGACAATAATTAGCTAAATTTCCATATGCAGAATGTGATAAAATGGAAATGCATTAAAAATGTCTTGTGTAATAACGTTATTCATAGGTTTTGCTTCATCAGGAAAATGTTTTGTTTATGGTTGTTTGTCCTTTATTTTGTTCTGTTATTTATCCTAATTTTATCACATCTATTAACCTGATCCATGAACACTTTATGTTTGTCATTATGTTTGTTCTATTTTTGTTATTTTGTCACAAATCTTTGTAAAGCAACCTTGAGTTTGAGAAAGGCACTATAAAAATTCGTTCTTCTATATTTCCATTGAAACTTTCAAGCATATTACATATTTAGCCAGTTTTCACTTACTTGGCTTCTTTGACGTCCCTTGTGTATCTTTTCTTGTTATGCTACATGTAATAGTAATGTTTTTTCTGATAGAAACATTTTCATTAGTTTTTTTTTTTCACATCATTTCATCAACAACAGTTCACAAACATGTATATGATAAGTTAAACAGAAAAAAGTTATATATATATTTGTATTCTTCAATATTACCCATAAATACCATTTTAATTTCATACAGTGTCAAACATTTCTAGCTGCTAAAACATTTTTAACACAAAACATAATATCGCTAGGATTATAAATATTAATAATGCATGTCTAATAGTCTGCAATCCAATTTACTAAAATAAATACAATTTATTTTCATGGTTGTACAGTTGTAATGATTAATACGACTCTATTAGTATGGAAAGATACAAAGTTTAATGCTGAGGTTAGTGATGGAGTTAAAGTTCATACCTTTTCTTATGACTTAATTCATATGAAAGTGAACAAAATGTCTAACCATATCACCCTTTCTTGTTCAAAGTTTCGCTGGACAAACCTTTCATCAGGTCAGGTTCATGCTACCATTTGAACCAAATACGTAACATCACAATTATTAGAAAACATTACAAACATGGTGGTTAAACTAAATATTTAGTTTAGATGAAGTTACATTTAGGTAATAAGTTACATTTCTCAAACACCTAAAAGGTTTCAAGTCTCTTTCAGTGCAATATACAATATTTTAATATTATTAGTCTTTGAAAAACCATGAAATTAAATCAGCCTTTTAGAAAAAAGGATCCTTCTTGCAGACTCTACATTGTTCTTTTATTTGCCCCTTTGTAGAAAAAAAAAGTTTGTCTTTCTTAAAAGGTTCCAAGTAAAACTGCTTCCAAAGCTTAGAACCATAAACCATCCAAAGAACCCTTAAGAAGCCATTTTTTTCAGAGGTGGCCTAAATTCTACACAGCTACTGAACCATCTTCCAATATTTTTGATTTAGAGTAAATAAATAATTCACACGTCTTCACATCTCTGGGGTATAAACAGAGGCTGTGTGTATTATATTAGGCGGGTTAAACTGAGGTCAGGCCACCGGGAGCTGAACTCCTGTTCTTAAGGTCAGAGTTAACCTTCTTCAGGTTTAACCACTGAGCTATTACACAGATCTGAATATGTGTTTGAGAAGTCCCACTGCTCCAAAACTGCAGTTTACTCATTGATTACATGGGAGATATGGATTGGATGTGCTATAACGTGTGACGTAGGATGATGAGAAGGCTTTATGTTTGCCGCTCAGCAATTACGACCACACAAAGAGCTGTAGAGTCGTATTGTGCACAACTGTGAGTGTGTTTCTGTGTAGATTATCATCAATCACATCTTACTTTAACCTCCTGAAGCTCTTGCATCATATGAGGACATGAGATTTAAACTAGCCTGTGACTTATAGATATTTGCTTTCCAATTTAAAAATGATGTTCTCAAGAGAAATTGTCTCTTTTTTTTTGTAAAATCATTTCCATAAATGGCACTAGAAAGAATCGACAACAGGTCTTTATATTAAAGTGTGCTTATATGAGGAATAAAACACTTGAGGGTGTGCTGTTATAGTAAAATAATCAGTGACAGGGTGCTGTGATGAAGCACAGTTACTCATGCCACATCAAAGTTGATTAATTTCCATTCACCGCATGTCCTGAAGAGTTTTATTCTTCTTATATCACAACAATTTGCCAAAGATTACAATTGTTTCCTTTTAATTTATTGAATGAATGACACTTTTTATCCATTTATAGTTACATATAATGTTGTGAATCGCCACAGAATAAGTTAGTTCCTGTTATCACTAATGATGTACTGACTGTTAATAAAACACTGACACTGGAGACTCCTTCCATAAATGTTAATTAAATGCTTGATTAATTGATATGCTTTGCTGCTGTTAATTAAAAAAAATTAATCAACACCTTCTGACCAATCAGAATTAAGAATTATTTCACAACACTGTGGTATAATTACAACGATCAACATTGTGTTGTATGCTAATATGATAGTTTTAATTGTCATTTTTAGTGATAGTACTTTTGTTAAAGCAATAATGGTTAAAAATGACAAATAATGTGTGTGCATGTGTGCTTGCATGTATGTGAGTGTGTGTGTGCTGAAGATTTGCTCTAAAACAGTCTAAAGCACGTAGTGTGCTTACATATTCCCATTGAAACTTGTCATTTAGGACTAGACTGATCTCTGTCTAGGGAACTCTCCTCAATATGCCATGTTCAATCCTGCTGCGTGTGATATTCGATGATGCACTGCTTCCATCAGTCGAGTAAGCGCACAGTAATTTTTAGCCTAATGAGAGCCACACTCATTTACCATATTGATTATGCAAAGCGAATATGCAACAGCGCTGATCAATAGGCGAGTCATTTCCAATTTAGTCATCACAGTGACAAACTAATTACTCGCCCCGCAATTTATTAAAACTCCCGAAAAGCATTTCGGTTTAACGAGCGAGGAATTATTCCCAACATGCCAACTTATTGAATCAAAGTATGAATTATATCCTCAAGGGGAGCAAAGGATAGAGATATGTTTATGTATGTATGCATGTGTACGTGTGTGTGTGTGTGTGTGTGTGTGTGCATGTGGCAGATGAGTGGGGTTGAAGTATCCATATGGTGTGTGATCCAATATAAACCCGAGAGGCTTAAAACACTGTGTCCTGACGGAAAGGTGAGCTATAGCATATGTCTCTCTCCCTCTTTCTCTCTCTCTCTCTCTCTCTCTCTCTCTCTCTCTCCTCTCTGGGCCTACTCACCTCATCACTGGGCCTAATACAGTGAATTAACAATTAAAAGAATGTTCTAGCATTTTTGAACTAAACTCTCTCCAGTGCATCTGTTCATGTTTGATGACCACAAACAATAATTTCTGATGTGTTTCCTTGTAAATACTTTTTTTTTTTTTTTTACTGTACTAAGAAAACCTGTACTGAGAAAACCACGTAAAAAAACTGTACTGAGAAAACAAATGACCCAAAATTTAGTTATAATGTAAGTCTACGGGAAGTTGATAAATTCTGTTGATAAGCATTTAAAATATGTGAATATATAACATGAATTTAATGAATGTCCTTGGTTGTTATTATTATTATTATTATTATTATTATTATTATTATTATGTTTGTAACTATTAATAAAAATCCCCATAAAGAGTGGTTATTTCAAGAGTGGATGAATGCAAAAGTTTATTTATTTATTTATTTATTTATTTAAAAATTCAAAAGTTAATTTAATTGAATTGTATATGATTTTTAATGCCTTTGCTGAGCAGAGCTGCCTCACAGCTGCAGGGTTCCTGGTTTGATCCTGAGCTTTGATTCTACAAGCTACTCAAGTGCCTGTCAATTTATGCTATAGATTTTACATTTGAAGACTCTTCCTATGACTTCTGATATGATCAGATTCTAAAAAAAAGACTGGCTTCATTTTAGTGATTGAAACAAAAGTGAGCAGAACAGAGGAGAAGAAACTTATCCTTATTCTGTCAGGAGCCTTCTTTCTCTCTAATGAGAATTAGCCAAAAATAATGCACTACACCTAAACCCTGGGGGAAAAAAAGATATTGAAACGAAAGATACTGTGCATAATGAAAGGGGAAGAGAGAAAACGAGTGTGTGTGTGTGTGAGAGAGAGAGAGAGAGAGAGAGAGAGAGAGAGAGAGAGATTGTGTAAAATGGTTCTTTGCACCCAGTTTTGAAGTCGTTTTCCCTACGGTTTCTTCCAGAATAGACTCCGCAAGTGTCAAGTCTCTTTACCTCTAATTACAGAGCCAAAGCAATTACAGGTGAGAGAGAGAGAGAGAGAGAGAGAGAGAGAGAGAGATGGAGAAATGGTGAGAAAGAGTAAACCACAATGTGTTTTATTCCGTTTGTAAAGTGCAAATAATCCCATCAAAGAGAACAATTGCCTCCCACCTGCCTGGGAGCCAAACCCTCCTCTCAGCTAACCAATTACACACAGCTAAACATGTCCTCTGTCACTCTCTCTCCCTCACACACACACACACACACACACACACACACACACACACGGTTTACAAATGGTTTTTCTCCCATTCGTTCTATGAAAATCCCCAGTTTTTAATGAGCATTGTAGTCATGTGATCAGACATAAGCTACTGAACTGTTTACCATATCTGGAAACAAGACATAGTTACCACATATTACACCTTTACACCTTAACACAGAGTGAAAAAAAAAAAAAAAAAAAAGATGGAGAGACTGTTCTCTCTTTCTCTCTCGGTTACTTTGGTTCAGTCATTAATTTTTATATTAGTTCCTGCATTTCAGATCATCTCCTCCTTCTTTTTGCGATGATTACAATGTTAAAAAAAAGCAATCTTACAAATGAAAGTTTCTAATTTTGTTCTTATGAAGTCCAATTAAACTAAACTAGCCAATGACTGGGGCTAGTGATTTAGCTAGATAGCAGGAAGCCATTAAATAATTTATCTGAATATTGTAAAGGCACACAAACTAGAAATGGACAGTAGAAATGAGATGAAAACATTGTTAATATCAGCATTTTCCTCAGATGTGTTGGTAAAAGTACTAAGAAGTCCACTCAGACTTGTGGGAAATCTAATTTATATACAGATTACACAGCCACAGTGTGGCAATGAAGTATCGTATGCTAGTTAAACTAGCCAATCACTGGAGCTAATGATTTAGCTAGTTAGCAGGTAGCCATTAAGTCAAAATACAAACACTATAAAGGCACAAGAACAGTAGAAATGAGACAAAAACATTGTGAATATTAACATTTTTGTCAGAGGTGTTGGTTAAATTAATGAGACAAGTCCTAAACTGCATCACTTCGGCCTTACAGGAAATCTTATCTTATATAGAGATTACACAGTTAGAGGGGAAAAAAGAGTGTAAACATGGGTATTATGGTTTACATTTGATATGGAAAATTGTTTAATAATCTTATAAACAACATTTTCTTATTCTTGTGAAGTCTTATAAAGACTTAACTAGCCACACTAAACTAGCCAATGGCTGGAGCTAATGATTTAGCTAGACAGCAGCTAGCTGTTAAGTCATTTATACAAATAATATATTTGTAAAGATCAACAAGATGTGTTGGTAAAATGACTAAGAAAAGTCCTAAGCTGCACCAAACAGGCCTTATGGGAAATCTACTTTTATGTATAGATTACACACTTACAGAAAAAAGTGTGCAACTGAGTGCCACAATTCGCACATTACAAAGACTTATAATCATGAAGTTTCTTATGAAATCTACTGTTATGAAGTTCTATATCTATTCATGCACTAGTTGCCATTAACAAACAATGTAAAGACAGAACAATAGCAAAAACGAGACCAAAACAGTGAGAATATCAACATTTTCCTCAGATGTGTTGGTAAAATTTCTGAGAAACGTTTCTGGATGATCAAATTACACTGTGATTACACTTAGCAACGACTACAAAACCAATCTTCAGTGGGTTCTGCCATACAGAAAAACATTTACACTGTGTAATAGTGGAATGTCCTTCACACACTCGATTGACTCCAATGATCAAATATTACAATAACAAGTATTAGGAATTATTCTAAATAGATTTGACCACAAAAATCTGGAAGCTTTTTGTTCAGGCTTTTGTAAACTCTGAGCCGTGATCTGGTTAATTTACTGCTTTATGCTCCAGCGTGTTGTGTGTTGTTGACATTGTGTGTAAAATTGGCAGCTCCACACTACACATTTCTGCTGAAAGTTTACCTGACTTTATTGCTTTTTTTAAACCCAGGCGCCAGGTGAACTTTGAGTTGATGGACTATTTCATGTGGTAATTACGCCGTTCGTTACATTCCTTTCTGTTTGAGATGAATGAGACAGCGGGAAGTGGCTGAACCCGTTTTGGCATGTTAATTTCATAGTCGTATGAATTTATGGTCTGAAGCCTGGGGGCTGAGGAAAGCTCCAGAAGGTCAGAATAAGTGTAATTACTGTAAATCCTTGCAGAAACATAAGGAATATCAAAGCAAATTGCTATCAGTCAATATATTTGTCTATGGACTGATGATCATTGGTTACTGAATTGTAGTTTTGTAGCTGCAGAGGTGTGCCGTTTTACAGATTGTGTCAAGTGGATTATTGAATAATTTATATACTGTAACATATGTATTGATTATACCTATTATTAACTAATTCAAACCACAGATTGCTATTCAGGTATTTATCTACAGCCTATTTTTTTAGTATATACAGTGAAATGTGTAACTAAAATGAAAAACAAAGGTCAAAAAACAAAGGACAAAAGGGGTTAAAGGTTATTTTTTTTAACATTTATACTATAGCTGTTGAGTTCTCGAATCTGATTGTTTATTTTTCTATAACAGCAGCTCTGACAGTGGACATTAATATTAATGTGCTTGTTCAAATATTGTTTCTATTGTTTCTATAGTAACAACGTACTTAACCCTAGGGACTTGTATGATGCACAATCCTCATGAATTCATTTTTCAGAATAGGAACAATTGTTGATATGATGAAGTTTTCTGAGGAGATGGTTATTTAACGTTTATGGAAGGAGTCTCCAGTGTCAGTGCTTTCTAACAGTCAGGTTACAGGTGCAAGTTTTCTGGCAGGGGATTTACAGTTTCCTGGTAATATAACTGCATTTTCTTCCTTCTTAAAAACTTGTTAACTTGGCAGCTATACTGAATGTAAGAACTAGAGTTAATAGTTATTAGTTAGTTATTAGTTACCAGAGTTACCAAAAAAATGACCTGAAAAAAAATGAACATTGACCTCTCTCTCTTTTTTTTCTCTTTTAATTAAGATGATTTTAACATTATCATGCTCTTATTTATTTATTTATTTATTTATTTGTTTGTTTGTTTGTTTGTTTGTTGTTATTTATGAACTTTGATAATCATTTTGAATAGAATGTATTGGTTGTATTCTTTTTTTTTTTTTTTAAATAATTATATAACATTTTTGATGATATAACATTTCCTGTTTCTTTGGACCCAACTCTAGGCTGTGTTGATATCTAAAAATTGCTGTAATCCCATTACTTTAATGGACTTCCTCCTTGAAATCCAACTCGAAGTATATTCACGAGGTGCTGCAGGAAATTACTTCAACATTTTGTTAATTTTAGGGTTCATTATTAAACTTTACACCTCGACTAGATGTTGGAATCATATTCTTTCGGTTTCTTTTCTCAGTGCATTAAAACCATGCCACACATCTTTGTGTACAAACAAAGAAAGAAACAAAGTCTCCTCTGTTCTGCCGGGGGAAAATGACCCCTTTGTCTTCAGTCACTAATCCCGCCAGCTATTTCTGCCATGGCCGACAATTTGATAGGTTTTCACACTTCGGTTTTCGCCAAGGCTTCCCATTGCTACCCTCTGAGTGCAGACCAAGTGTTTTACAACTACTGTTGAGAGTTTTCCACTTAAGCCTTGTTCACTGAAAACTTTGAGGTACTCGTTATTACAGTTATATCATTCCTATAATTATAGACTAGTATTATTTTCTTTAAATAGATTTATTTGTTTGTTGTTATGGAAATGGCACAATTCAGTTAAACCTACTTACAGTACTCCCTAAAACCATAATACTGACAATCATAAAGTTCTACACCACACCTTTGTTCTCGTTGTTGATTAATTTCATTTAACAGCAGCTCTGACAGTAGTGCCAGCCATAAGACAAATCATAGGTTTATATCATAATGCTAATTCTAATATTTATTATCCTTTCCATAGTAATGACTTGTATAGCAGACATTCCACATAAACAGGTTAAATGTTGAAAGGGTGATGTTTTCTGTAAGAAGATGTTTATTTAGAATTTATGGAAGGAGTCTCCAGTGTTAGCACTTTGGGACAATCAGAGGTAAAGCTATAACTTTAAGTTTTCCGACATGGGAAAGAAGTTAACGCTTTGCACTTTCTCAATATACAAATAATCAGTAAGGAATAACACATAACAGACCACGCTATTATACAAAAATAATACACACCAGGGTGGAGTGATACGTTACCACTCTGAAGTGTATTATTTTCCTATAACAGCACGGTTCAAAGTGTGTTATTCCGCTTAAAAATTTCAATGTTTAATTTATTAATGAACAGCACATCACACGTTTTAATGGTTTATAGATAGATTCGGCGTTGTGGAACGTCCATGAGACAAGTTAATTCTTGTTAGTTCCTGTACTTTATAATGATGATAAACAATCATTCCCTCATCTCCTGCATCTCCTTTTCTCTGCTTTAAGTTAATGAGGCTAAAAAACTCAGTTTGGTCTTTTACACAGAAAGCAGAAAGTGTAAACTTTTCCGTCCTGAAGACTTCAACATGCTGGGAAAATTTACAAAACACCGTGACCATTACAAAGAGCTGACACTGGAGACTCCTTCCATAAATGTTGCATAAATGTATTCTAACAAAAAAAACTCCACCATCTGTTTATTATTAATCTGTTTATTATTAATCTTCAATTGTGTGGAACATCCATCATACAAATCCGTGTACAAGCTGTTACTATAAAAACAATAACATATTAGAACGAGTGCATTAATATAAACCTATCGTTCATGTTACAGCCTAATGTCTGAGCCGTGAGGTTAAACAAAATTAACCCACACCTTCTGACAAATCAGATTTGAGAATTCAACCGCAGTGAGGTATGAGATGTTAGCACACTGAACATCTAAGATTAACTTCATTTGACTGAGAATAACAAGTGAGTAGTGCTGTCTTCCAGTTTTATTCGTCCTCCTCTGCTATCTAAACAAATCAGGCTCCAAATTCTCCAAAGTAGACCTAAAGACTGGTATTAGTCACTGGAAAAAGACATGGGTTATATCGGCACTTCTTGTCAGTAAACAGTGTAAACATTTTCCACGCTTTCTACTTTTGCACATTCGGTGTGTTACTATTAACTGTTTGAATATTATTGTTAAAAACTTTTTACACTTCTTGCTGTAAGTATATGTCTGTGTTAAAAGATTGCAGATTACACATCACACACACATGCACACACATGCACGCACACACACTGTCATGTGAGTTTTATACCATTAAAATCTAGCATTAAAGAAAAAAAATTCGAGACTAAGGCATGAATTTCCTTATCACCTGCAGTTTCAGATGTCATGTGGAAGTAAGTATGCGTGTCAGAGTTTGAGCTGCATATCATTTTCATTAGAGGTGTGTAGAGTGAGACTCGCAGGTGTGGCATGTTTTACACATTCTGCTCATGAAAAGTAATGAGGCAAAACATGCTTGCTCGTACACACTCACTCACTCCCATAACCCCAAACACCCCCCCATATACACTACAAATACACACACAATAATGTATTTAACACATCCGGTTTGTTTGCACTCTCATGTGCGGAGGTTAATCTGCATTCTGATTTATTTGGTTTATTGGTTTAAAATGTGATGCGACACCGAAAAATGTTTGTGAATTTTTTCAAAACACACACACACGCACACACACACACACACACACACACACACACACATATGTGGTTGAGCAATATATCAGCGTTTGGCCAAAAATGGCGGCATGGACCTTTCACCTTTTTATTTTCAGATCCAGAAATGACGAGGGTCAAGTCAGAGTTATGATGTTATTGTACTCTGTTCTGTACAGAACTCTGTGTGCCACAGAATAAATATTAATCTATGTGCAGACTTTGTTCCCGCTTTTCTGGAATTGACCCAACTCTCTTTCTCTGGCCTGCATACATCTTTGTGAGTGTGTGTGTGGGTGTGTGTATGTGTGTGTTGTGCTGATTTATTTCTCACACGCTCTCGCTCTGGCCCAGATGATCACCGCCTCCTGCTTTTGTCTGCTCCTGTGTGAAAGCAGGAGCCTTTGACCAGTGCTGACAGCACGAATATTTCAGGCCCTTTTTAATATGCACACACATCTTTTTACTGAGAAAGCTCTCTTCAGGACAGAGAGAGTGGCACCTTTTATCCAACAGCCCAGTAACACACTCACAACCGAGGTAGAACATTACATGGGTTCATAATGGAGGTTCATAATGTGTGTAAATTCCTTTCCTAAATTCAGTTTAAGAGCTTCAACAATCTTAGATGATATATCTACAATGATATCATCTTGATTGAAATTTGTGATTTTTACAGACAAAATTTGTGTACGGACAGATACGCTCTTTGGTTTGGTCCTCTGTGGGAACCCTGCAACAGCGTTTCCCTATCAGAGTTCCAAGTAGAACCTCTTTAGGCCACTAATAAACCTTAATCATCAAGGATACTTTACTCTTCCTAGTAAATTCTAGCTGTTTTAACTTTGTTATTTTGTATTAAGAAATATGTACTAATATACACCGATCAGCCATACATTAAAAGCACCTGCCTAATATTGTGTAGGTCCCACTTGTGCCTCCAAAACAGCTCTGTCGAGGCATGGACTCCACAAGACCTCTGAAGGTGTGCTGTGGTATCTGGCAGCAAGACGTTAGCAGCAGTCTTGTAAGTTGCGAGGTGGAGCTTCCATGGAATGGGCTGGTTTGTCCAGAACATCCCACAGATGCTCGATCAGATTAAGATCTGGGGAATCTGGAGGCCAAGCCAACACCTTGAACTCCTCAAACCATTCCTGAACAATTTTTGCAGTGTGGCAGGGAGCAATATCCTGCTGAAAGAGGCCAGTAGGGAATACCGTAGCCATGAAGGGGTGCACTTGGTCTGCTTGGTACCATGCTTGCTCCATGGTCCAGTTCTGATGTTCACATGCCCATTATAGGTGCTTTCGGTGGTGGACAGGGGTCAGCATGGGCACTCTGACCGGTCTGCAGCTACGCAGCCCTGTACGCAGCAAGCTGTGTGTTCCAACACCTTTCTATCATAGCCAGCATTAACTTTTTCAGCACATTTTTGCTAGACGGGCTAGCCTTCACTCCACATGCGCATCAGTGAGACTTGGGTGCCCATGATCCTGTCGCTGGTTCAACGATTGTCCCTGCTTGGACCACTTTTGGTAGGTACTAACCACTACATATATACACACACACACACACACACACACACACACACACACACTTGGACTGTACGTACAATAATTACAATTACTAAACTTCAGCAAACCACCAAATAGATATAAACAGATGAAAAATGAAGAGGAAGCAGTAGGCATTCTTAACTCCCAAGAATCTAAATAATTTTATTTTTTTACCCTTTAAAACTATTTTTTAAAAAAACCTCTGATCAAAACATTTTTTTAAAAACTGCAGCTGTAGGATTTTATGAAATTGTATCATTTTAGATTTTTATCATTATTATCAGTGACTGTAATAGAAAAATAAAGATTAAAAATAGATTATTTTATCAATATTAATGTGTGAATTTATAAACAGTATGTTAATTTTATGGTTAAAAATAACTGTGGGAAATAATATGTATTTTCTCCGACGGCACTGAGGGAGTAGTGTGGAATAAAACAGGTGTCTCAGTGCTTCCTGTTATGAACCATTTCCCGTCATTTCCCATCATAAAACTGGGTCATGGTGCCTCTCCAGTCTTTCCTTATCTACTACTCTCAGAATGTCTGGCCCTCCTTGGTATTTGTGATGAATTCTTTATTGGGTACATGAACTTTTGTGCATATCAGTAGTTACGGTAGACGCTCTTCTCCTCGTGGGAAAAGAAATACATCTTGGTGCAGGTGTATCAGGTGGCCTGCTGCAAGTTTGGGAGTTGAATTTCAGATTTTTTTATTATTTTCTCAGGGAACTTAGACAGAGTGTGTTATCAGGTTCTGTGTGTCAGATTATTTATCGGAAAGAAGAGAACCATACGTTAACATAAAGAAAGGTCTCGATTAGCTCTCAGCTCTAATATTCACCAGTGCTTTTACTCTCAGGTCCAATACTTATTTAAAAATTATTTAAATTTATGTTCAATATGTTCATATTTTTTCGGAGGTTTAAGAGGTGTATGTGTCTGTCATGTGACATACGTGTCTATTATGAAAGGTAGGGAATAAAACACTTTGGGAACATGCTGTTATAGAAAAAAATAATCAATGATGCAAAAGCATACCACAGCAATTTTCCCACGCTACCATTTTACATTTATTAAAGAATGTCGCATCATACTTTTTAACAATTTAGTTAAGTTTAATGCTGTGGAGCGTCTGTAAAATAAGTTACTTCCTGTTCTCATTTACATTATAGCAGCTGTATATAGTCGTTTCCTTGCCATACTCTCTCTCTCTCTCTCTCTCTCTCTGTGTGTCTGTCTTTTAATGAGTTAATGAGACAAAATGCAGCTTGTCCCCTCAGAGCACAAGAAACCGCAAACCCCAGCTTCTCTGTCCTGAGCATGTCAGAAACCTTTACAGCTTTACCTCAGAATGTTACAAAGCTCTGACACTGGAGACTCCTTCCATAAACATTAAATAACATTTTAAATAATGTTAAATAATTTCCTTACAGAAAATTTCACCATATCAACGATTACATGACCCGCCATACTAGACCGTGCAATCTGTTACTATAGAAACAGTAACTTCTTACAACAAGTGCATTAATATAAAGCTGCATTACTGTCAGAGCTGCTGTTGTAGAAATGAATCAGGTCAAACTGTAAATAGGAACTAATTACAGGTAGGAAGTAAAGTTGTGAGAGAGGGGAATGAAAAAATTGTCGTACCACACACACCATCAACTCGGTCCAATGAATCAATCATTTGGATTTGTTGCTTTTCTGTGTCATACCTAATTTGCATAACGTTAAGAAAATCTCAACTCACTCATCCCACATTGTCATTTTGTCGCTCACCGGTGTTGCTGAAATCGCAACTCCGCGTCACGCGTGTAAATCAATGGTCACCTGTCGCTTTGTTGCTCGTTAGCATGAACGCAGGGTTAGCATCACTTGTTCTTTATACATTAATGATACATTGAAAGAATCTGATCTCATAGAAAATTCATCCAAATATCAGCAAAAAAGTGTAAGAAATGTAAGAAAAGATACTAATTCTTATCCCTTTGCCAGCCTAGCTAGCTTTTATATTTATACATTTTTCACACAAATTATGTCACAAATTTGAAAATGTGTCCTGACTTTTATTCACAGTTCTTTTAAACACTTGAGCACAATTAAGCGTGGACACTTTTTAACTTTTATTCAGGTATGATTTAGACTTCCGCTTGCAGATAATATTTTGACACAATGCTGCATACTTTCTTGCAAGTATCACATTTCTGTCCTTTTTTCACCCATGCTTTATACTAAGAATGCAGTATTACAGAAATTTCCCCAGTTTGTCCTGTAAAATAAACCTTTTCCCCTTAACCCGAGATTTTTTTCTTTTTTTTTCATTCAGCATTGGCACTGGGGGCGTGTATTCTCTTCAGGTACACCTAACCCCACACTTAGACTAATACATACACACACACACACACATACACAGTCAAGTCTCAATGGTCAGCTTGATTTCTAGGAAATGGCCAAATGCGTGTTTGTGTGAAGGTTAGCAAGGTTGTCATGTGCGCTGAGTTGTTTTCTCTGGTAATCTACGGAGACTGATTGAAATTGGCTAGTGTAAGACACACACACACACACACAAATTCAGATCTGCTATATTATTCTAGCATGTATGTCAGATTACGAGTTGTTGATGATCTCTCTAAACCCGTCTTCAGTAAACACACACACTCACACACACACAATTTGAGATCTGCTTTATTAATCTGGCATGTATGTCAGATTACGAGATGCACTTGATCTCTCTCAACTCGTCTTCAGTAAACACACACACACACACACACACACACACATACACGATCCAATCCTCTCTGTAGCTTGTTTAGCTGTGGATTACATCAGCACACAGATGTTATTCTGTAAGGTTGTAATGATTGTTATCACTGAGATGGTGAGATATGACCAGCTTTATCTTTGCTGATCTGCCAGAATCTGATTAACAAAAACATTACATCTTTCTATTATTTTAAGAGAATTTTAAGTAGATATTAGTAGAATATGTACCAATTCATACCACTTAATTGTTCATCTATCTTCAGTAACCTCTATTCCTACCATAGTCATGGTGCATTCAGAGCCTATCCTGGGAATACTGGGCCTTAGGAGGGAATACACACTGGATGGAATGCCAGTTTATCGCAGAACTCCACTCACACACACATGTGTATGGTCCTTTATACCTAGGCCCAATTTATCTTAGCTAATCCACCTACTGGCATGAGCGGATACCGGAGACGCCCCAGTAAAACTTACCTGTCAAATACGCTCAAGACAAGGCGTGTTTATTTATATAGCACATTTCCTATACAAAGACCATTCAAAAGTGCTTTAGATAATTAAAAGCTAAATAAAAGAACTTAAGGAGGGAATAAAAGACATAAATTAGATTGCATAGAACATTTTAAAAAGTGCAATGTGTAGGCAAAGAGTGCTTAAAGGTCAGTTTATCCGTAGCACTTTATACGTGCAGAAGCAGCGGCAATGCAGGCAGCATTGTTCACACACTAACCTGTGTACTTTATGTACATCTCTAGGATTAAAAGCAACATCCAGTAGATGGCACATCAGAGCCAAGACAACCATGGCAAATTTCCAAGTTGTACTATAAATTTTTTAGCGATTTCACATTGCACAGCAACGTTAAACACACTGAAGAGCTCTGTTAAAAAGTGTCCACCGTTGTCGTGATTATTGTCATGATCTGCATCTCAATCAAAACCTTTTTCTGACATTCAAAAGTATTTACTTATCGAGAAAATGCAGAACGCAAAACAGACCTTTCGGTAGATTTAATGACATCATGAACTTTTTGAGTTTTAATGACATCTTAAACTTCAAACTTTTAATGACATCTTAAACTTCAAACACTAAGCATACTAGGAAATCCAGTTAGTGTTAGTACTCAATAATGGTCTAGAATAGTACATAAGTGTGTGATTTGAGACACATCAATAATTTGTTTAGTCAGTTGTGTACATGGTGTCGGTTGCGGATGTGTAGCATTAATTTCTGAGGACGTGCATAAGCAATGCTCCAAACAAGAGCAGCACATATGCATGGCAGCCAAAAAGCAAGTGTGAGTCTACCAGAAGTGTCAAAGGCACAGGAAAAGAGAAGTGTTTTAAGTCTAGACTTAAAGATGGCCACATTTGAGGCAAAAGGTCACCAGATCAGGGAAGAAGGTCACCATTTTCTGAGAGGTAACCATCTTTTTTGGCGCAATACGTGTCAAAAAGCTTGTACTCAGCCTTGAACACTTCGCTGCAGTTTTCAGAGAAATGTCACAATATTTTTCAATCATTGACTAATTTGAGGAACGCTCTGAGCACCTGCTGAACACCGAGATTCGCTGATCGAGCAACATGTCATATTTTCTCACAGGCTCTATCTGTCTCAAACACACACACACACACACACACACACACATACTCACACACACACACACACACACACACGCACGCACACTTGTACACTCAGTCAGTCTTAAACATACACTTTCCCTCTGTCTATTTCTGTCTGTCTTGCACACACACACACACACATACACACACACACACACACAGACTCTGACTCACACACTCTCTCTCCCCCTTTCCATCTGTCTCACACTCTCTCTCTTTGTCTCACTCGCTCTTTGTTTTGTATCACAGTGGCAAAGTGAAAACAGTCAAACCACAAAATCAAGTTCTCTCCCTGAATGCAGCCCAGATGCATGCACGTGTGTGTCTGTGTGCGTGTCTTTGTATGTGTGTGTGTGTGTGTCTGTGTGTGTGTGTCTGTGTCTGTGTGTGATGGTATGAAGGATGAAGGTAGTCCGGTCCTAGCTATTACTGATGACATGTTGCTGAGTCACTCCTCCCTCCCCAAGGTGAGTAAGAGCAAGCGTCACTTACGGGAATACATATACAAACACACACGCATACACACGTGCACACACACACACACACACACACACATACAGACATATACACACACATGCACAAAGGGAACGCAGATTTCTCGTATACTCTCATTACTGCTTCACTCAACAGTTTTTTAACAGAACACCCCACTTCCCACACACTCACTCACACACACACGCACACACACACACAGACAGCAGCTTAATATAGCAGCCAACACACACCACACTCTGGCACAAATAAACAGCTCTGATATAACAGAGCTGTGTTGTGCGCAGTGTAAACAAAGCATGATCCATGATGTGTGTGTGTCAGACATACATGGTTCAAAGTCAATGTATTATTATTATTATTATTATTATTATTATTGTTGTTGTTGTTGTTGTTGACATTGCTGTTTACAGAAAATTAGAAATTTTTAATGCATAAAGTCATATATTCACTTCCCTATTGTCTTATAAAGGTGTTTATAGGAAAAAAGAATATAAAAATAACAATGATTAAAAAGGACAAATTGCCAATTTTACATTAATTATTACATTAATTAATGTAATTATGTAATGTAATTAATTAGTATTACATTAATTAATGTAATGTGAACATTATATATGAACATTAAATATTATCTAAAAAAACAAAATCACATATCTTTATGCTCATTATTATTATTATTATTATTATTATTATTATTATTATTTGTTTATACACAAAATATAGCCATGTAAATTTGCTAGAATATTTTAATAAAACTTTTGTTCTTCTTTTTTGACACTTTCTTCTTACTAAGGTGTAGCATTTAATAAAAAAATATAAAAAAAGAAGTAGGTAGTAATTTCCACCAAAAATAAAATAAAATAAAATGAAGCACTTACTAAAGATGAAAACTTCAAATGAATGATAAAATAAAACAATAAAAAATAAAAAAAAAATTTTTCTTTGTAAAGCTGATGCCTAATGAGCAAATTCAGATGAAGGAAACATCAGTATGGTGGATCTTTTTTTTTTTTTTGTATTATTTCATCCAAATGAAGTTGAATGTGAATGTCTAAACGTTAACTCCACCCATAGCTGTAACCTTCGTATCATTTCATACGACTTGACTCATGTGATTTGTTACGAATGTGCGAGTGTGAGATTGTGTAGAAAATGAGACATTTTAAAGTAAGGTCTAATCTAACAATGTCTTTAATCGTTCCAGCAGCACAAGACAAGAGAAGAAGAAACATGATGCTTTTCTAAATCATAATCCGTGATGCAGATTACAGCCAGGTGGATTGTGAGGGGGGAAAAAAAATCTCAGAATAGCTCGATGAGATCCGTTTACAGTACAGAACGAGGCATTGTGCTACGGCGAAGAGGAGGACGGCTGTAAACTCACTTCCTGCTGCTGAGGCTGCTGGCACGGCGAGTATTTTACGGAAATATTACGGCCTGACAGCGTACAATTAAACTTGTCATAACAGAGCTCATCCAAGGAAAAGACAGGGCATGCCTGTGTGTGTGTGTGTGTGTGTGTGTGTGTGCGTGTGTGTTTGTGTGTGTGTGTGTGTGTGTGTAAAACTCAATAGCTCATGAAGTCCCAATTCTGAACTATCTGAACTATCAATCTGTCCATTATACAAAACTTTTTTTTTTTTTTTAAAGAAAGCAGGATACAAAAGAAAAAAGAAATAAACAAGAATGGCTTTTTTTAAAGCTACATACCTAAATTATTGTCTGAAACTTGATTTCTAGCTGATAGACCTGTTTGCAGACCTGCCTATAGACCTGTCTGTGTGTCGGACCCTTTGCTCTGGGACAGCAGAGGTCAGAGAGTGTGTGTTTGTGTTTTGAATTGTTTCTGCAGTTAATTTATTCATTTAGTCATAAATACATAAACTACAAGCAAGAGTCTGGGCTTGCATGCTGTACTAAGGACAATGAGGATAATTGAGGATTCATTTGTAATTTTGCATTAATTAAATCAAGTTCACAAAATGCAGGTAATGCTGCAATCAATTTACCTCGGAAAATGGGAACTCGGAATTACGTCATTTGCAACCTCCGTGCATTCAAGATACAAAGTGAGAAAAACACGGATGCCTCCATATTCATCTTTTGTTAGCAATAAACTAGCCAGCTGGCCAACTATGATGAGTGATGTATATTTACCTCCTCAAAACACAGTGTACAGTGTACTGTAGAGTCAGTGTTATAGATTTAACAAGCGGATATGTCTGTATGTTGATTGATCTAAAGCAAACACTTGTATATACAGTATAACTCATTTAAAAGTATGAAGTGCTGCTTTGTTTACTGCTGACTCTGTGAGCAGCCATTTTGACATGATGTCACTTGCCCTGAGTTTCCGAGTAGGAATTTTGGCAGTAGAACTGTTCAGAGAGCTTTAGACAGCCTTGAGGTTTTAAATTACTATATAATTTATAATAAAAATCCGCTAATAAATCAATTAAAAAATGCTGCATTGTTGAAAAGCATTGTGAAATGATGAGGAAACATAACAAGACAAACATATTGCATTAATGTACAAGCGAAGATTTTGTTTAAAATAAATTGTATTCATGCAACATCATTTTTTTAAAGATTAAATATACAATAAATGAAGCATTTCCACATTACAGGGTGGCTGTGTATTTTCTGGAGTGCAAACGCAGCTTTATTTGTACAAGAATAAATCAGTTACTGACTGACTGACTGAATACTAAACTGTACCTCTCCTTGTCTCTGGGGTGGGACCTTTATCTTTTTCTCATTTTATATGTAAACAAAACATGTATCTTTGTTCTGCATATTTTACCTGGAAACACGGATAAAGTGTATCTTTATAGAAGATACATCATTGGACTGTAATTACTTGAGCTTTAAAGGTACACTACACACACCTTTCTAGGTTAAAGATACACACTAAAGGTACAAACGGTGTATGTGTGATGGTATGACCCCAGTGACAAAGAAAAGTACAGTTTAGTACCGTTTATTTTGCTGAAAGAGTATTGCTAATAGTAACAATAATGCTTTTAAACACTCCACAAGCAAATAAAAAAAATGTATGGGGTTTTATACCATGTTATACAGTATAGCATATGTATACCACAGCGCTGCTGAATTCTGCATTCCGATTGGTCAGGAGGTGGCGATTCATTTTCTATAACAGCAGCTCAGAAAGATCTGACTGTATGTGCAGAGATTTCACCGTGTCCTCTGGGTTTCTTCTGGGTTTTTCAGTTTCCTCATTGTGAAGAAGCAGAAGCACTGTTTTGGCGAGTAAGGTGCTGACTGGCAAATAATTTTGAAAATGACTAGCTCCAGCTCCTGTATCTCCATATTTCTGTCTATTAATCCAACATTGGACTTATGGATTATCAGTGTTCACTATGTATTATTCTGGTGCTAACACAATGCACATACACACCATCCTACACACTCTTTTATATTTAATAACAGTGTTAATAAGTGCATTTGTAAGGGCAAACTAAGCCCTGCTTTTACAAAAGTATCACATATGCGTACACAGACACACATATCCACACACACACACACACACACACACACACACACACACACACATACAAGTTTCAAGTCAGGATCAAACTTGTCCTTAAATCTAAACTCTCATATTCAATGCTCTGTAAATTTCAAGCGCTTTAGAGAGCAATAATGTTTTCTCTCTGTCTTTCTGAGAAACAGGGTGTCTTTTTCTTCCCCCTCCTCTCCTCCTTTTCTGTGAAAAGCCAGTGTTGTCAGTGCATCATATAAAAGAAGATATACAAGCAATTCACATGCTAATTCCATGGCTGCCTTTAAAAAACAGAGAGAAGAGAGGAAAAGTGCCATTGAGAGAAGATGGGGGGATGAGGGAGGGGAAAAAACAGAGAGAAAGAGCGAGAGAGGGGGCAGTGTAATGAGAGGCCGAGTGTGAGACAGAGTGGCAACTGTGCGTGTGTGTGTGTGTGTGTGTGTGTTTGTTTTGTGTTTGTATGAGCAAAGCTGAATAAAAACTCTGACCATGTGTCATTTACATACCTATAACACAGCGCTACTGAGCTCTTCTGATTGGTCAGTAGGTGTTGATTAATTTTCTATAACATCAGCTCGGACAGTAGTGCCAACTGTAATACAAATCACAAGTTTATATTAATACGCTTATTCTAATATGTTATTATTTCTAAAGTAACAACATACACAGAGACTTATATAGAGGACTGTGCTGTTATTTAACAAAGAACGTCATGAGAAAATTGTTTTGGAAGGAGTCTCCAGTGTGAGTGCTTTAAAACAGTCTGTAAGTTTTCCGAAGCGGGTCGGAGGGCTTTGTGGTTTTTCAGTAACTTGACAAGCTGCATTTTTTTTATTAACTTTGAGAGAAAGAAAAAAAGACGAGGCTGATATAACGTAGCTAGCTAACATTACGGCTATTTAGCTAGAAATAACTAGATAGCTAGCTAACTAACATTGCCACTAAAATGAAATTGCATCACTTCAGGAAATAGTGAGGTGGAAATCCTTCTTTCTATCTTGACTTTCTCCTTTTTATCTCCTTCACATGTGAATTAATTGCCTATAAAAGCACATTCCCGAAGTGTCTTATCCCTCTTATACCACAGCAAGTTGCCAACGCTAACATTTTTTGTTTATTTATTACGGAACAATGCATCATACATTTTGGTGTACGTGAGTTATGTGACTCACTTTCTACTACAGGCTTCGCTAAGATGAAGTCCACTTGATGTAGGGAGCTTGTTTTCTAAGCAGCTTCACATCCTTCCTGCTTTCTCTGGCTACTATGTTACATCCTGTCACCACAGAGAGACCAAGAGATAAGCAGAAAGAGTGCGAGTGCTTAGAGCTTATTACATGCACCACCAAATCTCTCTCTCTTACATACACACACACACACGCACACACACACCCCTACACAGAGACACACACATGTACACACACGCTTGCACAATGACTCATTAGCAGAGCACACAGACAGTCTCACAGACACACAAAAACCCAAAAACAACAAAAAAAGGGTTTAAACTTTGACTGATGACTATATTGTCTTGGCATTGTGTATGTGTGTGTGTGTGTGTGTGTGTGTGTGTGTGTGTGTTTGATCTAGTGACCATGTCCATCTTAGCTGTTATTAACTCTCATTTATTCACACAGTGGTTAATGTTCAGTGTTGGTGATGGAAATCCCAGGCTTGTTGAAGAGCCACCGTTAACCCTTTTCCTTAGAAGAGTGCAGAAGACAAAGGAATGATGGGGGATTTGTGTTTTAAAGATTGCTATTGACAAATTATTGATGTTAAATATTGCAACCAGGAATCAGTGATTGTCAGGAGCTACATTCCTGTTGCTAATTTTCAGCTGCTAAGCACTCAACAAACAAATAAACAGGCATAAGCAAATAAAAACAGATATCACTCATGTTGCATGTAATTGTGAATGAAGATGTGCAGGTCATGGTGACATCATGACATAAGTCATGTGACTTTTTTGGGGGGAATATTAAGGAACATTAATTTATGTATACCATTTTATGCAGCACATGTATACCAGATCACTGTCTGATTGGTCAGAAGGTGTTGTTTAATTTTCTAACAGCAGTTAGGACAGTAGTTCTGGTTGCAAAGGCAAATCACAGATTGATTGATTGATTGATTGATCGATCGTAAAGGTCACTTTTAAAAGTACGTAACACAAACTAACCTCAATCCTAACATTCTTGTTTTTATAGTAACAGCTAAATCACTGGGACTTGTATAGTGGATGCTACACATAAACAGATATGGTGATGGTTTCTTAAAGATGTTTATTTTGCATTTTTTGGAAGGAGTCTCCAGTGTCAGCACTTTGTATCAGTCAGAAGAAAAGCTGTAAATTTTTCCAACATTTTCATGGGAAAGTCTTTACGATTTGTGATTTCTAAGTAACATAAGATTTGTTGTGTTTTAATAATCTCAGTAGAAAAAAATAGAGGCTGGTGAGGGAATAAATGTTTATAGCTACTTTAACATAAGTGATAACAGGAACTAACTTGTTTTGCGGACATTCCACAACATGTAAAATGCACAGTACAGTGCGAAAGTCTTAGGCGCCCTATTTTCTTTTAGTTACAGATGTTTATTTAATGACTTCTACATGATTGAGTAGTACAAAAACATTTTATATTTCCAAACATTACATTCTTTTCCAGCAAAAAAATGTATGTCAGTAAAGAAAGCAACACATTACATACCAGACCACTTTTCAGACAAAAACATAATGAAGGCTGTTGGGTTTTGCCAGTGAAGGTCTCCAGAACAATCTCCAAGATGCTCAGTAAAAAGTAGCAGCTAATTTCCTTATAAAACTGCACAGATCGTACCTGAGACTACTGATGATTTTTTTAAAAAGCAAAGGGTTGTCAGAGCAAATACTGACTTTATTTAGTTTATTACTGTTTACTGCTCTTTATTGTATTTTTTTTTAAGTAGAAAGCTTTAATTTCATTATTTCTGAAGGTATCTTTGGTTTACAAAAATGCTTTATATTACTTGGCATGTGCATAAGCCCTTTTCACAGTAACGTAACTATAAATGGAAAAAAAGTACTGTGTGTTGTTCTTTCATGAATAAAAAAAATTGGAATCGTAGGCAAATTGCTGTGGTGTAATAGAAATAAAAGACATGCTATTACACTGGGGTAGTGAGAGTAACTTACACCATCCCATCATTGATTATTTTCCTGTAACCGCACATCCTGGAGTGTTTTATTCCATACATATTACATTAAAATGCCAAGGATGCTGTATTCATATTGAGTATATGACTTAATAACATAATTACATAACACATTATAATATCTGTTCATGATGTATCTGTTCATACAAGGTTATACATTTTCAAGTCATGTTTTTGTTCAAAATTTCTGTTTAAAGGTCAGGAGAGTGAGACCAGATCCTGAACACTTTGTCCTGACAGTGAGAGGAAATCTAATCTGGAGTCGGACACAGACACAGCGGTGTGCTTTTACTCCGTGGCACTGTTGGAACCTGACATGTCTGCACGCCGCATGCCAACAGGCCTTTCCCATGCGTATTGTGACATTCGAGACATTATGGAATTCACAGGGACTTGCACTTCTTGCTGGGATTAAATGCATGGACTATTTTGTGTAAAACCTATAACTAAAGTTTGTACCTTCCAGACAAACAGATAATTGTATAGAAGTGTTTGGAAGTGCAACATTAATAACACACAATTCTTCTTGCCTTTCCAGTTTGATCACATTTATTCATGAAAAAATAGGTTACTTGGCATCTATTGTACATTTCTTCAAACAGTCTTACACATAATGGTATAATAATATTAAACTACAAGCATATGGTTGTTTAAGTATATATTAATAAACTTGTATAAACTTGTAATAGACTTCAAAGCCCTTTTTTTCTTTGTCAGCATTTGTAGGTTTTAAAGATACAATCAGTGCCATTTCTTCTAGCAATCTCTTTAATTTATGAGCTAAGAAGTTGAAAATAGTTGCTGTGCAACAAATACTGTAGCTCGGAGATTTGTGTTAAATGCAGCATGACTGTCCTCATAATCATTAACTTATCTAATCAAATTGCGCTAAATTAAACACATTAATTAACATCCTGTGTGTAAGTTGTTCAGTAACCTATATCAACTTTATTAACCAATTTGTAGTAACTTAAATAAGGTCTTAAACTAAAGGAAATTGCACTGCTTAATTATGATCATGCCTTTAAAACATACAGACGCTTACCACGAAAAAGCTCATTAACATTTATTACAAGTTTGTACAAGTCTACTAATACATACTTGAAGGAATGTACAGTCAAGAATACCTGAGGTTTAATATTATTAAATTTATATAATGTCAAAATATTCTATTCTATACTATACTATAAGTACAATAGATACCTAGTAAACTATAAGTTTACTTTATATTTAATAATACTGTATAATATATACCATTTATACTAAATACTTAGATATATTTGGGGAAGAGATTTTAAGCTACTCAAATTCACATTAACTTAATTTTACTGTGCAGCACACTGACCAACAGATGTCTTTAAAATGTGATGTGTAAATAAAAGTTATCTGACTAAGTAAGGTACCATGGAGGACCTTCCTTTCTGAGTTCGGAAAGATGTAAAGTAAAGAAATAATCTTTAATATACTACAGCATATGTCCTTGTTCTACAGCACAGTTGTATTCTCAAAATCGATTTGGTCAGAAGATATTGTTGAAGTGTCTTTAAGAGCAGCTCTGACTGTAAAGTAGAATATAAAGAATATAAAGCAGCAAATCACAGCTTTATATTAATGCACTCGTTCTAATGCGTTATCGTTTCTATAATAACAGATCAGTCACAGGACGTGTATAGTGGATGATCTATATACGTAAACTAAAAAAAAAAAATGTGTGTAATCATTGATATGGTGATGTTTATTTAGCATGTATGAAAGGAGTCTGAGGTATCAGCACTTTGCAACAGTCAGAGATAAAGCTGTAACTTTACATTTTTAGGACAGAGGACTTTTGCAGTCTCTCGATAACATGACAAGCTGCATTTTTTTGTTTGTCTTATTAACTTCAAACGAGAGAAAACAAGACTGCTTTAACATAAAGTAAGCCCAGGAACTAACTTTTTGTCTGATGTACCACAACATTATATGTAATTATAAATGGATAAAAAATATGATGTACTTAGATTTGTTGGAAAATCCCTGTGATATAAGAGGAATAAAGCGCTTTTAAACACAGGACATGCTGTTATAGGAAAAGTATCAACTTCAGCGTGGTTATTCTGTTTCTTGATGAGCCACATCACACCACCACACTGTTGATTATTTTCCTATAACCGCACACCTTGTTGTGTTTTATATTATATTATATTATATTTTTGTAAAGATACATATTTAATATATGCAGTTAAAATGGAAATGAGCTTTTTGGTTAAATTCCTGTTTGTGTGTGAGTGTGTGTGCGTGTGTGTGTTTATGTTTAAGCTCTGCTTCATGTTCTAACGCACTATAAAATGAAAATTATAAATAAATACAACAGGAGATGGGAGATAATAGTGACAGTCTGTGCTGAGTTAATAAGTAGTCTGTGATGCACTTTACCTTTACACACACACACACACACACACACAATGTCTGCTTGCTCATAGCCTCCCCACTGACCTAATGTCTGCTTTTAACTTCCCTACAAGCTAATGACTGATAGAGACTATGTGTATATGTGTGCATGTGTGTTTATATGAGTATTTGTGTGTGTGTGTGTGTGTGTGCTGAGGAAGGCGTCTACATGCTGTTTGTTGACAGGAAGGTGTCATGTCTCTGTGTGTCTGTTGCTAAGTGCCCAGGGGGGGTTGGATGGCCCTCCTCTTCTGGACACCAGCCAACCCCTACAGCACATCTGGGGAAACCCTGTAAGACTGGACCCACCTTGGCTAGGTGAAACACACACAAACACACACACACGCACACACACACACACACACACACACACACACACACACACACACACACATTTCACCACCCTTATTTTTAATAGAGACACACCTGCATGGTTATTGTCTGAGCAGCCATTGTTAATGCTACAGTAACAAACTAATCGCCAGTTTGCGTAATGTTTTTGGCACTTCATGTCCTTGCTATTCTTTTATATAGGTCAGAAGTTAAAAACAAAACACATACACACATGAGCAAGTGGTAAAAAGTAACCGTCCATGTTTCTCAGTGTGTTATAGGTAGATTTGATTAGAGATAGTGAGAGGGGATGCCATTTGGCTCCCTTGTGCCCCCTTTTTAAAGCCACCACGGCATATTTTTCACAGATGATGTCTATTAATGATATTTAAATTCCAACCATATTTGCTAGCTTAGTATCTAACAGGTTTATATGGGTTTTTCATGCACAGATATATTTTTGTCACTTTCATATCTTCGTAAAATGGTCTTTAGGTCTATTCCAGAGCAATTAAAACATGTATATTCCTCTTATATTCCATTATTCAGAAGCTACAGTGAAACTAAAAGGGAAAAGTGTTACAAATTTCTAATCACTGCATCACTGCAATCAATTTTTTCTACATGAAAATTTAAACTCGGATAACACTTTCTATAAATCATGTAATTTATAATGCAATATAACCAACCATATGTTGTGAAATTTATACAGCATACATAACACTTTTTTTGTAACTTCTTTACTGTAAAGTTACTGCAAGACTCAAGTTTCTGCAAGAATGTGAAGTTATTGTAAGACTGTAAGTTTCTGCAGACTGTAAAGTTACCACAAGACTGTAAGTTTCTGCAGACTGTAAAGTTACCGCAAGACTGTAAGTTTCTGCAGACTGTAAAGTTACCGCAAGACTGTAAGTTTCTGCAGACTGTAAAGTTACCTCAAGACTGTAAGTTTCTGTGAGACTGTAAGATACTGTAAGATTGTAAGTTACTATAAGATTGTAAGTTACTATAAGACTGTAAGTTATTGTGAAATTGTAAGTTACTGTAAGATTGTAAGTTACTGTAAGATTGTAAGTTACTATAAGATTGTAAGTTACTGTGAGATTGTAAGTTACTATAAGATTGTAAGTTACTGTAAGATTGTAAGTTACTGTGAGACTGTAAGTTACTGTAAGATTGTAAGTTACTATAAGATTGTAAGTTACTGTGAGATTGTAAGTTACTATAAGATTGTAAGTTACTATAAGATTGTAAGTTACTGTAAGATTGTAAGTTACTATAAAATTGTAAGTTACTGTGAGACTGTAAGTTACTGTAAGATTGTAAGTTACTATAAGATTGTAAGTTACTGTGAGATTGTAAGTTACTATAAGATTGTAAGTTACTATAAGATTGTAAGTTACTGTGAGACTGTAAGTTACTGTAAGATTGTAAGTTACTATGAGATTGTAAGTTACTGTGAGATTGTAAGTTACTGTGAGACTGTAAGTTACTGTAAGACTGTAAGTTACTATAAGATTGTAAGTTACTCTGAGACTGTAAGTTATTGTGAAATTGTAAGTTACTCTGAGATTGTAAGTTACTGTGAGATTGTAAGTTACTGTGAGACTGTAAGTTTCTGTGAAATTGTAAGTTACTCTGAGATTGTAAGTTACTGAAAGCCTAGATTTGTCTTACAGCTGATATTAGACAATGTTAGTATAAATTGGAACATAACATACCATGTTGTTGTGCTAAAAGTGGCTAATTAGATGCAGGTTGGCCTTAAAAAACAGAGAAGTCAGAATATGTATGAATTTAGACTGATTCCATACTTAGATTATCTAATTCTAGAATATTGAACTTCAATCCATTTCTTGAAGTTTAACCAAAGATTTTCATACAGGGTGTTCAATACACTTTTGACCGGCAGCATAGTTTAAATAGTTAATCATAATCTTATTTTCTGACCACTGGATTTTCCGAATTATGTCTGAATTGGAAGTTTGAAGTGAAACTTTAACTCCAAACCTCATCAGCAGGTCCAGACTTACATTCCTCATTCTTGTACCTACAAACCTTTCATAAAAAAATACTGTTGTTACTGAATAATATGCTTTAATATAATAAAAAGAGACTTCAAGGGGTTAAAGTACAACACTGCAACACACTCAACCCTGAAATAGCTAGAGATTTTTATTGCTGTGAGTGATGTTGCCCAGATTTCTATTTTCCCAACATCAGCCTTGTAGCAGAGATGACACTGAACTATGCCTAAAACACACTCACACACATTTGCACACACACCCAGAGCAAATATCCTCATGCTTCAGGCATGCAGCGGATGCTTCTTACAGGCTACTCTATCATCATTTCTGGTATTATTATCCCACATATAGCTCATGCCAGCTGCTAAGTGAAGTCTTTTTTTTTATAAACACGCTGCCTATTGGAACTTTTTACCCGCATTTTTTTTTCTTCATGGAACAGCTCTTATTACACAAGGCCCTTATACAAAGTCATTATTACCTGAACGTCTGTGTGAATGACTCACTTTATAATTGTTGTGTTTTTATTTTTTCCTCTTCTTTCTCTCCTCCACACTTGTCTCACAAAGAGGATACCCCGGTAATCATACACCCCCTAAAAATCCCCCCTCCATCCTTTACACACACACACACACATACACACACACACACACACACACAAACACACGTGCGTGCGCTCACAAGGTGTGGGTCGACACCTCGCAATTACTCTCTGCGTGTTTTGCTGCTGCACAAGCGATCGTGATTTCGCCCCGTCCTGGAGCCGAAGCTCAAATTACAGCCTTGGCCCCGGCGCTGCGAACTTTATTTCCTCAGCCACCTTTTCTTTTCTCTCCCTCGCCCTCGCCGGTGACAGTCGACTACAAAAACCTAATTAGGGCTTTCAAGCGTGCTCCCATTAGCAGCAACCCGATCCCTGAAAATAATTATGACATTCCTCGTATTAAATCATTGGTTATGTCCATATCTCTCGGGTGGAAAATATGATTTGCTGCACTACAAATTGTGGGACCTGCTCGCTGCTTTCCAACACTTAATTATAGCCGTGTCGGGTTCAAGGAAGTAATTTTTTCGTTCAGTGGCTTTGCGCCAAACAAGCGGCTTTATGTGCTTAGCGTGCGGAGAACTCTCAGCTACTGGAGAACCTGATCACGTGACATGCTGGCGAAGCAGCAGAAGGAGTGTGTGTTTGAGTGTGTGTGTGTGTGTGTGTGTGTGTTAGGGGGCAGGGCAGGAGCTAAAGTGAATGATGGCGAGGGAAAACGAGGCAACAGCAGGTAAAAAGCTGCGAGTTGTTGACCTGAACAAAATGTGTCCACACATTATGACCACACATGTGGCTTTCAGCAAGTGTGTGTCTGTGTGTGTAAGTGTTCATACATTATGGACACTCTGTCTCGCGTGGATAAATCTCTAGTAACAACACTTCATCAATCAAAGCTCAGGAGACAGAAGCAGAGTGGAGCATCAGGGGGAAAGTGCTAGTAGCGTTACATTAGAGAGCAGCCATTTAGTTGTTCATTCATCATCCATTTCCATCTCTGGTGAAGTATTTACGTATAACATTTGATTAATTGGATGCGTTTGGGTCATTTAATTGGACAAATGTATTGCTTTTCTTTCTGTGAGGTACGCATATAAATTTAAACATGGAAACTTCTCCTTCCTAAATCTAATCCTTTGGTTTGTGGCTTAAAGTTAGAGTAGAACAGAGCGGTTCTGTATCAGTGAGGCTTACAAGACAAATTCATTCAGAAAACAAGAAGACCTAACTATTAAAAAAGGGGGAAAAAAACCTGGGAACCCTTTTTTCTAAGAGCGTAAGGGATCTCAGGTGGTGACGTTATTACATCAGGAAGTGTGTTATTACATATGTTTCACCAAGACTTGTTGTGCACTCTTCGCTAAGGAAGATCTGTAGAGGATCTTTTACAATCATGACCATGAAATTTGGGATCGAACGATTTCACTCGAATTTCATGTTTTTTCTATTTTTTAAAGTTGAGGATGAAGTGCATGTTGTGCGCATGTTGTCTGCCCTTTTCAATAGCAAGATTATAGACACTACAGAGTCTATCAGGACATCTCTCTGCCACACACACACACACACACAGACAATATCTCGTCACACACTCCTGCTCGATTCCTCTTCGAACAGCTTAGCCAAGGTGACTTAAATGACCACATAATTGGCAGAATTTTAAACCCAATTAAAAGTGAGTTCTGAAGCACGTCACTGGAGTTATTCCAACACTATTTATATCCTCTCTGATCAGCTTAGCACAAAACCTCAATACACTTCCCATAGCAATCAGCACTGCCACATTTCCACCACATACACACCCTCACACTCTCCATGGAAACTTTCATAGGCTCGGGACTTATGTGATAATGAACTCAGAAATATTTCTTGAGAGAGATTTTGTGTATACCTTCTGTATACTGTGGACACACTCTACAGTGAACTCCAGAATAAGGCAAACACATCTTTTTGAAATGCTGCTCATGCTGTGTCACAGGGCAGTGTAACACACTCAGAGAAAAGTGCTATACACCCTCACCCATGCTCACAATTGGATAGGGTCTCTGTGATTGACAGGAGACAGAGAATGCCCCTCCCACACAGAGAGCATGGCCAGTTTTGCTCTTTTGACCCCAGGACATGGATTGCTGTGGCATTGTCGGGATTCGGACTTGTGATCTTCGAACAATAGGATGAACACTTTTCTTTTGTGTCACTCAGGGACCATGTTTGAAAAGAACTTTTTTTTTTTTAACGCTAGTATTTTCTCCCCATATGTGGTATAATTATTAATTTGAAGAATATTTTATTGTTGCTTTAGGCAAAATTTGAGGTTGCACTTTTATCATCATGGGGGAAAACCAGAATACTTTCATCCCAGAAGAGATAACTGCACGAGTCAAGTAATGAATAGGAAAAATACATATAACTGCCATATAAAAGTCTATGCTTAGAGTGAATTATGATCTTTCATAAGAGAAGTGGAGAGAGAATGAGCGGAGGAGTGTTTAAGTCTACGTTTAAGTCTATAAGTCTGTCCTTTCTTAGAGGCTCAGTGCTGCTATACTTTCCAGCAGAGGCTTCACTAAACAGTAATTGTGGGGTACCGGTAATTGTGAAATAATTTTAAAGCATTCCTACTTAAAAAAAAAGTTGTTTTTATATATATATATATATATATATACTCACATGAAGGGTGCTAATACTTATGAAGTTGACCTCATTATGAAATGGCTCTTCAAGGGTTTAGGGTTCATTGGACAATTAAGGGTTCTTAGCTTCTAAAAAAGGGTTTAAAGCACAACCGAAGAACCCTTAACAATTAAGAGTGCATGTTGAATGCCAAAGTACTAGACTCCAGGTGTGTGTGTGTGTGTGTGTGTGTGTGTGTGTGTGTGTGTGTGTGTGTGAGTTAATCGGAGGATACGAGCCTTCCTCTGATTAAAGAAAAATGCAAATGTCCCATCCATGTAATGTTCTTTAAGTTGATCCTGATGAGAGGTGGATTCCTCTGTGGTCTTTGCTAAAACCAAATGTTGTAAATGAGTATGTAGATAACGGAAGTATTAAACCAAACCAGCACAAACCAAAACAATCTGCCAGTTTGGTGCCACATTTTTTTCCCCACGAGCTGCACATTTACTGCTTTTGTATTAGTCTTTCCCTCTGAGCTGCTTGGCTTGTTTATTTTTGCATTTCTTTCAAAAGAAAAGATAAAAGACACAGATGTCAGAGGCAGTTTGGGGTGTTTACTTCACACCTTCACCACATCTTCTCTGGAGCTCTTCTGTGAGGTTTGTAGGGGCACAATAATTGACGGACACCCCAGTGTGATCATGGACAATATAACAGATAAATACATGACAGAGAGAGAGAGACAGAGAGACAGAGAGACAGAGAGAGAGAGATGTTCTTAAACTCATTATTTGACTTGGCCAGATGGTCACTGTATGTAGGCCATTCAAATCTGTTGCCCTTTACTGTTGCCAAAGATCCACCAAAGATGTTTGTGTGTGTGTGTGGTGTTAAAATGTTACATGGAAGAAGAAGAAGAAGAACCAGAACAAGAAGATACTGTGGAAAAAAAATATCTTTGAATTCCTTTATGCCAGGTCAGTGTGTTTTGTGATAAAGTGTTTCAATCCACATTTTCAAATTCAAATTTTCAGTTGTCATATAAAATTCTGTACAGTGTATAATTTGGGTAATGAAATTATGGTGGTATTCCATCCAGGGTGTATTCCTGCCTCATGTCTGGTGTTCCCGGGATAGCAAAAACCAGGCAAAGGTCAAACTAGGAAAAACTACAATTAACACTCAGAATTTAGTTACAAATGCATGATAAGACATGTGAAGAGACAAAGAAACAGCTAGACATAAATAGGCAAACTAATCAAGGAATAAACACAGAACAGGTGAACACAGTCGGGTAACATAGCAATGGCAGGACAGGGGCGGAGACACGACTAAAACAGAAACAAAGGCACGTGGAAATGTAAATGAAAATACATGATGTAATCTAAACAAACTACACAAAAACAACACATAAGTAACGCCGTTCGAGCTGGAAACCTCTATATGCACCGAGAGAGGGAATTTGTGATGATGCTACACTCTAGCTGCTAGTATTTTAAAGGTGCCCTTTTACTTTTATTAAACATAAGTTTTGAGTAAACTTTCTTTTCTTTTCTCAGTGCAGGCAAATATGTTGAAGTTCTAGTCCGTGGAATCTAAACAGATGGATTGAGTTTAGGCTGAAAAATGCTAGAGAATTCCTTTATTTCTAAAATAGTTCTCATTTAAAATATGTCTCTTGGGTGTAAGATAAAACTCTGTAGATGTATTCTTCCTCTCTCTCTCTCTCTCTCTCTCTCTCTCTCTGTCTCTCTGTCTATCTGTCTCTTTCTCTCTCTCAGTTCTGTCAGTGTGGTCCATTGCATCACCAGTCACTCCGTCAGTGTTCAGAAGCTCTGCTTTTTCAGCTGTTCAATATAAATTCTGCACAAACATCTTTGTCCAGATGGTTTATTATTATAAACAATACACACATACCCACTTTGTTAGGCACACACACATACAAATTCCTGAGCTGCTGCTTTCGCTGCCTCACACACTCTAGAAGACAGTGAAAGATTCAACGATGGATGGAAGAAGGACAGATGGCTAGCTGTCACTCATCTCACTCAAACAGAGGGCCATAAAAAAGAAATACACACATGTACAGGTAGAGATACATAATGAAACACATTCACATTCAGCTAGTGTATGACGGCAGATGCATAAAAGAAACCGGTGTGTGTGTTTATCAAGTCATTTTTGAAGGATACATGGTTATTTGTCAACGATTAGAGAGGCTTTAGATGACAGAGGACAAGGAACAGGTGGTTTTTCAGTGTAATCAATATTAAACAAGACGAATCTTCTACAGTTCAAGCAAACACAATGCATACTTTCCTCTAGGAAATCTGAATTCAGACTCTATACACATAACACAACACACTTTTCTACAGACTGCTGCAGCCATGTTTGCTTCCTCCAGAACAAAATAAGCCCTCAGTAGTGAAGAATAGAAGCAAGGGCACTTGATTCGAGCTACAGCCCAGCATTCAACTTACCTCACAAATGGGAAGTGGATATTGCATCATTTTCAACCTCCATGCATTTGGGATACATGGTGGAAGAAACCTCCATATTCATCACTGCAACAAGCTAGCCAGCTAACTCTGTATATTTACCTCCTCAAAACAGCAAACTGTATAGTCAGTATCTATATAACTATATAACTCATCTATGAGCAGCCATGTTGATTTGACTTCACTTGCTGAACTTAGGGTTGAGAAGAACGTCCCAAGTTCCCAAGTAGGAATTTGGAGTTGAGGGTCGGTTTCTTTGGTTTTTCATAATTGGAGCTCAGAAAATACGAGTTACGACCTTTAGTCTCTCTCTCTCTCTCTCTCTCTCTCTCTCTCTCTCTCTCTCTCTCTCTCTCTCTGGCTGAATTCCAAATGGAGTTCCATTTAGTATATAGTGTACTTTGTAGGTTATAAAATGACTCTGTTTAGTGAGCACATGTACTGAATATGAAGGCTCTTTCTTTCTTTCTTTCTTTCTTTCGTTCTTTCTTTCTTTCTTTCTTTCTTTCTTTCTGTGGTTGAATCCCAAATGGGGTTCCACTTACTATCTAGTGCACATTGCAGGTTATAGAATGCCTCTATGTAGTAAGCATATGTAGTGAATATAATATATTTTAGTGTTGTCCTTACTGTGTGTTCAAGGAGCTTAAAGTTAAAAAAAAGAAAAAAAGTAAGGTTTGTTTATTTATTTATTTATTTATTTATTTATTTTTATTACATTATCATTCAAGTTTCTTATGATACAATATGAGCACACAAACTAGCACGAATGCTTGTTTGGACTGTGGGAATATAACCTTAGAGAATATTTTAAGAAATTAAAACAAATTATGTTACTTGAGTAGATAAAACCTTTTTTCTAAGAGCGCAATGCTGTGCACTTGGAGAGAGAAGTCCATTCCAGGTCTGAATGGGGTTATAAGCAACCAAATTAAAACTGGCTCAGGCTTGGGGTCAAAGGTCATTTTTGTGGCAGATTCTCAGCTCTGTGACTCAGAAGTTTAATCATCCCCTCTCATGTAGTTCACAGAGTAGAGAGACGTAAATTGTGTATGTGTTTGAGTAACATCACTATTCTCTCAACTATTTCTCCATCTAATCTAATAATCTCTCTGGTCCATCTGTTGATTTATATACAAAGACATTTGTATGATTGTGTTTTGAGTAGCAGAAGCAGACTGAAGGTCATAGTAGAGGAAAAAATCATGGGAAAAAAAAATAGTAGCTCAGAGCTTCACGAGAAAGCAGCAGCTATTTGTAGTTCAATATGTTTTAATGAAACACCATTATAGAGCTTATAGTTTTGCTCTGCTGTTTTCCTCTTGTTGAGTTTGATTTCCAGTTTTGTCTTGGCATTGATCTGAAAAGCCAAATGACTCGTTCACAATATATATGACAGACGCGGTAATTGCAAAGTGGTGTTACTATTTCAATCTGTAAAACCTAGTTTATAAATACACATACTGTTTAACATAGGAATCTGTAAGACTATACAAATGAATGTTAAGACCTTCATAACAGTCATGTATTTTTAAAAAATCACTATAAAATCCTGTCAGTATTCATTACATTTCCAAATACAAATGTAAAATATTTGAAGATATTACACCACAATATTATTTTCTGAATAAGAAATTAAAGAAATTTGTAAAAAGTCTTACAAAGCAACTGGAAAGTTAGCATTAGCTATCCCTGTAATACGTCTTGTAATTTAATTTACATGAAATTAAACAAATAAACTTTCTCTCAAATTTTATCCACCTTGCTGGATTGATTGTCACTAAAAGCTGATTGTCGATAAAATATTTTGTACAACTCTTCCAGGTAGTAACATAGCTAGCAGTTTTAGCTGGCTAGTTTGAGTTCATCTCAGTAGCTAACACTTGATAATGCCACTTTAGCTAGTAAAGTTGTTTAAATGAGTTAGTAAAGTTTAAGTTATTAAAACCAGCCTATGAAATTAACTTAAACTAGTCTGTAACAAACTATCTAACCCACTAGCTTAGCTATACAGATGCTGTTCATAGAGCTACAGCTTACCATCATAGCTGGTGATAATTTTTAGCTAATTGTTAGCTAATTCCTGCCATAACGCTAGATATTTATTTGAGATTTTGGCCGGACTGGTGTCTCAGCGGATTTCATTTGGTTTCCAGGCCATCCAGACTGCTAATTTTCAAGCTAATAGTAGCTGGGATTGCTAATATCACTAGCTAAGTTTGCTGACTAATCATACTGCTAATTTGGCATTAGCAGTTAATGTTCTAGTGCTGTAACTATACATAGTGCTGCAGTTGAATATTAATTACTTATATGTAAGTAAATTTTTAAAAAAGTGTTTATTTTTTCCTTTGTTTTTGCTCTCTCTGCCCCAAAAGTGACCTGTGAACAGAAGCAGGTGTCTGTGGTGTTAATGAAGCGTGTTCAGTATGTCATTAGCAAACTTGCCCAATTCCATTAGAACATACCTGCCATTCCTGCAGTGCGTTCATCTGCCGGAGACCACCGGCGACGAGGTCATCAGGGACTTCCGTTCCCAGGGGAAACCTGAGATGGTGTTGGACATGAACTCATCAACGAGTTCATGCTGTGGTCAGCAGCTGAACACAAACAACGTCGAGAGTCACAGAGGAGCTGAAGATGAATGAATCTGAGTTCTGGCTGAGAAGTCAGAAAGATAACAGCGATTTCTTAATGATGACGATGATGATGATGATGATGATGATGGTGATGATGGTGATGCATGACTTTTATCATCTCAGTCATCTCAGTTTCTGGAGTCAAGGGCAGTCTGTGGCTCATAGTAGGGGTGAGAATATAAATGATTCTTAGATGTATCTTGATTCTCTCTTTACATGGCTCTGAATCAATGCATAGATCTCCATGATCACATTTTTAACATTATTTGTATTTTCACTGAAAAGCTGCAAAAATAATTAAAGCAGGTCTTTAAACATAATTAATAATTAAATAATTTAAACATTATATATATATATATATATATATATATATATATATATATATATATATATATATATATATATATATTTTTTTTTTTTTTTTTAATTTAATTTTTTTTTTTTTGGAGTTTTGAGCAAGTGGGTAAGCTTACAGAAAAATCCAAAAAGCCAAAGCGAGTTTCCAGGTGATTGTGAGCTTTGTCACAAAAGATCTGCACCCTGATGCTGAGGTACAGCTTTTGACCAACAAGCCATCATGTATAGAATCAAAATGCATTGAGAAGCATTTAATAATCGCGTCGTAGAGCCCTGAATCGAAATCGATTCCCACCCCTGGTGTTTATGGGTGTGTTTTCTGTAACAACAACAACAACAACAAATCTTTGTAACACTTCCATTATCTTAGAAACAGTTTAAGGTTGTTTTTAAAAGACATTGCGTAGAGACGTTTACTGAAGAAGAATAAACTGTAAGGGCAACATTTTATTTCAGTACACATATAAAATGAATATTAATTACCCAATATATTTGATTAAAATGGATTTCTCAGAGTTTCTTATCTTCTTAAACTGGTTCTTGGTCATTTTAGCTGATGTAGACACTGTGTAATTGAACATATTGGACGTTATTTGCACTTATTTCCACATAATTTCATTTTTGCATTATATTTTTAAAATGAATTATTTTTGTCATTTAGACAGACTGGTTATTTTCAGCTTGAAATACAATATGTGCTGTCTGTAATGTAGGCTAAATATGATGTGTGTGTGTGTTTGTGTGTGTGTGTGTAAGTGGGTGTTCATGAGAAAATGAGCAGTAAAGGTTAATGTTGTAAAAAGTCATTTGTTAATATTGTATTTATGTACTTTTAAGTCATTTTAATCTGAACAAATTGCAGAGGTTAAACAAACACACATCTATTGTACTGACTCTGCTCTCCTGTTCCCCGGAGGCTCATATCTGGCCCCGGTGTGGAGCTGCTCAGCCAGGCTTGGCTCTCCGTCGTCGGTGTTGTGAGCCCCGTAATTGATGCCTTGCTCTGGGGATATATTTAATCACCACAACAAGGATCTCGGTGGAGGAAACAACCTTGTAAAGAGCCGCTCGCCAGGCCGGCATGATGCTCTGGAATCAAAGCTTATGAAAACAAGAGGAGCTCCATGTTACACCTTGTTTTAAACAAACACACACAGTAACCCACTCATTACACTCTCAGACACACACACACACACACACACACATACACACACATACACACACATACACAGGGATGTTTCCAGGCCAAAAAAATTCATTACTCTAGACCTTAACTGGCCACTTTTAGAGGCCTCTAATTATTGAAGCTTTAGATGTGGTCATGTCGGTAGAAGCAGTAAATCACAGAGAAGAAGAAGCACTGCCAGCCCTAGAGCTGCGGGAAAACTGGAAACAAATGAGTGGCCCTCCCCTCCCCTCCTTTCCTCTCACCTCCCTTCCCTTCCTCCACTCCCTCGCTCTCTTCCGTGCTTCCTCTCGACCCCCACATCCATCCCTCTATCTATATATCCAGTGTCCCTTCGCCTGCTTAGCATGTAGGGGCATGTGGGAATGGATGGCCCAAGTGTGTGTGTGTGTGTGTGTGTGTGTGTGTGTGTGTGTGCGTGTTCATATCATTTCAAGCATATTTCACTGTATGTCATCAAACCTTGCAAAGCTTGCAGCTTTCGTACAAAGTCATAAAAATGCTTGATTTCATTTTTCAAGGTTGAAAGAATTTTGAAAAAATAGTTTATACAATTAAAATTGTTATAAGTTCATAAGTTTTCATTTTGCATTGTAAGTCTAATTTTCTATAGTTTAATGTTTATATTTTTCTCAGCCAAATATTCTATCTTAGCAAGTGAAAATAACTGTTCATCTACCACCATCTGGAAGGTCATCGTAGCAAGTTCTCTAACAATGTAACTTTTTTTATAATTACATAAAATCAAATAAAGCCAAGCTAACTTGGAATTGGGTCTTTAATGTCTTTTGTTGTTATTCATTTTATCAAATCTAAATGTATAGACATCGTTCATCATTTGGATGGCTTGTGGAATTCATTATTATTGCTAGCCACATTCATTACTATTGCTAGCCACAGGTCAACCTAATGCTAATGTAAGTTGAGGCTTCTTAGGAGTTTCCTTCTGAGTGGTTTTGTAGTAGCCATTTTGTATGTAACGCGAGTTAATTTAGGAAAATGTTCAGATCCTGAGTGGCACAACAGAAAAGCTTTCAAGCTAACATTGGTAAGAAGCCAAGATAGCAAAATTGGGTGTGATCACTAGGTGGGAGGGTGGGGTTTATTCTCTCTCCCATGTCAAACACAACGACACTAGCCAATCACAGGCTCCTGCGAGCTCATGTATGCGGAAGAGGGTGGGTAGCGCTTTCCTCTGAGTGTGTTACTCTGCCCTGTGACCCAACATGAGCAGCCGTTTAAAAAAGATGTAGCTGGCTGGCTTCACGTGTCTCAGAGGAAGCATGTGTTAGCCTTCACTCTGCCCGTGTGTTAGTGGGAGAGCTGGTTGGTTGGTGGGAGCCAGAAGGTGACCAAACATTACATGATTAGAGGTTTTAAATGTTGTAATTTTCAGAATGTTTTTGCGACAGGCTCTAGATTGCGTCTAGCTAGAACCGCCCCATAACAGGAAGTCTCCTTTGTTATCCATTTTAATTTTAGACAAGATTTTCTCTATCTTGATTTCATCTCAGCACCTAATACTAGATAAAGTTTATTTATTGTAGTATTAAAGTAAACTGAACAACTAGTTATGCAATTACATAATAAAAGTAAGAAATGGTTAAGGAAGGATAACTAGATAGTGCAGTTTCTAAGGAGGTTTCAAAGTGTTCGGGATCAGGATGCAATGTTCTTCAACTTTTTTCCCAGTTATAAAAGTAAGTACTGGAAAAATACTTGAATTTCACTTTATCTGAAGCCAGGGCATGCCATTTTGTTTCCAGAACTAGTCAGAGAAAGAGCAATTTGACAAATGTTGGAAAATATAAATATAAGGACATGCAAAAAGACATATCGCTCTTTGCCTTAGCGTTCCTTAACCATGTGTAACTTTTTACAGCTCTTCTACTATGACTTTCCAAATGAGACCACAATGACCCTGAAGGTAGAATGTGTGTGTGTGTGTGTGTTACAGTGTCCGGCTGTCAGTACCTGGTGTGTGTGAGTGTGTGAGCGGGTGTGTGTGTGTGTGTGTGTGTGTCTGTTCCTCCCTGTCTAGCCTGTCTGCTTGTAATCTGCCTCTTTAATGTTCCCAGCCAGTAATTGCACTGTATAGCCTCAAGATAGCAATCAAAGGACTCAAAGATGCTGCATGCCTCTCTCTCTCTCTCTCTCTCTCTCTCTCTCTCTCTCTAACTACAATCACTTTATTTCTTCCGGTACTTACTTTTGTGTTTGGGGCAATGTTACAAAAGCTTCTTGGCATCTGTTTCCTAGCGTCCGAGGAGGGATTGTGGGGTATTTCGGGGGATCGATTCAAATTGAACTAATGGTAAAATTGATATCTCTTTGAAGACTACCCTGATCCTCCTTTTCCCCATCCCCTTTTTTCTCCCTCTCGTTTTTTCCTCTCTTCACCTCCTCCCTTCTTTCTTTCTTTCCTTCATTCTTTCTCCCCCTTATCTTTTCACAATTACTAGCCCCCTCGCTAATGGTCCTTTTAGGTCCGCGGCCAGCTGTATTTTGCCATAATATATCGTCTTTTATGTCCTGAGTCAAACGAAGTTAAGTCCACTTTAGTGCCACGCTGCTTCATAAGAGTCAAAAAGTCAGCGTGCACTTTCGCTAAAGTATCCCCAAGTTGCACAAACGCCATCTTAACTGATAGAGAGAGTCACTGCTGACTTTTAAGATCTCCGTTATTGATACTATTAAAGCAAGAGAAGCAGGTTTTTTTCCCGTATAAAAGACCGTGAAGGACATAAGAGACATCAGAGACAAAAAACAAAAAGGCCTACGGCACACAGACATGCCTCAATCAGCATGACAAAAGCACAGCTATGTTGTTCTCACCCCATAAAGTTTCTGCATGTATTAACCCCTGCGTGTATAAGCAGCTATCGCACTCATCATATCAGATAGAAAGAGAGAGGTGTGATTCACTAACCTCAAGGATACACACAGAATACAGAGGCAGACATAATGCATCCCAGTAATGTTACCAAATCCCGGATGTTAATCCCTCAAACTCTGGGCTTATTCAGTTATTCACCCTGAAGCATATGATTCAGTCACTCTACTGAAACTAATATGTAAAAATACAGAATGTATAAGACGGAGGAATGCATGTAGGTTTAGCAGGTAACATATTATCTGTTTTGGAGAAAATTGAGAAAATTTGCAATTCTCATTGGACAAAAGGTGTTGATTAATTTTCTATAACTTCAGCTCTGACAGTATTTCAAATCACAGTTTTATATTAACACATTCTAATTGATAGTTTTCAAATGATATCACGTTTCCTATGAAACATAGCACAGCACCATTTTGTAGGTAAAATGATAGGATTAACGATGTGTAAACAATCAATGATATTTAAAAAAAAAAACGGTCTAAAAACTGTCATCAGGCATTATGGTTCATCGCTATGTTGTCAGTGGGTGCAGAAATGGGACAGATGATAAAGTTAAAAGAATGTTTTTGTCTGTACCAGCCATCCGACTCACAGAAAGTGATAGAACAGAGGAACTGAGTAGACAGAGACGGATGCTGTGGATTGCACATACAGCAAGGAAAGGAATTGAGCCCTTAAAAATCGTATTCCAAAGTTTGTTCAGATCACTTTATAACAGGTCAGCGTTTATATCTCATTTAATATATATATAGTTTTTTTTCATGATTATTATTATTTGATAATAATGTCTGCCCAATCTACCCCAAACTTTGTGCTGAGCTACAAGAAAGTAGCATCAAAGAGGCATAATCTATGTGCAATGACAAAAAAGTCAACTATTACATGGAACTTTTACTCGAACTCTATCTATTGATTGACCCACAAAATGTTGGATGCCCCTGGTGACCTGGATGTAAACAAAGCGAATGAAAAGCACCTATACGGTACATTATGGTTTCTATAGTAACAGCTCATTCACAGAGACCTGATGGCAGATTATTCACAAAATCTAAGACTAATGAGAAATGTTATTAGGATTACTAATGTTATCACTTACATTAGCAGTTATAAACAGTCGTTCCCTCACCAGCCTCTCTTTTTTTCTCTCTCTTGAGGTTAATAAGAGAAAAAAAACGCAGCTCGGCATGTTACTGAGAAACCGTAACCTCCTCTGCCCTGGAGACTTTACCGTATCCGAAAATCTCGAGACTGTTACAAAGCGCTGACACTGGAAACTCATTCCATACATGATACATAAATATATATATATATATATATATATATATATATATATATATATATATATATATATATATATATCATACATAAAACATTTGCACATGATTTTAATGTGTATGTGTATTTTTAGTCCCTGTGTCATTTGTTACTATAGAAATGATAATGTATTAGAACGAGTGCATTAATATAAACATTTGATTTGATCTGCAGAGCTGCTGTTACAGAAGATTAATCACCACCTTCTGATCAATCAGATTTGAGCTTTCAACAGCACTTTGGTCTAATGTAGTGTAAATGATTCTTACTATAAATATGACTCAAAATTGTATTGAAGATGTGTATGTACTGCTAAAAAGATAAAAACACATGCACTCAGAAGAATGACATCGAGGGAAGGAAAGTGGACTTTTTTGTGCTACAGATTTGAAAAGCCTGTACGATTTCAGCTTTGTCATAGCACAGCTTGTGGACATTTAGCTGCAGCTGGTCTCTCTCTTTCTCTCTCTCTTTCTCTCTCTCTCTCTCTCTCTCTCTCTCTCTCAGAGAAAGGGGCAATGATTACACTCAGGTTACCATGACCCAAAAGAAGCACTAAATACTTTTCCCCTCCCTTTCTTCATCTGACTCCGTTCCTCTCCGCTTCCCGGCCGTGCCGAATGCTCGCCCACGCTCCATGCTTGGTGTGTAATTACTCTGTCGTGTCACGAGCCTGTAGCTCACTCCTCATAACACAACACCGGTCACTGACTCCTAATTTACAATCGCAAGATCTCGCAGTTGGAATAATATTTGGCTTATTTTACAGCAGGGTCTATCTGACCTGTAATCGTGGATTTACTGAGGAGGAAGACTTTGATATTCAGGGCATGACATCATGTTAGTAATAAACAACACTATGACTGAGGGCCAGAGAGAAAGCAGGAAAGTGGAATATAGTGACGACGAACATGGGGAGGTTTTACTTACATGATCAAATAATCTTTTTTTTTTTTTTTGGACACTGGAGTGCAGTTAAAATAATTTTTTGGCTTCATAACTTCATGGTGGGTTGTGATTTTCCACCACTGTAGCAAAATTTCACAGGTTGCACAGATCCTTAAAGTATATAAAGATCAGAGGATATTAATCTCACATTCATAAAGAAAGATGCAAACGTTTGAACTGATATCTTTATAATTTTTCACTATTATTATCATAAAACACACTATTTGATGACTTTTGGTCCTTAATGAACTTCAAACTAAATATCTACTAAGTGTAAAATACTTTTTTCTCTAAAATAAATTTGTCCTAAAGGTATGTAAACCTTTGCACTCAACTATATAACATTCAGCCCTAAATTCAATGCCGTAAATCATAATGCCTGGATGAAGATAAGTGCTGTGTTCTAGCCTGAGAGGTAAGGAGTAAAACATTCCGTGTTGTGCTGTTATAGGAAAATAATCAACATCAGAGTGGTGTGGTGAAGCTGAGTTACTCTTAGTTGCAGAACTTCCACGAAACAAGCTATTTCATGTTATCACTTAAATCATATTCATGGAACAACTTTAACTTGGTGTAATGTCTATACTCTAAAACTTCACAAGTACTTTGCATTTTTACCCCCCTCCCCGCCCCCGCCCCTGCCCCTTTTGTACCATCACATGGTTTATTCCTTTGAAGTGAATGGTTTTCAGTACAGAAGTCTGGATAAAGTGAAGCATGTGTAGGAAAAGCATTGATTGCAGAGCACTAATGCCGTGTGCATGATAAGAAATCTGGACTCTACTCTCACACTGTCCTATTTAACACCAAGCCAGATGGAGATTTTTTATCTGTAAAAGAAAAAAAAATCTCTTTAAAAATTAATACATTATTAACTCTCTGTCCGGAGAGTGCTTAGTGCCCTGGCATAAATCAGAGAGTCTTCTCCTCCCCCCGGTGCAGCTCAGTCACACACTAATGACTTTTAACATATGCTTTTTAATCTTGTCCGGACCTGAACTTCCTGTCTTCATCCCTCCCTCCCTCCGTCTCTCTCTCCCCCTCTGTCTCTCTCTCTCTTGGGTTAATTTATTAAACATTATTTATTTTAACTATATATATATATATATATATATATATATATATATATATATATATATATATATATATATATATATTTATGTATATATAGTAATGCAATTTTAACTTCATTGTAATGTCTGTAATAATTTTAAATCATATGATGATTTATATCTATTCATCTAAAGACAACTCCAAAATTATTGGCACCCTTCTCAACAATGGGGAAACAATGTGTGTATAAAATGAAAGAAGTGTTAGCAGCACACATATTTTAATAACTATTTTCTGGTACTGCTTTCAGTAAAAATGCTTTCAAAATTATTGCCACCCTATTATTTGTGCTGTTCTATCTATATCTATCTATCTATCTATCTATCTATCTATCTATCTATCAACCTACAGTCAGCGAGAATGGGCAAAATGAGTGTAAAAAATGAAAGACACATTCAATGTGAGTTTTATTTTTTTCTGCAAAACATGAGTTTCAAAATTTTTACCAATCAGGATAGAATAAAATCATTTTGCTCTATGCTATTTTCATTTTAAAGAGATGGGTTTGTGTGTGCGTGTGTGTGCGTGTGTGACACTAACCTGCACATGGCCATGTTCACCACAAAGCCTGAGTGGAGAGGACAGACTTAAAGATAACATCAAAACATTCAGTGGGGAGACGGGGCAAAGGCCTTCACCTCAAGGGCAGAGTTATGAGTGTGTGTGTGTGTGTGTGTGTGCGCGTGTGTGTGTGTGTGCTGGGGGTGTTAAGCTTGAAACAAGGTACCAAGCATCTGTTTTCATTGTCAACATCCTCTAAGATAAGATCAGCTAAGAGAGGGGGAGTATTGTAGTAACTGCTTCACCTGAGTATTTGTCGGGATTTGGAGATGACTGGCAGAGATTCAGGGAGATCAGTGCTGATAAGATGTACTATAGTTCACACACACACACACACACACACACACACACATACACACACACACACAAACACACACACACTCACACACACACACACACACACACACATTAGTTTTGCCTCTGCGTGGATGCTTTTACCATCAATTAGTAAATGAGTGTGAGTGTGTGATTGTCTCGGAGTCTGAGAGGAAGGGCTTTAATAAGAACAATAAGCAGGGCAGTGAGAGACCCCGAGATTCCTTTATTACCTATTGTTCTGGGTCAAAGCCCCGCAGAAGAGCTTTGTGTGCCTCTGAATTGAATAACGGCTAGAATTACTCATTTGTTTGTCATATGGGGTTGAATCAGCCGGCATACAATTAGATACAAGCTGCTTCTTTGTATAATTCTGCTCAAAGCTGCTCAGTGATAAGCTGGCATACAGTGTAAATTATTACCACACACACACACACACACACACACACACACTCACACACTTTTGTCTTGCTATCCCTGTGAGGACCTTCTATTAGAAACGTAATTTGCGTAACGTACATTTTGTGATTTTAAATGACAACTGCTGGAGAAAATAGTGAAAAATTGCTGTAAATATTCTTCACAGTTTTTAGTGTCTCAAGGATAGCTTCAGGAGTAAAACAATATGGTGCATGCGGTTATAGGAAAATAATCAAAGATAGCATGGTGTGATGAAGAGGAGTTACTGTTACCAACCTGAAATGGATTATTTTCCTATAACAGCATGCTTTATTCCTCTTATACCACAGCAATTTGATAATGTTTATCATTTTTAAAATTGAATTTCATACATTATAGTTACATTTAGCGTCCATGAAACAAGTTACAAGTTACCAGGTATGTTATAGCAGCTGTAAACCTTCATTCCCTGACCAATCTCTATTTTTTTCACTCTTCTGAGAAACTGCAAACTGGAAACTTTTCTGTTCTGGACATTTATGTGTATCAGGAAAACTTGCACTGACAGCGGAGACTCCTTCCATAAGCGTTAAATAAACATTTACAGAAAGCTTCAGTATCAATGATTATATAGTTTTCTTTGTTAAATAACACGTGTTTAGTGTGTTTATTACTAGGCTTAAATTATATGGAGTGTCCACCATTCAAGTCTCTGTGAACTAGCTATTAGCATAGAAACAATAATGTATTAAAACCAATTTATTCATGCAAATTTTTATGAATTTTAAGTGTGAGGCCATGTTTACTAATGCACTATTAAGTCTTCTTTGGTTTGTTCTTCTACAAGAAACCATAAGGGTTTTACATTTTATGAAAGTTTCCAATAAGTGATGTTTTAGCTTAAAACTAGAGTATAAAACCTTAAACCATCCGAATAACCCACTGTTTGAGGTTTCAGTCTGAACATTATTCTAAATTGTAGTTTTTAAACTGTTAAATAATGCCATATAAGAAAGGTGTGTTTTTCATTGTAGCATGCTAACCCCAAAATGTGCTAGAAAATAAACAATTTCAAGAGAAATCATTGGGTAAATACTTCATCATATTACAAATTTTGTTGATATTAAATGATGATATGTTGATTATACATGCACCAGTGGTCATATTGATTCAACTTTTTTTTTTTTTATTAAGTAAATGTAAAACTTAAGCTGTCATATCTGTAACTATTGTATAACCAGCGTTGGAAAGTAACAAACTTGCTACACTTATATTTTAATCTTTTTTTTGTTTGTTTGTTTTTTTAAATCTCGAGACCCAATCAAAGTGTCTACACTTCAGTTTCTGCACACTCAGCAGCAATGTCTAAGACAGTGGAGAGAGATGAACATACCTGACCCAATTTATCTTCAGTTTTAAATACTTCAAAGGATAGTATGATGTGATAATGATCTGTAAATTAGGTGAGCCAGAACTCATGGAGATATTGGAATTCCACAGCTCAACATCCAACCTGCGGAAACATGTACAGTTGAGTTAGATAGCTAAGTAAGCTAGGCAGATTCTTTTGAGCTGGATGAATGTTCTGTATTAAACTCAAGATGCCACTTGGCTACTATTGTCTGTAGTATACTTGCGGCAATGTGGAAATATCTAAAATCAGTGTAATGGACACTAAAATTCATATAATAGAGACAAAACATACTAAAGAAATTAGTTAAGTGGAACATTTCACCATTATCTGGCCCAGTTTTTGGTTATTATATTAAAAAAGAAAGAAAAACTATAATATAGAATAGAAACTAGAGCATTTTTGGATTAATTGTGTCAATTGTAGACATGCCAACAAATTAAACTGTAAAGCCAAGTACTTTTCCACAACATGCATTATTTACTCTTCCATGAGTAATTTTCTTGATTGCTACTTTTACTTTGCACTCTTTCCAACACTGTATACAACACAATAAAACATACCTTACGTATTGTTCATAAAATAAGTGACACATCTCTTAGTATTCAGCCTTTAACTAAATATTTTCAAAAGAAGTGTTGTTACTATACGTAACTGTCAGCTCTGTATTTTCAAAGATTATACAGCATAGATTTAAATATATTAACCTTTTAATTTTAGACATGTTTTGGTAATGGATGAGCCTAACACACACACACACACACGAAACAACATGTTTACAACCAGACTTACTGTTAATCAGACTTATGGTGGACAAATACTGTAAGCGTGTTTCTTTCACATTAACATGACGCTTTTACTTCAACCAGAGAATGATTATTTAGAGAAAAAAAAACTCCAATTCTAATCTGCTGGTTCAATCTAAAGTAAGTCGGATTAAATCACATCTTCCATCTGCTTAAAGATGCTCGCCAAGAAAATACACATTTTCTTCAGGGGAGAAAACAAAAGCATTAAATACAGAGGTATTAAAGGAAGTGTTTACTAAAGCAGTAATTCCTCTCTTGCAAACACTCACACTGAAAAAAAAGGCTGAACAACATTTCATTCCTGAAGCAACTTGACCCAAATTTACACAAACACAAGCACACATACACATAAATCACAGCATTAAGAGTGTAAATGTAATCAGGTTGTATATGAGTTGGACGGGTTTACAAAACCACAGTAAAGAATTCAGCATCTGAGATGATAGATGAATTAATCAAGTGGCTGATAAATGGATGACATCATTATTCTTTCATTCCTGTCCAATCTCTCCCTTTCTCTCTCTCTCTATCTCTCTCTCTCTCTCTCTCTCTCTTTCTCAGTCACTTCTCAGTTTGTTTTCTTATGTAAACTTAATTGCCGTATCATTGCCGATCTCTACTCTAGCTCCATTCTCTTTCTCCCTCTCTCTGTCTCTCTCTCTTTCTCTCCCCCCTTTACCTGAAGTGACCCTCTTGTTCGGATCTAAATGTTTAGATGTCCTTGTTTGGCACAAGACACACAAACAAGAAAGTTGCGTTATTGAAATTTTGTATCTCGTATTTTGTAACTCGTAATTTCCACTCTTCCACTAGGATAAACCCGATGGCCTCTCAACTCTTACTTAGGAACTCGGGATGGATCCCATCAACCCCGAGTTCAGCAAGTGACATCAAGTCAAAATGGCTGCTTGCAGAGTCAGCAGTAAACAAAGTCTTGAGAAGTCTTGAGAAGGATGATTACATTCTTAGGAGAAAAAAGATGGTTCTATGACTTCTATTCCTCAAAGATAAAGCATATTTAGGAAGCTAATAACTTACATTTCCAAGGGTTTTTATATTTAAGGTTATGTATATAGTAGCATGAACACCGACATTATTATTATAACTATAATTATTATTGTTATTATTGTCGTTGTTGATGGTGGTGGTGGTGGTGTTAAAGTTGTGGTGTTGTAATTTTATCAATCATGAACGTACTGTCTTACAGAGATTTGTTTCAAATTCTATTAATACTGTTTCATATCTTCTTAGAACTGAAATGACAATTAAATGTATTTGGTATTTATTTTTCATATACTCAGTAACTACACTCAACTTCCTCAATGGTAATAGGGATTATTACATTACATTTACATTCATATTTATGGCATTTGGCAGATGCCCTTATCCAGAGCGACTCACAAAAGAGCTTTGCCGTCTCTATCAATAAATACTTCCTGATACTGGATCACTAGGTCACAAACTAAGAATACCATCAGTCCAGAAACTCTGTTGGGGAGGTAATATAGTAATAAGCGCTCAGACAATACAAAGAAGAGAGATGGTGGGATCAATCGATCAGTGCTGGAGGATCGGAGACCCTCTTTTTTATGGTTCTATTAAGTTCTCCATTAGAGACGCAAACGAAAGAAGCATTTTGTTGAAAGTGTACAATACAACAATACGGTAGGTTCAGTGATGATGGTATAAGTAATGATGAATTTTCTTCTTTAAAGAATTTAATCATGCATCATGTTTAATTAATCATCCATCATGAATATGTGTGTGTGTATATATATATATATATATATATATATATATATATATATATATATATATAGATATATAGATAGATAGATAGATAGATATAGATATAGATATATACATACAATCCATAAATATACATTTACGGATTGAAATGTAATGCTCACTGTTTGTTGCACTGCTACACTGCTTCGTATCACACACACACACACACACACACACACACACACACAAGCATGCACTGAGGCGTCTGGCATGCCCAGTTTGACAACATACTTCCACATGCTGCCATATGTAAGTGGCGAGTTAAGCGCTGTCAAGCATGATCTGCTACATCTTAATCTCTCCGTCTGCCTATTTATGAGCGCAGACGTCTCATGTCCATCTCTCTCTCTCTCTCTCTCTCTCTCTCTCTATTTCAGCGAGCATTTCACACTCAACCTTCATTCATTTCTCACTGTTAGCCTGGGCTACTACAACATAACTAATATCACTGCATAAATCTGTCAGTTCGTAACAGGGAGCCTCTCTAAGGGCCGCTTGTTTTAGCTGCGATTTTAATGAGGGTGACAAATTGGATATGTGAAACTGGCAGCCATGACACCGAGGCTTGTACAGTGCATGCATTGTGTAGTAGCTGGAGGAGTAAAACAAGAGGGAAAGGGGTGAAGAGGCCATGATGGTGGAAGAGGGTAAAAGAGATTTACTTGAAATCATCAGTAAATATGACGATATAATGTTATGATGATATGGTGAAGTGACACTCTCTGTATCTGTAAACCCAAAGTGGGCATGGCCTAAACCCGTGTGATTTTTATTTTTTTTGCAGGATCCCAGTCACTATGCAGACCTCTAATCTTAAGCAGACGCCCTGTGAACGTTTCTGGCAAGCTTCCATAAAAAAAGTTTAAAAAAATATAACAAATAAAGCAAATATACATAATATGAATATTTGTATCTTTTTAGAAGGTATTATCTGTTTATGCAGAATAATGTATTCATATTTAGTTATATTCCAAATATGGTTGCTGTGTGTGTGTGTGTGTGTGTGTGTGTGTGTGTGTGCATTGCATCCTAATACAGTATGTTCATGTTTGGCTCATAATCTGGTAAACAGTTTACTGTTTCACTGCAGCTGATGCAGTGTCTGTTGTCTGTTTGCTCACAGATCAACCTGTAATGGAAGGTTATGTATCGAATATGGAAATTTCCATGCAAGCATTAAGGACAAACGTTTGCAAAGTCTTGTTTCCTGTTAAAAAGGAAATAACACTCCATCATTTGCACCGCACACACATACACACATACACGCAAAGGCAAAAATGCTTGAACATGTCCGTACACACACTGAGCAACGTCTTACCCACAGGAAGTGTCAGTTAAAATCTGTCATAATTACCCTTCAAATATGTCGCCATATTTCGTACCTTACATCAAGTTGTGTCATTAGAGAACATTTTATATTTCAAAAGCAAAAGCATGAAACATCCTGCGAGCTTGTGCAATCGCGGTGTTGCCATAAAGACAGTGTGTTCCAGCACTGAAATCTGACCACTGTGTGACTCATAAAAATGAGATACATAAAGTACAGCTAGAATGCATTCATTTTTTACAGATGAATGCAAAAGTTAGCACCCCCCATAGTTTGTGGGTGAAAAAAATGAATGGAATTTAATTGAATGTGGATCAATAGTGCAACAAGAAAGCAATTGAAAACATTCAAAGTTGCTGATAATAAGAATAAGGAATGAATATTGTTCAGGCTATATGATACAGGATACAGGCAGTGCTTTTGAACAGATATCCTTTCATTCTTTTTCATTGTTTATGAATTAACATACACTCCCTTACAAAAAAGTTGCATTTCACATGTGAGATTTACACACTTCATTTTTATTTTTCATACTTTTGGCATATGTAATGTCATATGACGTTTAACATGTAGTGCATATGCTTTCATTTTAACTTTTTGATTTTTTTCACACAGTGCTTCATTTATTTTCCCCTGATTTTTTTTCTTATATGACTTTTTAATGAGTCCATTAGTGTCATGTGATTTTGTTCACAATTAAATTTTATTTTCATGTGTGATTTTTTTTTTACACATTTTATTTTATTTCATCTTTCACATGTAGATCATGGTTTGTGTTTTTTCTTAGTTGGGATTTTCTGACATAAATAATTCTTTCCATTATTCACATCATGACACACATGTTTACTTGACCTCCTATGTGACTTTCAAAGCAAAGCATGCACCTTTTTTTCCATGTGATCACATATAATTCACATGATCAAATGGTCATTGGATCATTTTTGTTACTTGTGAACATGTGTGAAACCTGACACACTAGATGCCTTCTTTATCAAAATTACATTGCCTTTTGCTTTCTCATTCATCCTGGGATGCACAAAATTTTGCACTTGACTGTAATTTTAGTTCATTTTAATTGAAATTTGAGCTGAAATCTATGAACAGTGTCTGTTACGGCCATCATGCAAATGCTTTTGTCTTTCTCAAATGTGGAAAGTATGTTTGTGATATTGTTTAGTGGATAATTAGATGAATGCAAGAGATGTAATGGGTGAGTGGATTGACAGAGTGTGAAACATGTGTGTTGTGTTATCGCGTAGGTATGAGGCCCCCGAGGTCTGCCTCACACCCTGGACACACACAGAGAAATCGGAAACACACACGATGCTTTTTTTACCCTTTTTTTCTTTCCTTTAACACCCATCAGAACAAGTTATGAGGGATTTAAACACTATAAACAATCGACAATTTTATAACTTTTTTAAAACAACAAAATGTTTCTAAAATCAGTAAAAAAAAAAAAAAAAAAGGTAGAAACATGCCTACACATTTATCCTTATCAAGAAATCCAAATTCAATGTATATGCAAACTCAACACGCCCTTAATCCCTCAGGCCACACCCCTTTTCATAGTAAACTGGTATAAAACCTTCAGACAAGCAGTATGTTTCATGGCTTATATTTGCATATTAAATCTGATTGGCTCGTGCATTTTGTGATGTAATAAATAACACAACTGTCACATATTCAACACTAACGTAGTAATTCTTATAAGGTTTTCAAGTGCACAGATACAGTTTTTTTTTCACTGTATGCATAACTCAACTCAATTTTCCTGAAAAAAATCGTGAACTTAATTTGCACTCAAGCTTCAATTTGTCTATTATCAAAATTTTAATGCTATTCATATTTAACATTTACATAATGGGGTTTGAAGACTATCAAATAATCCTACATATAAACCAACAAGTGATGCTAACTTAATAGGTTGTCTATCTAGCTAGCTAAGTGTGTAATTAGTTTTCTAGTGAAATGGCCTTTCTTCTCTTAGTAATTTCATTTAACATTTAAACCACAGCACTGCTGAATTCTTGATTCTGATTGGTCAGAAGGTGTTGATCAATTTTCTATAACAGCAGCTCTGACAGTAGTACCAGCTGCAAGGTTTATAGTAATGCATTTGTTCTACTATGTTATCATTTCTATAGTAATAGCTTACAGAGAAATTTGTGTAATCACTGATATGAAGAGGGTTTTTGTAAGGAGACGTTTTCCACCACGGGAAAGTCTTCTGAACTTTCTGGTTTCTTGGTAACAAGACAAATTGCATCTGTCTCAGAAAAAAGAGAGGTTGGTGAGGGAATGAATGTTTGTAGCTGCTATAAAAGAAGAAGTAACAAGAACTAATGTGTTTCGTGGATGTAACACAATTATAAATGGATAAAAAAATGGATAAAAATAGAGCATTGTAATCACTGGCAAACTGCTGTGGTATAAGATGAATTAAACATTTCAGAATGTAAGTGAAGTTATGGTGTAAATGGTAACAATAACAATAATTCTCTACCTATCTGAAAACATTTCACAATTTAACCAGTTTTAAACTAAATGCTACACTTCTGCTCTGACTGTATCTACATACAGTGTGCTGAATGTTGATCTGTGTGTGTGTGTGTTTGTGATGAAGAGAGCAATAAGAGGAGGAATGTCACCCCACCGTCGTCATTGTGCACAGTGCAGAATATCAAAACTCCCTCAGGTAATCTACTTATCCCGCCTCGAGAGCCTCTTAAACAAATCCCCATCAGAGAGAGAGAGAGAGAGAGAGAGAGAGAGAGAGAGGAGGAGGAGGAGGAGGAGTTGGAGGAGAGAGGAGGAGGAGGCGGAGGAGGAGGAGGGGAGGATGAGAGAGAGAGAGAGAGAGAGAGAGAGAGAGAGAGAAGGAAAGAGGGAAAGAATAAGACAGCGAGGAAGAGGAGCAGAGCAATAAAAAGACTGTCATGCGTGCCCTGGGTGCACTGCTTTGTTCCTGTTTCTAGTTATCATTAGTGGGCGTTTGAGGATCAGGGTTTTAAACACCCCACTGGGTCCCGAGCTCAATTACCATGCGCTCACGTACTGAAGGTATCCAAATGCCAAATGTCACACATCCCCTGTGCTCTCCTGCGCTCCAGCCTTTCTCCTGCTCACATACAGTAATTAGTACCTCTGGGATGTAAATGTGTGTGTGTGTGTGTGTGTGTGTGTGTGTGTGAGAAAGAGAGAGAGAGAGAGAGAGAGAGAGAAACAGAGGGCTATCTAGAGAGAAATCTAGTTTGTTTCATGTTATATATAGACTGGCATTTCAATGTAGACTATATACCATAAACATATCTAAGCACATATGGAATATACCTATGTACATACCTATATATATATATACTGTATGTGTGTGTGTGTGTGTATGTATGTATGTATGCATGTATATATGCACATATATGAACATATATGAACAAGAACAATAAGCTGTACACTAATTCATACTAGATGTTTAACTAGAGCTTTATTTATTTGTTTGTTTGTTTGTTTATACTGATATAACCTACACTACATCAAGCATTTTATATTGTTTTAATTACTATTGTTATTTTTTTAATTAATACATGATATTTCTTTACAATTGCAAATAATAGTACTTTTATTATTTTAATGCCTAGTACATGAACAATACCCTTAAATATCATATATATGTTTTAGGTATTTTAGGCATTTTGGTTATTTCTTTTATAATATTATTTAACTTCTGGGGTCTTTTTATCTTTTTTAAAAAGTACTTTTCTTAATTTATAGAAATTCTAACAAATTCTAACAAATGTCCAATTCAGTAGTGACTGAAGATTTTAATGTTTCCTTATTACAGTGTACTTAAAGTACTTTGAGATTTCGAGCTCAAAGTGAAGTCCAATATTAAAAAAATAAACAAAATTATTGTTGTTGTTCTTACAAGAACATATAATTCTTAATAATGTGTTACTGTTAAGAAAGAAAATTATGAATACCATTTTTTATTAATACTTTTAATATTAATTTAGTCATGTACCAATACAGTGTTACATATTACAAGGGGGAGTCAAATAAAAACCTTAAAAGTGCAACATACATTAGAGAAACCGTACATCAAAAGTAAAAATGGCCCATTGCTCTCAATAGCCCTTTATACTGCTACCGGAAACCTGATAAACTTTGCAATAAAAAAAACCCTGACACTCATTTGCAATAAAAACTGCAAAATATAACAAAAATTAAAGAAAAAAAAAACTAAGGATTTCATTTCACTCATTTTCATAGTATCAGGGCTGACACTGGCCTAAAAAAACTGCATCATTCAGGATCATATTTTCCAATCTAGAGACATTTTTATGCCATAAACACATGATGTTGCTAACATGACATAGATCTTGTACTGAACACACTTTTAAATCACCCCGCTATGACACCTCTGATATTTTACATAACTATGAAAAAGATGGTTGCAGAGAGTCGACTCGGTTACTGTGAGGACGTCAGGATCGGATCAGATCAGGTCTCGGCTGATACTCAGAGTTCTGATCATTAAAACACTGCAGCTCTGACTATACCACTTACACATTAGATACAATAATATATACACATGGCCTGATCAGTTCTCTCTTGCTCTTGGAAGTTTGATGTTCAGCAGGAGTTCAGCCCACATCTCACCCACATTTCAGCACCAGACAGAAAAGACTAAACGACTGGAATTAAAAGACAAAAGAAAAGTGGTGTGGTGATGAGCTTTGCTGCTGGAGAGAGGCTGTGTGACAGAAGAGCTCTATCGTTAAAGTGCTCAGCGTGCACTTCTCTCTCTCCCCCCCTCCTTCCTCTCTGTCACTTAAAGAATGCTTTTCTGCTCTGGATTAATTAAAGTCCAAACATTAAATATTGATTGATGCATTATCAGCGCGTCCCAGTCGCTTCCATGCAGATTGATTCCCGACGTGATTTATTGTCATATTTGCAGAGTCATTTCACTTGATAACAAAGAGAAATTGCAGCCTGAGCCCCCCTCAGTCTTTCTTTAAAAACCTTGCTTCACCTCTCTCTCTCTCTCTCTCTTTCTCTCTCTCTCTTTCTCTCTCGCTCTCTTTCCCCATTTGTTTGCTGTAAGATATGTCTGCATGTCTGCACACACCCTCTGTGAATCATTATTCAAATTAGAATGATAAAGCATCCCATGACTAATGATCAACATTTTCTTATTTCTCCTCATCCTTTTTTTTTTTCTCTAGCTTTTAGCGCAATGGCGAGAAAATATAATACTATAAGACTTTGATATGATTTCACAATACATAAAGATGACATGTATAGCTTAAACATGGGCTCTGAGTTATTATTATTATTATTATTATTATTATTATTATTATTAAAATGTGCAGTGGAGTTTCAGATTAAATATGAATTTATCATGCACTGGTTCTGAAGGCAGAGTCTTTGAACTCATTTATAAGTCACAAATACACACACACACACACACACACACACACACACACATGCAGATTGCAAAACCACTATTATAGAAATATAGCTTATTTCAAAATATAGGCTACATGATGACAAGCACAGCAACTTTATTTCACATTAATATCACATTATTACTCCACAAACTCACGATCAGCGACTCAATATACCCGCCTCAGAAGACCTATTTTACCATCTGATGCTTTAACCCATCTCCAAATGAGAAGGAGCTGAGGCGAGGCTTTATGGATCACATGTGCCGTGAGAAGACGTTTGCGCAGCCGTCCCAATCCAATTACCATCTCTTCCAATAATCCCAGCTTATTTTTAAACTCCATGTGGCACTTAAAGCTTTTTTCTCCCTCTTAAATTTGTGAACATATTGTAATCTCATTTGTTTGCATTAAGCCATCCACAAGAAAACACTTTGCTGTGTGTTGTGTGTTTTGTTTTTAACTGTGAGTCTAATATATTCCAAGGTTTATGGAATATAAGCCTGTAAACTAATTCATAAGGGAACTTTGGACTATATTGTGACATATTGAAGTAGTTTCTATCCCCCACATCCCAGCACTTATTGAGACGTGTACTACATCAACAACAACTACACCAAAAATAATAATAACAATAATAACAATAATAATAATAATAATAATAATAATAGGTAGTGGTGGTGTCAGTTTATTCTAAATAAATATACTCAAAATATGTGGAATGCTTTTTCATATATAAAAATTTGAATTTACTACTCTAACCTGGGCTAATCATATATATATACATTAAACAAATGAAACTCCACAAAGAAGTTGGTGACACTGAATAAGACGAAACATCCCATACTTTACAGCACTGTTTTGTATATTTTAGAGAAGAGAACTGGGTATGAGTTGTCTATATTTTCTTTCTCTTTTGTGTGTGTGTGGGTGAGTGTGTGAACTGTTCCTTGTGACTGCAGCACCTCTGATTAAATAAAACATGTCTAGTCTCATAGTCTTATCACATTAGTCTTAGTAAGTCACTTATTGTTAAAGGATTCCATCAGAAAGTTTTCCCAATGGCTCATGTTTCACTGACCACAGCTACATTAGAACATATAAAAATGGGTGACAAATTAAGGGGGAAAAGAAGAACATAAAGTGTGTTAGTATAGTGTTGGACCAAGGAAATAAAAACAACATAAATGAAATAAGTTGTTGGGTCACTGCAAGCCTCCAGAACAGCTCTAATTTAATACAAGTCTCTGGAACTGTACTGGAGACATAAACACCATTCTTCTAAAAGATATTCCCTCAACTGCTGTTGTGATGATGATGATGATGATGATGATGGAAAGCACTGTCTAACACATAACTCCAAAATCTTCCACAGGTTAAGATGTGCTGAGTGTAAAGGCCATAGTATATGATTTTCATTCTTATCAGTGAGTCCTCATGCCCTCCGAATGGGGGCGGGGTCATCCTAGAAGAGTCCACGCCCATCAGGATAGAAATATTCCATCATAGGATAAAGATTTTTGTACTCATTTGCAGGGAAACGTAACTCTAAGAGGACATTTGAAGCCAAACCACACCGGCTAAATGAATCATTTCCCCACACAGTTATTTGTTTTTTGGTAAGTTAAGAAATTGCATTTAAATATAAAATATACTAGATATAAAAGCAATATTATAGCTGTTAGTTGTCCCAAATGTGGACTTGTGCATTGACCTCCAAGACTTTCATTCTGTTTTAATAGCCTCGGAGCAGATAAATCACATTTGTCATTATCAACACAATCAATCTTCTCCTGGCTCCAAAGGTTATAAGTAATAGACCTTACATTGTGTAATTGAATAATTAATATGTTAACCTTATTAAGAAATGAATGGAAGGACAAATTTGCTTTGCCTTTTCTAAACCTGCCACTAATGACCAATGAGAACTCTCGAGGTAATTATATTCATCATAATTAGTGCATAGTAATGAGCGATTAGCATGCAGTAGTGGATAAAAGGAGCGCTTCGCTCCTAATTGCCGAACATGAGCTGCGACTCATAACCTCCATTGACTTTAATTGTCCATAATTGGCCCCATTTATGCGAGTGATTAATTTCATTAGTCAATGTTGAACGTTCCATTTTTTGTGAGCGTGAAGGGGAATTTTTTCAACATTTCAGCAGTAATGAAATATTCGGTGTGTATTTTGTGTATATAAACATTTGCAGCCATATAGTCACTTTATATTAATCAATTGGTCTAGTAAATGATATTTTTGCATCTCTGTCAGTGACTCTTATATACACATTTTATTCTGTGCATACTTAAATGTCAATGCCCTTACTGTATGCATAATTTTTTTTTTTTTTTTTTTGTAAAATTGTGTATTTTTGTAAAATTGTGACAGTGTTTCAGCTCCATGATTACAGCTCCATGGTGCTATTTGAGCACATTTGTACCTGTGTGAAATATCTAATAACAGCACATAACTGTATATTAACACAGTAACTTATCGTAAGGATCTGATTTTTAATTTTATCCTAAAAATTCAACAATTAAATTCTGAGTTTGCAGATGGTGATGTATGGTGTACCTATGTCAAAATTGTTTTCATATATGTTATGTTATACTTCCATATATAGGTAATTCATTAGCCATAAGCCATATGCTATACACTTCATATATGGCGATTATATATCAGATATCCATATTACTACCTAATCAAGGATGAGGTCAGGCTTCTTTTCCATATTAGCTATGTACGCACCCAAACACTGAGGATGAAAGCAAGACTGTCTTTCCTCTCCCTCTCTGACATATTGGGTTCATCCTCTTCTAATCAATGCATTGATTGCTGATGAAACAGCGCAGTGATCAATAAGCTCTTAATATGAGTTTGCTGCCCAATCAGGAGCTCTTTAAATCAGGAGGAACTCTTCAATGGAATATCTGTTTGCTTTCATGCTTGTCATCTTGCATTCGTTCACACATTGCTCTCCATTTCCGCCAATATGGATTATTGATAATTTCAACAAGATTCAAGATCTGTGCAAGCTTTCTTGTACAAAGGAATTCTTATTTTGCACAATTCTTATTTTGCAGCTGATAACAAAGAAGACGATGAATTATAACAAATAAAATAACAAAATCCTACACAGAGACTTTGTGCAACATTGGAATATCATTCATTCACTCATCTTCAGTAAGCTCTTTATCCTGCTCAGGATCATGGTGGATCTAGTCCAGGAACACTGGATGTGAGGCAGGAATATACCCAGGGTGGGATGCTAGCCCTTCACAGAGCATCGCGAACACACTCATCCACACCTAGGGGGTTAGAAATCGAAATCTAAATAACACACTTATTAGTTAGTTAGTGTAGTAGTAGGTTAGTGAAGTGACTTGTGGCCAAGTATGGTGATCCATACTCGGAATTTGTGCTCTGCATTTAACCCATCCAAGTGCACACACACAGTAGTGATCACACACACACCGTGAACACACACCCGGAGCAGTGGGCAGCCTTTTTTGCTGCGGTGCCCGGGGAGCAGTTGGGGGTTCGGTGCCTTGCTCAAGGGTCTCACCTCAGTCGTGGTATTGAGGGTGGGAGAGAGCGCTAGTCATTCACTCCCCCCACCCACAATCCCTGCCGGACCCAAGACTCGAACCCACAACCTTCAGGTTCACCTTCGGGTTGCAAGTCCGACTCTCTATCCATTAGGCCACGACTGCCCCAGGGGTGATTTATCTTAGCCAATCCAAATACTAGGAAGTTTTGGGAGGTCGGAGGAAACCGGAGAACCCGGAGGAAGCCCAGACGGACATGGAAAAAAATGGAAAACTCCTCACCAACAGAAAGCTAAGCTCAGGTTCGAACCCGGAGACACTGGTGCTGCACCATCATACCACCAACATTGGAATTCAGTAGCAATATAGCATACACAATATATAGTAAATATATAAAAATCATTCTGCTTTTTTAATATTTTGTGCCTGCATGTGCAAATGGGTATACATTTAAATCATTATGACTCATCATAGGATGCAAACATTTTTTTCTAGTGCAGTGTGTGTGTGTGTACTGAATAAAGCAAATTGTACCAAATTACTGTGAAAGTAGTCCTACTTGAATTGATGGCATATTTTCTTGACGTCAAAGCGACAGTGAAGCTCTAAGAGGTTATTATTCTTCACCTTGTAATTTCAGTCAGTTTCTTTCCTACCTGTCTTTTCATTCGATTTGTTGAGAACTGGTTCTGCTACTCCATTTGGCATTAGCATTATTCGCTGCCATGGACTAGTCTTACTCTACGCGCATATGTGTGTGTGTGTGTGTGTGTGTGTGTGTGTGTGTGTGTGTGTAAGCGTCATGGCTGAAGGTAGGGGAGCAGCCCCATTGATTAGGATGATAATGAGGAGGTTAATGGAAGGAGAGGAGAGGGAAAAATCGCACCTGGGATAATTACAGTACAGTCTCACCGGGGGGCTGCAGCCAAAACTCCATATGGGCTTCTTCACTGCTGCGAGCATAACAGCCTTTAAGTACAGGTTACTGCATGTGTGTGTGTGAGTGTGTGTGATTTTTTTGACTGTGTAGGTGTTTTAAGATAGATAATGGTAATTTACACATGGACATTCAAAGGACTGTTTAGTTAAGAATAGAATTACAGCATGGGTGTGTGTGTGTCAGTGCCGCTGTGTGGATATGTGTGTGTGTGTGTGTGTGTGTGTGTATTGGTGTATTCATGTGTATATATCTACATGATTATACCAGCAAAGTAAGTGTTTATCTGAAGGGTTACTAATCCTAAATATCCTACTAAACCTGCAGCTCTTCAGAAAGTGAGATGTTTTTTTCATAAATTCAGAAACATGAACAAATTGGAACCAAGAGATACGACATCCAGTTCATTTCCACCAACCTGAGAGACAAGGTGAAACATTCAGAGTGATGACAGTAAAAATGACTGCCTGATAATTATGACACACAGCAATTCTAAGTACAGTAAACAATAAAATGTATTAAAATCTTTCTTACCTCTGTTTTGGACCTATGTGCATCTGAGCTACAAAGCGAGGAAAGAGCATTGATGCTGCTTTGTTTATTGTTGATGGTGTGAGCGGCCATGTTGATATGATGTCATGTGGTGAACTTGGGATTGACCACACTTTCCTGGCTTTCCCACTAGGAATTCCAAGTTGACAGGGCATTTTCTTTTTTTTTTTTTCTAGTCGAGTTACGAGTTTCATTCGAACATAGCATAAGAGTAACCCTTGACTCATAATTTCATTTTGTACTTTTAACCATTTTAAATCTCATTTATTCACAATGGTGATCCCCAAGGTTCTACTATAAGGGTTATTGAGTTTTAAGAATACATTATATTCATATTTCCCAGTGAGATATGTCATAAAGGTACAAGAGAATGATTTCATTTAGTTCCTTTTTTAGTTCCTCATCACCCATCATTCATCATTCATTTTAAGGAAAGAAACGTAACCATTTGTGCAGGTTGAAAAATAAAAAAAGGCAAAATCTTGCTTTTGACTTGACAACCAGCACCAAGAGCCAGTATCCTGAGCGATTTATTCTAACGAAAAATAAGGTTTCTCAAATGCTTTTTGATTGGTTGGTTAACAGTTCTAGCTTTCTTAAGGGGTTCTATATATTTGGAGTCACTTCTGAAAGGTAACTCTGTGTTGTAAGGTTCTACAAAAGAAACTTTAAGGATTTCCCTTTAGGGATGAACTGAATAATCTTTGAGGGAGCTAGAGGGAATGTTAGAGGGAACAAGTGGAGCCACATTTCAGGGTGCCATTAGTTCCTGTTTATGCTGGTCCTATAGAACATTAAAGGATTTCCCTAGAGAAACGAACCAACCACCCCTATGGTTTTTAGCTAGATGGAACATTTTCCCCCCTTTTTCAGTGTAGTCACATTTCAGAGTACCATTAAGTCCTTTTGGTGCCGATCCTGAGCAGGAACCTGTGGTACTGAACCAGAGAGCCAGTTTTCTGATGCTAAAAGTTTCTGTACTGTACTGTATTTGAAACTGTTTTAACACTAACACCACTGACTTGCCAGTTTTGTGGGAACCAAAAGTGTCCAATGTCCTTCATCTGGTCCCTACAAAAAATAGGCTAAATCTTTCCTTTTGCTTAGTGAGGTTAAGGTTAGGATTAAATTTAGGTTTAGGCATCACATTAATGAGTTACAGTAATCATTATGTTAATGGCAGGTCTTCACAAAGACAGAAGAATGTGTGTGTGTGTGTGTGTGTCATTTCAAACATATACAGCTAGTACAGTACACAGTGAAAAGAAACAACGTTCCTCCAGGACGGTGGTGCTACATAAAACAACACAGAGCTACATGAGTCTACACAGAACTAACTAAAGACTACACAGACCTACACAGGACTACATAAAGTGCATGTGTGCCACGTGTGCAAACAGCGCAAGACAGTACAGTGCAAAACAGGACAAATAGGAGTAAACATAACCTACTAGTTTGCAGCAAAAATACAGGTGGTCAGTGTAGTATTTTGATTACAGTATTTTAGCAGCAATTTAAGAAAGAAATGTACAAAAATTGCAAATTGTGTTTGTGTGTGTTGCTGTCTTTCTGTACTTTAATATTCTTACAAAATAAAGCATCCTAAAGTGTCACTTTAGAACCCTAAAGTGTGTAACTCTAGGGGAATCTTTAAAGGATCTATGTAAAATCCTATAACAAAGGGTTTCAAATTAACAAAAGGTTCCAGTTAGAAACTAGAACCTTAAACATTTTTAAACGAGTGTGCAGTGGAAAAAGAGCGTCACTTTTCTTCATAGAGTTTTGGTCCATGAAGCTCATTGAGGCTCTTCTGTTTAGCATCCGGCACCGGTGGCGATTTGAACGAGGCTGAATTGGATGGCATCTCCGATGGGATGTGTGTGTGTGTGTGTGTGTGTGTTTACTCTCTCTGGACCACACTTGGCTGGGACTTGGCGTGAGACGCAGCAAGTTGCCAGATCTCCTACTGTGAATATCAACAAGACAGAGAGGAGGGGGATAATAGGCCGGCAATCTTCATCTGCTCCCTGTAGCTTCTCGCGGTGGAAAAGGGGAGGGAGGTGAAAAACAAGGAGGGGCTCGCTGATGGTAAAGGAAGTCATAAAAACAGCAAACTGCTCTGAAAAGGAACCTGTGTGTATATGTGTGTGTGCCTGTGTGTGGTCATTCCTGCCTGAATAACTGTGTATGCATGCATGTTTGTGTGAACGCACAATGTCTGACTCAACGTTTGTGCAAGTCTGCATATTGGCACTGTGAAATGAATTTTCCTCTATGAGTGTTCACACACACACACACACACACACACACACCTGACTGGCACGTGAGGAAGACAGGAAGTCTGTGACACAAGCTCATACACAACAAATCACAAAAGTGCTGCTTTTGGAACAGTGTTATTTTTGAACACGTGCATTTAATTCAGGAAAGTGTGAAAATATCTGACTCAGGATCAGCGTTCCTCGTGTAGTTTTTTCCCTCATGCTGATGTTATTCCTTTCCCTCCATGTGTGTGTGTCTGTGTGTTTTACAAAGCGAATGAGACGGCGTGCGCTGCTTTTTCAAATGTGGCTCCACATATCTTTCCTTCCTCTTTTCTCCTTCCAGACAGTGGTGGATTCAAACCGCCAAAAACACCACATCCACCTAATGTGTGTTTTTGTTTGTTTAAAAGAACAAATAAAAATGAAAAGTTCGAGTTTTCAGTGTGTGGACTGAGTGTGTAAAGGTTTTAAAATGTTCACTTTGTCTCTCTGACTCTCACTCGACTGTGTCTCAATGAACAGTAGCTTCCTGTGAAATTTCGGTTGGTTAAGCAAATGATAATAACATCATATCATCAGTACACACACACACACACACACACACACACTGTAAACCGAAAGAGATTTCAAAACTCAAAATGTTCCCGGAAGCACAGAATTACAAATATGCAAGCTTGTATGTAACTTTTAAGACAGAGCTGTCATATTCTGTTGCATGAAAACTCATTCAAATCTATAATATCACTCTCTCGTTCACCTCTCTCTCTCTCTCTCTCTCTCTCTCCAGACTTCTCTCTCCTACCCCTGGAGGCAGACCAGTATTTCCCACAAGGCTGTGTTCAGTCTTGTCCCTCTAACATTGAACTATCAAACACAGTAACACCATGTCTACCTTTAGGTTTTTTGTGGGGACTAAAAGTGTCCAGCGTCCTCACAATCACATGGTCCTCACAAAAACTACAATGTTATTAAAGAAAAATTAAAATACCTAAAATATTTTCCTTTGGTTACTGAGGTTAAGATGTGGTTAGATTCAGGTGTAGTTAGATTCAGTTGTGGTTAGATTCAGGTGTAGGCCTCGTGTTAATTGGCTACAGTAATCAGTATGTCAATGGCAGGTCCTCATAAAGATAAAACATCTGAATTTGTGTTTTTGTATGTGTGTGTTTTACTGTCTTTGTAAAAATGGTACCTGTTTTACCAGTTTTAACACACATTATATTGCTATTTTACTGTATTAATACCAGTTTTATTTAAAAAGCAATTGTAAAATTTGTAATCTTATTGTTACATTTTGTAGTATAATATTTTGAAATGATAAATGTTTGCTTGCTAATTTGACAAGGAGAAGAAAACAACCATATCATAAGCAATTTGTCCAAATTTATTAAGTTGTTAAAAAAAGTACAAATGCTAATCCCTCACTTAACCCTAATCCTACGTTCACACTAGCTAGGAACAAGTGACCGCCAACTTTTCATTCTCTATGTCCGTACGTGATGCAGATCCCGCAGTAGTCCGATTTTTCTTCAATTCCACACTCACAACTTTTCCTACCTGCATATTTTAGTTTGTATTTAAGTTTTTGATGCTCAACAATGGAAGAAAAACATCCATGGCTAGCATACAACTTTTTGTATGTATGCTAATTCTGTGCTAAAAACTCAACCCTGTTATTCATTTAAGAGCAAACTGCCCCCATCGTCAACAAAGAAACATTGTAGAACTTGACATTTTGTTGTCTGAGATGGATTAACACATTTTTAACAGGTAAATTCATTTTTGTTTTGCTTTTAAGTTTTATTACAAGCACTATAAGGATTAAGTGGCATCCAAATCAGTGAACGACCCATGCAACTATTTTTACATGAAGTTCATATCAATTGAGTGAATTGTTCTGAAACTGTGAGACAATGTTGTTGTAGACATAGAAGTTAGCACCTAAGTCATTGTGTGTGTGTGTGTGTGTGTGTGTATGTGTGTGTGTCTGTGTGTATGTGTGTGTTGCCCTCCCCTGACAAATATCTCCTGCTTTCAGTCCTCAGAAATAAAACACCAGATGTGTTTGAACTCCGGTGAGATATTTATGGTGGGTGAGCAGCATCTTAACGTGTGTGTGTGTGTGTGTGTGTGTGTGTGTGTTTGTCTGCCTTTCTTCTTTTTTGTTCTCTCTGTGGTTGAGTCTTTGTTAAGCCTCCTGGCTAGTTTTTTCCTCTCTTTCTATATATTACCGTGGTTCCAGTAATCATGTAGCATGTTTTCAAAAGAGGATTTGTGTAGTCCGAGTTGACGGCTGAGAATTCATGCTGTGGGTGTGCAGCATTTAACATATAATTTTAAGTTTTGCTTTCTTACAAATATATAAACAGTATCATTGTTTTTTGATGGCCAGGATTTCTTCAAGATGTGTGTGGGGTTTTTTTTTTTTGGTTGATTTTAGACTTTTGACTTGACTTCGCTCATTCGCTAAGTGACGTGTATTGGAATAATTCCTCCCTCTCGCCTCAGTGGTGAACAAACGGAGGAGCTGCTACTCCAAATATCATCCGTCAATGCCATAAAGAGTGATGTGGATTTGATTTAGACAAGCCAGATGCCATTTTAGTGCCTCTGTGCTACGTTTTTATCCCGGGCTTTAAGCTAACTATGATTGTACTTCATCAAAGTCTAATCAAAAGAACACCATGTGTACACAATCCAGAGAGGACTAGAAAGGAAACAGATACATATTTATTGTATGTGATCAGAGTATCATTTCTGGATCATATGAACCTACAGATAAACATTTATATTTAAAGAGGTTAGGAATACATATTGAAGTTATGAACCTTTATATCTATGTAGGGGAATATCAGGGCTGTTACTAGCTTTGGGAGTTTGTTAAATGATATTCATAACCTAAGTACTGGTGTTGTATTGATCCTGGAAACACAGGTCATTTAATAACGTCAGTCAGCTGTCGGTTTAGCAGTGATGATCGAGAAGATGACAAGCTGTAACACAGACATCACAGCGTGATAGTGCGTCTCGAATCTGAGCACATTCAGCTGTACTCGGAGCTCAGGGTGAAAAATTAGTACTGAAATTGTGCACATTGGTATTCAGATTTCAGGTATAACTATAGACTTACACGCTACTCAGACAGTTGCGAAGGGCGGAGTTTGCAGAACATAGAGGCGTGTCTACATTTTGCATGATTCTGAACTTTCTTGAACTTACGTGCGTTTCTTGGGCAATATCGGCTCAGAGCAATATTAAGTCCAGCGCCACTGTCTGACAGTTTGATGTAATCACAATGTATCACGCTGAAATTTATGCTTTGGGCTGTACATACACTCAAAAAAAAAACTTGAATGCCATGAAGGCCCATATCAGATACATCAATAGGACACTAGTAATTAATCACATAATAGTATCATCCCTTCAAAGTCCACAAAAAAGTTTATTTTTCAGCAGAGAGGACATCAGAAAAGATGTATCTTAATCAGAGACGTGGCTCATCTTCAAGAAGGAATTTATGTATGGATAAAATGATGAACAAACTGGAAATGAGCTGTAAGTGTAGCAGATGAGTGCTCAGTCAGCTTTTCCTTCAAACTATGACTGTGCTTCTTTATAGGAGAGCTCATTGAATTAACACAAATATTTTTTTTAAATACCAAATTAAATGCGAACTTAAGTTGCTATTCATTGTCTTGTGACTTGTCCTTAAGAGACAAACCGCTCTTTCACAAATAAGCAGATAATGATTCACTTTCTCTGCTGGCTTTTAAACATGAGTTAGCAAGCTAACACATGCAATGCTAGAAATTAGCCAGCATGGAGGAACAGCATTGACTCATAGCATGTATTAGCTAATTACCAGCTGCTGCACACATAATCTGACTACGCAAGTGAATCAACTGCCCAGCTAACATTATGAAAACGTTCAGTAAGTATTCGACAAGTTCTAAGTCGCCTCAGTCGCCTCAGACTTGCTCACTAGGGATAATTTTGTCTAACATCTAGGACTGTTTGCATGTTTTTGTTTCTGTTTGCATGCTTTTTGTTTCTTATGTTCTGTAAAGCTGCTTTGAGACAATGTTCATTGTTAAAAGCGCTATACAAATAAAATTGAATTGAATTGAATTCTGAGAAAGTTAGGTTGTAAAGTTCCCAAAATAAACATTCCAAAAACATTTGCTGCAATAATAGTTTGCGTCATGATGTTATTAGGAAATGTTATAACATTTCCTAGTTACGCAAAAACAAACATTTTGGAAATGTTACTGTTGCACATAGTGTTCCTACGACTAGTAAAATTATATTACAAATGCTGAATATGTTGAACAAAAATGCTCAGAACACTAAGAAAACTTTACAGACCAAAAAGCACAGAACTGTAACATTCAGAAAATAACTTAAAATAACTTAAATGTGTTAAAAAGGTGGATTTATGAGAATAAGAGCCTACAGAAAATGCAAAAAAATCATGAATGTTCTAAAATTAAATGGCAGAACAGGTGAAAGTCTTTCAGAGAGTACAATTTGGTGCCTTGCCCCCTAAATCAATACATTATTGACGCAGGATTTTGTTTGCTAGCAGATAGAAGATAGCGTGTTTGTGCTGTATTGTTAAGAACAGTATTACACTTTGATAGCTTGTCCATCAAGTAAGCCACACCCCTAGTTCATGATGATATCATGGCAAATGACTTAAAGTCTAACATCAACTCATAGCTTGTTTTTAGGATATACGCTGGAAGTATAGGAAATATATGGAAATATAGACTCGCACATGATCGTGCTAAGTGATAAAATTATAATCAGATCACGTTTTATGTTACATTTTTCAAACATTTCAGTAGTGTTGCACTTTAAGAAGAAGTCCAGAGTGGTGGTAGTTTATTCTTCATTATACTACAGGCTAGCTGTGGTCCGTGGTTTTGGGATTTCTAATTCCACGGTTAGACCGCTGATCTTTTCCTTCGTACTCTTCGTACTCTTCGTACTCTAGGCTGTTCTTTATCCGCCTTGCAAATCTCTTTTCTCCATAAATACGTAAACAGCATTTCAGAGATAAACACAGGTTTGTGTGTGTGACGCGCTCACACACTCCGGCTAGAGCATGCTGGGAAAGTGTGTGCAAGAAAAAGAGAAAGCTGTGGACAGATGACTCTCTCACAGTTCAGTGGCACTTTTTTTTTTTTTTTTTTTTTTTTGTACGAGCTCCAAACGTTAGCTTGATCTCTTTGACGCCGACCAGCTCCAGCTGAGAGATTGCAAAAACAAACACGCCCCACTGATATCGAGTGATGTGGCAGCATCCGTGTCACGACCACAATGAGACACACAGAGTGGGGTAAAAAGCATGTGTGTGTGTGTGTGTGTGTGTGTGTGTGTGTGTGTGTGTTTTGGAGAACAATAGTTCCACTCTGATCTCTTAATTAATGGAGAGCTTTCTCTGCCAGGCCAGGTACTGCATTTTAATGCCGCTCATCTCTCACACAACAGCACTCGCCAAAAGGCACCTTGTGACACCAGAAACTATTTTTCCTCTTTTAGTCTTGGCCATTTGAGTAATCAGAAGGTTTTTTCCCCAAAAATTTTATGGCAGAATTTAATTGATTACTGTTTTTGGTTATATTTATTTGTTTTTAATTGCATGAAAACAATGTTTAGCTTATGTCTCCTTGATGTAATTCTTTTTTTTTTGAATTATGAAAATAATTCGACTGTTTTATTATTTTATTTTATTATTTTTTGACAGGGGAGGGTAGGGGTAGAGTTACAGATTTTGAGTCTTGCAGCTGTTTACAGTAGGAATGGAGCCATATTATAAAGATATTACATCATATATACATCATAATTGATGCAATAAACAATACATGATATGTATTGTTAATATTTAGGTTTAACATCCTGCCAGCAAAACAGTAGTGCTGAATTTAAAAAAAAAGAACCTGTGTAAACTGAGATTGATTATTTAATGTCTATTAAAATGAATTGAAATGGAAGGGGAAAATCTGTACAAATTCAGTCCAAAAATATAATTAACATCCATGAGCTTCTTCCGAAGTCTGTTCATTTCATCATTATTTTAAAGATTATCTTAAAAGAAAGTTATGAAGGATATCACAATACTCCTGATATCTCACTGAAGTGTATCATGACATATTCTATCACAATATTGATGTTTTATATATATATATATATATATATATATATATGTCATCGCAATGTCCAGTCCTAGTGTGGATAGTTGCATTCACAAGGGATGAACTTAGGATTGTCTAGATTTGAGTTTTGTACAAAATAAAATCACATTTTGGTTTAATTCCAGATTGTGGTGTAAAGTTTCCTACTCTTAGGCCCAAGTGTCACTTTATAATCAGTGTGTTCATTGCAGCTCTTTGAGATTCTTTACATTCTGAGTGTGAAGCACACTGCATCACGTTGCTATACACATCTGTAGAATTAACACACTGATGAAAGAACGTACACATCATTGCCCTCGCTGCAACACCAGCTTTCATCATCCTGAAACTCCAGCATTATTTACACAATGCAAAGACTTCAAGCCTCCTCCCCAAGCACACAACCTTCAAACGCAACTTATTAAACCCCTTCCAAATGTCCCTCTCTTTCTGAGTGTTTGCAAGTGTGATCCAACTGTTTGTAATTCTCTCCGCAGCGCGGCTCTTTAGCGGAAGCTACGTGTTGAATGCGGGGACACCAAAAAAAAGCGCTCTTTATGAGAGAGAGAGAGAGAGAGAGAGAGAGAGAGATGATCTATAGTGTCCATGGCTATTGCTTAGGCTTTTCAATTATGCGCTCAAACGCCCCTTGGTTATTTGTTTATTTATTTATTGTTGGAAAGATCAATTATCGGACGGTCGGTGATGATAGTGAATGATGGGCGTGCGCGCTCCCGCTTTGTATAGATGACGCGACGAGAGCGCGCATCCAGAGTTACTGCTCGCTCTCACTTTGCTTGCGACCGGTGAGAAATAAATAAATAAATAAATAAATAGATAAATGTGAAAATGCGCATTGATAGTTTCATAAATAAATAAATAAATAGTCTGATTAAATATATAATTTAATAAAAATACATTTTTACATGCATAAATTAAATATGTTTACATCATATTTAAGTGAGCAATATTTTTTTTTTAACTCACTTCAAAAATAGTTCTACACACACATGGATCCCTCGACGACACGAGTTGGAAGCCAGTGTTTTGTTTTTACTCGCCACCCTCATCACCCTCATCCACCCACCCACCCACACCCACACACACACACACACACACACACCTGCAACTCAGCCCCAGCCTGGGGTCCACATTTCTTTTCACGAGCTCGGGAATTTCATTGAGAATGTCTCGCGCTCGGCGGAGCTGCAGGTCGGAGCGTTTCCGTGAGCGCAGCATCGGAGGGATGGATGAGAGATGGGCTCATCTCCACACTCATCCTGGCTTTTGTGAGAAGAAAAAATAAAAATAAGCGAGAATAATAAGTTTTACAGCCAAGTCACACACCCTAATGATGTGTAGAAAATACTGAAAGCATGATAATACGCACAACATTCTTGCTTTATGATTATTATTATTATTTATTTATTTATTTAATTACTTGAACCGTATGTTTATGTTACAGATAAATATTTTAAGCATTTTAACCCATTTGATGAGTGTTGATGAGTCTAAATTAAACATAATAATAATCTGCAATATATATAAAAGTGAAATGACCTTAAAGCAGCCTAATCAGGGGTGTGTTAAGGGTAAGTAGGATATTGATTTCTGCTCTGTGCGTCAGCTTGCGCCAGACAAAAAGTCCGTCTGTTTCCGCAGCTTCTCCCCCTGTGTCTTTATTCCTCTTTTCTTTCATTAATAAGTAAAAAAAGAGACGCCCTCAGTACAGAGAGCTGACTCTCTGGAAGACCTGCTCCATCTCGCCCCGCAGCACCTCGTTAAATATTCAGAGAAAAATAATGGCATCCCAGGCATCACCTATAGTAACATTATTATCTTCATTTCTCAAAATCAGCCGGACTGATGGCTTCGTTTGTCTTGTCCTGGACATAAATCACCCGCTGTACAGCCACCTCTCATCCCTAAAACTCTTCCTGCATTAATGCAATCAATCCTGTGCCCCAGACTCATCATCATCATCATCATCATCATTATTATTATTATTATTATTATTATTATTATTATTATTATTATTATTATTATTATCTTAGAGCTTCTCTGCACTCTTTAAGAGTGCACATAAAATAAGATGCGCCCTGATATTTCAGATAATCATAATTATTTTCATTTAGATATATAACCTAGATCTGAATAGGTGTCATTTGAATTTGTCGGGTTGAACATCTGGATATAAAAGCCGGAAACTAGACTTTTCAAATCAAACATAAACGGATTGACAAAAAATTTTTTTTTTTCATTTTTAAAAATTTGGTAATAAAACTATGCAAATCAGGTGCTTGTTTACAGAGATTTAAACATTTCTTTCTGTCGCGAAAAAAAAAAACAAAGCTAAGTAAAATAGGGGTTTTGGATCACAGGAGGTATTTTTAGGGGAAATAAAGTGGGATAATTAATAATGGCAACACATTTGATTTTTTTTTTTTTTTTTTTTTTTGCAGTGAAACCATTTCACCTTCGCTCTCTGTGACATTCAATAAGCGGCTCGCTGTTGCATCAGAGACTCTCCGGGCACGGGTTGAAAGAAAAACCGATTTAAAAAAAAAAAAAAAAAAAAGCTTTCTGATATCATTTTGCCCTAGATGGCACGCATTCAAACAGTTGTGGAGAAGCGCACAAGCACAAGGTACAGACGCGAGGCACTGTGTGTGTGTGTGTGTGTGAGAGAGAGAGAGAGAGAGAGAGAGAGAGAGAGAGGTGGAGAGTCGGGGGAGCGCACGACACAGAGAGAGAGAGAGAGAGAGAGAGAGCTGCGTATGATGGAGCACAGCACTGACCAATCAGACAGCAGATGGGCCGGGCTCATGATTTCTCACAGTCCCTACAAGGGCCCTTAAAGTTTGTTTGTTGGCTGAACGCGACGCGTGATGAAAACGCGTTACTCATCCCCGCTCGACGATAATCGACCCGGTCTGATTTGAGGATATTCGACACGATCTCCGGACTCCCGACACCGTGACGCACGCAAACCCATTTACCGACCTACTGTTTTTTTTTCTCTCTCTCTCTCTCTCCCTCTCTCTCTCACTCACTCCGCGCCTTGAGGATCAAGCGAGTTTAGGTACAAGCGGCGAGTTCATGCACCAGGACTGTATGCTGATTTAGAAAGGAGGAGAAAACGTGAGAAATTAAAGCTAAAGCAAGAGAAAAAAAGGAGCGCGGATGTGTTGCTGCTGCTTTGCTGTCGCCGCACGGGACACTTGAACTGAAGTGAAACTTGAACGCGTGCGCAAACCCGAGCGCCAGAAGACGCAACTTGTTTGCTACACATGGGCCAGAAATTGACATTCCTGCAGTGTTGAGATAAAGCTTTTAACGTGTTCACCAGCTGGTTACTTCAAAAAAAAAAAAAAAAAAAAAAAAAAAGGGTTAAACTGCATCTGAAGAGAGTTGGGGCAAAAAAAAAAGAGAGAGAGAGAAAAATCCAGCCTTTCTTCCACACTCGAATCGACTCATTGGGTGGGAGCAGCCGGAGAGACAAGAGTCCCCAGCAAATCAGCGGCTAATTGATTAAAGAGACTTCATTTGAATAGGGGGAGGCTGGCGAGGTGCCAATCGCCTTTCAAACACACCCATCCCTCCCCCTCTATCCCCCCCACCCCTCTCTCTCTCTCTCTCTCTCTCTCTCTCTCTCCCCTTCTCTCTCTCCCCCTTTCCTTCTCCGTATGATTAATTGTGAGGCATTATTGATAATCATAACGGGACACATGCGCGCTGGATGGGCTCCGTGGCCGTGATTTCTGGGAAGTTTTTTGGAGCGATTGTTTTTTGAGTGGCCCATGCGTGAGACAGCATGTCGCGGAGGAAGCAAGCGAAGCCGCAGCATTTCCAGTCCGAGCCGCAGCCGGCAGTGAGCGAGCACGATGGTGAGTCCCGGAGATGCCAAGCTTTCCAAGCTCTCCAAAACTACTAATCCCTAATCTCTCCCTTTCTTCCTCTACATTTGTTTTTTTTTTTTCTTTCCTTCTCCGCACTCTGAGCGCACTTTCTTTCTATAGCTTTCACAGTAGGAATAGATAGAAAGGATGTTTAAAGAACAGGAAGTGTTCTGAACTCAAAAACTGCTTTATTCGAGCATCTCTATGTCTATGTGTACATAAGAGCTTTATTATAGCCTATATATTCTATTTCCTTAATAGACTTGATTTGTAAAAACTCTCAAAAAGTTTAAAACAGGCTTCTTCATAAGTACTCATAAACAGCCAAAAAGTTTTTTTTATTTTTAATTTATTTTTTTTATTATTATAACATTTTCATCCAGTCGAATAGTGTGTTTTATTATGTAATACGTGATCATAACTAAATATTCTGTCGTTTATCAGGATATCAGAATGGCTGTGCGTTTTAAATAAATTTATTTAAAAAAAAAAAAAAAAGACAAGCCTTAACTTTTCTATCTTCTCCATCGCTTGTATTTTAACATAAAAAGTTGCGTCGTCTTGTTTTCAGAATAAAGATTTTACTAAGTCGATGCTGAGAACGGTTTTCTTTCTTTCCATCTTCACGCACCGGTTAGAGGAACATTTCCCCGTTTTGTTACGATCCCCAGACGTTTGGAGTCTTTTTTCTTCCCCTCTCTCATCCTCCGTTCCGCGCTCGTGGAGCACTCAATGCGACCAGCACTGCGGAAACTCATACACGCGTTTCTCTTTTCTTTTTTTTTCTTTCTTGTTGTTGTTTTTTACGACTTGACTTTAGGCCTAATTTTGTCACAAACTTCCTCGTGAGTCACTTATTTATTAGTTTCATTAGTTTCATTCCTCCTCGTGTGTGCACACGGTCCAAAATGCAAAGTGAACAATTTTGTCTGGTTTTTTTTTTGGATTTTAAATGCAGAAAACGTCAAAAGTACAACATTTTTAAAGCAGACTGTTCAGATTTGTTCATGAGATTTTTGACACTACATCCAAAAAGATGTGATTATGATTATTTTGACTTTATTGTCAAATACGTCCACTCTATACCTTAAAGATATCAGTAAATGTTTTGATTATTACTTTTTGTTGTACAAAGAGTTGCCTATTTTTTTAAAAAAAAAAATTCTAGATTTCATCTCAGGATGTAGAGTGTCTGGAAAAATCAGAAAATCAGCACACAAAAATGCCAGGCTGAAATAAAGTCTTACTTTGTGCAATTTTCTCGGCAAGACTTTAAAAAACGCGCTTTTTGCGTATTAAAATGTGCGTAAAGTCGCGTGCAGACAGGGTCAGGGCTATTCCAGTGTATTTACTGGGAATGTAGGACACAAGGAGCCTAATCATCAACATGAGAATTAAATACAATACACACACATGCAAGTGTTCCTTTTAATAATTTCAAGAGCTTATTTTGCGATTATTATTATTATTATTATGATTATTATGATTATTATTATATTTCTTTTGAACTGAGGCAGGTTGTGTCTCCCGCCACCCCCTTTTTTTCTGTAAAGATGATAATAATTAGACTTTCTTGTCTTTAGGATAATCTTAAGTTATTTTAAACTGCGCACTTCAAAGCATGCACGAGGCTCATTTGAGGTCTAAAACAGCGTTTAGTGCGCATTAACATTTCTTCCATAAAGTGGCCTATTTCTGGCTTAAAAGTGTTATCTGCGGAATAGGTCCATCTCTGTCCACTTTTCGGCGTTTGAGATCAGGTTGCGTTTTGCTGATTTTGAAAGGAGGCTTTGATGCGATAAGGGTTTAGTTTCTAGTATCGAAGCTCGAGTAATTTTCTACGCAATTGGGCTTTTTTTATTCGATTTTCCCTATTGCTTCCAAATGGTACGTATGGTGAAATGCCAAAAAAAGAAGGAGAAAGAGAGAGAGAGAGAGAGAGAGAGAGAGAGAAAGTTCTCCTACAGGCTGAGGGAAAGTTGAAAAGCTTTTCCTTTGGACACTGTCCTCTCAATGCTCTCAGATGATTTCCTCAAATCTTCCGATATGCCTTTTTTTTTTTCTCTCACTTTAAAATAAGACAACTCCGCAGGAAGAAGTGATGCAATTCTTGCTATTTTGCACCTCCTAAGTTTTATTTTTCTCCGATCCACTTTCCATTATCTGCGCAAACTGCAGTGATAAAGCACAGATTTTTGTATACAGTAAAACATTTTCCATACACATACACATTTATGACACTAGTTGATTCTTTCTTTTTTTTCTCCATGAAATGAAATGTCCGTTTAGCGCAACATTTATTCCTCTTCTTTTAAAACTAAGTTTAAAGAATTGACAGAGCGCGCGCGCACGCACACACACACACACACACACACACACACGCACACACACACACACAGACACACACACACACATAGCGCTTTTCTATGAATATTTTTATTATTATTAATTCACCTTTAAGGCTCTCAAAGCATTATTATTATTATTATTATTATTATTATTATTATTATTATTATTATTACAGAACCAACTTTGTAAGTCGTTTTTTTTTTTTTGTTCGTTTTTTTCAGTGCAAGATGTAGCATCCAAATCTGACGAATTAGTAAAGTAAGAACACATCTTAAGCCCAAGAGATATTTTGGGATTTGCGTGCGAAGACGAGTCAAAGCTGCAGTTTGTCCAGAATTTCGAGAAAATAACGTCAAGAGCAGAATTGTGCTCCTTTAATTAAATAAAGAAATGAATGGCAACGTTTGTTATTCCGTGTCAGATGACCAAGCAGAGCATTTTGCAAGTCAAAATGCATAACCTGTTGGCTTCCCTGCACATGATGCACCTAATTTTGCTTTACTTAAGCCCCACTTACAAACTTCTTTCCATTCCCATTATATAAAACACGCTTTGATAAAGTTTGGGTGGAAAATGGAGGCCTGAGTCTTGTCAGACCCAGTCATGGAGGCTACACTGAGAACGGTATGGCGGAGAAGTGGAAGGCGAGTTCCCTGTCCCTGTTGGCCCATCACTGAGGGTGGGATGTGAAGCTGTTTTAACCTTTGCCAGCCTCCCTCTGTGATGAGGTGAGGAGAGATCAGGTCACAGCGTGTCCTCGTGTACTGCATCACTGACCCCCAGAGAGCCTGCTTAAAGAGAGCATAGCAGGAACTGCTGCTTTACTGGGAGGGGGGTATGAATGTCGCTGTTTTCCCTTTTCACCCCAGCAAACATAGTTCCCACCCAACGAGAGACTCAGATACGGCGAGAGCTCACCCCGGCTTATAACACCACACACAGAAACAAATAGCACTGAATATACAGGGATTTGGTTGCTTGTCCTTTTTTTTGCTGTGATTTCTATAGCAGAAGTTTTGGAAGTGGCCTTGAGGGCCCGGCTTTGCTTTGTTAAGTCCCCTCTCACACCCCTCCTGTTTTAAAGCATGTCCCTAATACACAGGCCAAGCAAAGCTGACCAGAGAAGAAGAGCTTTACCCCATCTAGTGTTCATAGAGACGTTTCCTAAAGGCTGAAAAAGAGAGAGGGGGCATGGGAGGGATGGGAGAAGGGTGGGAAGGACAGAGCCAGAGAGAAATGAAGAGGTGAACAGTAAGTCGCTCTTCGAAAGTAGTCTGACGCTGGAAGAAGAGCAAAACAACGTAGGCAATACTGCATTTCTTACTTCTTATTCACTTTTTTTTATTTCTAATCTACTCTCTCTGTTTCTCGGCTATTTCCTGATTGTCTCGGTTTGCTCAGAGCATGTGTTCGATGGATCTCTGTAGCATGTTGAGAACCCAAATCCACAGCTCTGTGAAGCTGGGCTCTCATTAGAACTAGGGCTTCATTTCAGCTTGACGCACTAATCCTCCACTCGACTCCCATCTCGAACCTGCCGCAAGCTTTTTTCAGAGTATCTCTTCGCTTCTGTAAGCATGCATGGTGAAGTCTATCTGCTGCTTCATATTTCTCTGAGATAGAACTTAGACAGTAATGAGGATATTCAATCATTTAATTATAATTTCATTAATTCATTCAGTGTTTTCTGTTTGTGAATTTTTGTGAGTTGTATAGAAGCAACACATTTGTGCAGAAATCTCTGTAAATGCAGAACACTTTAGAATGATTATTCTAAATATGCTTTTTGTACTAACATTTAAGTGAAAGTTTGGTGATGTCATAGCCATTTTTTAATGCAGTAGAAATGTGATATATTTTTTTGATGTTTCCAAAAGCCAAATGCTTTATCCATACTAATGCTGGCATAAATAAATCTGCTTATTCAGAAATATATTTCATCAGCTATTTTTATCAATGATACATATTTTTTAAAATATAAAAAGCAAGGCAGTGTTTTATGTTCTGCACAATTATTATATGTGACAAACTTAGAAATGGTCGTGCATTAGTTTTACGCAAATTTATTTTATTTACTAAATCATCATTGCAACTTGTTGCATAGATTATGCATTCAGAATAAAACCGAACTAAGGAAACCAGCATATTTATTCACAATATTAATATGATTTTCTTTGTACACCGCTCACATTTACTAAACGATATGTAGCTGCTTTTGAGACTTGCACTTAAAGTAATGCACACAGATTAACTCAAAAGCTTTACCATAAACCATTTGCTATTCCTGTTTAATCTCCTCCCCTCCCCCTTGACTAAATGAAACCCCCTTTTTTCTCCTCATTAGCCACACCTAAACCTTTTCTGTTATAATATTAAAAACTTTTCATCATAAAGTTGACTTTTCCCGTCTGGTGGGCACGGAGGTGGTGTGAGGCACGGCTTTGGTGTCATGGCAACTTTTGCGTTATCTGATGTTCCAGCACAGAGAAACACTGAGGGAGGATAATCCGTGAATTAAAGAGGATCTGTTCTAGAAACTGCCGTGATGAGCGGGCTAGACCCTCGCCCCCTCGGTCCTGCTCCGACGCTCCCATGCTGGGGAACAATGGGGAGCCGTCCTGTCTCCCGGCAGGGCCGGGACACACTTCTGCAGGGGTTTCATTTGCAAATGAATCCCCACACTGATGAAAATGTAGAGGGCAAAGCCTCACAATGAAAGGGATTCATAGAAAATTGCAATTTGTAAATCAACTTGTATGTAAAACAGCAAGATTTTTTTTGAAGGATACAAAGAACGGGTTGGATGAGAAAGAGAGAGAGAGGGAGAAAGATGGAAGTCTGAAGGGAGGCCACAGTCTCATAGGGGGTGAGCGCGGGCCAGAAAAGTATCAGAAAAGTATTTTTCACTGCTTTTTTAAAAAATGCGTGTCTTGTTTTAAAAATAAACAAAACCTGTTTGTCATTTTTGCATAAAAATAAATTATTTTTAATATTACATTTTTTTAAAATTGCAATTTCACTAGAATCCTGTGTCTCGCTGAGTGCAGTGGTACTTTTTCTGCACTTTAATTTTTACATTTCTTACATATTCGCTCATGAGTTGGCTACATTCAGAAGAATACAGAGAAGCACAAAAGATTGTGTCAGACTTCCGCAGCTACACAGTCGTAATCTTTCACTAAACTTAAAACACCGCACACCATGCACTTTTACTAAAACGAAATAATTTATATTTTTGTTGTATTTTTATTGCACTGACTTTCATTTCTAGTAAAACAAGTGAAAGTGCATCCCTGTAAGGGGTGAAGTATGCATTTTTGTAACATCTCATTCTGGCCTATGTTAGCGTCTTTAGTGGCTTGCAATGAGTACAGCAAGGCGATACCAAATGCCGATGGACTCGCTTGTGCCTGTCAGGCCCTGATTGCAGGCTGCCTGGATACAAATTAGTTTAGTGACAGGGATAACCTGTCTAAGAAGCACAGGGCTGGTTGAAAATGAGCAAAGTTGACAGCAAATTGAAAGTCTAATAAGTCCTTCAAATGGTTGACTTGCGCCTAGTGGACATGTAAGCTTTGAGGAGTATGAAATATTGGAAATCAATGTCTCTCTATGAAATTTCATTAGGCCCCAATGTCCTCAGTTCATAGTATTTTATGTTTTGATGGATTGTCTGAAGAAAATGATTACCTAAGCTGGTAGGATTGAGGGAATTCAGATACAATTCACACATCTTTTAGAAATCACTTTTCAGCAATATTTTTAAGTGTTATTAATCTCAGTTCTTCATTTGTCCTGTTCCACATAGCTCATCTGTGGAGTAGTCTTTTTTTTTTTTTTTCAAATCAAATGTGCTTGGGCTTTATTGTTCCTTTGGTAATTTTTTTTAAACGTATAAACAGGATAAATGTTAAACTGATTAACAGAAGATTAACCACAAAAGAATTGAAGAGATAAAGCTGCTTCTTCAGCTGCAAAACATTTCTAATCACTAATCCCCTTGTTCTCTCTCTCTCTCTCTCTCTCTCTCTCTTTCTCTCTCTCTCCCTCTCTGTGTCCTCCCTTTCGCTTTTCTTTTCAGGGGACACAGAGCCCAGGCTGGATGACCCCCCTTGCAAGGATTCGGGTGCCCATGTCTGTGGCAGATGCTGTGCAGAGTTCTTTGAACTGTCGGATCTTGAACAACACCAGAAGAATTGCACTAAGAATCAATTAGTTCTGATAGTGAATGAGAATCCTGTGTCTCCTTCCGGAACCTTCTCTCCAGGCTCTTCTCCCCATAATCCTGACGAGCAGGCGAATGACACGACTAATAACACAGATCAAGTGGAGTGTGCTGACCTTTTAGACCATAACTCACTGGATAAAGAAGAAGCCATGGATATGGACGTGTCTGCAATCTCTGTTAGCCATGACGATGGAAGTGGACACATGGAGGAAAGCAGCCCCATCAACGGCAGCAGCGAAGGAAGCCATGGCGGTAGGGGTAGTACTGGATCCAATCTGGGCAGCTCTGCTATCTCAGCCTCACTACCTCAGCTTGATAATCTGACAGAACTGGGAAACTTCTCTGTGATGAACAGCAATGTTATTATTGAAAATCTCCAGAGCACCAAAGTGGCGGTGGCCCAGTTCTCTCAGGAGACAAGATCAGCAGGAGGCCAGAGGATTGCAGTGCCCGCTCTTATGGAGCAACTTCTAGCCCTGCAACAGCAGCAGATTCACCAGTTGCAGCTAATAGAGCAGATTCGTCATCAAATTCTATTGTTGGCATCCCAGTCTCCTGAGCTACAGGTGCCACCAAATTCTTCCCCTGGGACTCTGGCTTCATCCACCAACCCACTAACCACACTCAGCTCTCACCTGTCCCAGCAGCTAGCAGCTGCAGCAGGGCTAGCACAGAGTCTAGCCAGCCAGTCTGCTAGCATTAGTAGCCTGAAGCAGATAGCTAGTGCAGCACAGCTACCTCAAAGCAACTCTGGAATGGGAGAGACATCTCAGAGTCTGGGAGCACTTGGCACAGCTGTGGTGAATACACAAACATCAGACAAGAGGGCTGGATATGCTGGAAGTCTCCATTCCCAGCTAGGAACCCCTTCACTGGCAAAGTCATCTACACCATCCTTTGGGATTGGAAGTCTGCTGAATCCTGTGGCTAACTCACTTCTACCTCAGCCCCCACCAGGAAATCCAATGTTCTCCAGTGCTCTTCCAAGTGTTGGAACCACAGTGGAGGATCTCAGTTCACTTGCTGCATTAGCCCAGCAAAGGAAAAGCAAGCAACCCAGTGTATCTTCCTTTGAACCTAAGAGCAGCTCAGAGGAGGCATTCTTCAAACATAAGTGCAGGTTTTGTGCCAAGGTGTTTGGGAGTGACAGTGCCTTGCAGATCCATTTGCGTTCGCATACAGGAGAGAGGCCATACAAATGCAACATCTGTGGCAACCGCTTTTCGACTCGTGGCAACTTGAAGGTTCATTTTCAACGTCATAAAGAGAAGTATCCTCACATCCAGATGAACCCATACCCAGTACCAGAGCATTTGGACAATATTCCAACCAGCACTGGAATTCCATATGGCATGTCAATGGCACCAGAGAAGCCAGTCACTAGTTGGCTAGATAGTAAGCCTGTTTTATCTACTCTGAGCTCATCAGTTGGCATGTTGCTCCCACCCACTATACCAAGCTTACCCCCGTTCATCAAGAAAGAGGAAAATCATTCCGTGGCCATTACAAGCCCTTCCCATTCTGCTAAGAGTGACTCAGGTCCAGCAGAGCCTTCCACAAAAAGCAGTGATGGTGTGTCAGAAGAAGGTGATGTTGCAACCTTGCCTACCTCAAATGGGAAAACTGAAGAAAGCAGCCAGCCTTCTAGCTTCACAACAAACACAAGCTCTGTGGGAGAGAGCAAGATAGAGTACACTACTTCTAACAGCCCTCCTATGTCTACCAACCCACTGATGCCCCTGATGTCAGAGCAGTTTAAGGCTAAGTTCCCATTTGGAGGACTCCTTGATCCCTTGCAAGGTTCAGAGACTTCAAAACTGCAGCAATTAGTAGAAAATATTGACAGGAAAGTGACAGACCCTAATGAGTGTGTCATCTGCCACAGAGTTCTCAGCTGTCAGAGTGCACTGAAAATGCACTATCGTACCCATACTGGGGAACGGCCCTTTAAGTGCAAAATCTGTGGTCGTGCCTTTACCACTAAGGGCAACCTGAAGACCCACTACAGCGTCCATCGTGCCATGCCACCTCTGAGGGTGCAGCACTCTTGTCCTATCTGCCAGAAGAAGTTCACTAATGCTGTTGTCTTGCAGCAGCACATCCGCATGCACATGGGCGGCCAGATTCCCAACACCCCTCTCCATGACAACTACCCAGAGTCTATGGGCTCTGACGCTGGCTCATTTGAAGAGAGAAACTTTGACGACTTAGATAACTTCTCAGATGACAACATGGAGGGAATGGAAGATGGTCCAGATAGCAGTGTTCCAGACACACCCAAATCTGTTGATGCATCCCAGGACAGCCTGTGTTCGTCACCTGTGCCACTGGAGCAATCAGCTGTTGACCATCAGGATAAGAACTCACCCCAGGGGCTGATAGAAGATTCACAGTTAAACAGGGCTAAAATGACAGAAAACGGCTCAGTTGAAGGTGATCACTTCACTAATGATTCCTCCTCACCAGGAGGTGATGTGGAGAGCCAAAGTGCAGGAAGTCCAGCTGCCTCTGAATCTACCTCCTCCATGCAAGCTCCATCACCTTCTAGTGGTGCTCCCCAGCACCGCAAATCCCCCAGTCTGGAGGATCGTCAGCAGAGGGCACTATCACTGGAGCACATAAGTGCAGGCCTCATGCAATCCCATTCCTCAGGTCTAGGGGCTCTTGACCTAACCTCCATGAACCCCTCTAAAGACCCTCTGGGCATGCTTTTCCCCTTTCGTGAGCGAGGCCCTTCTAAGAACACGTCATGTGACATTTGTGGAAAGACATTTGCCTGTCAGAGTGCCTTGGACATCCATTACCGAAGCCATACCAAAGAAAGACCTTTCATTTGCACAGCCTGCAACCGGGGCTTCTCCACCAAGGGTAATCTAAAGCAACACATGCTGACCCACCAAATGAGAGATCTGCCCTCCCAGCTCTTTGAGCCCAGCACCAGCCTGGCATCCAGCCCTACTCCATCTCTGATTTCTGTTGGATCGTTGCCCTCCTTGATTAAGGCTGAAAACGGTTTCCTCCATGCTCCTCAACATGACAGTAAAGACCTTCCCTCAAGCATGGTGACCTCTTCTGCTTCTACATCTCCAGTGCTTTCAGCTGCACCTCCAAGACGGACGCCCAAGCAGCACTACTGCAACACATGTGGGAAGATGTTCTCCTCTTCTAGTGCCCTACAGATCCATGAGAGGACCCACACTGGGGAGAAGCCCTTTGCTTGCACCATCTGTGGACGTGCATTCACCACTAAAGGAAATCTCAAGGTAATCACTTCTCTAGTAAATCACGTAAATAATAAATATAATGCTTTGCTGGACCCTTTGTCCACTTAGTCTGTTGGAAACAATATGGACCTGGTCTCTAAAGTTTTAGAAAAGATGTCTTTATGTTTATTACTGGAGGTGTAACTGTTCTAAAACGTTCGATTATTAAGACACTGTCGTTGTGCACTAATGAAAAAGGTAAACAGAAAGAACACCTCGGCTGTGCTGAAATAAAGGTGTACAAGTGGAAAGGTTGAGTCACCCATTAATATGAATATTGGGCAGAAACCTGAGAGTGTGACTGATGGAGCACAGCCAGGAACGCTTCACTTAACAGGCTTTAACTACAGTTACCAGCAGCAACCACCCTGAGCTGCTGCATGCTCAGTATTTTTCCAGAATCTATCTTCTGAAAAACGTGAGATTCCCTTTGATCATGAAGGGAAAGGGCCCCCACTCACAGATAAACAGGAACTCGGGTCGGTGAGGGGGGGTGGGGGGGTGGGTGGTTATGTGGGCATGTGTGATCGCACCAGTCGCCTGTAAAGAATCGAGGAAACCTGACACATCAGCAGCTTAATTTTCAGGAAGCAATGTAAATCTCTAACTAGATACAAATTTCCCCTCCTAATAAATCAGTAATTATAGTGTATTCATTAAGAGAAGTAAAGGACCTGAAACTGCATTTCACAGCTTACTTCATTAGTAAAGGCCTTTCATCAAATATTTATTTATTTGTCTTTCAAAAGCAATTTTCATGCCCACTTTTACAAACTGAATCATGCTAAAGCCTAATAATTTCCTACCTTAGAATAATATGGTAAACTTATTGCAAATTTGAGGCGTATCCTTTACTTTTTCAAATTCTTTGAGTTGTTTAAGCCACAGGCTCAGAAGAATGAAGCAAAAATAGCATTGCTGTGGAAAAAAATTCAAATTGGTATCATGTGTTTGTTAACCATGCAGTATGTAGCACTTGAAAAGTATCAGATCAGGTTATTATACCTTGTATATCAGGTTTAAATCACATGTTTGAAGAGCAAATCAGGGGTGTATGCCACATTTAGTAGTGGCCAGTGCAATAGGAGAGGACACTGCAATTTATCTAAGACGTGACTTGTTCTCAAGAGGCCTGACCTGCTTCTAGAGTAGTGGAGTGTTTATAAAATGTATTTGTCTTACCCTAAAAGCTAGACCTCAGTGGCTGCTTTCTGAGAGGCTATTCTAAATACTAGCAAATTAGTTATATTTTATTTTTCCATTGCATCATGTCATGCACTCAATGTTTATGTGAGGACAAATCTGTAAAAAGTACTGAACATTTTCTTTCTCTACTGGTGTGTGTGTGTTTAGGTGCATATGGGTACTCACATGTGGAACAGTGCCCCAGCGAGACGAGGACGCAGACTCTCTGTAGATGGCCCTATGGCCTTCCTGGGCACAAACCCAGTCAAGTTCCCTGAGCTCTTTCAGAAAGACTTATCCAGCAGGGTAGGCAACGGAGACCCAGCTAGCTTCTGGAATCAGTATGCCGCCGCCTTCTCCAATGGCCTGGCTATGAAGACCAATGAGATATCTGTGATCCAGAATGGAGGCTTGCCGCCGTCTCTGTCTGGAAGCGTGGGTAACGGGGGCAGTTCTCCCATCGGTGGCCTGACAGGCAGCATGGACAAGCTGCATAACTCAGAATCCAATGCAGCACTAGCTGGCCTCGAGAAAATGGCCAACACGGAAAACGGCACTCACTTCCGCTTCACTCGTTTTATGGAGGACAACAAGGAGATTGTCACTAACTAAAGGACAAAGCAGCGCTTCTATGGTACAAGCTGATACACACGAACACAAACACTTGCAAGACATGTACTCAGACATGCACAACAGGAGAACAAGTGCAAGAAAAAGAATGAGACTTTAGTTACAGACGAGAACTTGCTTTTTTGTACAATGTACAACATGTTAATGTTTTACAAAGCTTATTTATTAGTGATTATAACCTTGCTCGAAAATCGAAGTGGAAACATTAACAATTACTTACGTTTTTTGTTCTGTTTTACCACCAGAACGGAGCTGTGTGATTGTGTAAAAGTGTGCTTTTGGAACTTTTAGCATTTCTGGATAGATAACCTTTTACGTTAGTATTAAATTATTTCTATCTGTAGTATGTATAACAAAACTGTTCATGTTTGTGATGCATTAGAGCTTGAATACGCAAAAGCAAAAGATTGTAAATAATGTACACTGATCTGTGCTAGATGGTTTACCAGCTGTGTATTAACTTTTCCCCCTCGTTAAAAAATAGCCTATGATTTTTTTTTTCATCAGGACACACAAGATAGGTCTATTATCAAACTTTTATTTAAGTAAAAACAAAGCAAGCATAACGACATCTCAGCTGTTTTTAGAAATTAATCCTTGTTTTCAGTGTTTATTGTATTGTGGTTTTTCACTTTCTCACTATTTTTGTTTAGTTTTATTTCCTTTATTTCTTGTTGCTATACACTACAAAGCTTTGAATAGCTTAATTGTTACATGAGCAAACACAAAGGAAGGTCTACATGGTTTATACCTGAGAAAGAAATTAAATGCATTCTGTCCGTTACACTTGTTGAAGTAAACATGAGCTGGTTTTCCAAATCTTCATTAATCTCAAAAGGCTTGCTGTGTTCCATGTATACATATATGTCTGATGAGGAACAGAAAAAAACCTGTCCCATCAACAACAACAGAAATGTACATACTATTGCTCAAAAGAGATCCACTTGGCCAGGGGGCAAAGCATAGTGTTTTTTTTATATAAATATAAAGATGTATATTAGGTTTGAAAACCGTTGGACTGTTACATGCACTTTCTTGGAAAGGTGGAAAATCTTTCAAGGGTCCAGTTTCTCTACAGTTTAATACCTGCTAACTAACTACTGTTATTCCTTACTCTAATAATCAAATACATCTGATTTTGTTTTCTTTTTTTTTTTTTTCAAAAGAAACAATGTGTGTGAGCGCTTCTCTTCTTTTCTTCTTCTTCTCCTTCTTCTTTTTTAATGAGCACAACTATTTCGTTTCTTAGATTGATTATTAGACTATAGTGCTGTTTGTCTACACGTTCACGTTTTCTGGTTGGCGCTTGAATGCACCGGGTTTAATGTGGCGCACCTTTAGTGTTCTCTAAAGCAGGCTGCATTAGCATCGACTCTCACCCCATGATCTGTTTGGATGGAAATGCAATTTAGTGAGAACTGGACAGCCTATGGCCATTAAAAACCATAGCGCAGCGCAAGTCCGATTTCAGTTCATCATTGGGCCGGTTGTCAGGCCTCTGAATCTTTAATTAAAGCATCGATCGGCTCGCCAGCTCCTGTCTCTCTGCGTTTGTGTGGATGGCTGCGATTGATCAGACCTGCCTATCTCGTTAAAGGGGAAACTTTTTATATATTTCCTTGTCTAGGGTGAGTAATGATGTTTTTTTTTTCTTTCCTTTCCTTTCCTTAAAGCTTAAACGAAATTTAAGATCATCTTCAGCTTACTGAGCTACATACAGACTTATGATCTGTGACCTTAGGTTAATATCAGGCTATAATTTTACTAAAATTGCGAAATAAAATGTTTTATCCCTCGGGGCTGTCTGCAAGGAAATTGATCTTACTTAATTACTTTTTTCTTTCCCTCTCTCCAAAACTTTATGCCCTCTTTAGACCAGTGTGGATTATAAAAGGACCAGGATATCTCAACATATGTTGAAATGGCTATTATTATCATTATTATATGAACATTTTAAATTTCTTCTCCGTGGCGGAAGGTGGTACCGAAAATAATTTGTTATCCATTTTTTTTTAGAAAATCGCCCTTTGGCTTCACAATCACTACACCACACACACACCTCCACACATGAAGCCATGAATTAATAATAATCAAAACATCATAAAAGACAATATGAAGGAGCTGCAGTCACGTGTTATGAAATGCAGTAAGCAGGTTACAGATTAAATCAGGCCAGAAAAAAGACAAGTGTCACCCACGGATGACGGATATTCAGCTCTTTCATCTGAAGCGATGCTTTCTCTTTTATCTCGCTTTTTTTTCTTTTCCCACCAGCTGCCTTTAATTTAACACCTCGTTGCACTTCCGGCAGCGCGGACTCCGTTAAGCCGGGCCCAGGCTCCGCCCCCCTGCCCCCCCCCCCTTCCCCCCTCACCCACCGCCCCCCGGCTCCTTCACTCCCCTAAACTCCCCCAATATTTACACCATGTACACATTAAATGATCCTTGCAGTGATCCCTGATTTCCCCCTCTTCCCCAGTCTCTCTCTCTCTCTCTCTCTCTCTCTCTCTCTCTTTCTCTCTCCATCTATCTCTCTGTCTCTCTCCATCTGGACCCGTGAATTAAAAAAAAAAAAAAAAAACACCTGAGCTGCGCGTGCTATTTTCATTTGGGAAATGAGATCAGACACAAATTTGCGAAATTAAATCAAACTGTATATTATTTTTATTCAACATAGTTGGGCGTTGTTATTATTACTACTATTATTATTATTATTATTATTATTATTATTATTATTATTGAACCTGTATGAAATATTATAAGTACCTTTAATCAGGAAGTAGTTTGGGGAATAAAGTGATACCCTACTTTTATTTTTAAAATAATGTATACACAACATGAGGGAAAAAGTTAAGTCCTTTATATAAGGAAAGTTGCATTTGAGGTAGACATATTTTCATTTATTATTGAAGTTATTTATTAGCTATATACAAATGCTACTGTTTCCACAAAAGCTGCATTATGCATCCCATTAAACAGGAAGTTGTATTCAGGGAATAAAGTGATACCCAACTGTCCTCAAATGAGTACTGTAGGAGAATTTACAAGTATATACACAAAATAATCAGTCTAATATAAGTCTATATGAGGAAAGTAGCATTTCATGAGAATATATCTTCCATATAAATGTTTAATAGTAGTTATATACACTCTCAGAAATAAAGATACCAACATGTTGTGTACGTGTAAACCTTTAAAAAATAATTTAAGATACATAATTGGACCTTAAAGACCACTACTCTAGTCAAAAATCTAATTAAAATCTAATTAATTAGAATACATGCACTTTCATCAGTAAAATATAATAAAGGTACAGAAATAATGTTTTTCAAAATATGTAATAATAATAATAATAACAATAATAATAATAATAATAGGAAGAAGAAAAAGAAGAAGAGGAAGAAGAATGTCCTAAAACATTCTGGTCTGGAATAACAATGAAATATCACATAATTAATTGAATTATTTTATAAAAAGTCAATGTACTATTTTTCCAAGGTTACAGTGTACATACAGAGGTTATGGTATTTATTTTAAAGGGAACTTTACTTCATAACTGATGCCACTCTCTTTCATTGGTATAGCTTAAGTGTATAGTATGTTCATGCCTTTTTTTCTTTCTTTTTTTCCCTTCTTTTTTGAAGGGGATGATGTATGTCCTTTTAATGTCACAGAACAGTTACTCAAAACAGTCAAGCCGCCAGTGCAATGCAAATTGTGAACACATGATATGTCTCCTAATCATGCACCGTGAGGGGAAAAAGAAGTTAATGTTTAATGTTTGAGTTGTTATTGTCCCTTTTGGAAGGATAAAGTGGCTGCACTGTACCAACACTATCTAATTCCCTTTTGGCAAAAAAACATATGCATGATAGAGATAAAGATTATTTATACAATTGTCACTACAGTGAATGGGTTACGGAGCCTATATTTTGAGCTTATTTTTCTTAGGATCATCAGCGGAATGTGACTTCTCTTTTTCCGAATACGTAATACCATTTAGTTCTGTCATTCATAGAGAGAGAGAGAGAGAGAGAGGGAGAGAGAGAAGGCAACAGAAACAGAAAATAGCTTGAGCGTTTGTTCAAGCTCCAGATGCAGTGTAATCAGTGACAGTGATCCCAGGTGTGTGTGTGTGTGTATGTGTATGTGTGTGTGCCTGTGTGTGCGTGTGTGCGTGTGTTTTCCCAGTAGGATTGTGGTTCGTGTATTGATTGAGTTGTGGAGAATCACAGAAACAGAGGAATCTCAGGTGGTAGGGCCCTGTGTGTGTGTGTGTGTGTGTGCGTGTATACACAAGGGTGGCTTTTTACCCCACAGCAAGATCATACCAGGAGAGTAGAGCTGGATCAAATGCCAATCACTTCACTTACTCTCCTCACACACACACACACACACACACACACACACACACACACACACACACACAGACACATTGTATTAAAAAGAACACAATTACAAATTGCTGCAACTCATCCTCCTCTTTCTTCACTTTATGACTTTCTCTTTCAGACACCTTAACCTGCTGCTCTTATTTAGCAAACTCATTGCTCTTATTTGTCATTTGAGAGTGCGAGCGTTGTCTGTTATCGATCAGGAGGGGTTTTGTGGGCTTCTCGGACACACTGTTTGTGTTGGAGCTTAATGGCCCTGAATGATGTCACCTTAAGAGATGGCTTTCTACTGAGGTGGAAGAGAAGCTTCACTGCCTAGAGCTTCACAGAGCCCAAGATAGCATCATTATCATCTAGTCTGTCTGGCTGCATTATGCAAAGGACTGTACATTATAACTAAACTATTCACCAAGGAAAAAACATAATTAACAGCAACATGATATTCAGTGTGTTAGGTTTCACAGATGTTCTTTTATTACCACGGGTAATAAAAATGACAGAGTATAAGGGTGAAGATGGCCTAGTGTATTAATGGTTCAAAAAAAAAGAAAAGATATCAGTACAAAAATTTCCATTCCTTTTTGAATGTGATATAAATATCCTCTAATAACTCGTATTCTCAACATATACTTGTATAACAAACTCTAATGTCTTTTCTCTGAGTATATACGGTATATCCTCATATATCCTCTGAGTATATACTGTATATCCTCTTATATCCTCTGAGTATATACTGTATATCCTCTTATATCTGCGGAGAATATACTGTATATCCTCATATATCCACCGAGTATATACTGTATATCCTCTTATATCCTCTGAGTATATACTGTATATCCTCATATCATCCGAGTATATACTGTATATCATCTTATATCCTCTGAGTATATACTGTATATCCTCTTATATCTGCGGAGAATATATTGTATATCCTCTTATATCCACCGAGTATATATGGCATATCCTCTTATATCCTCTGAGTATATACTGTATATCCTCTTATATACTCAGAGTATATACTGTATATCCTCATATCTTCCGAGTATATACTGTATATCCTCTTATATCCACCGAGTATATACGGCATATCCTCTTATATCCTCTGAGTATATACTGTATATCCTCTTATATACTCAGAGTATATACTGTATATCCTCATATCTTCTGAGTATATACTGTATATTCTCTTATATCCACCGAGTATATACGGCATATCCTCTTATATCCTCTGAGTATATACTGTATATCCTCATATCTTCCGAGTATATACTGTACATCCTCTTATATCCTCTGAGTATATACTGTATATCCTCTTATATCCTCTGAGTATATATTGTATATCCTCTTATATCCTCTGAGTATATACTGTATATCCTCATATCTTCCGAGTATATACTGTATATCCTCTTATATCCTCTGAGTATATACTGTATATCCTCTTATATCCTCTGAGTATATACTGTATATCCTCATATCTTCCGAGTATATACTGTACATCCTCTTATATCCGCGGAGAATATACTGTATATCCTCTTATATCCTCAGAGTATATATTGTACATCCTCCTATATCCCCGGAGTATATACTGTACATTTCATTGTATATACTGTACTTTTTCATTTTTAAGCACAGGCAAGTGCAATTAAGTCTACTGTACCTGTAATACTCTATATTAGGGTTGGAGTTAAGGTAAGCTTTACTGTTGCATGCACAGGCATAGCAGGAAATTGCTTGTGGCCCAAGTTTTGAGATGGTCTCTTGAAGGCTGACACTAAGTCCATGACAAGTGCAAAATTCCCCCAAAACCTCTGATTTGTAATGTACAATGCTACACCAGGAATTCCCTTCTCGCTAGCATGTGGGGCTAGATTGTGTAAATCGATTTTGCACTTTTTAAAATGAACAGAACTTACCTGGGCTGAGTTTCCCAAAAGCTTTGCAAAGTTATGATCATCTTAACTTGGAGAGAGAGTGCTCAGTGTGATGCTCACTCTACCATTTAACGATGATCTTTCTGCTGCGATGCCTTTGGAAAACTCGAACTGTCTGGAAGCTTAAAAAGAAGTAGAAAACAAGAAGAACAAGAAGGAAAAGCAGAACTGTGTTTTACAGTGGAGATAATCTAATAATTATATAATTAAGGATGACAATTATAGGCTAAGTCATAAAGTAATGTAACGCTAGCCCAACATCATTTTAGCAAGCAAGCAGCTAGCTAGGAGTTGGCGCTCGGTTTGCTTATCACGTAATGCTAATTATTTAGCTAGCTTTCTTGGTAGAATGTATCATTTTGCTCAAATTGGATTGGTTGTCTGGTCATTTAAAGTATGTATAAAAGCCAACTCTTTATCAAACATGTTCTTTTGTAGCCTGCGTGATTTAATATAGTTGGCTCATCATTCTGTTCGTACTCATGCTTCTTATTTTTCTATTATCAGAAAGCTCTAAAAACCGTTTACATTCTGAAATGCCTTTTTTGTGTTATTTCTGATTCTTTATAAAGGCATCCAAGTAGCATAATTCTAATAAAGTGAAAAAAAATGTATCATTATGAATTTTTAACATAATGCACTATTTATAAACACTTTATAAATGCATTATAAGCATTGCTATAAATTGTAATGCCTTATGAATGCATTATAACATTGATAGTATCCATAGGTCATTATTCATCATAGAAAATAAATATGTTTTACATTTTTTAGTAGTTTATTAAAACAATAAATAAAAACCAATTATCTTTCAATGTTTTTTCTTACATTCTTGGCTATTTTACAATATTTCTGGAAGCCTGACAGAGTGAAAATTTACTGCATCATTGAATAAAGTGACATAATATTATGCGCATATATTTAAAAAAATAAGCAAATAAATTAAACAGGATATTAAATGAACTTTACTGTATAGTGTAAAAAAGTGTTTAAGGAATTTGTTGAAGAGAGATTTTTTTTTCTTCATATTCTTTTCTGTCAAAAATGATAAAAGTAGCCAAGAATGTAAGAAAATGATAAACAGTTTTAAAAATAAATTGTAATTATTTATGGTTTCTGCATAAAAATAGGCAATCATTCTTGCAGTGATGCATCACGTGTTATTTTTATTTTTTTTTAGGGGGTGAGACTGCCACTGTGAGATCTGATCTAGTCCTGATCAACATCAAACATTTTTTATTGTCTCCTGTAAATCAGTGTTCATATCATCAGCCAACTGATCTATCTTTAACCACTCCCTTCCTTTCATCTCATCTCACATGCTACACTCCGTAGAGGAGGTAAAATAAGCGACGCAGCGGAGGAGCGTGACGTCGGAAAGCAACACCAGGCTGCAGTTTATCATGGCAGATTGTTATGAGATCTGACAAGATCCAGGGGCTCTGTCTCAGGGGTAAAGCAGCGGTGTGCAACCCGTCAGGTTAACAGACCCACCTCTGATCTATCCCTCCCACACACACACACACACACACACACACACACACACACACAGTCGATAGTGGTTGTAGCCTGGAGGCTGGCTGTGGCTCCCAGCTGTGTTTTTGCTCCGTGTCGGTGCGATCAAAGCAATACAGGGAACAATGGGAGCGCTGCTCCACTGATCCGCTGCACAACAGCACACCTGCCCACATGTCAATCACGGTCAGGTGACGTATACGTGTGCGTGTGTGTGTTCATGCCTGCCATAAGCCTAGAAGTGCTGCGTCTCCTTTTTTAGTTCTGCGCCTATTTTCTGTCCAGTTTGTCTGTCACTGTTGCTTAGTTTCCCATCGTCATCTACTAAGTGTGGAGCAGATCATGGGGGCGGAGTTTGGATGCTCAGCTGTACTAACTAGCCATGGCAGTCAAAATCCATTACGTTGTCAAAAAGCATTTTGCTAACAATTACTTATGCTTATACTTCTTCCTGGTCAGTTGAATTGAATGAATGTTAATGCTTATAACTCTTTTTCATTCTTATAATACTTCTATGATGCAGAAATGTCATTCTCCCATGGGTTCTGTCTCTTAACTGTCTGTTCATATTCTTTTGTTTTCCTGAGGAAGAGTCCCAGTCATAACGACATGTGCACAGCTGGTTGCAAGAAGGCCTCCAGATTGCAAGAGCAAACAGTGTGTGTGTATGTGTGTGTGCGTACATGGCAGAGTAATAAGTCAACATGGAAAAAGTCACCCACCCAAAACTAATTCATTAAAACCTGCCTCTCTGTCTCTCTCTCTCTCTCTCTCTCTCTCTCTCTCTGACTCTCGGAGTTTGACTTCTCGCCTCTCCTCTGTCCCAGCCTGCTCCGGCTCCACAGATACCCTTTACATGCCTTATTTAAGTGGCCCAGAGACCTGGCTTCCATCCAAGCGCATGGGTCATTTATCTTTCTTCTCCATCCACTCCTTCGGCTTTTGTCCCTGGCGCAGACCGAGCCGCGGCCTGATATTGCGTTTCGGGCTCCATTGTCCTTCTCAGAACAGGTGGGTGTCTTAATGTGGGGTCCTGCGAGCGCTGGCGGCAGAAGGCAGACTTTTCGGCCCACACTTTAATAAAGCACTCATGCTTGCAATGCCTCCACAATGCCTGCGTGCAATCGGCGCGGCCGTACAGTAAGGTCTCGTCCCTTTCTCACAGGAGTCTGGCCGCTTCGGGATCAGGTTCATCACTAGTGAAATTGCAGGGTGTCTTTTTCACTGGGCCTTTATTGTGGGATGGGTATTTAGGCCCTTTAAGATGCTAATGACTTAAATTTTTAGGGGCTCGGGAGTTTTACTCTCAGAGTCTAGGAGTAGTTGGGTCAGGGGAGGCTGGGCTGTTATGAAAACAAAACAAAAAAAAAACAGATCCAGTGCTCCTTTTCCTTCTTTTTATTAGCCTGAACAAAAGAGGACAAGGTTGCATTCAGGCCATCTGTGCTTTGCGTCCGGAGTGTAATTTAATGTGTACTTTCATTTTAAGATGAATCCACCGTGTACCGTTGTGTGGTTTGGTGAGGCAGAATGGAGGCCAGATCGGTTTTCTTCGTCTTTAAAGGAAGCCTGGGAGATTAAGTAGGTTGATTGTGTCCCTTTCACCATCAGAATTACGGCTAGTAACCTTAGCCTGCACTGTCTACCGCTGGGTTCAGGGATGCGGAGATACATGGGCACTCTCTTAATGTCATCTGCCAGATTGCATTTCCTTATTGCTATTCTGACTTAACTCGAACTGGAAGACCAAAGACGCCAATACATGAGCAGATCGGACCAAAGAAATGTGCAGCTCTAGTGTACACTACAGAGTGTGTAATAAGAGTAAATGCCAAAACATGGCTTTTTCTCTTAAATAATGAAATTCTTAAATATTGAAAAAGATACAAGGGTAACACTTTCAGTGATGATCTATAAATAAATGCATGTTATATTTAAAAAGAATTATGCATCTTTTTAGAATTATTTCTAAATGTGCATTGCATTTTATTGCAGTGTTTATCATGCATTATGAATTGTTAATGTAAGTAGTGTACTAACATATAGTAGTGTAATAACACATCGTCAGTGTTAAAGCTTGTTAAATCCAGTTTGCGTACTGTATTATTTTTAGTTAAAGACACACTGAGACCTATTGTGGGTCTACCTGTTGTAGCATGCATTTGTAAATATCACATAACAGTGCTATTAATGTAAATTACTGAGTTATAAGCTGTATTTGTGAACTCTAAGTAAAGTGAGACATTTTTTTAAATGATTATTAAACCTACAACATTTACACTATTACATTTTCTGCAACTGAATCAAGCCCAAAATTTCACTTTTTATAAAATCCTGAAATAATCAACTATACAACAGCTGACTAGACTACAGTTATTAATAGACACAGAGATATAAACAATGAAAAACAGACTAGTCAAACTGAAATGATTCATGTTATTTAACTATTTATAATGCATTATTTTTACAGTAACAATTAGTAACTCAGTAAGTAATAAACACTGCTATAAAGTGTAATGAATTTCCATACATAAAACAATGCACCTTATGAATGCATTATAACATTATGAAGGTTATGAAGTGCATAGTTCATTATATACATGGCCTTCATAGAAAATATTACCGAACCTAAATTATATCAGCACAAAATTTGTGAATGTGATATTAATATAATATATATGTATATGAGCAGCTTTCGTGACAATTTTCTTCTACGTACAGTATGTGGCAGATTACGAACTTTCTTCTTAACATACTGTATCTGTTTTAATATTGTATATAGGATCCTCTTTGTGTCAGAAAATTCTTTCTTGTTGCAGGATATGTTCAAATCTTTCAATTTAGATTTCTATTTACTGCAGATAAATTGTAAAATAGCAATACATGTCAGTTTTTTAAAACTCAGAAACAAAGAAGGGGTGCAAACTTTTGCACTCAACTTTATAGTCATATACTTTCTCCACAAAAGTAATTTCCCATTCAAAAGATGCCAAAATTGGTCGAATAGAGATTAGATTAAATAAAAGAAACACTTCTGTGTTAATATGATGTTCAAAAATGTGTCATCATCTTTACTGTAACACTGCAATGTTTCGATTTGACTTGAAAACATCTTAAATGCATTCGTGCTGCTGTTGCTCATGCCTTACTTCCATGTTGCTCTTGTGAATGTTTGCTGATCGGATCGACATATTTGATTGTCTGCCAGCTGCCTGTGCCAGTGTCCTGAGTGTTATTGAATTTGTCTTTTCTGCACAGGCACCACAGAGGGCACCTGGGTGAAGAGAAGGACCCTTAACCTGCCATTCGGATGATTGACAGGTAATGTGCATAGCCTGGCCTATGAGTTTGTGGACACAAAATCACCTTTACGGAGAGAGAGAGAGAGATAGAGAGAGAAAACAGCATAAGAAAATATGAGTTTCAACTTTACTGTAAGTTCTTTTTTTTTTTTACGCATTGTGCTAATATGAATTTGATATAGAACAGAGTCAAATCTGTGTGTTTTAGTCAGCAAATTTGGACGGAAGTGTATGTATCCAAAACTTATTTTATGGATAATAATCATTGCAATTATTCCACGATTGGGGTGCCATTTTTTTGCCCATTGATATTACATTTACAAATCTGTATGTAGGGTAAAAGTAAAATACAGTTTAAACACAGCTAAAGTGTCCTTCACAACAACCTATTTGCATATTTCAGATAAAATAATTTAAAACCTTCACAAATCTACAAAATCTACAACCCTAACCCACTACAACTACACTTCACTTTGAAAAATAATCAGTAAAATACTTTAAAAATCAAATTATATTTGCATTAATGTGTGAATTTAGGTGTTACTTTAAACATGAACATATTCACCTCTATGAAATGTTTAGGATATTCTACAAGTCGCATGTTCAACAGGAAGTTGCCTCACCCTGAAGTTGAATTTCCTGAATATCACAGGAAGACGGAAAGTAAAGAAAAGCTCTCGCATTCTTTTATCTTTATTTTCAGTGATAGTGTGATTGACAAGGTCACTTTGAAAGTATAACCCTGTTACCCGAATTATAGATCGAAAGTAAATTATTAATTAAAAGAAAAATAAATTTGTAGTAAATCATTAGAACGTCCTTGATGTCCGCATGCCATTAGTTTGGATGCTAGTTAACCAATATTTTTTGCTTTTGCTAATTCTTTGCTAAAAATCTCCATCTCCAACTCATTTCAGAGCAAAATTCAGCTATTTTCAGCAGAGAAATATTTGAAAGATTTTTGAACAGGTAAATGCATGTTTTTTAAGATGCAATGTTGAATAATGATTTTAAAAATTATAATAAAGTTTTTTTTTAATAGTTACAAAGGTTAAATGGTACCCCAATCATGAAATCATTCAAAAGCAGTTCCACTTACAGTACCTTAACTTCACTATTCTCTCTCTAGAGACAGACTTTTCACTGGTCTCAGGGGCGTTGCACATTTATAATTAACCTGAGTGTGATGAACAGCAACACGGAGGGCGACAGGTCCTGTCCACATGAATATGTATGCGTGTGGTGTAAATAGGCATTGGCCCCTTTTAGTCACCCCGGAATCGTGGGAAGCGAGATGTAGGTCCCGATAGCACTGTTTAGGGCGCTCTCACGACGATAGCTGCTGTTTTTTCCAGCATTACCAAATGGGCTTGGAAAAAAAGAGAGCATAGATCATGATACAGGCATTAGATGTCTTTTCCAGTATGTCGTAATGGGTTCAGAGAGGTCCCGTAGGTCTAACGCACCTGAACAACGACGGCACATCCTCATTCGATGGTTTTGCTGGGCTTCATGACAAAATGAAATGAATACGGCTTGATTCTGGATGAGAATCTTGCTTAGATTTTAGATATGGTAGTGATCATGACGCCTGGCAATAATGCAAAATATCCCACATCCACCAGGTTAATGTTCAATCCATCAGTGATGGGAAAGTTTCATTTTAACAGTCAGGATTCAGCATTCATTAGACGTTTAAATGCATAGTTATTGCTCCTTATGGTGCTCATATCAATTCATCAGTAACAGTAAGTTACTCATATACTTAGTTACTTAAAAAAAAAAAAATTACCTTTTTTTTCTCAAGGGTTCTTACTTAGTCCAGGGTTGTTATCTTGAGAAAAAAAAAAAAAACAGGCTCTGCTTGGATCTCTTTCTAATCAACCCCGATATACTAAGATCCAATTTTGCATGTTGTAGATGATTTACAAAGAAGAATTGTGTAACCGGGAAGTTGGGGGAAGAAATAATATGAATTTTTTTTTTTTTTTTATGTTGCCAGTAGACACAACAAATTCAGATATTAACAAGACTCCAGGAAGAGTAAAGTGAATTTGAAACTCAAATATAACACTGACTAAAGGCAGTGAGGCATACTGAAAAACCTCACGTTCATGTGAAGAAATGAATAAAAGGGTAGACAACAGTGTGAGTATTTTGTTAATAACGTATATAGGAAGATGCACAAATGTGTGTAAGTATCTAATATTAAAACCACCATAATATAAAGCTTCATTCTGAGAAATGTTCTGATTATTTTATGACAGAATACTCTAGTTAAAGCATCTAATTATTAATAATAATAATAATAATAATAATAATAATAATAATAATAATAATAATAAAAATCATCATTTGTTTTCACTTACCGGAAATAGGCTTCCACAAATTTAATACCTGTCCTGCAGATGTTTTACTGCATCACAGTTCCCAAAGTGACAGACAGGGGTGGAAAAAGTACAGAAAAATGATAGTTAAGTGAAAGTATAGATAATGTGTCAAAATCTTACTCAATTAAAAGTGAAAGTACGCAGCCAAAAACGTTAATAAAAAGTTGCTACTTTCAAATCTACTGGCTACTCAAGTATTATTAATTTAAAAGTAAATGTTTTTAACTGATGAAATTAAGTTAATGTCATGTTTTCATGTGAAAAGTATATTTTATTACTTATCTAAAACTGTTATAAGATCATTTTTGCTCTGTAGCAACTACACCATTTTGCCTGAAAACATCATTCGGTTTCTGTAATATTTACCATTAGCTAGAATTTGACTTGCTGCCTAGCTAATTTATGTTAGCTACTGGAATCAATACTAGTCTAAGCTGGCATTAGCAAAGAAAACAGGCTAAAATACTGTAAGCTAATACAGCCAGTTAATTTTAGCAAATTTTGCCAAACTTACTTCAACATGCTTTTTCAAATTAGATGGAGTTCATGCCTTCTAGAGAGGCAAAGGAGACTCCTTGTTTAAGACAAGTCTTTGCTTACAGTATTATATCGTAACATTTTACTGAGGTAGGGGCAGGAACGCTTATCCTCAAGTTCCACACTGTTGTCTGGTGGCTTATCCATATTCACACACACACTGATAGCTATATCACTAACTACATTATATAGCATGTGAAGATCATGGCCAATGATGAATTGACAAGAATCGTGAGGTTTTTGATAAAGTTGACTGATGCTAAGCTGAAATGATTGGATGCTAAACTGAAATAAGTGGATGCTAAATTGAAATGATTGGATGCTAAGCTGAAATGACTGGATGCTAAACTGAAATGATTGGATGCTAAACTGAGCCCATTCGATTGATGTATAGTGTACAGTCATTGACTAGATGAGAGAAGAAAGGACTTGAGATTTGTAATACGCATTTTGGTCTAAAGGTCTAAACAAAAATGTAAGTTTTTCATTTCTTGTAAGTAAGAGTACAAATAGTCAATTTTTCATACCACTCAAGTACAGTATAAATATGCAAAATAATACTTACGTATACAGTAGTAACAACTCCTCAAGTATTGTCTACCCCCTCTTTCAGCTGCAATAAACTTTTCATAAATCAGGGCCACAGTTGTAGGGTTCTACGCATAATAAGGGTTTAAGGGTTTTCCCAAATAGACAACCAGGAAAAAGGCGTTCTAGGTTCTTATTTTTCTAAGCATTTAGTCCAGCTGTCTTTACAACAGCAACAAAAATTGACAAGCCCAAAAAATATGTTAATAGTGTTAAAATAGCTAACAACAGCTATTAAATTTGTACTGAAGCCAAACTGAAGTCGCTTTAGTTCTTTAGTATGTCCAGCTCTCTCACTTCCTCATCTGTACAATCTGTTCAAACTGATCAGCTTCCAAAGCTTCAGCTTTTATGCTAATACCATCAGCAACACCATCACGCTCGGCACGTCTCGTAGACTGCTAACTAGCTGCGTCTTTGCTATAACTAGCTGAGTCTTTGCTATAACTAGCTGCGTCTTTGCTATAACTCAATGCAATCGTGTCATATATCTGCTTTGCACTGTGGAACTTTGAGTCCAGTGTTTGCACCAACATCTCCACTACTTCTACACTGGATTTCTCAATAATATGATGATGAACGCTAGAAAATGGTGAGTGAGAAAAGAAACATTTATTTTTTCTTCTTATTAGACACCACTGTAACTGCTCTAGCAATAACAATGTCCCCCTGTGATGTCACAGTGACAGACGCCAACCAACCAATGAACTAGCACCAGAATCGCTAGTGAAACACATCACAAATGTTTCAATATAACCATATCTCATGTGTTTCAGGGTGTAGAGTTCCTTTAAGCCTATAAAATATACTGCTGAGTTAAAAATCCATTTGTCTGTTAGTTTCTGAGCAAGAGTAATGTCTAGCGTTCTGGAGTTTTATCTGTGTTTATGAAGCATATAGCATGCGCCGTACAGACCGGATCTGCCTTTTGGCATTAACCCTCATTAAAAGCTCGGCTCCTTTATCACATAATCAATCTGTGTGTAGTAAAAACAGCAGATGGGATTGACTGAGCTGCATATGCTTTATAGCTGCGCTGACTTGAGCATACTCAATGTCACCGGTCATTGATGAAGTCCTAACCAGGGTTAGTTACAGCAGGAATTCACAACCACCGCTGTGTGCGTGTGTGTGTGTGTGTGGGTGTGTTTGAGGTGTGAGGCTGCTAAGACATTGCATAAACAATTTGATTGTGTTGTTGAATTTCTGTCACATAGATCTGATCAGGCACTCGTTTATCTGAGAGACGGATTGAGGGAGTGATGGAGTGTGCTGGTGAAGTGTGGAATGGAGAAAACTGGAAAAAAGAGAAAAATATTGCGATAAAAATGTAAACTTGTTTACTTGACTATGACTGGTGCTTTTTTCCTGTTTTTGTTATTGTTGTTGTTGTTGTTGTTGTTGTTTTTGTGTGTTCATGTGTGTGTGTGTGTGTGTGTGTGTGTGTGTGAGAGAGAGAGAGAGAGAACAAAGAGAGATGGAGAGAGTGACATGGACAGATAGATAGATAGATAGATAGATAGACAGATAGAAACAGACATAGAGACTTGGAGAAAGAGAGAGACAGACAGAGAGACAGACAGAGAGACAGACAGAGAAACAGACACTGAGATAAATTACCAGTGAGACAGACAAATAGAAAACAGACATAGAGATTTGGGGTGAGAGTGAGAGCGAGAGAGAGACAGACAGACAGACAGACAGACATTCATATAAACAAACAGAGAGAGACAGACAGACAGACAGACAGACTGAGAGAGAGAGAGAGAGAGAGAGAGAGATGACATCATTGCTGCTACTGGGCAGTTTGGCTTTATGGCCAGATGGACACAGTGTGAGAGACGCGTGTGTATGTGTGTGTGTGCGTGTGTGTGTGCGTCTGTGTTGGTCCCCAGATGCTCACATAATCAAAAGAACAGAGGTGCACTTCTATCAATTTTAAAGACTGACAGGAATATAAAATATTTCATTTTAAATGATTGATCAAAACCAAGTACAGATATAAGAACTTTTTATAATAAAGAAAAGAATTCTATAACACTTTATTTAGATACTCTGCAGACTAGACACTCTACAAACTGCCAAGAAACCATCTAAGCACTGTTTAAGCTGTCAGGTGACCATCACCACCTAGCCTATGAGCTAAATTTAAACAATATGTCAGCATTTTATGGCTGTTGATGTTCCACGGTTCTCCGAGTGGAGTGTGTGACGCATAACCAGGAAGTCTATGATCTTGTTTTTTTATTAGTGTAGTGGACATCACAGTTCACAATAATCAAAGTCACTGTGCCTTTAAATAATGTCAAGAAGGGTTCTATGATGAAAATTTCAGAAATAATAAATATAAAAAAACACACGCACACACACACAAACACACACACACACACACACACACTCACAGATATATATATATAAATGTGTACACTTTTAAACAATGTGCCTATATTTAATGTTGTTTTTCAAATAATTCTATTCTGAGGTGTTCTGTGACTATTATCATTTTTTACATTTTTTTTCAACAGTTAAAAGTCTAGTAAAGTAGAAATGTGAGAACTCCTGTCCAGTACATTCTCTATAGACTATCCTTATTCCTATCATAACTACGAATTTAGTCCTTGTGGACTGGGCATGATGGTGAGAATGAGTATAATGCATTATAAATAGTTTGTAGACGGTCTAAAGCCAAATAAAGTTGGAAAAAAATTGTTAAACACTCTGTACCTTTTGCTAGCATGCTAACATTATATCTCAGTACATTCACCTGTTTGTGCTTTATTGTGTCCACATGTCTTTTGGACATAATGACATAGATGCACCACCACATCGAAACAGCTCTGGCTGTGAATTACTATTACATCTGTGGATTTCTGAACCCAGGGACATCACATCATGTTTTATGTTTTGTTCTTCTCTGACTCAAAAAAGATGACTTAAAAACTATGCACTGGAGCTTAAAGTAAATAGTCTACACATTTTAATAACCCAAAAAGTAATCATTTACCAAAATGGACAGATTTTAATGCAGCAAGATATTAAACATGGTTTGTTTTGTATTTCTATCCAGAGCATTTTATTTTCTTATGAGAACATAGTTTCTGAGTTGACGCTGACATCATCGTGAGAGTCAGTCTATCGAATAATAAAAAAAAATAATAATAATTTTCCTTCATTTCCCAGACTCATTTCGTAACCTTACAACTGATGAATTTACCTCACTGGCGTTCACGCTACATTTTAACCAGTGTTATACATCGATTGGGACATGAGAGCCAGGTGTCATCTTACCTGGTCATAGAGACAGCCGTAGCTGACCCAGGTAAGGTTATCTGTCATGATAATCTATCCTCCTGTCCACATAACTCAAATTCCTCCACGCTATCAACTCCCCGAGCAGCCATCTTAACGCAACACAGCATCCTGTGACACCATAAAACACCTCAGACAGTTAAAACTGACAGGCATGATACACACGATACACATGATACAGGAGCTTTATGGCCGTTTATGAAAAAAAGACCTGATAATCATTCGGTTTTAGACAATATATTAATGTAATTCTAGCCAGAGTTCTACATTTCTGTAACTTTACTCTGTAACGATGTCAGGAGGTTGTAATTAAATATGAATGGAGATTCAGGACATTTTCCCAGCGAATGAAAACGAACGACATCCTGAGACAAAATCACTTTACAAGTCTGGTTTTAGTTTCCACCAAAGTATATCTGAATGAGAAAATCTCTGTATCCTGTGAAAATGCCAGCATTCAGAACAAAAGTATAAATAAAATTCACTCACTAACAGTAATGAGTGTTAATTTAATGAAATAATCCCTCTCCTCTTTCTCTTTTCTAATTCATTCATTCCTTCATTCTCTCTCTCTCTCGCTGTCCTTCTATCTCTCCCTGGGTATTGCATGACAACATTTCGAGATTGCGTCCCGGCCCGGATTGCTCTCTGATTCAGAGTAATTGGGTGGTGCCTGGGGTTAATGCGTTCAGCGCTATTAATGAAAACATTCACTTGTAAGTGGCAGTGTATGAAACGGAGCGCGTTCTCAATAGGGCCCCTCACGGAGAGCCGACTCGTCCAGCTCGGCCCTTTATCAGAGGGAGCTGAAGCGTGAATTTCGGCCCAGAAAGGCTGTGCATGGTTATATTCAGCGCCTGAATAAACCAACCTTTTCTTCTTCTTCTTCTTCTTTTTTAAATAAAGCAAATCTTTTGAGTATGAAAGGTGAATGAAAGCACACGCAAAAGGAAGTGTTGTAATGAAAGGACTTTTTTTTTTTTTTTTACTCACATCACATACGCATAGAGTGTTGGGTGCAAAAGTTTGCATCCCCCATAGTTTTTGAAAGTAAAAAAAAGACAATCTGTTTTACAATCTACCAATTAAATGTATACCATGAAGGTAAATACGGTAAATAAGAGAAAACATTTAAAACATGAGACAAAATCAACAGGAAAACATTTTAAGATGGAAAAAAAAAAGTAACCAAACACAACTTCACCATGACTCGTACTTAGAATATTATACTCTTAAAGGGTTTTATGGATGGTTAATAGTTCTTAGGGTCCTAAAACGTTTTCTGATTTCACAGGTTTCACATAGAAAGGATTAAGAGAGGTTATGAATTTAAGGATGGAATATGAGCACTTCCTGAAGCTAGATAACAATTTAAAACACAATTTAAAAACACAAAACAAAAATTTTACAAAGAAACAACATGAAGAAGTCCCATTTTTGCCCTGACGTTTTGTTAGAATATTATACTTTTAGAAAAAAAAAAAGTTCTGTGCATATTTCTGTAAATTTAAACCTCTGTGATCCTGACCAGGATGAAGCAGTTACTAATGATGAATGCTGTAAATGTGTCACGCAGCAACACGAGCACACAGTAAACTTCCAAGACAATGAACATAGTCTTGTTTTGTCCTACAAGCTTGATATCTGACCGTCTGTCACTTTTTGTCCTGCAGTATCCCAGGATATATTTAGACCCTTTAAAAGTTCTATGTAAGCCTACAACAGCGTGTTTCCATATCAGGCTCCATCTACATGTATATGGACATTTTAGTTTTACCCCATCAGCACAACCACACAACCACACCAACAGCATTTTTTTAAATATGTCCTTTCACATGAAAAGACAAAAAAATGATTTGAAACCGCTCATGTGAGCACGCTAGCCAATTAGCTATGTCTGTATTGTTATTTGTAGTGTTGAGGAAAGGCATGTTAGTAAGAAAAGCATTGTACATGAGAGTGAAGTGACTTGACTTGACTCATATACATCAAGACCTGCGTGCTAGAAAGGAGAAATGTGGAAACAAACACCAACATGGTGAAAACCACACTCTTTCATTCATCTTCAGTAACTCTCAGAGTTGCAGAAGTATTAAAACCAAAAAAAAAGTGACAAACACGAGAATTCATATGTGTGGCTTGATGATGAGGTGGAGCTACTGCTCAAAATTACACTTGGGTCTTATCTGAAATCTCTGAAAAACAATTTACACACACATAATCAAAAAAAAAAAAAAAAAAATTAGAGACCACAAAGAAACAACCAGATCAGCAAACATCATAAACACATTCAGAACACACACAATGACTTTTTTTTTTTTTTACTTACATCACATACACGCATACCATTAAGTGCAAAAGTTTGCATCCCCCATGGTTTTTGAATGTAAAAAAAGGAAACCGCAAATCTATTTTACAATTTATCTATTATCAATTTAAAGTATTTCAGGAAGGTAAGAATTTAAGAAGGAAATGTGCTAAACGATGCTAAAACATTATTAAACAATATGCAAAATCATTATAATCAAAATATTTTAAGAGGAACTAAAAGAAGATGTCACAATTTCATCATGACTTGTAGTTAGAATATGATTTTTGGATAGTTATTAGTTAGTGTTTTAGGATTTACTTTGTTGTCTGATAAGAAAGGATTCCTCATAGAAAGGATTCCAAGAAGGTAAGAGTTGAAAGAATGAAACATGTGAGCTTTAAAATTCTCCACCATGGAGAGCTGTTTCGATAAGCTTTCTTTTCAGTGACGCCGTCACAGAGACGAGACCAACACACAGAGAAAAAACCTACATTTTCAAAAATATCTGTATGTCTGAAGACTCAGAAAGGGTTCCAGTTAAAACCCCAACTCTTTTTATGATACAAGAGTGTATTAATATCTTAACACACACCAGTTGATCAATTAATGCTTGTTATGATTGTAGAACATCTGCAAACGTAATTGACATATATACAAAATATATGTCTCTTCTTCACATTGTCCGTGACAAGTGCACGCAAACGTTTTCATTCAACTCCATGCGTATAAACAGAAGGCCACTTTTGTGCACCTAGACTTTTTTTTTTTTTTTAACAGCACCACACAGACTTCATTTTCTCAAGGCTAATTGCACACATGCAACAGTGAGACTAAGTCCAACATTCCTGAAGGCTTCTATCACTTCATTTTCATCCCCCTTTTCTTCATGATAGGCACTAATGAATCATACAGTGTGAATGCGTTGTGAGGGACGTACATGAGGGCACACCACAAGAGCTGCTTAATTAGCTCTCTCTCCCTCCATTCAGTCTCGGCTCGGCTGTAATTAGCCGGCAGGAAAGCTACAGGATTCTCATCCGGCCTGTTCATCGTGAATGTAAAGAGGAAAGGGTAACACTTTCTATATCTACTGTACAGTGTAAAGCTGAAGTACGAATACATTCGTAACATGCCATAATTCAAATTTATGAAAAAAAAGAGCTATGCAAATTATTTAGGAAAATACCTTACACTTTTAATATTCATTATGAGTTGTCGATGTCAAATAGTGTACATTGCATTACATATGGCACAAGTCTCTGGTACAATTTTATGTCTTGAATTATGCAATATCCGAGGCATTATGAGGAAATCATACAGCGAAACTGCTCAAACACAGCCGTGTGTGTGTGTATGTGTGTGTGTAAGTAAAACTAACCAGGGATTTTTTTTTTTTTTCCCCCTTAGTCTGGGCCACCAACACAGTGGTGTTAACCTTTGGCAACGGCTCACTCTAATGGGAGTTAAACATATACCCTTCAGTGATATAACAAAACATGGTTCTGTTATAAAACCGACCACAAATGCACAGTACAGTATCTGTATTCACTCATTACTCTCCTCATGAGCGATCTGTGGATTGTCAAACGACAAACTATCTCCATCTCATTCATATTAAAGGAATAATCATGAAGAAAAATGTCAACATGTTTCCCTGGACTGAGAAAAGAACAAAAAACTCATTTATAATAAGAGTTTGAAGGCAGATGTTTAAAGTACATGGCTACATTGCTGCCTAACAGCCCCGGGGCGCTTACTGGAGCTTTTTTTTTTTTTTTTTTAATAAAATGTCCACCATTACACACTAACAATAGCTTAGCATGAAACCAGTCCTAAAAAAAAACTCAGACCAAATCTGGATGTGATTAATGTTTAGGAAGCTTGTGCAGCTTCACTTTTTAAAAATGGCTCACAAAAAAAAGAAAAGTTAATGAGTAGAAATCTTGTCACTATTCTGGGTTTGTACCACGAACATCCCTGTAAACTAGAACCAAGCCCAAAAACTTGCAACTGCTGTCAGCACTTAATGTAACTGAGCTCATTATTTTTATTATTGCTGTATTATTTCATCAGTAAAATATGCCACATACAGTGAAAAAGCAGTCACATCTCTCAAAGATTTCATATATAGAGTATAACGATTGAAATTCTATTACATCTTGTATATGAATTGTAAATTCCAATTAATAATGAACACACTCACTCAGTTTTGTTCACTGCTAATTATTTTATTACATAAGATTTAATTTAAAATAGATTTTTTTACAGTATAGACGTTTACTTACTAACGCCTAAGCTGAACTGAGAATGCCCCTTTTTCTGTAATAAAATACTGAAGGAACTTAAAATTCCTTGTGTTTTCCACTTGTTACAAGTGAGTAACTTTAAAATAAAGTAATGTGTAGTGAGATTATTGTTTGTAGACTAATATAAATAAAGTAAAGCTGGGTTTACACTGTAGGATTTTCAGCCTGATTTTGCTGTTGCAGAAAAAAAAAAATCACACATTGCAAAAGGATTCTTTGGTTCATGAGTTGAGATCAGTGGTCTTACAACACATAATGTGACCAATTAAGCGACAACCGATGACAAAGTTCCTGCAGTATCTGAACATTTTGACTAAAATCCCAGAGTGTGAGAGCTGCTACGACACTTGTCTACAAACCACCAACAGGTGGATGGCATAGGATGACACTACGTGAGACAGTTACAAATACAGAAATGGCATGACGAAATGTAAACAAAACATGCTAAATATGTCTGTTAACGTATTCGGCCAAGATTTATTCGGACCAACTTGTACATTGTGGCCAGTAATAATCTTAAAAGAAGCTAAAAGTATAAACACAGTATAAACCCAGTTTAACCCATTACAATTTCAGAGAAGTAATTAGTACATTGGCAGGTTATATTTTTACTGAGATATTATACTTGAGTTTTTATTGAACAGCATTTCTATTCTTCCCTCAGTGCAAGGAAATGTGCTGGAATTATCGTTTGGGGTAACTGTACATACTTCACAGATGTCATAGATTAAAATTTGCTTGAAAAGGCACTGAAGCGTTCATCTAATGCTAAACTTCATCCTGTCCATCTCAGTTTAACTGTATATAAAAAAAATCAAACAATTTTATCATGGAAAAGCTCTAATGACAGAGATGACTGATACCAGAGTGTAAGATGAGAGGAGAGAGACAGAGACAGAGAGAGAGAGAGAGAAGAGGCTAACAATGGCCTGATGGGAATGAACAGATTGTGTGGAGAAGGGGGACAGTCTGGCAGTGCGGATGGGACTCCAGTATCGACATACGCACCGAATCTGAAATCTGAATTTTAAATGTAGGAGTGGTGTTGACACCTTTTAGTGTCAGGGGACTGGCATCCTGTACAGCTGCCACATGACACCTCAGACCTTACACACACACACACACACACACACACACACACCAGACTTGGCAAACTGCAAGTCCTTAGGCAAATATGCAGAAAGTCAGGAATCTAATTTCACTCCATGTTTGCTGAAATGAGAAATTGCTTTCTAGTAATATACAATAATGACAAAGATTGAAAAATATCTTTCCAATTCTAGCCTCTCAGGATTTATTTATCTTTACATGGGACACCTGGAGGTCATATGATCAGTGTGTAGGTTTTCATTTAAGCCATTTATTTTAATCTCTTAAAATCCAGGCTTATTACTCAGTTGAAATAATAAGCTTTAAAGCATATTATTCACTAATTACTATGAATTATTCAGTAAAAATGAATAGGACTAATAGGAAATATGAGAAAGGAATGTAAGTCTAGACCCACCAGTGACGTTTGAGTCTTTTATGTTATGTTAAGCAGTAATACTAGCATTACCACCTAATGAGCCATGTACAGAGGTTTGCATGTATGTGCTTGCAGAAACAGAAAACAACACACTGTGGTCCACTCAAGATTACATAAATAGGGAATAAAACACTTCAGCATGTGCTGTTATAGGAAAATAATCAGCAGTGGAGTGGTGTGATTACGGCTTTGATTAACGCCCCAAAGTTGATGTTCCTAGAACAGTATTATTATTCCAGCAGCATATTTTTCCTCTTACATCCCAGCAATTTGCAAATAATTACAAATGTTATTAATCATACTTTTATCCATTTATAGTTACATTTCATGTTGTGAAATTTCTTTGAAACAAGTTTATCACTTACATTATAGCAGCTGTAAACAGCCGCTTCCTCACCAGCCTCTCTTTTGTCTGTCTCTTGCCGTTAATATGACAAAAAAATCCGCTTGTCATGTAACTGAGAAACCGCGAAGTGTAAACTCCTCTGTCCTGAAGATGTCTGAAAGCTTAAAAAGTTACAGTTTTACCTCATGTTACACAGTGCTGACACTGGAGACTCCTTCCATAAATCTTACAGAAAACCTCACCATATCAATATATATATATATTTTAATCCATGCAATGGTAGCGTAATGTGAATTAATATGAGCTGCACTACTGTCAGAGCCGTTGTTATAGAAAATTAACCAAGACCTTCTGACCAATAAGATATAACAGAGAAACAATCCATTATATATGAGCTTATACACTATTGTATACTATACACTAGTACAGTACACACTTATTAGCTAGAAATGAATATCTTACAAGTGACACCCCTACTACTGAAGTGTCACCTAAAATGGTCCCATCAAACCTTGTAAATACAAACGCATGAGAAAATAAACAGAAAAGTGTGTTAGTAAGGTGTTGGGCCACAAGGAGCCTCCAAAGCAGTGCTTGGTGTCTGAGGGAGGGATTTGGCTGCTGGAGTGATAAGCGTCATTAATAAGGCTATTGAGCATCGCCACATTCATGCCACATATCAAATGTTCACTGAAAGAGATCTGCTGCTGCTGTCACAGAGCATTAGACACACCCGAGTGACACGCACACAGCCAGCTGACTGCGGAGATGCACGGGAACACACACACACAAACGCGGACATTAGCATTAGAACACATGGAGGAATTAGCATTAGAACACACACACACACAGATCTGGGTATTAACATTAGAAAATGAGTCATCAGTCTGAATGAATCAGGCTGGAAGAGGGATGAGAAAGTCTAGAAATGTACATATAAGCGTTGCTTTTTTAGTTAACAATTGAGTGAATGAACATGAAACGATTTAAAAAGAACTTGTGCTAAAACGATTTATAAAGCTTGTGTTCCTTATAGCTAAAGCATAAAAGACAGCAGGGTGTGTGTGATGAAACAGATATACTGTTAAGACCCTAAAGATTATTCTTTTCTATAACACCACGTCCCGAAGTGTTTTATTCCCTTTATGCCGCAGCAGCTTGCCAACTGTTACAATTTTTGCAATACAGTTTTGAAATTATATATTATATGTGTATATATGTGAAATTATAAATTATATGTATATATATATATATATATATATATATATATATATATATATATATATATAAATAGAGCTTGGGTTTTGGACATATACTTACACAACGATTAATCTAAAGCTATAGCTAACCTAAAGCTAAGTGTTGAAAAAAAATGATTTAAAAAGGTTCATGTTTATTGAAGCACGGTCGAAAATTAACCAGCCTTTATCCCACAAAGCTGCACATTGCTCTATGCCTTTCTGTGACTTTGTAAAATAATTGAGTTAAAACACTCGATAAAACATTAATTAGTTTAGCTGTCTGGAGACGATGCCATAGATAAGAGCCTATGTAATTCATATTGATTAGAATATGCACATCGAATGCAACCTCTTAAGACAAGTCTCCTCTATTAAACTAGCACAAAGCCTGGGTCATCATTTGTACAAAGAGAGATCGGCTCAGATTTTATCTTTAACATAAAAAAAAAGCTTTGATTGGATTTTTTTTCCTCTAAAAGATCTGCACCGGCTGTATTCTGCCTTGATTATATTACCACTTAATTAGTTTGTATATTGAGTTGAACGGAGTTTATTGATTCCGCAAGCTTTCATTTGCAATGCAAAAATTCCTCTAATCCAATGTAATCTCATCCTTAGCCACAGAGAGAATAACGAGTTTTTTCCTAACGCTTCTATTTGATTTTTTTTTAATAAGCGCTTCACTTTTTTTAAAAAAAGATTCCAGAAAATGATCAATTTAATGCTTAATGTCTTAAGCGATGAAATTGGAAAACTAGATTACGTTAATATTTCAATTTGCATTGACTTCAAACATCAGTTATGCTAGATGAATTAATTTAGCAGAAGTAATATTTGTAGTAATGTTTAAAATAATGGATATAAAAGTGTGCCACAAACAGGAACTACTGTATATTAAATTAATATTTTTATGGACATATACAATAAATGATGCCATAAGTAAGGAATAAAACACTTTGGGATGTGTTGTTGTAGGAAACTCATCAACAACAGCGGGTGTGATGAACTGGAGATACAGTTACCAGCCTGAAATTGATTATTTTCCAAAAACATTGTGTTTTATTCCCTTATACCACAGTAAATTGCCAACACTGACATTTTTTACTTAACATTTGACATAACAATTGGCATTTTTTATCCATTTATAGTTACATTTAATGTTGTTTCATGGTATAGCAGCTATAAACACTCCCTCAGTAAACTCTGTTTTTTCATCTTGTAATGTTACTGAAATCCTGCAAAACAGAAACTGAATATATTTTTTTAAAAAAAGAAAGAAACTAAAATTACAGCTGTACTTTTCTGTTACAAAGCACTGACACTGGAGACTCCTTCCATAAATGCTAAATAAACGTCTCCTTACAGAAAACTTCACCATATCAATGATTTTTTTTTAATCCATTTATATGGAGCAACATACTACTCCCTGTGTAGGTTGTTACTATGAAAACGATAAGAATTAATATAAACCTGTGATTTATTTTAACTAATCTCAGAGCTGCTGTTACAGGAAATTAATTAAAACCTTCTGACCAATCAGAATGGATAATTCTGCACCAGTGTTGTTTAGTACATTAAGATGATCACCTAAGATGAAATGACATTTCTTTAGATTCTTTAGACTTTTCTTATGGGAAATTGTGTCAGGCTTGTCTCACACACACACACACACACACACACAAAAACCGCAGTTCATGCTGGCTCTTTTAACATAATCACGCTGCACACACTGAGTAAATGGCTATTCTTAGAGATTGCGACAAAAAAAAAAAAAATAGATTATGCTAAATTATGACTAGGTGTGTTTGTATTAGGCTTCCTTAGATACAGACACGAGAAACACTGAAGTCATTGATGTCTGGGGGAAGTGTTTTCCTGTCATTTCTTTGTGTGTGTGTGTGTGTGTGTGTGTGTGCGTCATTTTCATTCACTGGTTCCCATGCATGGCACTTTTCAGTGTCTATGCACTACCCACAGATAGTGTGTGTGTGTGTGTGTGTGTGTGTGTGGTCACTGAGTCATGGACTCCAGACAGAATCAAACACTCACAGCCTCACCAGCACTGATCAGGGAACAGGCTGATTTACTGCTTTATCAGAGCTCCTGCTATCTCTCTCTCTCTCTCTCTCTCACACACACACACACACACACATGAAAGCTATATTATGTTCACAAATATTTCACAACAAATCTACAGAAACATCTTGAATAATTTCATCATGTGTAACTCAGCAACATACAAATACTTCAATATACAATTCGAAATATTTCATTTTAAAAAAGTTCTCCCAGATCTCCTGCTTTTCCTTTGAGGTTACCGTCCGCATATGTTCTACATCCGTAATTATGTATAAGCCATATGGTAGAACTTATGCATGAGTAACAGGGACAGTCAAACAGGGTCTGAATGCTTAACCCTGGAATTTCAGAGTAGCTGCTGGTGCAGGAAGTGGTTTATGACTAACAGCGAGCTCAGTCTCTTTTATAATAACACATCATAATAATCTTCAAACATTTATGTTCAAGCTGGTCTCAGGAGTGTTGAAACTGTGGAACTGCCAAATTATTAAAATAATCAAAATGATATCATCATCCGAAGGAAAATACACTGTAAACTGTTAAACTGCATCACTAGGCCTCATATTTTTTATGTGTAAATATTTTCATGAGTCAAACCTGACCAAAAAAAAATAAAAATTCTGCCATAATTAAAAGTTTTGTTATTGCTGATTTTCTTCATATTAAAGTGCGTATGCTGATCAATGCCAATCAGCCAAGGGTGTTCATCTATATTTAGCCACACCCACAAAACTGCATAAAAGGCAAAGCTCACAGAGAGCTGAAATGACAAAATGACCAATAAACAGTGAAATAAAGCCTCCTAAGTGTGGCGAGTGCTTAATCTTCCAACAATGCAGCCCAGACACTGCCTAGACCCATGCTAAGTCTTCGTCAATTTATAGGGAATGATTCCTTTTCTCCTAATTGAATGGCTAGTTTTATTTGTCTTAATTTATGGATTTGTTTTAGATTGCTGTCTTTTCTCTTTCAAATCATTAATGTGATATACAAAAAAGTGCAAAGAAAAAATGCAAAATTTCCATTACATTTGCGTGTAATTAAAATAAGTAAGCAGTTTTAAACTTTAAACTCATGGCTAATTATATGATTTGAACCGATCAGTCGAAGTTCACATTAGTGGGTGTGCTAATATGTAAATTTACATACACTCAGGTGCCCTTGTAGGATACAAAGGCTTTTCCGAACTAACTGGATTTTCGTGAATACCACATTTCTTGAAAATGTGAATATCCTTTGTTCGTATCTAGCTTGATAAATGAGGAGCATTGCGTATCACCGGAGTGGTTCCCTCATGGGAACATCTCTTGTACCTTTCACTTGGAAAAGTGAAGGAAGTGTATTTTTAAAACTAATTTAAGGCACAAACATGATTCTTAAGCTCTAATTTGGTATCTTATGTAATATTTAAAGGTACACAACATTCACATTCCTTGGTGACAAAGCATTTCCAAAGGAACCAATGATGTACAGTTGAGAAATCCTAAAGTTTAGTACCTTTTGTGTTCATAAAGTAATGTTTGAAGCAAATTTATTATATTCCTTTCAAACCTTTCATTTACAGCACACAGGAAATACCAGTAAAGTAAACTAATGAGGTATTTAATCAAAGTGCACTATACAACTGTAAAAAGAACCAAGTTTCAAAGCATTACTCAGAACTAAACTAAATGTACCATGACTTATGGTAACATACATCAGTTCTATCATATGCTTTCAATACAGCACTGAAACTGTCCAGATTTTTTAGACACTGTCCAGGTTTTAGCCCACATGTGCTGCCTTTCTGGACTGCATTAGTATCCATTATATCTACATCTCACGCAAAATGTGTAGGAATTGCAATAAGCAAGTCAATTTTTTATTTTTTTTATTTAATTACTAATTCTGATCTTTATAACATGAGTGAAGTGAATTATTATGAATTTCCAAGTTCATATAAAAGAAGATGTTTGAAAACACACAGTCGTAACCTTAACAATCTCATTCATGCATCTTCAATAAGCGTTTTATCCTGGTGAGGATTCAGGTGTATCCAGATCCTATCCCGGGAACACTGGACATGAGGCAGGAGCACAATGAACTCTTTTGTAATTCCTAATAGGAGTTTCCAGCTGTGTGACACTTCTCAAGGAATTTCTCATAGCAAATTATTAGAGCTTTATGATGCATTATTTAAGTTGAATGTTGACAAGGAATCATTATAAGCACAGTTATTACAGAAACATTATGTCTGTCTGTATTTGTTTATCGCTCCATATATCTTATATCCGCATCTGGGTCTGTAGCCTAATCCAGTAGGTTTTGTTTGTTTGTTTGTTTTTAATTAAATATGAATGTTACCACTATACCTTGGAAAGCCCAGAAGTAGAAAGTGTGAGCTCGGTGTGTGAATTCTGGCTCTGACAGTTCCTCAACCTCAGCTACATCACTCAAGTTAATAATCAGTCTCAAATAGAGATGGGATTGTTTTTTTTTTTTGTTTTTTTTTTTAATGCCACTCGCACAGTTATTATTTTTGTTTGTACCTGTCTGCAATATTTTCTAAAAATTTTAGTTGGTTCTGTTTCCCAAGATATAAACAAAGTAGTCATCTAATTTCAACCACTGTGAAGCTGACCAGGCAGTTACTAAGGATGAACGAAAGAATGAATGAATGCTGTAAATGCATCATACAGCACTACATGTTAAAGAAAATGGTCTTTGTTGCATACCACGAGCTTTATATCTGACCACTCGATCGCACATGCATATAAAACCTCTAACTTTTTGTTCCGTCCTGCCGGATCCCAGTCCATTAGTCTCAACCAGATGCCCTGTGAACATTTCTGTCGAGCTACTATTTGTATCTGTGTTTGTGTCTGTTTAGTCCAACTGTATAATTAATAAAATAATATAAATAATATAATTAGTATAATGAATAATTAGTATTTGGTTACATCCTTAACAGCTGTAATGATTGATAAATTTGAGCTTCATAGAAAGTGTAGAATTCTGTTCCACTTTGGACCAGATAGCAAACACAGAAAGCGAAAATAGCTGAGGACTCTGTATACATACAAGAGATTGAAAATATCGAAAAATAAAAAAAAAGAAATGAGAAATGAGGGGGGTGAAGGACTCATTTTTTACATTCCTTCTTTCCTGGTGAAGTTCTACATTATGGGAAAAATATAATGCTTGAAAACAGCCACTAGTACAAAAGAGAGAGAGAGAGAGAGAGAGAGACAGAGGGGGGTTACAGGAAGGGACTGGCTGTTAAATGCCATGTCATTGCTGTTATACGTATGAGAGACCTGTGATGAATTGGGTCAAGCGTCATTGATCTTGGTTAGGGGGTGTGGAAGTCACCAGCTGACCCCCTTCACCCTTGGTCTAAAATGCACGGTTATGACCTAGCCAAGCCGACCTTTAACTTGAAGAGGAAGAGTAGCTGAGGACAGTATTTAAAAAAGGTTAAAAATATTAGAAGTAATAAAAGACATGAGAAACGATAGAAGGCTATGAGAAAAAAAAAAACACTCTTTACAACCGCGGTGAGCAGAAAAGCACATCAGAATGGATTTTTTTTCCAGTATTCAACTGCCCAGTTTGGGTGAGCCTGTCCACTGTAGCCTTCCTAATCCTAATCCTAATCCTAATCATGTCAGAGTGGAACCCAATGTGGTCTCCTGCTGTTGTAGCCCATCCACATCAATGTTTGGCATGTTGTGAATTCTGAGATGCTTTTCTGTTCATCATGGTTGTAAAGAATGGTTATTTGAGTTACCGTAGTCTTCCTCAGCTCAAACCATGAGTCTGGCCTTTCTCCTATCACCTCTCTCATCATCTGGTGCCCACAGAAGCACCACTCAGTGAATGTTTTGTTGTGGTTGTTGTTGTTGATTGTTGTGAAAATCTCCAGAGATCAGCAGTTTCTGAAATACTCAAACCAGCCCCTCTGGCAGCGACAACCATGCCACGTTCAAAGTCACCGATATCACGGTTTTTCCCCCATTCTGATGTTTGATGTGAAGCTCATGACCTGTATCTGCATGGTTTAATGCATTTCACTGCTGCCACATCATTGACTGATTAGATAATTGCACGAATAAGCTGGGGTACCGGTGTTCCTATTAAAATGGCCAGTGAGTGTATATTAGAAGTGTTAATGAAGTAAACAAATTTAAACCAATTTACTAGACTATGCCAAAAAGGGATCAAGCTTTTGAGTTTGCATTAAATATAATTCCAAACACATTTGTTGTAATATTTAGGCTATTTCGACTAGGATTTATTGCACGGATATTTAATTCTGTTTTGTAGATAATAGAGGTTTTATTTTTTGTCTTCCAGAAACCCAGGGGGTACAAACTATTGAAATGAACTCTCTCTCAATCTTTGAGTTTCTTAGAGTATATATAGTGTTGCTGTCTGTCATCAAAATCCCAACTGGGACTCGTTGATTTATCGACGGTTTTAACTGTGTAAACTGTGTATGAATCAACTCCAAAGCTTTAGTTACACAGTTAACAGTGTTTGAGTAACCGTAAGACATGTGTGTACACACACTTCACTACTGCTCCCGGTCCGGGGTTCTCTACACCATGTCTCTTGTCAGAACAGGATTTCTGCAATGTCCTAACTGTGAGCTGTAAATATTAATCTGGGGCTTGGACGGCGTGTGTAAATGGCTCGGCGTTTACTGATGACTCAATCTAGCATTTTATATATGCTGTTTTTGAGCTGGATGAAAATTTCGGTTTGAAAATAGTTCCAAAAAACACGGATCGTTGAAATCAGGGCGGTTATTTAAAGCCCTGGAGTCAATCCTTTCCAATGGTGAAATTTTTGCTTTCCAAAACAATGTTATAGATGTTACAATCACAGCAGTAAACAGTGAATAAACGAATCAGTGAATCGCATTATTAATTAACATCAATCGGTGTTTTATGTGTTTACTAGCAATGTTTTACAGCATCTGTGTACCGGCATCTTGAAATTCTTCTGCCTGTTTAAGTGCAGCGATTGGAAAAAAATGGTCTACTTCCTGTTGTTGTTTAGAGCACAGGGAGTCTATTCAGGCCTGAGGAAGTGGAATAATTTAAATACAGATGTTTTTCACCCAAAACACCCTCGTGAGATGCAGTGAGAGAGAAAGAGAGAGAGAGAGAGAGAGAGAGAGAACAGCAAGCACTGTGTAATGCACTAGTAAGACTGAGAAGACAGAGAGGAAGAGGAATAAAGAGTAAGTAATAAAGCAGACGAAAATGCAGCCTTGCTTTTAACATATGAATATTGATTTCAATCATGTGGCTTGATCGTTTTTAGCGTGTTTTTGTAAAAGCTTATATGTGCAAATGTTTAATATTTCACAGTGACAACTCTATAACCCAATATTGTGGTATCTGAATATATCGCATTATGACATTAAATGGCATGTAACACTTTCACAGTTATTATATTTATTATTTATTATTGCAATTCTTCCATATCTAATAAATATACAATACATAGCCAGTAAATGCACTTATCCAAAAGGGCATCATAGCATCATATTTTAATCATTTGTCTTAGATATTTAGTGGTATTACGTGTTAAATATTTAATTAAAAATTTAATTTTTAATATTTAATGATGTAGCTGTCAAAAATTACTACATTACTACACAGTAGTACATTAAATATTTATTTATATAGTTGTTTTCTACATCGTTTATCAACCCATGAGGCTTTATGTATTTCAGTTATTATTTGGGTCATATCTTCCATTATTTATTTATTATTTATTTATTTTTTAAAAATCTAAAAAGTGAACAGAAATTTCACTGACTTATATGTTCTGTGTTGAAAAAATTAGCATTTGTATATTACAAGAGTGTAAATATTACAAAAAGTGGCATGAAATATTACAGAAATATTACATATTACAAAAGTGGCATGAAATAAACAGAAAGGTTAAAATAAAAATCATAACAGTAATCATGTGTATGACAAATAAGAGGCCGAAGAATTCAGAATTTATAATATATAACAACATACAATAAATAATTAATATCTATCATAAATAATACATATATATATATAAATAAATGGAATAGTTCTGAAACTGTTAGAATATTTTGAAAGCCTTTCTGAATTTAGAATAGTATTCATCTATTTTGTTTTATTTTTTGGTCCGTTACATATTTGTCCTTTAATAATTTAAAGCATATACCACCTGGAATATTGTTTTTAATTATTAATATACAAAATTACAGAATTTATCACATTATCCCACCATACTAATGTATTGTCACACCACTATTAATAATCCAATGATCAAAAAATAACTAATTAGGCTTATTGCTTTTGATTATTGCATGATTAACGGACTGAACGAGTGAATAACTAAATAGGAAACTGAAGAATTACTTTATTCCAATGGCAAACAAGCTCAAAAACAAACTACGCACCTACCTAAGACCTAAAATAATGTAGCTGTCAGATATCAGATGAAGAAAGCGTTCATTTTTCTCTCCAGCATATTACATGTGCTAATGTAATTTTAAAGAAATTATGAAATAGTATCAATTCAAGGTAAGACTCTGAGCTACCAAACCTCACTTTTTAAATGTGACATTTTCCATAACATTGTAAATAAATGGTATAACAGAAAAATCTATTTGTGGATGTCTTTGATTAAAAAAAGTGTCTGATCTGATTTTAGTGTCTGTACTTAACAGAAAAATGAAATACTACGCAGCAGTCGAGAATTCGAGCCGGAGTTTTGCCGCGAGCTTTTATTTGCTGTGTGTTTAAATCGCCCTCTGACTGCCGATGCCTCTTAGACCTTTTAATTTGTTTAGTCTGTACTAATTGTTTCCATATAGAGTTCAGGGGCATAAACAAGAGGAAAAAAAAGGATGGTTTTTATCACTAAAGTATGCCTTGACTGTAAAAGAGGCCTCTCGGTGGAGTGATGTTGTCTGTTGACTTGTTCACAATCAGCCTCTGTTCACAGTTTAACCTCCGGCCCTGTTATTAAACCATGCCTTATTCTACTTAAATGATTAAATGTTTCAGAATGTATGCCAAATAGACATGATGCCAAAACATTCCTTAACTCTTGCTAAGAATTACAAATGGAAGAAAAACTGAAATGAAATGGTTAATGTAAGACTGATTGAGAAAAAAGAAAAAAAGAAAAAAAATTCAAACGCTACACTAAATATTGTTATTTTCTCAAGACAGTATTGCTTGCCCGGATCCTGTTTTGAATCTGTGAATCCGAGGAAGTGACCTCACGCCTTCGGCATGCTGTTCACTGTCCTCTCTGAGTAACTACCTCACTTTTTTTCCTCTGCTAATCTCTCCGTTCTCTCTCATCCACTTTCCATTGTGCTCCTGCCTCCTCTCCATTTTGTAAAGTGCTCATCTAAAGGTCACGAGAGGTCGCTCGGAGTTGTAAAATGGCCTGTGACTTCTTGACCCATGGCTGCTGAAGTGTACTCGACTCCTGAGCAGGGTCTGCAGCGAAGAACTGCCAATACACGCCTGATTATAACAAATCAGAGATCTTCTTAATGTAATAATGTGATCAATTCCAGGCCCGCTTGTGTAGGATAAATGGATCCTGACCCAATGTTCACCTTTAGACTAATCATTCATATTCAAGATGAGAGAGAGAGAGAGAGAGAGAGAGAATTCTGTAAGGCGTGAAATATGTGAAATGTAAGGAGTGAAATATGGAATATAAGAGTGAAATATGGAATATAACCAGATAAAATGATTAAGAAATGTTCAGAATATATTTCCTTGTAATGAATAACATGTCATTTCATATCAATTCAATTTGTCTAGGGCTTTTAACTATAGAGATTGTCACAAAGCAGCTTTACAGAAATCCGGATGTAGATTTAGGTTCCTAATGAGGTTCCTAATGAGAAACCTTTAGAGGAACCAGACTCAAAATGAAACCCGTCCTCTCTTTGATCACACGGGATAGTGCTATAATGAATCATTACAGTATAAAGGTGTAGAAGAGGAAAGACAAACAGTATTAAGTGTTGAAAGGATGTTCAGTGTGAGCAGATTGTGAAAAAGAGTCCTGGGATGAGCACAGGATAGTCTTTCTGATTACAGCAGCAGTTCTTAGACATATCATAATGTCTTTAACTCTCCAGCCAGTGAAACCAGGAAAACATCAAATCTCAAAATGTAACCCTGGTGTATTGCTTTTATAAAATCGTGACTCAGTGTTCAGTGAATAAATGTAATTTATTATTAATAATATTCGCAATAAACAATTCTTCCACCATACAGTGTAGTCTGTTAACAGTAATCTAACAGGCAAATATTGTATAGTGTATTCAATAAGTGTAAGTGTAACTCTTTTATTGATTTTAAACCTGACGCATTAATACAGAATTCAGTTATTGTGATGCGGTCACAGGGGTGCAAACATCACAGATTTGCTTTGAATGTGGCTCGACCAATCAGATTTTAAAACCAAAACTACCCATTTTAAAATATAATGTTACAAAATAACATCAGACGATGCATTTTTGTTAACACACTATGTACTATTTCATTCTTTTTTTTTTTTTACAGTAAATAAGTGCATAAATAAATAAACACTATACTACTACTACTACTACTAATAATAATAATAATAATATATTTTTAAATTATTATTATTATATATGTAACAGGGTGGACAATATGAGGAAAAATTTTGCAAACATTTGTACAAATTTAATTTCACTAACCCCAACATATTTTATCTCATAACTCTTGGGTCAAAATGATCTGAACATAATCTGTTTTTTTTTTTTTTTTAATTGCTTTTTTTTTTTTTGCATTCACTAGACGCATTGACGTATGAAGAATATGACGTATGATTTCAGGAAAAATTTTATATCTAATTTTTTTCCACTTTTAGTAAAAAATAATTACTTTTCATTGGGGCAGAGCAGAAGAGCTACGAACCATTCTGAGGGCACTTTGACACAGAACAAGGCAAGCTTCATAGAAACCTTCTCTACAGCAAGATAACGGATGACAGCTGCGGTTCGGTGAGATCTGATTGGCTACCTGTTCCTCTGCCAGCTGCAGTAAAAAACCACCCAAAAGCACAAGAGCTGTGTTATCCATGACTTCTTAAAGCAGCGGCAGCAGATCTGCATTCATCTTCCTGCTCTGGTGGCTTTCTGGTTTGTCTCAAAGCTGCCCACTGCGTGCTTACCTTGGGAAAGTCGTAAAAGAGATTATTTAGAGTCAGGAATAATGGTATGTTTTAGGTAGAGGGAAACAGAGATAGCAGCAGACACAGACACAGAGAGTTGAAGAAGTGAGTAAAATTTTCCGACTGCTGTTCGTGTTCATGTAGGTCAGGATTGTTTCAGCTACTAATTGGCCGATCGTGTATCATACAGGGTCAGGTGTCCCGGGTTGGCCTCCGTTTTACTGCTGCATGCCCAATAAGTCTCTGTAGAGCATGCATTCAGACATAGTTTTTGCCAAGAGGGTGTGTGTGGGAGCGAGAGAATCGGAGAGGTCTGTGTTTTGCAATGATGTAATCAGAGTCCATGCCAGAGAGAACTCGAGTCTCGTTGAGCTTTACACGATACTCAGCCGAGCTCAACCGACAACGAAGTGACATGCCAATCCTTCGTCATTTATTTACCTGCGGCTTTTTGTAGTGTGCTTCATCACAGACACCTGATTCCTCTGCTCCTTCCACTTCTTCTAGAACTCTGGCTGGTTTTAGCTGACCTCTCTCTCTCTCTCTTTCCCTCTCTCTTTTACATTCTCCCGCTCATCATCTAACTTTAATCAAGTAAATGGATGCATTCAAATGCTGCTAATTTCAGTGCAGGTAATTGCTTGCCTTTAATTAAATGCGATCAAAAGAGCATTTTAAGTGATTAAAAGAATCAAAAAGACGCAGTTACGACCTCAGGATATTACGGATGGAAGGATATACAATGCTGCGTCAGACGAAAGATATTTCCTTTGGATTTTTTATGGACAGCCACTCCAGTTGAATAATAAGTCATTGTTAGATGCAAATGCACGTCGGTGCTGTATCAGCTCTACAGCCCTTTTTTCCCCTGATGGTCTATAAATGACAGTTGAGTGACTGTACGCTCTTTAAGACCAGCTGTGCAGTGTAATCCGGTTATGGAAGATCAAAATTGACATAGCATATGCAGCATGGCACAGACTTGTGCGTGGGTGTGTGTGTTTATGCATGTCATACAACAGAGACAAAGCCATCATTGTTATCTATATTGCTAATTGGTACAGACAATAACTGAGTCAATCATGTGCAAATTAGGGGTCTGTAACAATATTTAATCATGTTTTTGACTGTGTGCTTATTGTTCTCAACAGCTGAGTTTAGATCTCAATCACTGCTTTCATATGTGCAACATTTCGTCCATTTAAATGTAAAATGGTGAATGTAAAATGTTTTAAGCTCTGTATTGTATTATTTAATTACATATTTAGCACAGGCTACACGTTCTTGGTTGATTAATTTCATTGTACTGTGTATGTTGTCAATAAAGAAATTCTCTTCTAGTCTGTTTCCATGATTCCAATCAAATTCAATTTTATTTGTATAGGGCTTTTAAGAAGAAAAATTATCACAAAGCCACTTTACAGAAATCTGAATGTACTGTAGATTTAATAATTATGATATTTTATCTTTTATCTCATTTCCATGTCTATCTGTCACTACCATGTTAGCTAGCTTCTAACTTCGCTAATATTAGTAATGCATAAATGGCATAATATGAGCAGTTTCACTAAAACACTGTGGATATGACCATTTAAATTGAGACTCAGTTTAAATCTGAGGCAAATGCAAGCTAATTAACTAGCAGTTAGCTAGCGCACTAGATATTTGGGATGACAGTAGGACATATTCAACAATATTCATCGATCCTGACATTTTTAATAATGGTAAAAATGTTACCAAGGCATTGTAGTACTTTCTTTAAACATGCATTTAAACACATTAAACAATTTTGTTAATATAAAACATTATATTATTATATGATTATTATTATATGATTATTTTTTACCCAATGTTCAATGTAATTAAAGAAAAAAGTATGCATATAAGTAGCACAGATCTTTATTTCTAGATTATTATATTCGGTTCCCTGAGAGCTCTAATCAGCGATGGTTATTGTAAGTAATTGGAAATTAATGCGCTCTAAAGACAACTATAATCATATTTCTCATATAAATTAGGCACGAGTCACTTCCAAGCAGCTGCCTGTGAAACGATCATTATTGTGTGTGTGTGTGTGTGTGTGTGTGTGTGTGTGTGTGTGTGTGTGTGTCTGCGTGTGTGGGAAGTCTTGAGAAATTCGGTTATCTGTTTCTGTGTGCTATCACATTGTGATAAAGTGAATGGAAAGACTGAGAAATTCTGGCTAACTAGGCTTAACACTATCACAGGAAAGACCTGCATTCACACACACACATACACACACATACACACACACACACACACACACACACTCAGACACAAATAAAACTCACTCAAATATACACACTCCCAGGCCTTGATTTTCTTTTTTTTAAACAGGATCTATTGTGGATTGTGATATGAACTAGCATGTGCCTGATTTGCGTGTTTTCATTTCCACACGAAGATCCAAAATATGGGGCAGTGTCAATATAAATAAATCAAATCTTCATCCGCTGTGTTAAATACTACCTGTGTAAATGAATACAGGCAAAAGGCAGGTATTATATTTGCAGAAGGCCATTTTCACCAGTTTAAGATAAAATCCTACAGTATAGCAAATCTTAATAATGGAAAGTTGGTCAAAATTATTACTCACTTAGATCTCAGAAATAAACAGAAAATTTGTCAAAGTGATGACGTTACTAATGTAAAGTTGATAAAGTTGAAAATATGAAAATACAGAACACAAGAGCAAATGATATACATTGTTGATGGTTATCTATCATGCTATGCTAGCTAGATAACCTAGCTAATGCAAGTGATGACTTCGATATTTGGTTTAAATTTCTTTTTTAATTGTAAACAGTTTTGATATTGTTAAATAATCCTCAAACACAAGTTATCTCTGTGTACAACAACAGGCTAATTTTTATAACAATTATCTTGCCAGCTAGCTAATATTAGTGAAATTAAGCTATTTGAGATGGCAGGAGAACATGGGTGTGTTTATGTATTATGGGTAAAGGGGTAAAGATGTTTGTGGGTAATTTTAGCACTTACTTTAATTTATAGTACTTTCTTGGGCATTAAAATAGAAACATTATTATTAACATTAACATTAGAAATATATATGTTCAGAGGTAATTCTTTCATCAAAAGAGCTCAGACATTTTCTCGACAGCTGAAGAATGCACACACCGTCTGATAATTAGCACTGGGTAGTTTTGTCCTTGTTAACAAGAGACACTTTTGCACTTCAAAGCCTGAAGTAATGAAAAGTATTACACCAAGCATGCCAGACTACATTCCAGCTTCACAGCGCTCTGTGGGCCGGCACTGGTGTGACGATTCAGATAGGACTAACCTGCAGAGATGAAACGAGGAGCATGGTGGGATATCCAGAGAAGAAGATGATAGAGGCATGAATAAAAGGGTAAAGCCAGGGAAACTGTTGGGGCGGGGGCCAGGAAGCAGTTGCAGATTGACCGCGATGAACCTGGCAGGATTTTTACAGACAGAAAGCTGGTGTTGGTGGAAGTGTTTGTAGTTGCTGCTTTGTTGAATATCTCAAATAAATTTTAAGAATTATAATATATGAGAATCAGCATGTTGCATGTGACTAAAGGAAAAAATCCTTTTTGTAATTAATGTAATCTTCAGTTGTGTCCAAGATTTATTGATGAAATTCTGAGTTGAGGTTTTTAGTTTAAACTTATTTTGGTCTATTTTCACTTTGGTTAACGATTTCCTACATTACCCACAATGCTGTTTGACTACCTGCTGATTAGTGATCCCAGTAGGACCTAGCCCTCACTTCATCTCTACTTAAAGAGAGCAATGCAGCGGTGCTTTAGTCCTTTACTCTGTCCAGCTCTCACCTCCTCATCTGTATGCTCTGCTCAAGCAGATCAGCTTCCAAAGCTTCAACTTTCATGCTACTACCATCATCTTGAGAAAACAAGCTCTTGCTCTTCTGTTTTTAGGAGCTACCACTGAAACCTGACTGTTATTCTTCATGTTTGAGATCACTGAAATCTTTTCTCTTATTAAACACCGGTGTGAGTGATCTGACCTGCCTTCCTGTAACATCTGTGTGACACACAACCACTAACTTCTTACAGAAATATGCAATGCAAATACAACACTGAGCAACAAATTAGCACCAGAATCACTAAGCGCATCAGAAATATTTCAGTATAAACATATGTAATGTGTTGCAGGGTGGAGGTTTCTTATAGGAAACTCAAGATATTTGGTACAGAGATATCTAAGCTAACTCACAGACCAGAATTTCCGGGACCATAGTGCTGGTGTAGTGCTGTGCTACATAGTTTAGCATGTTTCCAGTGACAAGTAAGGGATGCCAAATTGTATTTCACAAGGCAGGAATACACCTTGGGTGAGATGCAAAGTTCTTCATAGGGCTGCTAATTAGTTGAAAAGTTCAAATAACTATAGTTGAAGAAGTTTATTTAAGCTATTTAGCATATGGCTAATCCATATCTGGGATTGCTAAACATGAACATGGTTACTGACTATCAAACTGAAAACAAAATTCAGAATATTCAGAATTTAACAAACAAGATTAATAGCAGATGTGTTAATCGATAGGGAAAATTATTCATATTAAGGCTTGTGCTGAGAACTGTTTAACTAGATTTTATTCAGATTATTAAAATGATCTGATCTAAGATTTCCAGGACATTCTTACTTTTTCAATTGTTTCTAGACTACCGTCTTACCACAAACAGGGAAAAAAAATAGCAATAGAAAATGTGGACTGAAAAAACTCTCAGTTCAGGCAGTGAGAAATGATTAGAGCATGTTCTGTCCTCAGTTACCAGCAAATGAGCATCATACTGCGCTAACACACTCACGCTAACAGCCTCCATGGTGTTTTCATCACAGACACTATTAAGAAAATAAAAGTAGACATAAAAATACCGTACCTACTGCTACGATATACGGATAAAATGAATAGGTCATGAGAAAAGGCATGACATTTAAGAGAAAGAGGGTCAGGTAGCTGCAATAACACACAGCTGTACATGTGGCTTCCAACTGGGAAGCAAATGATTCTCCGCGTGTCGGGGCTACGTGGTGAGAATTTCAGAAAGTGAAGCTGAGCAAAATGTGTTTAAGTGGGTGGTAGGTTTGTTGGTGTTGCTTAAAAAACTCAATAAATGCTGTTTAAAATGCAAAATATGCACAATAAAAAAATGTGCTGAGTTTATGGAAAATAGGAAGTAAATAGCGTTGTTATGTTTCTTTGTTAACGGGAGTTTTGAAGAGAAGAAGAGAAGAGAAAAGAGGAGAAGAGAAAAGAGGAGAAAAGAGGAGAAGAGAGGAGAAGACACTAACTATATGGAATATAAGTGCACATTTCACTTTGTGGTAAAGAATTTCAATCATGTGCATCACCCAGCACTCTGGTGGAAGATTTCTCCCACATGCGAGCGGTTTCCGGGCATGTTTGGCATTTCTGTTTGACTCTCTGCACACATGCAGTGCAGGATGCTGTTGATTTTGTGGCTTGTAAACTTGAGGAAAATACTTGACTTTCATTGCGATTACTGATCAGAAACGTTCCTTTGCACAATATTTCTCAAAAGTAACTGTGTTGGAATTGTGCCCTGATGCTATGATTCACTTTTTTCCATCTTGTGCATGTGTGTGGATGAGACATGTTAATAATAATTATTGACGTTTCCACTTGGCAGATGGTTTCATCCAAAGTGACTTAGAAGTGAGGCAAAATACAATCCAAGCTCAGAGCTGTTAAAGGAGCCAGTGAACTAAAGTTGACCAGAAGCAAGTGCAGGACAGTTAAAGGTATCTTAACATAAGTATTTAAACACATCAAACCATTAATTACACTACAGTAATTTTTAAAAAGTTTAAAATCGCGTTTATGGATGCTTGTTTCTGCGACATATGGAAAAATATTACAGATGTATCTCACAATTGTGACCATTAACCTCACAATTGTTAGTTAATATCATGCAATTGCAAAAATCAATTCTATAATTCTGAGTAATATGTAATACCACATTTTTATCCTACATCTGAGAGTTAATATTACACAATTGCAATTTTTTACCTCACAATTGCTAAGTAGTCACACAATTGTTACTTTTTACCTCACAATTGCAAGTTAATATCACACTATCGCAACTTTTTACTTCAAAAATGTGAGTAAATATCACTCAATTTTGAGTTTTTAATCCTATGACTGCAAGTTATCATGCAATTGCAGTATTTTACCTCAAAATACCTCACCACTTTTTACCTGAAAACTGCAAGTTTATTTCAAGCAATTGTGATATTTTACCTCACAATTGCAAGTTATCACTCAATTGTTACTCTTTATCCTACAACTGGAAGTTAATAACACATAATTTTACCTCACAATTGTGATAATATCATGAAATTGTGTCTTTTTATCATACAAGTGTGAGTTAATATTACTCATTTGTGACTTTTAAGCTCGTAATTGTCACTTGATATCACTCCGTCACAACTTTTTACCTTACAGTTGTGAGTTACAAAATTGTGACTTTTTCTTTGACTTCCTACAATTTTAAGTTGATCACATTACTGCAACATTTTATATCAAAATTGTGAGTTAATATCATACAATTGCAAGTTTTTATCCTAAAATTGCAAGTTAATATCACGCAATTGCAGCTTTTTATCTCTCGGTTGTGAGTTGATAAACAATTGCGACTTTTTATCTCACAATTGCGAGTTAATGTGATGCAATTAACCTTTTATTCTGCAATTGTGAGTTAATATTACACAATTGTGACTTTTTATCACAAAATATCACAAAATTGCATCTTTGACCTCACAGTTGCACATTAATATTGCACAACTGCAACTTTTGATCCTACAATTGCGAGTTCATAGAACTTAATCATGGTTATTGTAGGTAATTGGAACATGATGCTCTCTAAAACCAACTATAATCATATTTGTCATAAAGATTAGCATGTTGTGACATGGCAAGAGTCACGTCCAAGCAGCTGCCTGTGAAATGATCATTGCTGTGTTTGCGGGCTTTTGTGTGTGTGTGTGTGTTTGTGTGTGTGTGTCAGAAAGAGAGAGAGGTAGATAAATTAACTGTGTTTGTTGTGGATTTGTGTCTGGGATTTGGCTACATTATTTGGGTGACTTATGACAGGTGTGCGCCACATGAGGCTCTCTCTCTCTCTCTCTCTCTCTCTCTCTCTTTCTCTCTTTCCCCTATGATGATGAAGATATCACGTTAAAGAACAATCTCCATAATATTTCATGCTCACTCAGCACGCGGGGGCTGCAGCCCAACTGCTCTATCAATTGATTTGATTCACTGCTGGAGCTTCTACTCACACACACACACACACACAATATTTCAAATAAATGACACGATGAAAATGATATCCACATCAACACGTGAAGCGTGAATGAAAGGTGTGGATGAAGAAAGCAGGGCAACGCATTACTCCATGCAAAGGGATGAGTTTTATCTCTCACACTTTATTCTATTTCTCATTTCTTTCATTTTTGATGATGTGAGAAATGAGCCAAGGAAAAAGAAATGTACACACACACACACACACACACACACACAGTCATAGCTATTTAAAAGGACCTTTCTCTTATTTGTGAAATAAATGAATTTTTAGCTATTCTATTCTATTCTATTCAGATATATTCAACAATGTTTTTTTTTACTTTGATATATTAAAACCTACTCTATTATGATATATTCATATCCTTTCTGTTTTACTCTGTTGTGACATATTCTATTCTATTCTACTCAACTCTTTTGTATTCTACTCTATTATGTTATATGTTACCTTATTCAACTCTATTGTTATGTATTTTGTTCTGACCCAGTATATTTTGGTATGTTCAACCCTCTTCAATTCTATTCTGTTCTATTCTACTTTTATGTATTTAACCCTTTTCTATTCTACTCTACTGTTATATGTACTACCCTGTAGTACTCTGTTTTATTCTATTCTACTATACTGTGATTTATTCTACCTTATTCTATTCTATTTCAAGAATGCCTTTTCTTTGTATTAAAATATATTCTACCATATTTGGATTAATTCTACTCTAATCTGTTGTGATATGTTCTACCCTGTGCTACTCTATTTTATTCTATTTTAATCTATTATGATATATTTACCCTTAGCTATTCTATTTTATACTAGTCTACTCTATTGTGATTCTTATTCTATTCTATTTCCTGATTTCTTTTTATTGTGTTATGATACCCTATTCTATTTTGCTCTATTCTGTTCTAGTTCTATTATGATATACCATATTCTATTCTATTGCCATCTATTCTATTCTATTCTACTCTATTTTATTCTATTCTGTTCTATTATAATGTATTCAACCCTTTCCAATTCTACTCACTTGTGATATATTCTAACTCAGGCTACTTTGTTGTATTCTATTCTACTTTTCTGTGGTATTCTATTCCATCGTTATTCTATTTTATTTTTATGTATTTCACCATATTCTGTGCCATTTTCTATTTTGATATATTCCACTCTTCTATTCTTTTCTATTCTATTACAGTGTATTCAACCCTTTCCTTGTCTACTCAATTCTATACAATTATATATTCTATTCTATTCTATTCTATTCTATTCTATTCTATTCTATTCTATTCTAATGAATTATTTTATATTCAATTGCTGTGTATTCTTCCATATTCTGGACCATTCTTTAATAATATATTTAAACCTACTGTATTCTCTTCTATTATGAAATATTCTACACTATTTTATTCAATTCTACTCTGTTGTGATGTATTCTATTGGTATGTATTCTACCCTATGCTGTCCCTTTCTAACATGTTTAATCTTATTCTATTAGAATATTATTTAAACCTATTCTATTCTATGCTACTCTATTTTGTTGTATATGTCTCTACCCTTTTTTTATTCTGTTTTATCCCTTAACGTCCTCACAAGGTGTTTAGGCCACAGAGACCACTTCCATATGACAGCAGTGCAATGTGTCTGTGTGTGCATGTGTTTGCGTGTGTGTGGTGAGAGGTATAAAGAGCTATGATTAATCACACAGCTGATGACGGATTGTGTGAGGATGAAGAATCTGTCAGACACTCATATGACTAATGAACAACATAATAATGGCAACATACATCACTCAATGTGTGAGCTGCAGGGGGGGTCAAAGGAAGGCCTCACTGCTGAATGCCCTACTAATGAGTCCACAGGAGACTGTCCCTACACACACACACACACACACACACACACACTCACACACACACGCACAGGGAGAGAGCGAGAGCGCGAGAGAGAGAGAGAGACTATAGCAGGATTAGGTGTCCGTTAAAGAGATCTCCTTTCAGTCCCACACTTATCATCGTTGTAGTGTGTATTCATTATGGCTAATCCAAGCAGTTTCCCCAAATGAAAACAGAATGAACTCTGATCCTAAACTGCTTTTACATACTAGATTAGTAAAGTAGTAAATTGCATTAGATTTCCAGATTCTCTCAGTATGAATACCAATATTAAAATCATATGTATAAAGGAAAACACATTCTGGCAGTATACTCTGGGATTTGTTGGCCAGCGTCCTTATAAGGCTGCGTCCTGACTTCCTGGTCCGAGAAGGTAATTTTGCTCCCTCATTATTACTATTGTTTGTGTTTCTTTCTTCAAAAAGAAACAGAAAGGCCACATCGGTCTGGACCTAAAATAATGTCTTTAATATATTTACACAGCATTAGACTCTGTAAATGGACATGGGATGAAGTCCAGTAACTTTGTGTGTTCTTTATTTGGATGCACTGACCACTAAATGTTCTTTCAATTTTATTTTATATCATGATTACAGAACTGCAAAATGTTGGCATGCTGCCAGTTCTGATACATTAGAGCACTACAAAGTTGCACCGGCAAAAGAGAAGAGATCTATTCTATTCTATTCTATTCTGTTCTGTTCTATTCTATTGTGATGTGTTCTCTTCATTTGTGATGTATTTTATATTTTATCCTGTTCTGTTCTAATGTGATGTATTCTATTCTGGTCTATTATGATATATTTGATTCTATTCTGTTCTATTCTATTCCATTCTGTCGTGATGTATTCTATTATATACTGCTTTATTCGGTTGTGATGTATTCTATTCTACTCTATTCTATTCTATTCTCTTCTGTTCTATTCTATGCTATTCTATTGTCATGTACTCTATTCTATTCTGTTCTGCTCTATTGTGATGTATTCTATTCATGTCTAGTTTATTTTGATGTATCATACTCTCCCCTGTTTTATTCTACTGTGATGTATTCTACTCTATTCTGTTCTATTCTATTGAAACGTATTCTGTTCTATTAAGTAACAATGTATTTGGTAACACTTTATTTTAATGAACACATATAAGAGGACACTTGTAACATGTTTATTCACTATGTATTGGTCCTTATTAATAAAGATCTGTATTGCTGCATAACTAAACTATCTCTTAAATAATAATAATAATAATAATAATAATAATAATAATAATAATAATAATAATTGCATTATTATTTGTGATAATGTGCAATAAACATGGAAAACCTGATGAATTATTAATGGAAATGTCCATGTTATACCTTCAGGTTCTAGGTTTTGTCATTTGACTTCTGAATTTTATTGAAAATGTTTACATTTCTCTCCCTAATTAGTGATGCCTGAAATTTAGAGTATGTGGCACATTTTCAATTTTTTAGTTACTTATTCAGGTTTTATAAACTCATAAAGCTCATAAAGATTGACATTTAGGTTATTTATTCTTGCTCAATCAGCTAACAGGTGTCTTGTTTATCTAGTAGTACATCTCTTTATGAATAAAGACTAATACATAGTGAACAAAACTTTTAAAAGTTTCTAATTTGTGCTTTATTAAACAAATAACAAGATCTTTAATGCCTTGTATGTGCTCCTTAAAATAAAGTGTTACTATGTATTGTATTCTGTAGTCTTCTCTTCTCTTCTCGTCTCGTCTCTTCTCTTCTCTTCTCTTCTCTTCTCTTCTCTTCTCTTCTATTCTATTCTGTTGTGATGTACTCTATACTGATTATATTATATTATATTATATTATATTATATTATATTATATTATATTATATTATATTATATTATTTTATATTATAATCTATACTGTCCTAATCTATTAAGTTCTATTGTGATATATTCTTCTTTACATTACAAAACAGTTCATGAAAGTTGATTGGAAAACCTCTTAAGAATAGTAGAACTTAGGCTCTAAAATGTTTTACCGTACCACAGAACAACTTTTTTTTTTTTGTAGTTGGATTGCATGCTAGTCAATTACGCACACAAGTATCATTTTTGTAATAAAAAACATGTCAGATGGATAATACCAAATATCACTGAGAGTCTATAAGCTTTTGTAAAAGTACTGGCTCAGTGTTGACAGTCAGCTGCGATGTCTGCCACGCTTGACCTTATTGATTCCCAGCATTAGTCGACAGACACCGTTTACGCCACAGATGAGACCCCTGTCTTTCTCTTTCTCTACATTTCTGTCTCTCAGTCATGGTTATTATTCCAATTATTGATATCAGAGCAACATTTCACTCTTTTGCTTCTCTTCTGCAACAGCTCTAACAGATCAATACATTTGATCAGTGTGAGGTCTAATTGGGAAAGATTCCCAGAGGGCAATCACATTGCTGCAGCTTAAACAGTGCAGAATAAAAGTACTGATATAATAGTTTTATTAATCGACATAACACTTCCTACAAATCCTGTATTCATAATGTATTAAAAATACATTTTTAATGTGTTCTATAGCATACATACTGGTATATGCCTGTATACATACTCATATGTAGTTATAATTACATGGATGACACTTTATAAAGCATATCAGGTTACAAAACACATTATAATATCTGTTCATAAGAACATTGTATTGATTGTGTGATGTATTGTTGTAATGCACTATAACAGAGCTTAATTTATATTATGTACGTACTACAGATTATAATGCCTTATCACATACACAACAGGTTTAAATTTTTTTTATAAAAGTATATAACACATAATAAAACATTATTATTATTTAAATATAAGAAACCAAAGGTATATGTTGTGATGCATTATAACTTTCTGTACAGATGCTATACCAGATCATATATTATAGGACGATAAAACATAACTCTACAGTATTCTTATAAAAAATACATAATGTTATAATGTTATCCATCTCTAATGTATAGGTGTTATCCAGCGTAACATTATAAAGTCATATTAGCATACTTACTAAAGTGTTATGGCCTTTTTCGCATACTTTATGAAAAGTTACACTCATACTGGTTTACTTATAGAATGTTATATATGTAATGCTCTATAATCTGTTATTTTCTTTTTGAAACTCAGGAGTTAAATTCAAATCGAGAGACCAAATGTGTATGTTACGACGCATTATAACCTGCAGTACAGAACTATATCAGAACCTCGCTTATGGTGCATTAATGACTACTATGTTCTTATTAACAAATATTATGTTGTGTAAGTAACTATAACTATTTATAAATAATTAGAAAGGCTTATGTATTATAAGTAGGTGTTATAAATGCCCATAAACATGTTTCAATATTATGTAGGCTATATGTAGAGTTATAGGCAAATAATTAATGACAGGGCAGTGTGATGAACTGGAGTTGCTGCTCCCACCCCAGAGTTGATTATTGTCCAATAAGAGCACATCCCAGAGTGTTTTATTCTTCTTATATCAAAGTATTTTTGACAACAATTGCAACTTTTTTTTTATATTAAAGAATGACGCTTTTTATCCATTTATAGTTACATTTGATGTTGTGGAAAGTTAGTTCCTGTTATCACTTACTTTATAACAACTACAAAGATTTGTTCCATCACCAGCCTCTCTTTGTTTTTTTCTTTTGAATGTATTATGTCTTATAAAAGGTTTATAACACATTATAGAAAGTAATATTTCTCATGGTACTGATTTTGCTAATTCATTGACTCTATGAATTATCAATTAGGTCACACTGTGTTGAATAGAGGTGAGAACCAAATGGAAAGTGTTTGCCACAACGAGACAGTGTGTGAACGTAAGTGTGTGTTTTTCTGTATCTCATTGCTCCGTCTGACCTCACTGCTTACAGAGATCTTCCCAAAAGGCTAGTCTTTTTCTTCCGCCCCCAATATTTCCCACAAAACTCACAACAGCGAGACGTGGCGATGGACAATGTCTCCGCCTGCATGACCTGAGTGCCCAATAGAGATTAAGCTTTGCATTTCAATCTCTGTTGTAGTGGCAGAGGTAATTTGATTGATAGGCTGTTTATCATTCAGCTGGGACTGACACTCATTCGGGCCTGGAGGGCACACATCCCTGTGTGTGTGTGTGTGTGTGTGTGAGAGAGAGAGAGCGAGAGAGAGGGTGCGTTTTATCCAATCTTTTGCCCCCTTGTTCACATTTAGCTGACCCCTCTGGGTCATCCCAACTTAAGTAAGAGTGAAAGTGTGTTGAACATGTACACAGAGCCCACAGCTGCAGCAGTACTCCTCTCCTCCTCCTCCTCCTCTTTCTCCTCTTTCTCCTCTCCGAGCTGACTTTGATGCTTTAGCAATCCATACATATTGATTTGGAGCGATAATAAACAATTTGATTAGCCTCCTTCTATAGGCTGCCACTTCAATCTATCACAAGGGCCCAGCCAAGTGGAAGACGAGGCGAAGAGGAGGGAGAGCAAGAGAACAAGATAGACAGACAGAGAGGAAAGGAGAACGATGGAGGAAGGGGAAGGGTGGACCACAGAAAAAGGGGATCCTGGCATGATTATGTGTCAGGGTGTTCTGAATTGGACAGGACAGCTGAGCTGCCTGCTTATTAACTCCCTCAGAAAATTCTCGGGGCTCTGGCGAGCACGCCGCAGCGCTACCATCTGGATCGATAAGCAATCTCCGCTGTGTACTGAGCAACTGCAACATTCATTTGTCTTCCACTATCCACCCCTCTCTTTCTCTCTCTCTCTCCTTCTCCCACTCTGTCCTCACCGGACAAGGCACCTGAACGGCCAAAAAAGCAACCTTTAATTTCTCTCCACCTTTCAATTCAATTTTTCAGTTTTGTTATAATCTCACACGTTCACTTTCAGTCCACCTTTTCCCAATTTTTTCTTTCTCTCACTCTATCTTAAGCTTTGTAACATTTCCACAGGCTCTGTCACTTTCTAGATAATGACCCCAAGAGTGAGAGAACAACTGCCTCTATCCATTTCATCACTCTGACCCCTTTCTTCTGTCCCATGACTATAGAGAGCAAAACAGAGAGAAAAGAAGGAGAGCTATAGGGCACCAGTGGTAACAGCACACAGTGGAAGAGTTTATTAAACATGTGAAGGCTTAATATTTGTAATGGTTATTATTTTTAAAAAAAGCTAGGAAGTTGTGAACATACAGTAAGTAGCAAAGTCACAAATGCACAATTACAGAAGCACTAACCAAGATTGAAGTTTCTATAGAAATTCCTAAATTAGCAAATTACAGAAATGCTACACATCCAGCTAGCAAACAACACGTTAAAGTCGAGCTTGTGTTTATTTTCTATTTAACGTCATATTTACTTTTGTCTACAGTATTATCCTCTCTCTTTTGTTACATTAGAAAATGTTAAGCTAATGTCTAGGCTTCCTAACTAGCATACAGTATCCTGGATAGCACAAGTTACTAATTGTAGCTTGCATGCTAGTTAGGAAGATGGAGGGACAGCATTAACTGTTAATATTTTATAGTTGGACTATTTATTCAGTTGCTGATTGTAGTCAGTCTTGTGTCAGTAGTTAAGTGACAACCCAGGTCCAAAGTCTATTTTCTGGGTGGCTATGTTGGCTCTCACTATACAACGTTGTACAGATATTGGGCCAACATTGGCAAAAGGCTCACTTTTCAAAACAACCCTGCAAATGTGGGGCCAACGATGGCCCAGCTTTGGTTGACATTGGCATGGTGGATTTAAAGGTGTCTGAAAGTCTGTTGGCGCTGGTGGCCTAACAGACAAAATAACACTGAGCCAATGCTGACAAGGTGCATTTAAAGGTGGTTGAAAGTTTATCAGCTCTGGTGGCCCAACATTGGCCTGGCATTAATTTCCTACCTAAGAGTTTTGTCAGTTAATTACAGGAGGAAAGGTCTGTGAAGAGAACTTGAGCTGAATCTGTTAAATACATTGTTAAAGTAGAGATTCAAAAATAATCAGCAGACTTTTGTGTCACTGGGTTGAAATTACGTTAAACTCAAGTTTGGCTCAACATAGCAGATTGAAAAAAAAAAAAAAGCCATGCAGACGTCTTCCCAATTAGCAAATGAGCTATAAAAAGTGATGTGCAGACAATTGTGTGATATCTGGGGTCTGTTTCAGGGCTGCCACTGTGCCAGGTTTAATTTTCTGAGCCACCTAACATGTAACTAGCTAAGACAGAGGGCTGACATTAGTGAAAATTGGTTTAATCTAGCGAGCTAACTTCAGTTTATTCAGTTTTCCACAAAACTGGTTTGGATTTTCTCCTGTAGTAACCTCCAACTATAATAAAACTGCACTCTGCAAAAACAGGAAACTCTTGATCTTGGTGCTTTTCTTATCTTGGTCTTGACCATTAAAGTCTTGAACAATGTAGACAAGCTCCCTATCATCTATTCTCAGCAGTTAGATGAGGGATATGATGCAATTTCTTGCTTTAGAAAATAAAATATATATGCAATAGTAAATTTGGTGGCCATTTTTTTAGAAATCTTGTTTTTGTTGCCACGACATAACACTTGTACTAATTTTTTAAATTTGTTTGTGTCTTTTTCGATGATAACTGTTAAAAAAAACATAATAAAACACACCTTCTACATAAAGTCTTGAATATAAGACTGACATTAACTCCTCAATATTACACTAGTTTGATTCATAGCACTTTTTCTGGAATCTTCTGGAAATTAGCTGGTGTTGTACATTGTTATGGCCTGTATAGTTTAACACTCTGTGGTTCAAAAGTCCAGCCCTACTTGGCAGTCTTATACTTTGTCATTTGATTCTGAAAAAGAGAGAATAAGTGCTCGTTAATGCAGCATTTGGCTGCAGCGCAGTTCTCCCTGGCTCCACGTTGCCTCTCTGAAGATGGATTTCCATACAGATTGTGTTTGCAGATTGGCCGAGCTGATCACTTTGAGTGATTCTGGAGGCCATCGATCGGACGGATGGATCTATTGACAGGCAGGACAGCTGAAGAGGGAGGCTGTGGTAGCACACACAGCACACAGAAAGCCAGTCAAGCGAAAGAATGATGAACAATGAGTCATATACGCTTCCACATTTTTCGGGAGGAAAGGAAAGGAAAGGACGCTGCATCCTATCGCTTATAAAACAGAGAAATTCAGGTTTATTTGAATGTTTCAACATGTAGAATGGGGTTTATTTTGTGTCAAAAACAGTAGGCATTATTGTCAAGCTAAGTAATTAAGTAAATAAGTAAATATATAGCTGTTGCAAAAACAAATCTTAGCAATTAAATATTTTTCTTAATTTTTCAGAAATATAAAAGACATTCTGTCATTGGCACTCTTTCTCTCTCCCTATTTATTTATTTTCTGAAAATCTTTTCCTTCTGATTTTTGCCACATTTTTCATTCGTGGGAGGATCTAAGTAGAAGGCGTACATCCTAAATGTTTATTGTACAACAGTAATTTGGACTGACAAGTCCTCTGACCCTTAGCCACGCCCACTCACTGAACCGTGGCATAACGTCCACAGATATCGGTATACTGCTGTATGTTATGTACTGCTGTTTGTGAACATTATATTTCCTCTAGGTGTTAATAAATCATTCACATCATATTAAAGCTTAGTGTTATATTTGCTAATGCAAATTTCTAGAATTTACAAAACACGTAATGACGTTTGGGCTTCATACATTTGCATAAATCAGATAGACTAATGTTTATAAGATCTTATAAGTCTTGTTTCCTTTTGTGTTCTCATTATAATGGTATCTGCACTTGTATTCCAGTGTTTTAGAGAAAAAAATGTAAAAGCTAGCAACCACATCTTCACCAATATAACCATTTCCTGCAGGAAAAGCAGAAATGTGCATGCAACGTGGAACACATGGTCTTGGCACACGGCACATTCACCAGTCACACACACCCGGCATACTAAAACCACAATACATATCGCTGTAGGCATAGGATATGAAGCAGACAAAACAGGAAGTTCATTATAAATAAGCTTTTAATCAGTTCAAAATGCCAGCAGTGAGTAAGTGTATGTGTGAGTGTTTGTGTGTGTGCGTGTGCGTACATCTGTGTGTGAGTAGATTACGCTATACGCCCCCAAAATTTCCCACATTATTGAAGTGCTGATGGATAATAATGACTCATGCTCATTAGTTATTTTTGGCTTATGGTTTGAATATCCCAACTATCGTAATACAATAAAAATAGCATGTGCTACAATAGATAACAGGGATTTAACCTTTTTTTCCCCCCTAAAAGTAATGACTTATGATTTAGTTTTATTCTATAGAGCTGCTGAATTTTCTAATCTGATAAGTCAGAAGTTGATTCAGCTTTAACATCAGCAGCTCTGATAGCAGTTCCAGCTGCAATTCAAATCACAGGTTTACATTAATACACTTGTTCTAATAAGTTATTGTTTCTATAGTAACAACAATTTCTAGGGATGTGTATGGTGAGTGCGTCAAATAATCTAAGGCTTATAACAAAGAAAAACATAATATCAGATGTTTATGTAACGTTATGGAAGGAGTCTCCAGTGTCAGTGTCACTTTGTGACCGTTTTCTAGCACGGGGACGTTTTCAGGACAGAGGAGTTTGAACTTTTTGCCATCAAGCTGCATCCTTTGTTTGTCTTATTAAATTCAAGAGAGGAAAAAAACAGGCTGCTGAGGGAACGACTGTTTATAGCTGCTATAACATAAGTGATAACAGGAACTTTTCCTAGACATTCCACAACACTAAATGTAAATATAAATGGATAAAAAGTAGGCAGTGTCGTTATGTAATAAATTAAAAACTGTAATTCTTGGCAAATTTCTGTGGTATAAATAAAATATCTATGGATGTGATTTTATAGCAAAATAATCAACTTTGCTATTGAGTCAGACTGCATCACACTACCTGGTTGTTGATTATTTTCCTCTAACAAGATGCCTTCAAGTGCGCTATTCCTTACATAATTAGTAGCATACCTGGCATAAAACTCTTTATTATACAGTAATTTCCACTTTCCAGATGGTACCGACCTTCCAACGCTTCAGTCTATATATCATTAGCATACAGTATATTGCTCTAACTATTCCCTTCTATCATGGTAACTCTATCTGTCTCTTGCTTTTTTTCATTAAGCCTTTCCCTTCTTGTCTTTTTCCTTCCTTCCAAGGTCATTTGTAGACTGGAATCTATAAACCTTTGCATGGCCAAAGTTATATGAATTCTTACTTTTTAACAACCAAGTTAAAACATTCCCATTTCAGACCCGCTGGTTTAAAATGATCCCACAATCAGGACAGAAGAGGATGAAATTACAGAGTAATTACTCTCTCCTTTCTCACTTGGGGAAGTCACATTCAGTGCTCTTGAAGTCGAAGTGTTTGTATCTGTTGATTTTGCTCATATGAAGTGTCCTTTTGTGTTGAAGTATTTAATTGAAACATAAGCCTGAGCAATTAGTCAGAGCGACAGACCTCCATCGTGTAATTCTTCATGTGGATCGGTGTATAACTACACCCTAAGGCTCAGGGCAGATATATATGAGAGACACACACACACACACACACACACACACACACACACACACACACACACACACACACAGACAGACAGTGATGATAATGTGAGGCTAGCCGAGCTGCCCCCTGAGGATGGTCACCCCATCGTCTGCCTTAATAAAAATCACCACCCGTCATCCACACCTCATATCACACACACACATACACACACTCAGCACTCAAACATGCCATTGTGGTCTGTCCCTGCAGTCCAGTGAAATGTTACCCTGTCGGTTTGCCATACAGCACTTTTCTCCCCCCGTAGCACTTCGACAGCTTGATCCTAAGCAGATCCGACTGCATGTGATTTGTCTGATTCACTGCACACCTGTCTGGCTGCTATAATTAGTATCCATGACACCTGCTGCCTGGTGTTAAAAGTGCAAGGCAAAGTTTAGGCCAGAGTGCAGAGTGAGATACAACCTGAAGCAAAACACAGCTGACAAATACATTACCAGGATCAGCAGTGATATCTCAAGCCCTTTAACACTTTATAAACTGCATGATTTTGCAGCCCGAGATGGAATGAATGTAATGAAATAAATAAGAAATACAATAAGACTTTGTGGCAAGACACTGAGAAACACCAGGGGATAAGTAGAGAAACTAATAAATGAGTTAACACAGAACAGGTGAACACAATAGAGGAAGAAACAAATGACAGGACAGCAGTGGGTGGAGACATGACTAAAACATAAGCACAGGATGCTTGTTACCATGGAAACCATGATGCAAAGAGAGAATCTGCGATAATCAGTCTTAATATTTTCACAATATATTACACAAATTATAGATAGATAGATAGATAGATCACTTTATTAATCCCAGAAGGAAATTCACAGATTACAGCAACAAACCAAAAAGAAGAGTAGACTGGAAAACCTAATTAACTAGTAGACCATGTGTTCTACTTGATAAAAAATTACCACTATCATATTATTCTAAACTATATCTGCTTCATCAGTCTGCACTTTAAATCCACAGATTTTTTCAGGATTAAAGGAAAGGGCTTTCAAAGCAGAAAGTGCTTTAAAATGTGGACTAGATACAACTGACAAACCCAAAAGCTCCACACAAGAGAAATCTGGCAACCTCAGAGGCATGGACTGTATGCAGATAATTTTAATAATCTGAGTAAACCTGCCAGATAATCAACTTAAGTACCTGTGGAGGCTGATTCTGAATATGAGGAACTTTCCCTGCATTAATATTCACATACAGTGGATACAAAAAGCTACACAGCCCTGTTAAAAAAGCAGGTTTTTGTGAAAAATAGCAGGTTTTTGTGAAAAAAATAATGAAACCACCCTTTTTCCACCCTCAATGTGAAATTGCAATGTATAAAAATTAAGTGAAAAACAATCAGAAACATTTTAGGGAAAAATAGGAAAAATAAAAAAATTTACAATAACCTAGTTGCTAAAGTGTACACACCCCTTAACTAATACTTTGTTGAAGCACCTTTTGAGTTTCTTACACCACTCAGTCTTTTGGCTAAGAGTCTATCAGCATGGTGCATCTTGACTTATGGGAATATTTCCCCACTCTTTCTTGCAAAAACATTCTAGATCCATGCTATTGTAAGGACATGTCCTGTGCACAGCTTCTTCAGGTCACCCCACAGATTTTTAGTTGGATTCAGGTCTGGGCTCTGGCTCGGTCACTCAAAAACATTGATCTTCTTTTGCTTAAGCCATTCCTTTGTTGATTTGGACATATGCTTTGGGTCCTTGTTGTGCTGAAAGGTGAAATTCCTTTTCATCTTCAGCTTACTAGTAGATACTTGAAGGTTTTGCACTAAAATCGAGCGGTATTTGTAGCTATTCATGATTCCCTCTAACTTGATAAAAGCCCCAGTTCTAGCTGAAGAAAAGCAGCCCTAAAGCATGATGCTTCCACCACCATGCTTCACCATGGGTATGGTGTTCTTTTGATGATGTGGGTTTTTTTGTTTTGTTTTGCACTAAACATACCTTTTGGAATTAAGGAATTATTATACCTTTTGGAATTGGTCTCATCAGACCATAACACATTTCACCCCATAGTCTGGGGTGATTTAGTTGAGCTTGGATGTATTTTTGTGAGAAAGGCTTCCGTCTAGCCACCCTACCCCATAGTCCAAATATGTGAAGAATACGATAGATTGTTGTCACATGCAGAGAGTAATCAGTACTTGTCAGCTATTTCTGCAGCTCCTTTAATGTTGCCGTTGGTCTCTTGGCAGCCTCCCTGTTAATATATTTTTTTTCTTGTCCTTTTATAAATTTTGGAGGGACGTCCTGTTCTTGGCGATGTCACTATTTTGCTCCATTTTCCCCACTTGTTGATGATGGCTTTCACAGTGTTCCATGGTATATCTAATGTTTTGGAAATTTTTTGTACCCCTCTCCTGATCAATATCTTTCAACAGTGGGACCCTGTACAGGCTTTGAAAGCTCTTTGCAGACCATGGCTTCAGCAGTCAGATGAAACCAAGAAGATGTGAAGAAAATTCTACAGAAACAGCTGGTCTTTATTTGAGGTTAATCTGAATAATTTCATTGATGACAGCTGTATGAGAATTACTTTTGAACATGAGATTGAATGTGATTGGTTCATACTGAACACAGCCACATCCCCATTTATAAAAGGTTGTGCACACTTATGCAACAAGGTTATTATAAGTTTTTTTTATTTTTCCTATTCTTCCCTAAAATGTTTCTTATTGTTTTTCACTTGATTTTTATACATTGTAATTTCACATTGAGAGTGGAAAAAGTTCTGACATGATTTATCTTGGTTTAATTTTTTTACATCACAAAAACCTAAGTCTAACAGGGTAGACTTTGTGTGACTTTATATATCCACTGTAACTTTGAACTTTTAATTCTTAATTCTGTATTCCAACTCTGAATACAGTCTGATGGCTGCAAAGAGTGGGTTCGAGTACTTGTTTAGTTTCCATGTTGAGTAATGTTATATGCTTATGCTCATCCCTCTCCTGTATGAATGCACTTAGCCAGCTAGCACATCATAATTTCTAGTTAAAATTACATTATCTACCACTTTTTTAATCTAGTTAATTAGGTTTTCCAGGCAACTAAAACATGGGATTGGGCAGCGTATTGGAGAATTTACTTGCCTGATGGGCTTGCTAATGAAATTATGACTAGACAATGCTGTACATGTTTATTTAGGTAATGTTTCCCCTAAGTAAGTCTGTTTTGCAAGAATCTACATATTGCTGAATCAGCGAATTACCTAAAATACTTGTTATTCCATCATCCTGCCTGTCAGTCTGGCTTGTTTACACCCCCGAAACAAGTGCACTATTCACCAAAATCCAGCAAAAAGGGATAAAACATCATCAGGCCCATGCAATATCTGACTCGTTCCAATATTGTTATACATACCTAAAATGTTTCACCTATTTAATCATCTATTTCATATGCGATTAACTAAGTGTTACAAGTAGAACAATAAAATATCAAAAGTTCCCAAGCTCTGGGGAAATGCTTGCATTTGGCCTATTCAGTGCAATTTGTTAATGTGTTGTTTGTTGCATTAAAGTTGCGTTTAAGCAAATAAAAGACAGGCCATTGATTTCCTGCTCAGTTCTGCTCCTCGAGAAAGTGCACATGTAGGCAGCGAATTAGAATTCGTTTGATGGCTTTATGGATTGAAATATGCCACAAATTTGATTGAGGGCGATTTGCTGGTCTGGACCGGATCCATCTGGCCCTTTCCTCCTTATTGTGCTTCCTGATTGATTTTTAAGTTAGGAGCAGGCGAGTGCCGCCCAATCAAGAGCCACCAACATCGTGCAGATTAGACAATTTGGGGTAATCAATGAAAATATTCCCTGATTTGCGAGAGCTCAATCCGAGCCATAAATCACAGGTGCAATGCATGAGTTAGTTAGCAGTAAAACAAGCGCCGCAGACAGAATGGGCTAGCAGGGGTGAATTAGGGGGCGGGAGAGGAAGTAGTGTGAGAGACGATACTGAAGTGCGCGTGTGGGTGTGTGTGTGTGTGTGAGAGACAGAGAGAGAGAGAGAGAGAGAGAGAGAGAGAGAGAAGGTAATGAGACTGAAATACTGGTCTCTCTTCCTCTTACCCCCCCGCCAACAGCACGCCTGTCAACTACTAATGGGCCAGCGCGAGGGCTAGCATTTGTCATCCAGCTTCCGGACACATATTTATTCATTTATTTATTGCCTTGATGCGGGATCATCTTTTATAACATTAAGCACCTCGTCCTCCCCTCGAGTCACATATTGACAACAGAGGCTTGAATTTATCCTCAGGAAATAATGCAGTCAGTTAATGGAATGTCATATTCATTCATTAATAAAGTGCATACTGTAGATATTAATATATCTGGATAGAATAAATTACTGAGGTCTCTGCAACGTCAGGCTGAAAGTTCCTTTTTGTTTTCTTTTTTTTTTTTTTTTGAGAAAATGGACTGCTATGCATCTCACTTGTTTGGTTCAGAAAAAAAGATGGCCATCTTTCTACCCCTCTCATTCTCTCATCCCACACACACACACACACACACACACACACACACACATACAGATACACACCTGGCCGATGCTCTTGGCAGGTGGTTGCTCTTTGTGTCATTGTAATGGCCCTGGCTAGACTGATGATCCTGCCAGCAACCTCTACAAGTGCATTTGATTCTATCACACCCCCCCTCACACACACACACACACACACACACACATACACACACATGAACACACTCACAAACGGAGGTTGGTCTGTTTTATCAAAGGAATTACCTAAAGTGCCTGTTATTTCATCATCCCGCCTGTCAGCAGGGCCTATTCCTTTAATTTATACACCCCCAAAACAAGTGCACTGTTCATAGATCACCCATGTCCGACAAAAAGGGCTAAAATATCATCCGGCCTGTGCAGTCAAGGCCAGGTGTGGAGTCATTAACCTCTGCCACGGTGTGAGCCCGAGCTTATTATGAGATGGAGGCGCCTCCTCTGTATAAGAAACAGTGCCTTTTGTTGCCAAACCTGTCCTTATTTAAGCACACACACTTTGTCACACATCAATACACTCATTTCCTCTTCATATAAGCAGGTGCTGTGCATAGGAATGAAATGCCTGGTCTTAAACATGATGCTGCCTGAGTGATTCCTCGCATTTAGTGTTAAGTTAGATGCCTGAGTTGGATTTAATGTCAAGACCCTTTTGCACCAACCACACGGATCATACAATAATAAGGATGGCATCAAGAATAATAAGTATCAAATGATTAAAAAGTTTATTCTTTATTGAATAAGGGTCCTTCAGTTTGATGAGGCTTGTAGGAGTTTGCTGTAATGCTATTTGTAATGTATGATGCTCCTCTGAGAACACGTTTCCTGCCTTAGTCTCTTTTCATATCATGTCCACAGCTCTGTTTGTTACCAAATATATCTTTTTTTTAAAGCAGGAACACACATTGGCACACATCAATTGAGACACTAATTTTCTGCTGAGCATAGGAGTGAAATGCATATCCTTCGATGTGACACCATCTCGACAATGTTTCACATTTAACACTGGTGCTGTCTGTGCTTATGTTCAGCTGATTGTATGTTGCGTGTAGTACAGATGCATTTAATATCAAGATCTTTTTACATCAACTACAAATTCTTCAAGTTTGACGAGGATTATAGGAGTGTGCTGTAATGCTATTCGTATTGTATGATGCTCCTCTGAGAAAGCATTTCCTGACTCTCTCTCTTTCCATGTCATGTCCACAGCTCTGATTGTTACCAAACCTATCGTTTTTCAAGCACACATAGACACACATTGATCGAGACACTCATTTAATCCTGCTAAGCATAAGAATGAAACAGCTAGCCTTAAAAGTGTCACTTCACTGCCAGGGTGATACTTTACACTTTATGTTTAGCTGATTGTATGTTGCATGTAGTACAAATGCATTTAAGATCACAATGTTTTTGCTTCAATCACAAATCCTTCAAATTCGACAAGGCTTATATATAATGGAATAATATATACGATGTTCCTGTGAGAAAGCATTTCTCTGTCTCTTTCCATATCATGTCTGTAGCTCTGTTAGTGTACGTGTTACAGTATGAGATTGTCTCCATCTTTGCTTACCCTTGGAAATCTCTGCTTTCCCCTGATCCAACATCAGAAGCAATGATTAAAAAAAAAAAAAAAAAAGAAAAACACTCACTTGCCTCAAAGCCGCTGCCTGGATTAACATTGTCAAAAAGAGGTTTTTTAAACTCCCCCATTTGACCTCCTGTGTATATTTTATTGAGCTGTTCTCATCCCTGTGCAGAGCATAAGCTGTGTTCAAAATGTATTTCTCCTCTCATTAACAGCTTGTGGGCTACATATGCACTCTGGCTTCAGTGAGAATCCTGGGCTGAGCTTTTCAGATTCGTCTGATGTTTCACAAGAGAATCTTTTTCTCCCCCCTTACAAAATTGGTGAAATACTGTGTTAGAACGTTATTTTACAGTATAGCAACTACGTGCTATTTCAGAAGTTGACTGCAAGTTATTTCAGGTGCATTCCCTGTATGTTTAAAAAGTCAAGTACATATGAAACTTATTTTTCTGACACAACACAACAAATATCCAGACCTTAGTAGTAAATATAGTTCTTACCAAGTAACACGATGCATAATTACAGATTTATTACATGTACTTAGCTGCTCAGTTCATGCATATAATTATTGAAGGAGTAAGACTTACCACATTAAGTTCTGAATACCTGATGGGGTTTTTCCCCGCATTATTTACAAATTATTTACATTACTTATTATGTTTCTACATATTAAACTTGTTAAACTATTCAGTATGCATTCCTTAAGTAATACCGTCAGTAGTAAGTAGTAAGTAATACCTTATTACTTATTATATTGTGGGTATTATTTATTGTAGTGCCAGACACTGCAGTGCAAACCTGTAAATTTCCCATAAGCTACTATATAATCTAAAATCTAATATGAAAAGTGCATACAAGAAATGACTTGTGTACTTACCACATATACTGTATGGCCAAATTTATGTGGACACCTGACCATCGCCTGACCATACACCTATATGTGGTTCTTCCCCAAACACAAAGTTGAAAGCATACAATTGTCTAGAATGTCTTTGTATCCTGTACAATTTAAGATTTCCCTTCACTAAAATGTGTGTCTAGCCCAAACCTGTTTCAACATGACAGTGCCAGTGTGCACAAATGAACTCCATGAAGACATGGATGGAGCAGAAGAACTTGAGTGGCTTGCACAGATTCCTGACCTGAACACCACCAGGATGAATTGGAATAGTACGTGCACGCCAGGCCCCACATCAGTGGCCCACCTCACTAATGCTCTTGTGGATGAAAATTCCCACAGCCACGTTCTAAGATCTAGTGGAAAGCCTTCCCAAAAGAGTGGGCCAACAACTTTGAAATGGGATGTTCAACAAGCACATATGGGTGTATTGGGCCAAATTAAAAGCATGTATTATTCACAACATGGTCTTAAAATCACATTAACCCCTAAAGGTTTCAGTATATTATTCAGCTATTTGTCTAACCATATTATTCAGTAGCATCTGTTAATTATTCAAAACTCCTCCTGTATGTAGTTGCAGGAGTGAGGAATATAAACTTAGACCCAACAAAAGGTCATGGGAGTTTGAAGTATTACACATTTTGAAGTTTAAATTAAGGGCTTAGGAGTTTTGCATTTGCACCCTTTCTTAACTTCTTTCGTATGAAATTGAACTAAAACCCAACAACCTTGTTCATTCAAATTCACACAAATTTCTCATGAGATGAGGTTGCTATTTCCAATGGAAATAAAAGATAATTAAGAATATAAAATCAGTAGTGTATTAGTCTTTAATACATCAATGGGGTCCGACATACGATATGAGTAACATATTAGTTCTAGCCAAGGGTACCTGTACTTTATGCAGTAGCACAAACCATTATAAAGACCAACATGACCTCAGCTTTATTCCATAAAACTATCCTTCCCAAGAGTCTCTTAAAGGGCTGTTGGAACATGCCAATAGATTCAACCTGCTGTTTCAGCCTAATGTCCCATCATACAAAGCAAATATCAAAAATGTGATTTGAATCACTGAGAAAAGTTATTGGCAAAGGACAAAGGAAGGATGTCCAATGTGACTTGACAGCGATGCAACATTCAGCCCTTTTTTTTTTTTTTTTTTTTTTTTACTAGTGTCTATGAAGCTTCTTTCCTGCTCCCCGTTTTCTTGTGTCAGCACTCCAAAGGAGAGAAAGAGCTTCCCACGTCTCTAGGCAGGAGGCTAACAGCTCAGAAGGTTAATTGAAGTCTGTGTGAATGACTTTAGTGGTCTGTCGTTAACAGGATGACCTATAAATGTTTAAATGTTTGATTTCTGCTCAGCTATGGAAAAAATGGATCGGGACACTTTTTTTTGTTGCTAATGTCCTTGCAAGAGGACTCTGGCTAGAACACTGAGTTCTGCCAATTTGGCTTCTAGAAAACACTTGAGACAATTTGTACTTTGACAGAAAATAAATATCTAAGCACTTATTCCATTACTTTTTCATTAAAAGCATATCTTTTACTCCTGAGATATTTATACAGAACTACTTCTTACAACTCTTACACATACTTTTTCCAAGTTTTCTCTTTTGCTCAGCTGCCTGTGCATTTTATTTTTAACTTTATTTCTTAACTATATTCACAACATCAATTAAATTCATAACATTTTGTACGGACAGCATGACCACCATCTTTGCATCTTGGCAAGGACAATTTGCCTGCTAATATCTACTAAAGAAAAAAAAATCTTGAATTCACAAATGTAAAAAAATTTTTGTATAATTTCATACAAATGAAGTTGTAAGAAAAGGTGCGAAGCTAGCTCTGCCCCTAACTCTAACCTTAAACTCATGTAACTTCTCATGCAAAACAAAATGTGTGGCTTGTTATAAATTTATAATTGTTGTGAATCCATGTTAAAAAAAAAAGAAAGACATGACTTATAATAATCATTTAGAAACTATATTTTTACGTTGAAGTGTTTTATTACATTTAAGTGTATTAACTGTGTATTACCCATTTATTTTTAGTCTGCTACAATTTATTTATTTATTTATTTAATGTTTAGCATTTAGATTCTAAAGGAATTGCACTGACTCATTGCTAAAGCCTCTCACATTCTCCCCCTATCAGCTGCAATCTTCAGGTATTTCAGTGCCACAAGATTGTAAATCCTTGACCATCTTAAATCTTTACAAAGTAATCTAGTTAATGTCATACTTTTGGCAATTACAAGTTTGGCCTTCAATTATCCTGGTCCACTGATCACAGAGTTTTTTTTGATTTACTGTACTGTGTTTATGTGTGAGTGGAGAGTGTGTTTGAGTGTGTTTGAGAAAAAAAAAAGAAAGAAAGAAACAGAAAGATAGAGACGGCCCAGAATTTTCCGCCTTACATCTTTGTCATTTGCAAGATAATCTCACTATTGACCTGAATAGAAATGCCAAAAGATGAAGTGTGCATTCTTGACTTATCTTAATCAAGAAGGATATTGATTATATGACTAATGATGGACCATTAAGATATGGATGAAATGAATGGTCTGTCGTATAATACTAAGCTCTCTGCTAATAGGATGTTTCAGTCAAGAGATGCTCATGATATCGCCTCGATTACAACTGCTCCCTAATTCTATCTGCTCCTCAAGATAACTTAATGTCCTTGTTATTTCTGAAAGAATGGTATTGATTTGTCACTGCCTGTGTATTACACAGCTAATTCATATCTTATTTGTTTCTATATTGGCTTTAACCTCTGGGAGAACACAGAGCACGTACTGAAGGACAGTTTAATAGTTGGTCAATGATGTATTACTTGTATTGAATATTAACCACTAAGCAACTGTGCCTGTATAAATACTATCAACACTGACATCTCATCTCATTGCAAAGACAGCAGTTAGCAATTTCACAAGAAAATGTATCGTATTTCCTCAGCACATTACTAAAGTGATGTGATCATGCATAAGTTTGGAACTATAGTACGCTAGACTATAGTAGAACGTGTGACGTGTATGTAGTGCCATATTAAAGTTAATATTTGTATTGTGCAAAGAAACATTATGCAAAATGAAATGTATATGTTTCTATTTTATTTCAAGGAAAAATGTGGCTCAGCATACGCAAAATGTTTTTAGGTGCATTTATCTGAAAGTTTCAAACACTTACACCTTAAATCCCATAACTTTTTGTGCTAATTATTAGCAATTTGCATGTGTGAGACTCAACTGGAAGCACAAATTGTAATTTTGTACATTGTAATTTTTAGTAAAATTGTTCATTTTTTATTTTTTTTATAACCCAAGTGATTGGCTTATACAAAGGATTACAAATTTGCATTATTTTGGTTTCAAGCCAGTTTAAAACTTTCCCCAAATTTCCTGCTAGCAATTTTACTCACTGCTCACCATCAAATTTGTAAGTATTCAAATCAAATTGCATTCTATGGTTTTAACCTTGTTAAAATTGTTCTTCTTTATCTTAGCAGGTGAATTGCATCATAAACTATTGTTACTACAGCTGTTATTTGACAAAGAAAACGTATATTCATTGATATGGTGAAGTTTTCTATAAGGAGATGTTTATTTAACATTTTTGGAAGGAGTCTCCAGTGTCAGCGCTTTGTAACAGTCTGCAGTAAAGCTTTAAGTTTAAGTTTTCTTCCACAGGAATGTCTTCCGGATGGAGGAGTTTGTGTTTTGTGGTTTCTTGGTAACAACCTACATGTTGTCTTACTACATTCAAGGGAATTAGGGTTTATAGCTGCTATAATGTAAGTGATAACAGGAACTAACTGGGTTAGTGGACATTTCATAACATTGAACATAATTATAAGTGGTTATAAAGCATGGCATGATGTTCTTTAATAAATAAAAATAATAATCGTTGGCAAATTGCTGTGGTATATGAGGAATAAACACATCAGAATGTCAAGTTATTGGAAAATATTCAACTTTGGAGTGGTAACAGTAACTGTACTTCATCTCACCACCCTGGTGTTGATTATTTTCCTAAAAGTTTTATTCCTTACTTTCTGCATGAGCAATGCAGTTTGCCTGCCATTAGGTCAGTATATAATAATAGCATGTTGTGCTGGACACCTGAAACTTGTGGTAGTCCTGCAGGTTTGTAAGTTTATGAACTGGAACCTGGTCAACACGGAGGCCTCTAGTGTGTATATGGCACTGTGTAGTTTCTTTGTGCATGTCCACACTTGTAAATGCATCACTGATGCCTCAAGTAGTGTTGAATTTCCAGACACAATAAACACCATGACATGGCCTTTTTAATAGATTGCTTCCTTTGACTTTAAAATGAAGGGAGGCGTTCCCCATCGAGGAGGAACCCCCGGCTGAATTCCCTCAGGGTATGTGTGTGTGTTCTCTTCACACTCCCCACATGGTGAGAGAGGTGTGTATGACCTGCTGGTGAATGCTCACTGTGTGCTCAACATGATATCAGATATGGACCAGGTGTCAAACAGCCCTACCCATCATGCACTGGGCCTGAACCGGGTGTCACTGGACTCTCTTAATCTGGAGGCAGTTTTGTCCTGATATTTCCTTTCAAATCCTCCCAACGCACCTGTGTGTGATAGTGAGAGACAAGGCCAAGCTGGTAGGAGGCCATGTGGAGGCCATGTTTTTTTAGAAACAGATGATGAGTCGGAGAAGATGCTGATAGAAATCTCTAGAAATCTTGCCATACTAAATAGAACATGTTAAATTTGCATAAATAACGCATAAACAATTGCATTTTAGTCATAATCTAATACTTTTATTTTAATGGAAAGGCTTTGAAATGAAAAATTAAGTGATAATGTATCATTATTTAGGAGACACACACATACTGTATATAAGTTCAGTCAAAGAAGTTGTATTAGTTAAATTTATCTTGGCATTTTCTTTTTACAGAATTTTACATTAATATGTAAGTTTTCATTGAATGACATGATTAGGGGAAAAAAACCAAATAAGGTAATAAACTTGACATGGGTGAATATTTTAAATTAGTATAAACAGACTAGGGGTGCCAATACTTAAATGTAGTTTTCAGTACAGTATATTTTCAACTTCCCTTTTCTTTCTAATGTGCACTTTACAGTTTAATGTAGTGGATGTTTCATATGCAGTGCATGTTTTTTGGGTTTTTTTTTCCCACATTAGACATTAGACATTAGACTTTTCACATGTAGTGAACTTTTAACATGTACCTGTAATGCATGTTTTTTATACGTAATACATATAATTTTTTCACATATAATGTATGTATTTTTATTTTTCACATGTAGCAGACTTTTCACATGCGGTTGACTTTTAACATGTACCTGTAGTGCATGTTTTTTTTTTGGTTTTTTTTTGTTTTGTTTTTTTTACATGTAGTGTAATTTAACATGCAGTGTACCATTACATGTGAGTCTTTTTAACGTGATATTTGCACGATTCATTATTTTCACATTATTTTTTTTTATATGAAGGGCATGTGGTTTAATTTTTCAGACGTGATTTTCTCAATTCTTTTTCACATGATCAGAGATTGTTCACATGATGTCCCATGTTTCCTTGAAATGACATATGTAGTTTCAGGGTGTAATATGGTGAATCGTGTGGAAAAACTCATGATCACGTGAAATGTATGTGGTTTTTCTATAATGACACATTAGACACTGCATATTTTCACATGGCCTGGGTTGTACAGATAGTTATGTAAGTCTGAAACCAGTTGGAAAAATGAAATGGTAAACAGGATGGAAAAGTTTTCACTAATTGTCTGAATCTGCAGCTAGTACACAAGGATTAATGATGAATAAAAAGGTAAAGCTTGTTATAGACCTAACTGTACACATCAACACGATCACTTTGCGAAGCATCCACTACTGCGCATCTTGACTTTTACTTTGCATTATACTTAATAAAGAGTGTATATTATAATGCACAAATTCACATTAGGCAGCTTGTCCACATGTTCTTTACACTTCAGAGCTTGGTGTCCAGACCCCTGGTGTCTCCCTGTATCGTCCTTGTCCTCAACCTTCTCTGATCTTCTGTTTATGTCTCTAATGGCAGCCACATAAACAGGGTGGGCTGCCTGTCACACCTAATGGTACTGTGTTAAAACGTGAAAGCGCCGAGCCTCCAGCCAGACGGCCGCCGCCCCGAAGGGGTTTCATGATCAAAAGCCCCCGAGTTGGCGGTGATGGAGAGGAGGGATGAGGAAGAGTCCTCATTATGGACGTCCATTCGGGTATTTTTTTTTAATATGTGTATCCTATTAAGCCCCTTTAAGTGCTTTTTGATAATTGTGCTTTGTACTTTTACGGCACTCCGGTCTATTCCCAGTTCAATTTTCTCCTCTTTTATCGGACGTTTGAAATATTGATCTCTGACAGATAAAAGCAAACACCATAATCTCACTCCTCCCAAAAAACACTCCGGAGAGAAAGAGAAAGAGAGGGAGAGAGAGGGAAGGAGAGGAAAGTGAGAGAATGGTGTGTGCTGCGAGGAGGAATGCACCAGGGACGGTTCATCTCACCGCTCAGATCTCCTCCTTGTTTTATTGCGCTTCACCGTCAACAGAATTTGCTTACAGCTCACTGAGACGAGTTTATGTAAAGCACAGAGCGCCTGATGGCTCCTTGATATGGCCAGTTTCATTTACCTCTCCTCCTCTCTCTCTCTCTCTTTCTCTCTCCATTTCTCTCTCTTTCTTCTCACCCCTTCATTTCACTGGGGACGGCCACAGCGCTTTCCATGATTGCCACGGCTTAAACAGCTGTCAGGCCGGCCAGAATAAGCATGATTTATTCCCGCAGTTCTTTATGGAAGCTAGTGTTTTCTGTTAACCCGAGCACTCCGACGTTCCTCGCGCTGCCTCGCCGTCACATTAACCCGAATCAATCACGTCTTGATTTTTCTATAACTACAGTGGCGCAGCTGTTCAAGGAGAAGCTGGATCACACCATGTTCCATCCCTGTGGTGAATTCTGAGTATTCTAAAGTTTTAAAATTCTCTTACGTGGCATCTGGTAATATTTTACAGAAGCAAAAACCCTCCTTGATACATCACAGCCATTCTTAGCTGAGTTTCCCAAAGCACAAGATTATTGTAAAATGGTAGAGCAAGCATTAGGCTAAAAACACTCTCTCCGAGTTAAAGGATCCTGAAACACATTAAATATTTCAGCTAATTTGTTAGTTGGTGCTGTATTTTCGTTATTCCTGTGAGAAGGTCGCAGGAGTCTGCCACTCTGACGTCACAGGGGGACTTACTGCTAGTGCATTTATAATGGCTTTCAACAGGAGACAAAATTTCAACAAACTCAAATATAAGAAAAAAGAAATTCTTTTCTCACTCACCATTTTCCAGCGATGTCGGTGAACGTCATATTAAAGAGAAACCCAATGTAGAAGTAATGGAGACGTTGGTGCAGATGTTGGACTCTAAGTTCCAGGAATCCAATGCAGCCATTCAACGCTGAGTCGGTTAAGCGATTTAGCGATCTACGAGATGATGAGCACAATAGGGATGTCAGCGTTAGTGTGAAAGTTGACGTTTTGGAAGCTGACCTGTTCGAGCAGAGTGGACAGATGAGGAAGCGAAAGAGCTGGACAGAATAAAGGACCAAAGCGCTGCCGCATCACTCCCTGTAGGCAGAGAACATTGAGTCTCAACTATAGTATTTACTAACAAAAACAACTTTTAGAACCTTTCATAATATTATAGAAGTTAAAATCAACTCTTACAGTCAGTTCTAAAATTATTCACACCCTTTAAAGAAATGGGTAAAAATATTCTTACACCTGACACACAGACTTCCCACATGCACAAATAGAGAGACAACATACCTTTCCTGATTTAAAAAAAAAAAAAAAAAAAAACATAAAAATGGATTAAAAAAATAACAATTAACAAAAAATATTTCTCTCAAAAATGTTTGTGGAAAAATTAAAGGCATCCTTAAAGATTATTTAAAATTAAGCTATTATTAGTGTGTAAACCCCATGGTGATAGATGAAAGGTCTTCCTTGAAAAACTATTTGCTTTTCTAATATTATTTTTAATTGCCTTTGACAGTATATGAAGTTGCACATAGTGTATGTAAATTCCCTTTGTCATTCATCAGCACCAAAATCCAAACAGCTTTCAGCACTAACGAGACAGGAGCTTTTTGACCTGCACAAGCCAGGTAATTGATCCAAAATAAATAGATAAATAAATAAATAAAAATAAAAAGCTATACATAATCAAATTTATAATATGCCAGTCAGGGTCATAATAAAAGTTTTAAAAGTCTTTTTTATTAAAAGGTTTCTAAAATCAGGCAGAAGTCACATGAGCATAGTGGTCCCATAAACACTGAAGTTTGTGCCTCCAGGGGAGGCTTCACCAAAAATGAATTGTGTGGGTGCCAAAAATTTCGAAAATAAGGTTTAAAAATATCATTTGATGGGTGAATATTCATTCATTCATTCATTCATTCATTCCGGTTCATTCTCTTAAGGGATGCTATTAATTGGAATTGACTGTACATTTGTCTTTTGTTGATTGTATTACATTTTTATCATGCTGTTTGTGGAGCATCCTTAAATTTAATTAAAATTAATTTTCATCTTTTAAATGTATTTTTATCTTGTGTAATACATTCTGCTTATTATGAAGTATGGCCTTCAAGCCCAATTGTCAATATACAAGTCTCTATGGGCTGAGACACAAAGACACTGAAAGTGTTTCTAAGCCTTTAGCCCTCCAATCAACCCCGAATCCATCCTGTCAGTTTCAGAGATGGGAGGCAGAAAAGAGATTGCTACCCAAAGCACCTTCCTGCACTCTTCCATCTTTTTTTTTTTTTTTTTTTTTTTTTTTTTTTTTTTCAGTTTCAGCATTTGCAGACACTATTTGAGATTAACGGCAAACATTTGAGCATCCAGCCCTCTGTATCGACTGCGTTTGACAAGCGTAATCCTTTTCTTCTTTCCAGTCGCTTCTATCCCATGATCAATCAGGACATCAATGCCACCTGACTGCTATGAAGTGCAGACGGATCGGTTCGATTCCTCGCAAAGCTTCTTGGACTCACTATAATACAGAAATTGATTCATCTTCAAAGTTTTCTTAAGTGCTTGCTCTGGTGTGTATGCATGTATGTGTGTGTGTATGTGTCTGCGCTATTAGTGTATTTTTCCTATAAACTGATGCTCTTTTTACTGATTCTGAGAATATTTTCCTCATTTCCCTTGGAATGACTTTCAGAACTTTATTGTTTGCAATAATAATAATAATAATTTCAATATAGGCCTAGAATGAATGATTAAAGGTAACGTTAAAGGGATGAGTGTTTTTGTCCTCATCTCTATCCACTCCTTCTACATCCTTCCCTATCATGAGACCAAATAATACAACTAAACAAAACCATAAAACACATTTATTTATATTATATATTTCTTATAAATGCCGAAGTAATATATAAAGGAAGTCTAAGGACAGATGTTGGGGAGGTTGTTATAAAATGTAACATATTCTAACAATAATGCTCTTAAGATGAGACAAACATGAAAAGATCAAAATGTGAAGAAAGACTAATGCCAGAAACTTGATTCACTTCTCATGATCTTCAGGAAATTCAGATGATTCGAGTTCCTGTTAAACATATATTTCTATATATTTTCTATAGTTTATATACTATATTTCATATTGGTGAATGTGTTCAGGTAACAGGGTTAAGTGAATGTTTTGGGGTTAAAATTAAATGTACAATTTTCAAAACCTATAATGGACGACTCAAGGAAAAGGATGTTTCAATAATGAGATGTTAAATGGTTAACACATTAATGCAAAAATAACAATTTTTGAAGAATTTTAATGAATATAGTTCAAGGTAAAGTGTAGTGTAGTGGACTGAGATGGGCAAAAATGTTGTTGGATTTGTTAATGTTTTAAGTTCTTTATCTGAAACCTGCACATAGGCTGTTGTGAAGGAAGCTTTACTTGTCTTTTATCTTTACATATTTGTAAATGTAATATCAGTTGGACACAAATGGCACCTTAATCATGGAATCATCTGGCCCACTAGTACCTAATGTTTAAATTTTCCTGAACAGAATATTTCAACTAGCGTAGAAGGTCTCATTGACCTCTAGTCCATTGTTCATTGATGGGAAAGAGCTTTGTCTAGTCAATCATCTCGAGGTTCAGGTGCTCTCGCAGACAGAGAGGCGATTTTCATTTGTGTGGCCAAAGAGTCAACAGGACTGGACACTCTCTCTCTCTCTCTCTCCCTCTCTCTCTCAGTCTTGGCCATTCATTTTCCTCAATTTGGCTCACTCCAGACAATGACATATGCCCTTTCAAAATGCCCCTGACATATTCATAGGCCGGCAGCTCGGCCTGGAGAATTGAGAATGTCAATTTCATTTTGGCCGTTTCGCTCATCCATAGACAATCACCGGGATGGACATGTCAGGATAAGTTTGTTCACTTTCTCTCTCTCTCTCTCTCTCTCTCTCTCTCTCTCTCTCTGTCTCTCTTTCTCTCTCTCACACACACATTCACACACAGTTGATAGACTATATAGGTCATGCAATGTCTCCCTGTCCCTAAGTCATCAGCCTTTCCTATAGATCAGCCACACTCTAGAAAATAGGGCCTGTCCGATTTCACAATATAGCCGACTTGTTCTCAGGTTGGGTTTAGCTGCGTGTCTAGGAGGTGTATTAGTAGATGTAGCATTAAGGGAAGTGTAGTAATTACGGAGAGGAGAATGCCAGTGACCCCTAAATTGCAGTATCTTGTCTCTTTTGTCCCGTGCTCTCCCGATCTCCTCGCTGGCTGAAATTGTATCTTTTCATTCTAGCACCGTTCGAGGAAATGCGGGTGTATTAGGAGCCAGTGAGGCGTGATGGTTGGGCAGGGGGGCAGGGGGTGGGGAGGTTTGAGGTGGTGGGTGTTTTGCCCCCCCACACACATTCACATATATATATAGACAGCCATCGAAGTGGGAGGTTTGAGGACAACAGCTGGACCATGGGGTATGAGCAGTTATTGGAAAGACAGAAAGAGAAAGGGAAAGAGAGAGAGAAAGAGAGCGTGAGATCTTGGTAGACTCGGATCCACCCCCTCTATTGACAGGTGTCAGGTGACTTACGGACCATGGCGGTATCTGTCAGCTGTCTTTCCATGAGTCCACACGTGCGCACACACTCACAGACACACACACACACACACACACACACAGACCTAGAGCACGTGAATAGATAATAAACAGCTTCACTACAGGATATTCTGAATGCAAATCTGTAAGAATTCACAATACCACTGCTCTTTTGAATCAGAAGGTGTTGATTAATTTTCTATAACAGCAGCCCTGACAATAGTTCCAACTGTAACTAAAAAGTAAATCGTTTCTGTAGACAGGAGTTTGTACAGTGGACACTCCTTTTTATCTCATTGATATGGTGAAGCTTCCAGGGAGGAGATGTTTATTTTACATGTATAGAGTCTCCAGCATCAGCTCTGTGTAACACTCTTCAGTCTTCAGAACAGATGAGTTTGCGTTTTGCGATTTCTCAGTAAAATGACAAGATGTGTGTTGTCATATTAACTCCAAAAGAGAGCATAAAAGGTGAGGGAATGACTGTTTATAGCTGCTTTAACACAAGTGATAAAAGGAACTAACATTAAATGCAGCAATAAATGGTTAAAAAGCATGCTGTGTTGTTTATTTATAAATTACATTGGCAAATCGCTGTGGTATAAGAGGAATAACACATTTCAGGCTGTGCTGTTATTGAAAAGTAATCCACTTCGGGATGGTAACGTATCATTACTTTCTTATAACAGCACGTCCCATCATGGGTTGTTCCTTACACATTTGTTTTAGAAGACAAAGAGACATGTTTCTTCTGTTTTTAAAACAGTACATAGTGCAGGAGGATAAAGCCCCAAGCTCTAGAGCTTTAACTAGATATATTTTAGTGTGCTTCACTATTTCATCAGAAAAAAAATACTTCAGGTTTGAAAGGTTTCAAAGCAAGGACCTGTGAGAGAGAAAGCAACAGTTCAGCACAACTAACACACTTACACTAACGTTAGTTACCAAGTGCACAAGAGTAACACAACAGAAAAGTGTTTGCAAATTTGAGTCACGATGCCACAGCCATCCGTGGTCAGGTATCTAAGAAGGAAGGGAGGGAAGGGTGGGAGGGGCATATTCTTTTTCCTCTGTCAATCGTCAGTTTCTGTGAGCTCATGTATTTGGAAGAGGGCGGACAGCGTGTTACGCTTCCCTGTGACACAGCGGTTTGAAGAGGTGCGGTTGGCTGGCTTCACGTGTCTCACAGGAAGCACATGTCAGAATTCACCCTCCACAGCTGGGAGCTGCCGTGCGATAGGGGAGACACAGCTGGTGCTTTTTGTTCTTTTTTTCCAAGATTTCTTCCATTATTTTTTCATCATATATTTTGATACAAATGAGCAGCTTCAATTATTGTAGCAAAGGCATGTAGGATGTGGACTCCAATAAAGTTGCATGTAAACAAGAAAAACATTTATACGAATCCAGTGGATTGTATTTTTCTTTATTTGGGTTCGTTTGTTGCCTTCTTAAATTAAAGGATCACTTTCACTTGTTCATCCTTAAGATAAGATAAAATAATAGGAAATGAAGGAATGCATGAACTGTTTTTTTTTTTTTTGTGTAAAAGTTTTGTGGATTATCTAAGTTCTTTCCTTATTCATTTCTTTGTGTATTAAACTGATGCTGTTAAGTGCAGTTCAGTAATGTGAGTTGTTTAGCACATAAACTGACCTTGGAAAAAGAAACACATAGAGCCTAGAAATACATAACATTTTATCTATATTATTTTTTACTCATTTTGTTTTTACTTGCTACTTATTCTTGTCCAGTGCAGAAAAATGTGGCCTACAATTACCTAAATCCTCTTTCTCCCACTGTCCATAAGACTCACAATAAAAGTCCTCTAATGGGCAACATAAAATCACCACACAAAAATCAATTTGTGTTAACAAGAGCAGCGTAGATTACATTTAATGCAAGGACACCAGCTGTTTGTAGAAATGCCTTTCACAAGTAATACGGAGCAAAATCTAGCGTCCGAGTAAAAGGATAATGCATTAAAACTTTAGAAGCAGCTTAATATGTGTGGCACAAATCAATAGCACTGGCTGAAATGTAATGCATAAAATAAAATCAATGCTAATAAAGTGACATCGGTCATATACTCACTCTCATCTCATGAATAGTATCATTGGACAGCGACTCCCAGAAGTCTTTGCAACAGCATGTGCCAGCAGACCTCGGTCAATTAATAGAGTGATTAACACATCTACACAACAACAAGCTACTATTAGACACAATGACCTCCGTCTAGTCCTTTCACTCACTCCGTCTATAAAGAGAGGGGAAACTAGAGTGACATTATTACTGATAACAACTAAAGATAAGTAAATTTTTACTTTTTATTTAAATTTAAATTTACTTTAAATTTTTATTTTTTAAAATTAAAATACTAAAAATATTTTGATCATATGAAGGAGAATACAGAAGAATGTCAGCCCCTTTATACCAACAGAATGAGGAACTTTTTATTTCCAGACACGAGACCTGTGCATCTGCTCATTTATACAATTATCCAATCAGCCAATCATGTGGCAGCAGTGGAAACCCCTTGTTGATGAGAGAGATCAGGGGAGAATGGACAGACTGATTCAACCTGACAGGAAGGCTACAGTAACTCCAGTAAGCACTCTTTACAACCGTGGTGAGCAGAAAAGCATCTCAGGATTTCCAACATGTCAAATCTTGGGAAAACGGGATATGACGACATCAGATTCCACTCCTGTACGCCAAGAACAGGAATCTGAGTCTACAGCGGACACTGACTCACAGAAACCGGACAGCTGGAGATTTGAAAAACATCACATGGACTTTTTCCAATCTTCATCTGTCCAGTTTTGGTGATCCCGTGCCCACTAGACTCAGATTCCTGTTCTTGGCTGACAGGAGAGGAACCCAGTGTGGTCTTCTGCCACTGTAGGCACCTGTCCACCTCAAGGTTCGACATGTTGTGCGTTCTGAGATGCTTTCCTTTGAAATGACCTTCACCAGAAGAACAGGAGGCTCATCTTTGTTCTGACTGGTTGGATGTTTGTGGTCCATAGCATGTGTATAAGAGTTCAAGGTGCCACAGAGACCAGAGTTTCTCCTTTTAGCAGATATTTTATTGAAGTTGCAATGTGAGGAGAATGTCACCTGATGTTATGTTTTAGTTTGGACTTAAAAAATCACTGACATCAGCTTTAAGATGATCAGAACCTATCTTAACATTGAACTGCTTTTTGTGTATTGCTTGTCAGTGTGGGTCTTCCTATGTGAAAATTGATTTTTAAAAAGGTAACAATTCTGGTCTGTGCAGACACAGAGAATATGTTGAGTGAATTTTAATTGAGAATTTAAAAAAGTTTCCTGGAAAAAAAAAACAGTGTATAAACCAGAAAAAGAGATGAAGTGGTTTGTGGTTTGGTTATAATCTTTTGGTAAGCATCTTATGTATCTTTGTGAAGTTCTTCCGCTCCTTGTACCACTCATGTATAACTGTGTGTGTGTGTGTGTGTGTTCCTCATACCTGTGGGAACCCCACGGTGCCCTGCATGTTTCCTGCTCTTGAGTTTGAAGGGCCCTCAAGCTCGACCATGGCCACGGAGAATCATTAGCACAGCTTTGTTTTCAGAGAGAGAGAGAGAGAGAGAGAGAGAGAGAGAGGGAAAGAGACCACCATGGCTTTTAAAGCTTCACAATGCAGAACGGAATGTAGAGTGCGAGCTGAAGCACAATGTCCAAGTCAGACCACACGTTCAGGAATAAATCATTCATAACACAACATTATTAAATACAGTAGATATTAAATACATGGTGTGGCTGAATATAATAATATGGCTTTATTGAAGTTGGCTTCCAACATGTTCAGAAAACAAATAGAAATATTTCTATTTCTATTTCTATTCTGTCCAAATCACAAGTTTTGTTTTTGCAGTAAAAGGAAGAAGGCATGCTTTTATTTTGTAAGTTATTAATCTTTTTTTGCAATTTATTATTAATAATTTTGGTGATTTTGTTTTACATCATGTGGTGTCACTCGGCATGCCATTAACCCCCAAAACGGATAAAGAGCAGTTATGGTGGTGTACGTAATGTAAAAACAAAGAAAAAAGATACAAAACCAGATTGTTTGTGGTGTATTTTAGGAATTTATAATGCTATATGTTTAAAAAAAAAAAAAATTAGAGAGATAGAGAGAAATAATTTAAAAAATAACTTTTTAAAAGAACAAGAATAATCTAAACAGGGACAAACATACATGTTTCTTTTATTTTTATTTATCTTTTTTTTTTTTTTTTGTATTGAATGAATGGTTTACTCACTTGTTTTCCTTAAGAACTGACTATTTTTAGAGGGGGCGGAGTTAAAGGTTGGCTCAATAATGGAGAAACACTTACAGTAAATGCCCTCCTCCTTAAACACACACACAGGACTGATGTGTACCATGCCAGTTTCAGAAACACACACACACACACACACATACACACACACATACAGAGTGTAAGCACTTGAAGTCACCCTGGAAGGGAGGTCAACAAGAGTAATTGTGCTGAAATTGGCCCTGTTTCCGGACTGCCGTTCCTCTACACTGTGCCTGTACAGTGCACGTAAACCAGATAGCAAAAAAAAACATCTAAGTAACAGTGTGTTGTGAGTTTTGTACTATTGATAACCATGCCTATGAATCCTATATTCATAACGCACTAGAAATGCCTGTTTTCATGTTATATAGCCTAAATAATATATTGTAATGCTTAATATATGCGTTGCTCATAAGTACTCTGTAAAGAATGCTTATATGACTTTTCACTAATATTGTAATGCATTATAATACACACTTTGAGGTAGTATATTAAGCTATAATGCATTATATTATACAACTTTGCTTTCTTATATTGTACTAAGTGTTCATAAAAGTATAATAACACATAATATAGTATTACACCAGGTTATTACAAGATATAGAAATGTCAGTGTTTAAAAACATTACACTTTAAAACACATTGTCTGTAATCATCTTATGAACAGATATAATGTGTTATGTACCCTGACATTATGAAGTCATATGTTCATGCTTTATAAAATGTTTTACGTCTAACTGTAACCATTTATGAGCATTAATGGTATTATATGTACTATACACTCTTCGAAACAAAGAATGGTTTTTAGGTTTTAAGAAGCTAGAACACTTCAAGAGCGCTTTTATGTTTTTCGTTTTTGTTTTTGTTTTTTTTGGTTTTTTTTCATAAACATTCAGTATATAACCTGCTATAAATGTGTGTAATGCATTGTGAATGCAGGACTCAGGACGTGTAACATACTTTTCTTTGTATTAGCAAGTAGGTCATAGTTTACTTTCTTGCACTGTTATTCATTCTTATTTAAAGAAATTAAAGAAATCATTTATTTTATTTAGCTTTGCTGTCTAAAGGAAAAATAGGTTTGCAATCTGCAAGTAGTATAAACTCAGGTTTAAAAAATAAGTATAAGAGAGAAGTATGAGAAATAATTACTCATTAATATTTGGGAGTTACACCCCAAACCACATACCGCCACACTGAATAGTCAACCTGTTGTGTTGGACTATTTTGGCAAATTATTTAGTGCAGCAGTGTGTTTTTTTCTTCTTCTTTTTCTCCACCCTGTCTCTGATGTGGTGTTTATCTCCTCTATCACTTTTTCACTTTCCCACTCCTGCTCTGGAACTTTTTCACTGGTCCTCACTGTGTGACTGTGTGTGTGTGTGTGTGTGTGTGTGTGTGTGTGTGAGGGTCTCAGTTTTCTGGACAAGCTGAACTTGAGTTTAGCGTCCTCTAGTGGCGCCCACTGACATCACTTTCTCATATCAGCTTAAAATTCTACTAGTGCAGGAACAAATGCCTGAAAGTGGTTTACTCCTACCTGAGACAGAACGAAACATGACTTTATGCTGATATTGACTCTCAGTGAAATATGATTATCATATTCAAATATTTTACTGCAAAAGTGAACACTTTTCAATCCAGATTGAGGTGGAGAAGACACAGCTAAAGGCATTTCTATGGGGTTAGATTAGTTACGTTATCGTACTAATTTCTTATCCATTGCTTGAATTAATGTAAAATTTACACTAAATATTATCTTTGTATCAGAAAAATCAACAAAATGCTAAAGTATAAGCTTCTAAATATAAATGCATATAGACAGAAATTATGCAAATAATGAGTTATGATTAAATTATGAGTAAATATTACATTCATTAAACTTAAACTTGAATTTAACCCACAGAAATTGATTAAGGTTCTTCATCTTTTTCTACGTTGTAGAGCTGAATATACCTGGTTGCTTTACCAGCTGAAGCATACTGAAGCATCTTTTTTTAAGCATCATCCTCCTTTTTCCTTTATGTCATGCCTCTTCGTTGTTTTAAAGGATTATCAAAAAGCGTATAAGCATGGCAGTTATATGCTTCATTGTTTAAAGAGAAAATTCATTTGTAGGTATGATACTATGCATTAATATCTTCAACAAAAACCGAAATTAAACTGTAAGTCTTATGGGTGTGTCCACTCGGGTGGTAGCTGCCACTCTTGAAATAAGCCTTGTCACCCCAAATCTGACCTCAAATCACATCTCAGAGAGATCATTTATTACTCCTGCAATTCATCCATACAATCATATCCAGCGTATGTTCTTTTAAATCATCACTGTGGTGTTTCTTAAATAATTTCCTTCATTATTAGGAACTATCGAGTAACTATAAAGCCAATACAGTAATGCTATTACATTGCTGTTCTTTTTGCACCAACAAACAAATCAGATTTTCTGCAAACGCCACCTGCTTTGCTACCCAGAGTCTAGAAACTTGGACTTGACACAGACTCTAAGTGACTACAGGACAGAAAGATTGTCTTAAATTGCAGTATACAACAAGACACATACAGTATATCAGATCCTATTATCAGTTATTCTTATGGTTTCGTAGCTGACTGATGCGCTGTTAAAACAAATCTCACAGAGGAGATGAAAGTCTAGTTATATGGTATTCATTTTGTATTAAAGTATTAAATAGAATATAATAACATTTGAGAAAACTAAAAAAATATATGTTGCTAATAAGAAGAATCAAATAAACCCATTTCCTTTCTGGTTTTTTTTTTTTTTTTTTATAAATATATTTTAAATATTTATTTTTGTTGCTAATTGAATTTTTGCTTTTTTTTCATGATTTTCATGGTTTCAAAAGATTTAAATTTAAATGTCTATTTTTCGTGTGCAATAAAAACACATTGTATTTAATTTTTTTTAATGCTATATTATCCCACAAAGATTTTTTTAATACTTTGTATTTGCATCTATTTTTGCAATAAATTGGCACAAAACTAACTCCATACAATTCCACAATAATCTCATTACACTGAGAAATATCATTTGTGTAATTGCTCATTTCTGTCATTTGTGTCCTAGCTGGACATGGTGTTAATATCATGGTATTGATTAAGCCAGGGAAATGTGTGTGTGGTCCTCAGTTTGCTCTTTTGCTGGTTCCTTTGTCTTGCAGCATGTAAATGTTTGTGTGTGTGTGTGTGTGTGTTTGTGTGTGTGTGGAGAATACATGCATGTTGTTTTTGTGCGTCTATCTGAATGTCACAGGGTGTGTGTACCTGTCAGTGGATCAGAGAGTGCGAATGTGTCTGTTTGTCGGTCAGAATCTGTGAGTGTGTATCTGTCTGTCAATATGTTTGCAGTGTGCTCCCACCTGTCTCTCCCCCTCTCCCTCTCTCTCTCTCTGCATTCTGTCACCTCAGGCTGCATTGAAATTCTGATGGGAGTTGCAAGGCATCTTGTTCTGTTGTTCTCCTTATTGAGATGACAGAGAGAAAGAGAGAAAGAGAGAGGGTGATATTTCTGTTGTTTGCCAAATGTTGTGTGTCTCTTCTTAAATAACACTGATGACTGTAATTGGAAGAAGGTTTGAAGGTTTGAAGAGCTCCAAAAGAAATGTTCAGAGAGACATTCCTAACAAACACAGAAGCCAGAACGTGTCCTTGTCATGGCTGTGGTGAAATATATTTAAAATGGCAACTTTTTTTCTTAAATATTTGTATTTTTACACTCTTGGCCTCATTACAAAACCTTACGTTACGCCTGTAAAATAAGGAGCATAAACAGGACTGAAGACCTCATCACCTCTTAAGGATATCTCTCTCACAAACATATCTCTCAGGGTGAAAGCTAATGTGTGCTTCCTCTGAGACACATGAAGCCAGCTACCACATCTTTTCAAACTCAGGATGCTCACAGGGCAGCGTAACATATTCAGAAGAAAGCATTATCTGCCTTCTTCCTCATACATGAGCTCAAAAATGCCTATGATTGGCTAGGGTCGGTGTGACTGACAGGGCAGAAAGAGTATGCCCCTCCCACCCAATGAGTACAGCCAGTACTCTCTCTTGGCTCTGGGCCGTGGATGGCTGTGGCTTCATCAGGATTGGAACTCACGGTCTCCTGATGATAGGGCGAACACTTTTCTGTTGGATCACTTTAGATAAAATGCACACATAATTTCTTTTTTTTTTAAACCTTGGACAACAAAATGAACTCACTGCTGTTTTATTGTACCAAACATTAGATTTTTCTAAAATCTTAAGTTACTACACTCTCAGAAAAAGGTACTAAACTGCAGAATTGCTTATTACTGCAGTAGGATCTTTAACTAAGTAGAGTGGATGTGGTGTTTATTCTTAAAGAAAAAAAAAGTTCTTCTAGGGTTCTTCAAGAGATCTTTGGATAATTAAGGGTATTTAGGTTCCTAAAAAGGTTCTACTTGAAACACTTTCTGTCAGAAACACAGTAGGCACGTTAAAGGTTCTACTTTTTCTAAGATTGTACCAAGAACTCATTAAAGACACAGTAGACTTTAAGGACTACTTTAAACACTATATCTTCTTTCCCAGGAGAAAAATATATATAAAATATATATAAAAGAGCTAGAACCCTAGTGACAATCACTGGTTCAGTTCAGTTCAGTACCTGCCTTCTGTCTTTTTTTTTTTTTTTTAAGTAGAAGTCACATTAGTCATGTTTTTGAGTGTGTGATGAAATGTTATGTTTTATTGGTTCAGTAGGAACGTGGTTAGTTTTTTGCAGTATATGGGATCTCATTCATAAATCGTAAAAAGCGTCAAACGAGCATATTCAGAGATAAACAGGAGGAGCGCTGACTCTGCTCATATTCTTCATCATTTCTAATGAGACATGACAGGCTCCAGTTTGCCGGATTTATGCTTTGCCTCTGAAATATGAATGAAGCGGTGGAACATCATTGCCGTGATGACACTGCGAAATCTAATCAGGATGGAAAATGGATTTTAAAGGGTCTGTCGCTACAATCCGCCCTCTCATAAGCCATCATTTCATCCACATTTAACTCAATTTGTTTAAAAAAAAAAAAAAAAAGACTCGCTCCATGAGAAGACAGGAACTCCATAATGGTACATAAAGACTCCTTTTTTATCTTCGAATTTCAGAGATTGAGAGACAGAATGGCATTTTAACGACTGAGGTTAGACTGGGAACTGAAGCCTATGAGGGAATACTAAAAACTAAAAACTAAAGTTAATTATGGTTTCTCATGATAATTATGTTCCAGAGGAGAAAACATGAAGTGATTGAGAGCGGTGTGTTAGATATTGAGGCTGATAGGGCTGTCCATAAAACACAGTGTGTTTACCACAAACGCTCAAGTCAGTTTATCAAGCAAAGCAAACAACCCAATAGAGCAAAAATCCACATACACATCAAGCAACGCCTTTTGATTCAATTGTGAAATCCTCCTTTAACTCTCATACGGGAAAAAAAAAAAAATCCCACGCTTGTCAAATCCAAAGCTTTGCAAAACTCCTGATAATTATGGTATTGAGTCGATATGAAATATCAAAAGCTCAGTTCAATAACTGCGGTGGTGCTGTGAAATTGCAGCCCGACTTACGAGCTCATAAATCAATAGTGAAAAACACAGCAGTTAAGAATCCGACAGAAGCTATTAAATCACTTAGCTGGATATTAAGTCGAGCTATGTCAGCTGCCAATACTTTTTAACACCTCCTGCTAAGCAAGCAGTATAGATCGGCGACGATTGCTTGAACTTTTACACATCCTGAAATATTCAACACAGCACAAGTGCTACGACAATCTGGCGAGACAGGAAGAGAGAATAAAGCAGTGGCAAAGGAGCGATGAGACATTTCTGAACCTGACTGTTTGATTAAAGGAAAACTCCACCCTGAAACACAGTGTGTTTTAAATATTTGTAATGTGTTTAGCAATTCTGGTGCTAGTTTGTTGCTTGCTGGTGTATTTTCATTATTCAGTTGAGAAGTTAGTGGTTGTGAGTCACTCCGACATCACAAGAGGGGCAGTGTAATTGCTAGTGCAGTTACAATAGTGTCTAATAGGAGACAAAAATTAACAATCTCAAAGATAAGTGATAACACTCAGGTTTCACTGTTAGCTTCTAAAAAAGAAAAAAAATAAATAAATTTTCCCTCGCTCACCATTAATAAAAAATGTTATTATATTCAAACATCATATTAATGAGAAATCCACTGTAGTGGAGAAAATGTTGGTGTAAATGTTGGACAATGTTCCAGAATACAATGAGTTACAGCAGAGACTCGAGTCGGCTAGCTAGCGATGAGTGTGACTAGCGAGATGGCATTGATGGTGGTATTAGCATGAAAGTTGAAGCTTTGGAAGCTGATCTGTTTGAGCAGAGTGTACAGATGAGGAAGCGAGAGAGCAGGACAGGCTAAAGGACTAAAGCACTGCTGCATCACTCTCTTTAGGTACGTAGATATGATGTGAGGGAAAAATCCACCGCACCAGTGTCAGCATGTAGTTGAACAGCATTGTGGGTAATGTATTAAACCATTAGTGAAAATGTTGATAAAATAATAAAATACAATTCTTTTGCATCTTGTATTGAATATAAATATTGATATTCACTTGATTCATGCTAGATTTTTTTCCTTCAAGGTCTGGTTTAGCAAAAATGTTTATGCTTTGTGTTTACCAGGGTGTTTGTGGTAGGTTCACACATTTGGACTGAAACACTCCAGTTACACACATTCACGGTTTGATGATACACTGTGGGTTGAGCCTGTTGTGTGTTCAGTAACCTGATCATATCAATCATAATTGTGTTACATGTGATCCGCCCAGGGCAGGGGTCAGACAGGAAGCACGCTCCCACTTACCATCAATTACAAACAAGAAAGAAGAGAGGGAAAGAGATGTACAGCGGGAGGGAGGTGGGCTGGAAATCAATGGCGTGCAGTTCCTCTATCAGGCCTGTAATAGTGTAATGGCACTTGGTTCTCTTGGTACAGCAGATCAATACCGTGTCTCCTCTGCTCTCATACTGAGAGACCAGGAGCTTGAGGACGTAAGGCAAAGCGCGAGCGCAGTGGAGTAAACAGCAGCTCTTTTATCCGTGATGAATAACACAGCTCTTTGCTGTGTTTATTCTGGATCTTACCCGTGACACACCCCAATATATTTTAATTTAATTTAGGAAGATTTACATTGGGATAGCATTGTGGAGCATCAGGTTGCATTGCTGTCTCACAGGTCTTAAGTTCCTGGCTCGATCCTGAGTTTGGGTTACTATCTGTGTGGAGTTTCACATGTTCTTGTCACCTCTATGTGGGGTGTGGGGTTCCTCCCGGTTTTCCGGTTTCCTCCACTCCTAAAAACATGCTGCTGGTGGATTGGCTATGCTACCTGTTGGACCATACGATGGCCTGGCATTCCATCCAGGATGTATTCCTGCCTCATGTCCAGTGTTCCCATACGTTTCCCCTTTGGATTTAGTCTTCCATGCCTCATTTCAGTATGGTAGAAATTTTATTCACATGTAATGCTGCTGTATGATTGATGCAAACTAAGTCTCAAATAGTGGTGTCTGTTGCAAAACATGAAAAAAGAAATGGAATTACCACATGGTGTGAAGGGGTTACAATCTTTAGGATGATGTTCATCCAATCTGGCAGCCCTGATGCACTGAACAGGTCTGAAAATGTAGTGTGGTCCTTGAAATCCCTCCTCATCGACAGTCTTAGCACCTGCACTGTGTGCTGTTTAACAAGCCTGAATAGAAGAAAAACACTTGTTGAACACAAGACGCACCTGAAAAGTCGGAACAAAAGGATGATTCAAGTCGAGCGCTAAGGCTAGCATATGGCACGGCAGCTCACTAATTTAATATTCAATCTATCATATTGCATATCAGTTTTCTTTCAGAACGCATCAAGTATGGCTCGACGGAGCGTACACTGCATATGCTTTTGCCCTCCTGGCTTGTGCATATGGCATCATAGCACTGTACAAGGCTTGTAACCCAATCTTTGGTCATCCTGATGACAGAAGGATGACAGAAGCTTTGAAATAATGAGAGGCCATTATGAAGTTAATTTAATTCAGATATATTTATCCATTTGTGACAGCTCTGTAGGCTATAAAGTGCCACATTGCCAGGCGTCGTGATGAACATGGCTTCATATCGCCCAGGCTTGCTTACTTAATGTTTCGCTTTTGAGTGTGTTAAGCTGCTTTGCCTAATGGCCATCACACTTTCTGACGCTTTTGCAGTACGAATAAATATCACACATTAATATATTGTTGAAAGGAAACAGCAAAAAGACACATTTAAGTTTGTGTTGGATGCCGTTGGACGGCTTTAACCGTAACTCCGCACTGTCTTTCGGCTGCTTTATGATGACATCACGGCGGTAAACTAATATCAGCGCTGGAACTGTTCTCTCTCTTTCTTTCTGTCTCTCTGTGCTGTATTTCATTTGACAACACCACTTTTATAATAAGTACAGGCTCCATTTGTGCCATTATGTTCTTTCTTCCGCCGCTTCTTACTGTCAAAACGCGGTGCAATACATCTGCAGAGGCGTGCGTCGCGTGAATAATTGAAGATATCAGTTCTCACGAGTTAATAAGCGCCGTGCACGGTTGGGCCACGCCGGAGTCCTGCGTTGACAAACGCAGTGCCGTTTGACGCACTTATTATCGGTTACGTGTAATATAAATATGCAAATGAGCCTCTTGAACTTTACAATCTGCGGCCGAGGTGATTCGTCTCTTTAAGATGCTCATTTGCATAAGAGGGAGCCGCTCGTGCATCATGGCGTGTCATTTTGAAAGCAAATATTAATCAGTTTTGCGGCACGTCTCTTTCTCAAAGCTTCACACTTCTTTTGTTTGAGCTTTCATGCTCAGCTGAATGAAGGTTTTAAACATGACGCTTTATGATTGACCTGCCTGTTATAGCTCTTTGAGCGTCCACAATGCAACATTAACAATGTAGACATCGTGTAATGGATAATAATAATAAAGTGTTTGATGGGAAATTCTTACTAACATAATTAATTGATAATGAAAACATCATGAGTAAAGGTGGAAGCATGTAAAGCATATATTATTTGGATTGAGCAGATAGTGTGCTCTAAACGGATACAAATACAGATACGAATAAGAAGCGCACTAGTCATTTTTTTTGTTTGTGTGTGTTTTTCGCGCCATTCTGTAAATGTAAACTCTAGAGACTATTGTGTGTCACAATCCCAAGATATTTCTGAAATACTGGCACCAACGTCTATGCCACGGTCAAAGTCACCCAGATCACATTTTCCCCCATTCTGATGTTTGATATGTACATTAACTGAAACTCTTGATCTGTAACTGCATGATTGTATGCATTGTGCTGCTGCCACATGATTGGCTGATTGGATAATTGCGTTAATAAGCAGCAGTACAAGTGTTCCTAATGAAGTGATGTATGTCCAATTTGTTTGTGCACTGAGAATATGTCTTTCAAATAAATAGTTTGACAGTCCTGAATTAGAGTATTACACCACCAGGCTGGCTAGCTAGCTGATTTATTTTCTCACATATTGTAGCTGGTTTGAAGTAAAAGATTTCTGTTTTGTTTGGCCATAAATAAAGATAAATTGTGTGCGTGTGTATGTGTGTGTTGTTGACTCATCTCTTGCATCAATGATCAATGGTGTTATTTTGGTCCTATCTGAATCAGGTTCAGGAGTCTTTAGAGACCAACAGAGCGCAATCTGAGTTTGCATACATTTACAGCTCCACAAGCACTAATTATACTGTAAAAGCACTAAATGCACGTTGCTCGAAATAAACTATCTCTGATATCTTACATACTTTTTCCACAGTGTTTCACAAAGGAGTTTTGGAGACACTCAGTTGGTGCTGAACATCTGCAATGTAATTGGAGTCTATATATTGGATTATAATAACACTCTGGGGCACAATAACTATTTTCATCAACAGCCATCCAACAGTCTTGTGTAGAAAAGTACAATGAAGGAAGCAATGTCTCTGTTTGTGTCCTTTTATACACACACACACACACACGCACGCACACACACGCACACGCACGTACACACACACGTACACACATACACAGTCCATAGGGACACCAGTCAGACAAACGATGATAAAGTGATGCTCTTATGCTTCTGACAGACTGAAGAGACATGGGCTTCAAATGTCTCACTAATAAACTGCCTATCTTTCTCTCTTTCTCTCTCTCTCTCTCTCTCTCTCTCTCTCTCTCTCTCTCTCTCACACACACACACACACACACACACACACACACACACACACACAAAGGAACCTCACAAAGATATGAGTCTCTCACAGGCAGATTATTACCACACAGCTAAACCAAGGTACCTCTGCTGACAGAAATATCAAACGCAACATCACGGATGCACTTGCCTGTTTCACTCAGAGTGTCATGGAGTACAAATGATATATATATATATATATATATATATATATATATATATATAAGCTGTTGGACAAGTTTTATGGTGCACAAAATCTAAACTCTTCACTAATGATTCATGGTCTTATGAGTTCAAAATCGTACGCAATTGCTACTGCGCAATCGTACGTTTATTATGTTTATTATCAGGTTCCTATCCTCATACTACAACTATACTACAATAAAATACTCTTTTACGTTTCATTACAAATCATTAAGAATCATAACGAATCACGATTCACGCACGACGTCTGAGGTCTGAGTATTGTAACAGTTCTTGTCAAGAGATGAAGGGGCGGGGCTAAAATTGTACCATTTGCAGACAGTCAAAAGTGTAAAATAAGAACAAAATTTGTGAATGATTCTCAAAGATCTCAAATATGTGAAGCCTAAATAAGATATTTTTTACACATTACAACATATTTGTGAACTTTATTACACTTTTACAAAAAAGTCTTATGAATAAAAATGTTTTATAAACATTAATTTAGTAGAATTTCAAATACAATTTCTAATAAGTTATAACTATAAACAATAGGATGCCATTTTTAATGCGTTCCAGGTGCATGAACATCATTAGATAAGTAATAAAACACTTTGGGGTGTGCTGTTATAGGAAAATAATCAATGACAGGGTGGTGTGATGCGGCCTGAGGTGAAGCAAAGTCACTGTTACCACCGTGAAGTTGATTATTTTCCTATAACGGCACATCCCAAAGTGTTTTATTCCTCTTAAACTACAGAAATTTGGAGCAACACATCATAATTTTTTAGCCATTTATAGTTGCATTTGATGTTGTTGAATGTCCAAGTTAATTTCTGTTATCACTTATGTTATAGAAGCTATTAGTTATTATCAATTTTGAAGAGAATTTAACATAAATTATACCAATAAATATAACAGTAAAGTATTTATTTGAATAAGTGGAACTTTTTTATACATTGTTGGTTTATGAACATTATCATGTAAGGAATAAAACCCTTTGGGGTGTGCTGTTATAGGAAAATAATCAAGGATAGGATGGTGTGATGAGGCTTGAGACAAAGCAAAGTTACTGTAACCACCATGAAGTTGATTATTTTCCTGTAACAGCATATCCCAAAGGGTTTTATTTCTCATATATTCCTTATATTATTAATATATATATATAAAAAACCCTTTTTTAGTTCTCTTAGCATTTTGCCAATGAATCATCATACTTTTTAGCCATTTTTAGTTACATTTGATGTTGCTGAACGTCCGTGGAACAAGTTGCTGTTATCTCTGACATTATAGCAGCTATAAGAAGACTTTCGTATGGCAAACTTAAAGTTCTAAAGCTCTGACACTGGAGACTCCTTCCATAAATGTTGAATAATTACAGAATCTGTAAATCTCCTTACAGAAAACTTCACCATCTTAATGACTATACAGTTTTCTTTGTTTCTCCACTTATTATTAAATGCAGAACATATTAGAACAAGTGCATTAATATAAACCTGCGATTTGCCTCGCAGCCAGAACTGACGTCAGACCTGCTGTTATAGAAAATTAATCAACATCTTCTTTCCAATCAGAATTGACGACCCAATAGCGCTGTTGTATAATCATAAAGTGAAAGACTACAGTTGGAAATTGTAGATTCATCTCACTTTAAAGTGTCTGGACTTAAAGTAAGAAACTTTGAGTCTCTGCTAGAGCGAGAGAGACAGAGAGAGAGAGAGGAAAAGTGGAGAGGAGATGCCTCGAGCTCAAGGAGAGGAGAAGAGAGGAGTAGAGGAAAGGTCAAGCATGTAATATCAGCGCAACATGCCTCGTCTCCTGCAGACAATAGCTTCCCACGGCGGGTTCTCGTCTCCCTCTCCTCCTCCTCTCCCTCTTTCACTCGTCCCTGCACTTAATTACAGTCATAGCGGCCTGCCGCCTGCTGTCCCTTAACATATTCCTCTTTATTTTGAGCCGCTTTTTTCTCGGGTAATGGAATGTCAGCTCTCCACCATTCCCACTCCGATCAAAGTGACCTCGCAAATCAATACACACACTGACAAGACGAGGAACATATAATAAATGGCACACACACTTTTCCCTGAGCATATGTGACGAGCACCTCTCATAGCAGTCATCTCAGTGTAAATGCAGTCAGTTATGTTTAAGATGTGCATATTATAGAGTAGAGTTGGTTAAAGCATGTTTCCCCCCTCTTTCTTTCTCTTTTTCTCCATCTGTCCAAACCAGAGAACTGACAGCGGCCCACCAGATTACAGTTGTAGCTTCTTTCTCTCTCTTTTTTTTTATCATTGTTGATGTTTTCTCTCTGGGTAGAGGTTATAGCCGAAGCAATTTTCCTCTTAAGGGGAGCAAATGGCAGCGGAAAATTGTATGTGCCGTCACTCAGGCGGTGATTGGCAGGACGGCCTCAGTGAGGGTGAAGGAAGATCGAAAAGATTCCATATGTGATAGGGAATGAGAGGGAGAAAGAGAGAGAGAAAGATGGAGAAGGAGGGAGGGGGGGAAAAGCACAGTGCATATTAAAAGATGTGTTGTGAAAAACGGGTGTGAAATTTCACACTCCTCTGGATGGAAACGTCTGCCGATCTTCCGGCTAGGGGAGTGAAAGCCAGAGAGAGAGAGAGAGAGAGAGAGCGAGAGAGAGAAATGATGGCCAGGTGCTCAATATGTTGGCCTCAGTGAGCAAAATCCCTCCTTTTCTCTTTCTCTCTCTCTTCCTCAGCTTTGTAATGGATCAAGAGGATTTGTCACTGCTGGAAAGCGCTCAGGCTCCTGGAACAAAGAGGATGAAATGAGGAGAGACGAACAGACGGAGGCCTACAGACGACGGGATGGACACAGAGAATTACACACATGATGCAATAAATGATCTGTGCATGAAGCATGTGTGTGAATGTTTTTTAAAAAATTCTATTATTAATCTTTTTTTAATTAGTTCCTGTATTAAGCTGCTTTCATACACGCAATTTATACACAGGTTTAACAGCAATTAATTAGGAACAGGTTAAGCGTGTGTATATAAAAAAAAGATAAAATCCCAGGAGGAACCAGGAATGAATGAAATGTGGAATGAAAATCAAGCAAGACGAGACCGGGTGAAAATTCATGGGAAATTACCGGAAGGTTTGTGTGTGAACCGAAGCCGATGTGTAACCAGGAAAGATGCAGTGACACCTTTTAAGATGAACAGGATCGAAAGCATCCTGTTGAAGAACATATGAAATATTTGGAAATTTAATTCCTGTTGGATGAGTCCCAGGATGATTCATTTATAAGAGGAGTCACCAACAACTCCATAAGCAGAGAAAAGTCACAAGTCATAAAAAAGAATCCTAAATGTCAATATGGTGAAGTCTTCTGTAAGGATATGTTTATATATGGAAGGAGTCTCCAGTGTCAGAGCTGTGATGTTATGTTGAGTTTTCTGTGAGTTTTCTGTGAGTTTTTTTGAGTGGATGCTTCACAACATAGAAATATATTTAACCAAAATGGAAAAAAATAGAGTTTAATTGCATAATAAAAATGTAATCATTAGCAAATTGCGAGGAATAAAACACTTTGGGATGTGCAGCTGATGGAAAATGATTAATTTCAGGTAACTCTGCTTCCCCGTTGTTGATTAATTTACTATAACAGCATGACATAGAGTGTTAAAACTGATATAAATCCAATCCAGGATGACTGAGATGCATTTTAAGTGTTTTTACAGTTTTATTTTTATGCAACTTGTAAGGAAAACCCCAATCTCTCTCTCTCTCTCTCTCTCTCTCTCGCTCTCGCTCTCGCTCTCTCTCAGGGTTAATTACCAATCCACTGACAAACCTTTAGCTAATTAGCAAACTTCTGACCTTATTAACAAATGATGAATTATGAGAACAACTGAACAACATTGTTCTGATCTTTCTCCCCCACACACACACACACACACACACACACACACACACACACACACACAGAGTTAACAAACAAACACTTCTCTGAGACCCACTCAAGGCCTCCATCCATTAACTGCTATTGTTTTCCACCAAACATGACATTGATCCAATTTAACACTAATCAATTGCAACTGTGCGTGACATTCAGAGGCGACCTTACCGCCAGGCGCCTCGTGAACTATGACGAGGATTAAACTTTCGCTAACGAGCTGATATCTCAGGGCAATGCTTACTGAAAAAAAAAAGGATCAATTATTATGAACTCAACAGGCCTCTAACTGGAATTTCACACTTGTGCTAATTTGTGCAATTAATAACTTTCCATAGTGGTGTAGTCATAACAATCCATAATGAAATTGCTCAGGCACGCAGGTCATCCATTTGCAACGCAATGTCATAATCAATGGCGCAAGCGTGGACCCTGGCAGCCATGTTAATGAGTGTCACTATTAATTGTTTACAGTTTGGAGCTGCCGCGCGTGAAGCGACGTCGTGTCATCCACGTGAAAATGGCACATCTCATTAGGAATGCCGCGTGTGCGTGTGAGGAGAGGGGGAAGGAAGGTGGGGAGGTATAATGTCGCCGTTGCGAGCTCGGAAGCGATATCATGGCTGACAGCTGCCAGGTGGAGTGAAAAGCGCACATGCCGGGAACGACGGGCTGGAGAAGGGAGACGCAGTAGTATCGCACGCTCGCCTGCCATCTTTTACACAATAGAGCTGCCAGTGGCGTGAAATGACACTATTGTGTTTGTACACGCTCTGTTTATGAGATTTATCTCACAGCGGAGAGGTGGACCACCCGTCATAGCACTGCATCTCTCTCTCTCTCTCTCTCTCTCTCCACACTCAGTGTCCTCCAAATGTAGCTCCACTGGGGAAAAACTACAGATGTACACAAAATTAAGTGTTACATAAAGTATAGTAATAGTGCTTTTTTTTGCATATTTGCTACACACAGGTGCACAGGTCCAGTAATATGGCTGAGGAGATGGGCTCAGAACAGATCCGCAACAACGGCAATATTTATTTTTGTTGCATGTTTCCCTCAAGATTCCCAAACAATTCCAAATGAACCACCGCACTGGTGAAGCGATGGATTTTGCTAACCCTCAAATAGGTTTAATGTTAAGGTTTAATGATCATTACCATGTGTGAAACATGGTGGTGGTAGAGCTCTGGCTTGGGCCTCTGTAAACAGTCATGTAACTACAGTATAATGTACTGCAATATAATGGTATCAGCCGGCCAATCAAACATCTGTGTTTACTGAAAATTACTCAAACATTGTGTGACTACAGCAAGACGAACAAAACACACTACCTAAGCAACTAAGAAAATTATTTATGTAAGGAATAACACAACAGAGCATGTCGTTATAGGAAAATAATCAACAACAGGGTGGGGAGATGTGGTCCGATGCAACATGGCATTACTGTTCCTAACCTGAAGTGCATTATTTTCCTATAACAGCATGTCAGGTAAAGTGTTTTATCCTTTTATACCACAGCAATTTGACAGCGATTACAATTTTTTGTTTATTAATAAATGACACTTCATAATTTTTATCTGTTTATATTTACATTTAATGTTGTGGAACGTCCACAAAACAAGTTCCAGTTATCACTTATGTTATAGCAGCTATGAACAGTTATTCCCTCACTATCCCTTCTTTTTCTGGAGAAACAGCAATTCTCTTCTTCCTGTGGCAGAAAACTTCAGCTTTACTTTTGACTGTTACAAAGCACTGACACTGGAGACTCCTTCCATAAATGCTAAAGAAACATTTCTTCACAGAAAGCTTCACCATATCTTCAACTACACACTTTTTTTTTTTTTAAACCATCCATCATACAAGTCCATGTGTAAGTTGTTACTATCAAAATAACGTATTAGAACGGGAGCATTAATATAATCCTGTGATTTTTAGCCAGACCTACTGTCAAAGTTGATGCTTTGGAAAATGAATCAACTTCTGATCGATCAGATTTGAGAATTCTACATGGCTTGTAAAGGGAAATTGTCGCCATGTTGTAGCGTAGCTCGCTACGTTTTTGGTGTTGCTTCCTGTCACTAATGAGACACGGCAACAAATGAATATTTATACACGTTCATTAGGCATTATGGCCTAATGAAGCAGCGAGCGCACAGGAGATAGAGATTACCTCCGAACATCCGGCAGAGTTAGCATGCATCTGTTACACACATGCGTGTACTTTATCTGAAGAGCAGATTGCGCTGTGCTGCAGTGAACACCTGTAAATAATGCAGCGTTAAAAAAGACAGACTAGAGGAGGATGGATGGAAGGAGGGAGGGAGGGAGGGAGAGAGAGAGAGAGAGAGAGAGAGAGCTGGTGAGACAGTGACATCAACAGAGAAAGGAAGAAAGCACAGGTGTGGTGGCTTACACTCCAGTCCCATCGTGAGTCACACCCCGTGAGTCTCTCTCTCTCCTTTTAACACCGTAGACACGCCAAATAACATCTGATACATGTTGTGCATTTTTAAAGCAACATCCTAAAGTCGGGGTGTATTAAGCTGTGTTTACGACAACCTCAGCCCTGCCTCCCCCCACCCCGAAATCCCTCCTTCCCTCGCTCCAGGTGACGAGTAGTAAAAACACTTGGCGGAGGTGGCAGATATGACGTTAAATATTTTACGTGTGTTTGCTGCATATGTAGTTCAGCTACACCTGCTCCTCAGGAGGGAAGCCAGCTGCAGCATCTGCTCCAGAGCTCATTAACGACTCCTCACTCGATCCGAGGCCAAGGTACACGCTGCACTTCTACGCTGAACTCGGATCAGTCTGCTCTCCTTTCACGCTGCTTAAGGGCTGGCTTTGAGGAACGAGTACTGCCTGTAGATCAGAGAAATTGATCAATATAAAACATATAGTATAATTCATATTTTTACACCCTGGCTTTGACGAGAGCACCTTAACCCTTTCATGCATAGTGTCCACACTTACAGACAGACAATGTAGGGTTGGTTTTAGTAAAATATAAGATGCAAACCACCTCCAAATCACTTGAGACCATTACTGTAATTTAACATAAACTATTATCCTGATTTCTTTTGCCCTCTAGACTATTTGACATTCTCAGTGCATCATATCTCTGGTATATATGCACATGCTTCCAACACAAAATCCCAAATTACGTTAAAAAAAAAAAATGCACCAAAAAAATCCTTAGCTATTTTTAAATTATTTTTAAATACAAGGTCGATTTTCAGGTAGAATTAGCCGCATTGTGTAACCGTCTTAAACAGCATACATTTTTGTCAAGAATATTGCTAGATTTTGTTAAGAAAAATCATATTTCCTATAATTCTGGTCATCAGTATTAAATATTTTAGATCTGGATGTTAACCATTTTTGTTTATAAACACATTGGAAGAATTTTGCTTTAATTTCAGGCATAATGTGTTTTCTTATAGTATTCCTAAACACGGACAATCCGTTTAATTTTGAATATAAGTGATATTTAGAAATCATATTCATATGATGTGAAATTTTAAATATAGAATCTGGATATGTATTTTAAAGTAATTCATGCATGAAAGAGTTCATTTAACGAGTGCTTCTGGAAGAACTCATCACCATTTCTTCAGCATATGATAGGTGATAATAATACTAGCTCTATTTATATAATATGATATTCTGTTTTATACCACAGCACTGTTGAATTCTCGAATCTGATTGGTCCGAAGGTGTTGATTAACTTTCTATAACAGTACATCTCAGGTTGTATTAATGCGCTCATTCTAATATGTTAGAGTTTCTATAGTAACAGCAAATTCACTAGGACTTATACGGCGGATATTCTATATTAATGGATGAAAAAAAAAAAGCCATGACAATTTTTAACAACAGGAAAAAAATAATCTAATCCTTAATACGGTCAAGTTTTCTGTATGGAGATGTTTAATTAACATTTACGGAAGGAGTCTCCAGTGTCAGCACTTTGTAACACTCAGAGGTAAAGCTGTAACTTTAAGTCTTTCATCACAGGACGTCCTCGGGACAGAGGAGTTTGCAGTTTCTGGTTTCACTGTAACAAGACAGGCTTTTGTTTTTGTTTGTATTATTAACTTCAAGAGAAACATTTTATTATTAATTTCAAGAGAAAAGACTGTTTATAGCTGCTGTAACATAAATGATAACAGGAACTAACTTGTTTCACAGATGCTGCACAACATTAAAAGTAACCTTAAATGGATAAAAGTACTGTCATTCTTTAATAAATAAAAAATGTAACTGCTGGCAATTTGCTGTGTTATAAGAGGAATAAAACACTTCAGAATGTGATGTCATTGGAAAATAAGCAACTTTTGCAGTGGTATCAGTAACTGCTCTTAATCGTTGTTGATTATTTTCCTATAACAGCATGCCCCCAATTGTTTTACTTATTACTTTAAATATAAAATATAAATATGTAAGTGATAAAATCTTTTATTTTCAAAAAGTGTCACTTTTTATTGCAAACATAAGCATATAAGCATCAAGAACAAACCCTTAAATATCCTTCCTCTTCTCCCCATCCTCTGTTATCTATTCCTCTTCATAGATCTCCTCAGTGTTCTCTATTTCCTGTCTTACCTCTCCCTCTCCTCTCATCTCTCCATCTTCTCCTTCTCTCATTTTGATCTCCTTAAGAAAGAAAGTTCAGGCTTAGAAAGGATTTATTTCTTCATCATGAAGTTCGTTTTGTTCGATCTATTTGCTCGAACCTTTTTTTTCCATCCTGAAAGAGACCATGCCCATCAGGATAGTAATGTTTCATCATAGGATAAAGGTGATAAAGAGGAACTTTGTATTAATTTGCAGTGACTCTTCTCTCTAAGGGGACAAGTGGATCCAAAACACACCAGAAAAAAAAATGATAATAAATGCCTCCGGGAGTCACAGTTTTTTTTTCTTTCCAGTTTGTCACCTGCCTGTATACTTTTGCATGTCTGTGCTGTTTTATTTTGACTGTGACGTCGTCTACAAAACTGCGAAACATGATCTTGGCTGCATAGTGGATCTTTTCACAAGCAAGTAATATATTTAAATTTAGATACAGGGAATAACAGATTTAAGTGAGATTGCAGACATTATGCCATATTGGTGTGAAAGACTTTTCAGAAGAGAAAAACGAGTCGGCTAAACACATAGCAGCCGAGCTAATGCCATTAATCAATCTTGACCACCTCGACGTAATCCAGATAATCACTGGAGTTTTGAAGGCTGAGCATGAAAGCTGCTATCAGACGGAGTTAAAGCAAATCCAAGTGCTACATTGTGTTACTGGTGATTGGCTTGAAATTGTTTCATCCAAACTCGACCGGTCGACCGAAAGCGTTTCAGTCAGACAACAGGAAAACGGTGATTTCCTTTAAGGTGAGAAAGTGAAAGACGGTCATTGGGCAATGTGTTTGTTTTTCCCTCCTTAGGAGCGGTAGAAGTCGTTTTGATGGAATTTCTATGCTACAAGCCAATTAACCAAATCACTTATCACAGCTTGCACCTAGTCTCTGTATGATTAGTGTGTTTTCATAATGGATATACATGTAGCACATGCAATTCAGTATTTATAAGTGTTAAAACGCTCAGAATCTACACACACAACACACTGTTTATGATCATCAGTGTTGTGCAAACTCGGTTTAATTAAATTTTCCGTTAGTAAGTTGGTTGCGTCTCCATCTTCTAAATTAAAACAGCTTGTAAACGGTTTTTAATTGATCAAATAGAGGAGAAGTGGTAATAAACATTATTTTCTTAACATAGCCTGGTAAATCAGTTTTTTTTTATTTTTGGATTCTGTAAAATTAATGCAAATGAATGAGTGTGTTAATTTGTCTTTAATAGAATGCAGTGTGTTTAGGTGTGTGTCAAAGAACATTGAATTATTTATTTAGTGTTAACCATTTGCTTTTTTTTTTCAAGGCACATTCTTCACAAGTCTTAAGCAGTGGAGCGCCTTCTTATGGGAATCTACAGGTGCAAGTTTTCTGTTCTCTGGTTAGCAAAGTGTAGTAAAATTCCAATCAATAGCAAAAATTAATTATGGATGGATGTACATTATACATTTCTCTTAAGGATAGCTTTACTGTAGCTGAGATACAGTACATCTATAACTTTGGTGCACATAATGTGTGTGTGTTTGGGAGGGGTGGGGAACGACACAATGTTACTATCTATTTAGTGCTATAATTATTTGTATCCGTATCTAAACCAGAAGTGGGCGTGGCTTAAACCAAACTTTTTTTGTGTGTGTTTGGTTTTTAAAATGTGAGCTACAGCACCTCAGCTACATCTTTTTTTTTTTTTAAACCTCACTTACTATCTGTCTGTGATATTTTTTAACAAATGTAGCTAGTTCTGTTTCACAAAATTTAAAAAAACTAGTAGTCTAATTTAAACCACCGCAGTTACTATAGATGCTGAGAATGCATCACACTGCGCTGTTCATTCACATTAATAAACATAGTCTCGTGTCTGACCACTAGCTTATGCCTGAATCGAAGTAAAAAAACCTCCTGCTTAGTGGAACTTTTTCTTTTCTTGTCCAGAGGATCCCAGTCCAGATGCACACCTCTAGTATTAACCAAATGCCCTGTGAACCTTTCTGCTAAGCTTTCTAAAAAAAAAAAAAAAAAAAAAAACGTATATGTGTTTGTCATTTACAATGCATCATGTGTTCAATCAGAATAACATATTAGTATTCAGTTACAGCTCAACTGTTTAGGGAAGTTGAACACTAGTCAGGATCAGCAACACTACCACCAGCAACATCGGCATCCCTCAGGGCTGTACACTCGGTCCACACTGCAAGAAACGACGTAAACTACATCAGGACACTGCAGGCGTCAGCGTCGTCAGCAACAACAACGAGCAAACTTACAGAGGAGACACAGAGTGGTGTAGAAACTGAAATTTGTCTCAAGGTGGACAAAAGAAGAGACATGACCGTTAGCTTCAGAAGGATCCACTGTGGTCACTGTGATCTGTTGCACATCGACAGCGTGACTGTGGAGAAAGTCAAGAGCTTTTTGGTGTGCACATCCAAGAGGATGTCACCTGAGACCTTAAAACCACCTCTTCTGACTGCTAACTACTAATAAGCTACTTTTCCTTTTATTTACTGATAAACTGTCCTGCCTTCTTGCCTTCTGTTGGCACAGAAAACCACAGCTTATGAATTCACCTTGATAAAGTCAGCATGAAGTGAAAGCACCCGCTACCAGAAGCAAATGTCACGTCCAACATCCATTCCCCGTCAATGAATCGGCTTTTCCATCTGACAAACTTTATTCCTTTTTTGGTCGGACTGCTTCAGCGTAGTTTTTTTTTTTTACCAGCGAAGTATCAGCATCATACTACAGCTATGGCTAAACTGTAGAAACTGTTAGCAGCGCTTCTTTTTACTCATTGTGCCAGTCTCCACATCTGCACCAGTCTTAGATGGGGCTGTATATGTGTAAAATATTATTTTGTTATTATATCTATTCACATACATTCTGCTGGCATGACATCTGCCCTAATGCAAGGACAGGTAATGTTAAAAGTGAGTTTAAAGTCCAGAAGGCTTAATACAAAGGGTTCAGGAATGTAGTCTTAAGGGCAGCTTTGTATTTATCATAAATTCTCCCAACTGCATAGTGACATCAAGCTCCATATGCGTGGTTTTTTATTTCTCGTCTTCCCCCCGAGGCTTGGGGTTGGGGGTGAGAATGACAATGCAGCGCTCCATCTGTTGGTATAGGTACCAGCGCAAGGCTAAATTAGCACATATCGCACGGCAGGCATATGCTATGGCATAAAGCTACAAGAGGGCATTGTGCACCAGCTGCTGTGCTGACAAATACTTGCACTTGTGCAGTCAGCAAGCCAAGATGGGCACGAGTAACAGTGACTTTTAATAGGAGAAGGTGTGTGTGTGTTCAGCAGATGTGTGTTAAACATACATTCTTGACCTGACGTTGTCTCTTTGCATTCACTCTCAGTAGCAAACGTACACAGATGCGCATATAACATACCTGTGACTGGATAAGGTGTGTGACGTGTCGGAGGTCCGTCTGACGAACCTGTCTGCGGGTCAGATTTGTCCCAGATGTCCAGTCGTGACATGATGTTAAAGACAGGTGAGAGAAGCATCACCAGCAATGAACACACACACACACACACACCCCTGTGAAATATCAGTAGCAATGTACACACAGGAAAAAGACATCATGTTAAAGCCCAGTACCACCAAGCTGCAACTGCTGGGTTCTTAAGAGAGACCCTTAATCCTTAAAACCGTTCATTTGCATGTGGTCTCAAACGCAAGTCACTTTGAATAAAACCATCAGCCAGTGAGAGAATGGAAACGTAAATGAATACAAATACAGATACAAATAAGAGGAGCACTGATATTATTATTATTATTATTATTACTTATATTTTTATTCATAGAAACTTGGCAGAAATGTTCACTCGGCATCTTTATTAGAAATTAGAGGTGAGCCTCGGACCTCGGATTCTGTAGACTGCAAAACAAAAAGGCGCAGTCAGATGCAAAACTCGCAATCAGGACAAACAATGACCACGTCACGTGCCGCATTTAGAGCGTTTGTTTATGATGACATGCTGAAAGTGCTGCCATTTCTACCGCTGGGTTTTTCCCCCGGTATTTTCCAGTGCTTCGACTTTGACATATTTAGTGGTAGGTTTCAAATAATAACAATAATAATAATAATAATAATAATAATAATAATTCTTCTCACAAGTGAATTTCTCTTGAATATAGTCAAATTTCCAAAGTTCCAAATATTCATATCTGTATCCACACTGCAAAAAGAGACATCTTAGTAAAAATAGAAGTAAAAATATCTACATAATCTAAAAAGAAGAATATCTTGAATAGTCATTTACCTGGTTTTTCCTGTTATAAGATTACAATATGCATTTTTATTCATTTCAATATTAGTTGTGTTCTATTTCTAAAATCTCATTTTAATCGTTTTTTTTTAGATGAAGCAAAATTCAAAGTTTGAAATTGGTAAAAAAAATAAAAATTGATAAATATAGGAAATATTAGAAAAATGACTACTCAAGATAGTTTTACTTCTATATTTACTAAGGCTTTTTTTTTTAACTGTGAAAATGCAGATATGAATATTTAGAACACTACACTGCAAAAAAAATGATAACAAGTAGCTAATATTTCTCATTATTAGATCATTATATAAGGAAAATAAAAATATTAAAGCTATTTCTAGACATATTAACAAATTTTAGTAGTCTTATTTAACTGGTAGATAGTTTTTGTTCATTTCAGGTATTTATTTATAAAAAGAAGCAAAAAAAAAAACTCTATCTGCCAATAGAATAAGACAATTTTAACAATCTTATTTGTTTAAAAACAATCTAAGAGAAATATTAGTTGAGTTATAGAATATAACTTGAATATAGTTGCCTATATTCAAGATATTCTTACTTGTTAAGAGATTATGTTTTGCAGTGTAAACAGATAGAGATCTCAGCGTCACAGCGTTTCACCCGTACGTGCATACATACGTTTAATTTAGTCACACGGTTTGCAAAAGCTATGGAAATGGGAAACACACATACAGCACACATAAAGCATTCCCTTGCAAATCACTGTTTTGAAAATGGGCTTTTAATTTAGTTAACATTCATGAGAAGAGCACAAATAAACGAAACCAGGGTTCGAGTTGAACAGGTACACCAGACACGGCATAATCCAGCTGTACAACACCATCACAAGCCTTTACAGTTCACCACCTTCATCTGTGCAACCATCAAAGGAGTCTGTCAACAATGCACGATTATTAATTCCACATTACGGAAAACCAGCTGAATTTTGAAAGAAATTGGAATCTTTTCTTTAAAAAAAAAATTAAAAACAGGTTTAAAAAAATAAGATCAGCAGGGTTGACCTACGATGCGTTCTTCATCCATGAAATCCGACTTGGACATGAATGAGAATCAGACTTAGACAAGCACTTAAACATTACACACAACTTCTCGATATATTTTAGATATAAAACCTGTGAGAGTCATTAACACTCTCAGAATTGTACGTACACACATTAGCAAACCCTGGGATAACCAATATTCCAAATTCAGGATTATTAAGATGTCTCAGAAACAAGATTGGTTAGTGGTGTGTACGCTACACCTGCTACAATGCTGATTAGGCTTTGCTCAGTAGAAAACACCACTCCGACTACACGAGCACCAGCACACTGTGACTGGGAGTGAAGCAGTGCACTGACGTAACAAACAAAGTGTAACCACATGGCAGATGTACTCATCCTTGACCCAACACCTTCAGAAAAATCGCATTAGTCGAGCACAAACAGGAAATATGCACACTTCTTAATAAAGTACACACAGACCACAACATTGCTGAATTCTCAAATCTGATTGGTTTAGACGGAAGGAGTTGATTCATTTTCTATAACAGCAGCTCTGACTGGAGTTCTGGCTGCACATAAACGATTAAAAAAAAAAACAACAACATGTAATCATTGATATTGTTACCTTTTCTGTTATGAGATATTTAACATTTTTTTGGAAGGAGTCTCCAGTGTCAGTGCTTTGTGCACTGCAAAAAAAAATGATAGCAAGTGAAAGAAAGAAGAGTTAGCCAATATTTCCTTATTAAGAGATTATTATATAATTTTGCTTAATTGTGCTTTTTTTCTAGAAATAAACATGAAATAAGCAAAGTCATCTACCAGGCATTTTTTTAATATGATTTCAAGCCTGACATCAGTAGAAACATTGTTTTAAAAAAAATTCTAAACATTAAAAAAAATGCCTATATTCAAATTTGCCTATATTCAAGATATGTTTTACTTTTTTATTTTATTTTTTGCAGTGTAACAGTCAGAGGTAAGGCTACACTGCAAACATAAAGAACATAGGCAACTTCGACTAATATTTCTCTTTATTAGTTTAGATCTTTAATCAAATATAAGATTACTAAACCCATTTCTAGATGTTTACTAATTTCAAGATTCATTTTAATTATTTCAAGCATTTACTTCCAGAAAGAAGCAAAATCCTCTGCCAATAAAATGAGAACAAAATTTTAGGATTGAAGTTAGTAAATGTTTAGAAATAGGCTTAATAGTCTTACATTTGTTTACAATAATCTCATAATGAGAAATATTAGATACCTTTTCCTTTATTCAAGATATCTTCACTTGCTATCATTTTTGCAGTGTAACTTTAAGTTGTGAACTTAAAAAAGTTCACAAAAAAATATCCAAAAATATCATAGCAAGTGAAAATATCTTGAATATAGTCATAATTATCTAGTATTTCCTATAATAAGATTACAATTAAATAAAAAATAGAAATCATTTCAAGCTTTAAATTTTCTTCTTCTATTGGCAGATCATTCTGCTTCTTTTTAAAAAAAATAGATGCTTAAAATTCTGCCAGCAAAATAAGAACATTTATTTTAAGCTTGAAATTAGTTTTAAAAAAGTCTAAAAATAGGTTTAATATCTTATATTTGGATTATTGTGATTTTATAATAGGAAATACTAGATAGATTTGATTATATTCCAGATATTTTCACTTGCTTAGATGTCTTTTTTTTTTTGCCGTGTACATACAGGACAGAGGCAATTGTATGTTTGTAAATGTTCCACAACATTAAATGGATAAAAAAGTATAACGTAACATTCTTTTAATTGCTGGCGAATTGCAGTGGTGTAAGAGGAATAAAACACTGCTGTTATTGGAAAATAATCAACTTAGGGGTAATAGGCAGCTTCCTAGCGTATTACACAGCATAGCACAGAGCTATACCACAAGCAGGTAAAGCCAATATTCCTGCTTTAATTAATACAGAATGCACAAAGCTTTACGGTGAATCGTGATTAAAAATAATACTTGTGTGCTTTAGGAACAGAGCCTCACTTCAGTAAGTATATAAAAGCTTTCCCTTGCGCTTTCAGGACACTTTTACGCTGTAGGTCGATACACGAGACACAAACGTCACAGCAAAATACAGAGGCTGAAAACGGAAGCTGCAGACGCTACAGATCATAAACTCGAGTCAACCGTGCGCTGGATGTGTTTTATAGATGGATTTATTAAGAATAAGTACGGAGCATCTGGTAATGTTTCAGATCAGTATTTGTTACAGCAGTTCCTTCCTGCTGTACTGGAGTGACAAAACAAAAAGACAACGCCATTTTGGGTTACTGTTCACCCCAATAATTACGATATACTCTGATACACACAGACAAAAACACACACACACATACACACGCACACACACAAACAGTGCAAATCAGCTCCCCGCCCCCCCCTTCTCGTCCTCATACTTGACTATGTACACAGAGAATCAGGCATAACGGTAACAGTTACAGGGAGTGTTGGTTCTGTGCGATGAAGTCCTTCTCCGTTCCAATGTCAGTTTTGATCTCAGTTTCGAAGTCCTTCTCCGTCCTAATTTCTCTCATCGTCTCCTCTCGTCTTCTAGCCTTCTATTTGTGTCTCCTCTTCCATCTTTCCTTTCTCTCTCTCTCTCTCTCTCTTTTTTTTTTTATTTATACAGGCTCATGGTAGGGCTCTGGTACATGCACATGTAAGCATCGCAGAGCAGGCGGCGCGCGTAGCCCTGGATGTTTTTAGGGTCGAGGGCGTGGAGCTCTTCAGGGGTCATTTTCAGGTACGCTCCCACTTCAGGACACGGAGACACCTGCGGGATGTTAAAACCATTCTGCCCACCTGTTCTCACACACACGCACATACGCAGAGTGTGTGTGTGTGAGCGAGAGAGAGAGAGAGAGAGAGAGAGAGAGAGAGAGAGAGAGAGAATGAATTAGTTACAATTGCACACCCTTTACTTTTAACTAATGCAACCAAGACATTTAATTTGACTGACGTTCCTTCATTATCACAAGCAATAAATTAGTCAAAAAGTAAAGCAATCAAAAGAATATTTCATTCCGTTTGCCTCTAAGAACATATCTGCTTTGGATTTTTGCGAATCTCTCAGATTTCAGTTATTTTTATAACAGTTTATTAATAGTGAAGAAATCAAAATAATATTTTTTGGACATTTATTCCACTTCCCTCTAAGCACTTGTGGAGGTTTTTAATTTTTTTAATAATTAATTAATTTTAGTTAATTTTTTTCCCCACAGACATTTTGCTCTGCTCTTTGGTCTTTTCTTTGTGCTTGGTATCTTTATATATTTTCTATTTTAGATCTTCCTAAATCTCACTGACTCTCGACTGTTCAAAGAGTTCAAATCTGTTTCTTCTCTTTTTAAGTCTTTTCAATTCATGTAGACAGTTTTAAATTATTACACACCTTAATGAGGCACATTCAAATAAATAACCCAGACCATGTTTATCAGGATGCAAACTTTTAAGCTTGCTAACAAATATTCAGACTTCGACGCAGTTGCTTTGGGAATTCAGTTGTATGTTGTAACAGGGATTTATTTGGAAAACAGGATTAAATGAATGTTACATTTCGTCTATTCGTACACTGAAGTAGAGGAATGTTCTTTTTTAAGGCAAGAAAATAAGGGGGTGCAAACTTTTGCACCACACGGTAAACAAGAAACAAAGACGTGGTTTTTATATTCTGTAACATTTCTTATTTACTTTACCATCTGTCCACACACACACACACACACACACACACACACACACACACACACATATATCATTAGGTGCATATATGTGAAGATGTTTTATGGAACTATTTCCATCAGTATTGGTCTAAAATAATATACAATATTAAATAATCTTATAATATATGATATATAATATATTATTTTATATATAATAATGTAATCCAATATAAAAATGGTCTAGTTCAATGAGATATTCAGAACACAAGGCTTAAAATATCCACGATTCCAAAGTTATTGAAACAAAGTCGTCCAATTAAAATATTTCTGAAAGGATAAAGTTCTTCTGAAAGTTTGCCTAAAACTGCCCGTTAGTGTTAATGATATTAGCGATGAGTCAGAAACGACGTACCGTCTCGGTCGGCCATGCTGTCGAAGAAGAGCCAGGAGGACGGGGCTGAGCCGTACTTAACGAAGGCCACATAGTGGCTGGTCTCGATGCAGAGCACGGCGAACAGCTCCATCTGCTGGCGGGGGAACGAAGCCTGTCTCCACGTGCCCTCCTGCAGCTCTTTGGGTAACGAGAGCTTACTGTAGCGATGACTCTTACGCCGTGGGTGCAGATGCACCTGAAGCCAAACAATAAAACACACACACACACACACGAAATGTGCAAAAAAAAAAAAAAAAAAAAAAAAAAAAAAAATCATGTTGAAAATCACGTCCTGGGCGGATCTGTAACACTCTGTCCTGGTGTCTGGACCACTGTATATCTAACCTCATCTATTCACAAACGCAGCGCTGCTGATATTTGAGGAAACTCGGTGTGTTCAATTTGTTGGAAGCTGAGATTTAAGCTGAGAGTTAAAAGCTTTGCCTCGTCCTGAAAGCTTTTCTCTGAACAGTAATGATATGCGTTCTGTAGGCAATGTCAGTGTTTTATTTCTCTGAATAAGTGCTTACTGTATTCTCCTTAAACATCTACAAAATTCTCAAAGCAAAAAGGTAATGAGGCTAGGGGAAGAAATCCCCTTGAAGAATCACAGCTCTCTCTTAAAAGATTCTGCTTCAGTGTACAAGAAACCATAATCAATTATTTAAAACAATTTATTTAATAAATATAATGAATTAATTGTTAACTATTACATAAAATAATTTAGATATCATTTTTTATATTCATTTGATTTTAAATTTTACCACATGTATGTAAAAAATATAGCTTTTTTTTCCCATAATGAATAAAAAAAAGACAACATAAAACAGAATAATAAATTACAAATACACACACAGTCCACTTTATTAGGAACACCTGTACACCCCTGGCTGATTGGATAACTGCATAAATGAGCAGGTGTAAAGGTGTTCCTGTTAAAGTGACCGGTGAGTGTATATACATTTACATTTTAAATCTATATATTAAAAGTGTATAAAACTCTCACCTATGAAGACTGTAGAGAAGTCTCCATCTAGTGTTCATGACAAATACCACAAACTACAGCATCACAAATTGATGGGATAGAGTGCTATGATGCGTGCGAGTGTGTGTGTGTGTGTTTTACCTGTGTATTGCACTTTTCACAGAACTGCTTAATCTTTCCTGCTGTGATGTCAGAATCTTCATAACACTCCCTGCACTCATAAAGAGCTAAACCACCACAGATACGGCACTCTCTGGGTGCTGGAAGTGTATATACACACACACACACACACACACACACACACACACCACTTCTGTTATTTTAAAGACTAACACTGTTTTATGATATGCTTTATTAATTAGTAACCACAGCATCAGAGTATCATTAAACTGTTTGGCTAAAAAACAGCTTTACTTCAGGAAAGACTTTACAGTTTTGTTCCTCAAAATTAAAAAAATAAATAAATAAAAAGATTCACAAGAAAAGTATAAAGAACCAAAAAATAAAATTAGATGCTGTAAACACAAATTATTCAAACTACTTCCTTTACTACTCTTTTTCTTTGTAGATTTTGCTAGATTTTCCATCTGCATATAATTTTTTTTTTTTTTTTAAATAAAATAAAATTTAACACACAAACTGGCAAAACATTTACAAAACAAACTGGCAAAACTAGTAATATTTCTATTAATGTAATAAGTAGTTAATGGTTTTGCTTAGAGATCTTGTAATTCTGTAACACTTGTGTTACAAAACTGACACCACACACACACGCACGCACACACACTACAGACCAAACAACATGATATGATATAAAGAACATACGCCTAAACTGTGAACCAAGGCTGGATATAATCTACAGCTCTAAGAGTAAATATTTGCCAGAGTGACAGAATGAAAACTAAATAACTGTCGTTCAGCGACTCACTGTCTTCCAGAAGATCCGTGATGTCCAGCTCCAGAGACGGGAAAATCTTATTATACATCTTAAAGTCCTTCCCAAAGCGAGGCATCTGGATGATAAGACAAGAGGGAGCCTAGAAGAGAAGGGAAAAGACCACTTTTAGTACTATAATGTGCTCTGTGTGTATGTGTGTGTGTGTGTGTGTGTGTGTGTGTGTGTGTGTGTGTGTGTGTGTTCACCTCAGCAAACTTGAGGTCACTGTTGATGAAGGACCACTCCAGCAGTTGCTGGCTAGTCGGCACGAGTACTTTATCCTTCTTATCCATGAAGATCTGGTAGAAGTAACAGTCCTGAACTTTCTGGCCAGCAGAGCTGTCAAACACACACACACACACACACACACACACACACACAGTTTAGCTGGATGCAGTGATCGTACAGTATCTAATATAAAGTTACACTATAAAAGCATTTATACCACAGCGCTATTGAATTCTCGATTCTGATTGGTCAGAAGGTCTTGATTAATTTTCCCCTAACAGGAGATCAGAAATCAGCGCTGGCACAAGTTTATATTCATGCGCTCCTTCTGATACGTTATCGTTTCTATAGTAACAAATTGTTGTTATTTAACAAAGACAAAGTGTGTACTTTCTGCGAGGTGACCTTTATAACATTTATGGAAGGAGTCTCCAGTGTCAGTGCTCTCGGTAACATGGAGAGGGAGAGAGAGAGAGAGAGAGAGAGAGAGAGAGAAAGGGAGTCTAGTGATGGAACGAGTGTTTATCGCTGCTATAACACTATATAAGATAACAGAAACTTGCTTCATGGAGACATTAAATTCCACAACGTTAAGTGCAACTATAAATGGATAAAAAGGAGCATGGCATTAAAAGCTACCTTTTAATGTTTAACCATTAGTGATTAGTTCATGGCAATAAACAAAGATAATTATTTATGTTTTGTTCTGCACTAATGGGCGAAAGCCAGAGAATAAACTTGACTTTATTTTTTAAAAAAATAAATAAACAAATAATAAATAAATAAATAAAAACAGTTCAACGACATTGCTTCTGCTACAGTATTTTGGTTTGATCTGCTGAAATACATTGCTAGGCCTGCGGTGTGTGCGTGTGTGTGTGCGTGTGCGCATGTGTGCGCTTGTGTATGTGTGTTGAATATTGCAAGTTTAAAAAAACCCAACCTCACCGTAGCTTAAGCAGAGGGTCGACCCTCAGGATGTGGTGAAACAGGATGTTGAGAAACTCTTCAGGATCTGTAGTAAGGGGAAAAAAAAAAACCACATGACTACACAGCGTTCAGTGCACGTCATTACGTCTCCCACAACCCCGGCCTGCTGACTCACTTTACTGTCAGTAGGGGGCGACATATCCATAGGGAACACTAAGCAGCGTGATGAGAACTTTGTGGCATTAGCAGTACTCATTAAGGAGGAGACATTTTTATGCAGTGTCTATGCATACAGTTAACAAACAGTCCGAAGTGACAAATCTGAAGTGACTACTTTAGATTTCAGCATCGTACAATGAGAAAGCCGTAAGTGAGCATGAGGAAAGTGTAAGACAGGCAGACATCCTCACCTTTCTCCTCTGACGTGAATCCTGACGCAGCCTCCACCTTTTCTAGAATTCTCCGCAACTTCATGATCTTAGTTGCGCAGACATAACCATGACTACCATCCAAAAACAAAAACACATAAAAATATTTATGATGAATATTTTGGTGTTAGTGAAGGAGTAACACGTGTAAAATGTGTGTGTGCGTGTGTGTATCTGAGACTCACATCCGCAGTGGGTTGACTATCTCAGTGCGTAACAGCTCCTGTGTCTCCAGGTAGTATTCTACATCAGTCTTAGACTTCGGCCTCAGTAACACCGTGTCCAACACTGAGCTAAACGAAAACAGACTGAGGAGAGGAGAGGAGTGTAGAGGAGAAGAGAGGAGAGGAGAGGAGAGGAGAGGACAGGAGAGGAGAGGAGGTGAGAGGAGAGGAGCATAGAGGAGAGGAGAGGAGTGTAGAGGAGAGGAGAGGAGAGGAGGCGAGAGGAGTGTAGAGGAGAGGAGAGGAGAGGAGAGGAGTGTAGAGGAGTGTAGAGGAGAGGAGTGTAGAAGAGAGGAGAGGAGGCGAGAGGAGAGGAGTGTAGAGGAGAGGAGAGGAGAGGAGTGTAGAGGAGAGGATAGGAGTGTAGAGGAGAGGAGAGGAGAGGAGGCGAGAGGAGAGGAGTGTAGAGGAGTGTAGAGGAGAGGAGAGGAGTGTAGAGGAGTGTAGAGGAGAGGAGGCGAGAGGAGAGGAGTGTAGAGGAGAGGAGTGTAGAGGAGTGTAGAGGAGAGGAGGCGAGAGGAGAGGAGTGTAGAGGAGAGGAGAGGAGTGTAGAGGAGTGTAGAGGAGAGGAGTGTAGAGGAGTGTAGAGGAGAGGAGGCGAGAGGAGTGTAGAGGAGAGGAGAGGAGTGTAGAGGAGAGGAGTGTAGAGGAGAGGAGAGGAGTGTAGAGGAGAGGAGTGTAAAGGAGTGTAGAGGAGAGGAGAGGAGTGTAGAGGAGAGGAGGCGAGAGGAGAGGAGTGTAGAGGAGAGGAGAGGAGTGTAGAGGAGAGGAGAGGAGTGTAGAGGAGAGGAGGCGAGAGGAGAGGAGTGTAGAGGAGAGGAGAGGAGTGTAGAGGAGAGGAGTGTAGAGGAGAGGAGTGTAAAGGAGTGTAAAGGAGTGTAGAGGAGAGGAGTGTAGAAAAGTGTAGAGGAGAGGAGTGTAGAGGAGAGGAGTGTAGAGGAGAGGAGTGTAGACGAGTGTAGAGGAGAGGAGTGTAGAGGAGAGGAGTGTAAAGGAGTGTAGAGGAGAGGAGAGGAGTGTAGAGGAGAGGAGGCGAGAGGAGAGGAGTGTAGAGGAGTGTAGAGGAGAGGAGTGTAAAGGAGTGTAGAGGAGAGGAGAGGAGTGTAGAGGAGAGGAGGCGAGAGGAGAGGAGTGTAGAGGAGAGGAGTGTAGAGGAGCGTAGAGGAGCGTAGAGGAGAGGAGGCGAGAGGAGAGGAGTGTAGAGGAGAGGAGTGTGGAGGAGCGTAGAGGAGTGTAGAGGAGAGGAGGCGAGAGGAGAGGAGTGTAGAGGAGAGGAGTGTAGAGGAGAGGAGTGTAAAGGAGTGTAGAGGAGAGGAGAGGAGTGTAGAGGAGAGGAGGCGAGAGGAGAGGAGTGTAGAGGAGAGGAGAGGAGAGGAGGCGAGAGGAGAGGAGTGTAGAGGAGAGGAGAGGAGTGTAGAGGAGAGGAGGCGAGAGGAGAGGAGTGTAGAGGAGAGGAGTGTAGAGGAGAGGAGTGTAAAGCAGTGTAGAGGAGAGGAGAGGAGTGTAGAGGAGAGGAGGCGAGAGGAGAGGAGTGTAGAGGAGAGGAGAGGAGTGTAGAGGAGTGTAGAGGAGAGGAGTGTAGAGGAGCGTAGAGGAGCGTAGAGGAGTGTAGAGGAGAGGAGCGTAGATGAGAGGAGAGGAGCGTAGAGGAGAGGAGTGTAGAGGAGTGTAGAGGAGAGGAGCGTAGGCGAGAGGAGAGGAGCGTAGAGGAGAGGAGAGGAGTGTAGAGGAGTGTAGAGGAGAGGAGTGTAGAGGAGTGTAGAGGAGTGTAGAGGAGAGGAGTGTAGAGGAGTGTAGAGGAGAGGAGCGTAGGCGAGAGGAGAGGAGCGTAGAGGAGAGGAGAGGAGTGTAGAGGAGAGGAGGCGAGAGGAGAGGAGTGTAGAGGAGAGGAGAGGAGTGTAGAGGAGAGGAGGCGAGAGGAGAGGAGAGGAGGCGAGAGGAGAGGAGTGTAGAGGAGAGGAGAGGAGTGTAGAGGAGAGGAGAGGAGGCGAGAGGAGAGGAGTGTAGAGGAGAGGAGGCGAGAGGAGAGGAGTGTAGAGGAGAGGAGAGGAGTGTAGAGGAGAGGAGGCGAGAGGAGAGGAGTGTAGAGGAGAGGAGAGGAGTGTAGAGGAGAGGAGAGGAGGCGAGAGGAGAGGAGTGTAGAGGAGAGGAGCGTAGGCGAGAGGAGAGGAGCGCAGAGAGGACAGGAGAGGAAATAAAAAGAAAGGAAAAAAATAGACAAAAGGTTAAGATAAGAGTACATAAAAGATAAGAGTGAAAAGGAAATGAAAATAATTCAATTTTTAAAAATGAAGAGAAAGTTTGACAAAAATAAAAATAAGAAAGCATAAAAGAAAAAAGTGAAAAGAAATTGAAAAGGATAAAAATGTTTTTAAAAATGAGAACAAAAAAGAAGAAAGGGAATAAAAACAAAAGAAAAGAAAAAAGAGACAAGTAGGCAAAAACAAGGAGAAAAAAGATCAAATAAAAACAAATGAAAACAATAGAAAGTAAATAAAGAAAAGAAATAAAAGATGAAAAAGCAAAGTGCAAAATAAAACAAAATGAAACAACAAAAAGAAAAAAAAGGCAAATAAAAAACAGGAGAGGAGAGGAGGCGAGAGGAGAGGAGCATAGAGGAGAGGAGAGGAGAGAAGGAAAAAAAGAACAAAAAGAAAAATAAAAGAGCAAAAATGAAAACAAAAAATAGAAGTAAAAAGAATAAAAAAAACAAAAAGAAAGAAAAGATAAAAAGAAGAAAACCGAAAACACAGAAAGAGAAGGAAAAGGAAAGATAAATTAAAAATAAAAAGAAGAATAAAAGAGCACGTTGAGGTCAAGCAACACGCAGCTGCTGAACGAAAAAAATGCGTAGAGAAACTGCTGAAATGCAGTAAAGGTACTGAAGCACGTTCCTGAGCACAGCAGCGAACGCGGTACTGAACATTCTACACACACTCAGACACACAACTCCAGGAGAAGAGGAGAGTAGAAGAGAGTGTGTGTGTACTTAGAAGAGTGCTAAAGTGAGTGTGTGTGTACTTAGAAGAGTGCTAAAGTGAGTGTGTGTGTACTAGATAAGCGTTGAGCTGAGTGTGTGTGTACTAGATAAGCGTTGAAGTGAGTGTGTGTATTAGAGGAGCGCTGAAGTGAGTGGGTGTGTATTAGAGGAGCGTTGAAGTGAGTGAGTGTGTTTGTACTAGATAAGCTTTGAAGTGAGTGTGTGTGTAATAGAGGAGCGCTGAAGTGAGTGTGTGTACTAGGGGAGTGCTGAAGTGAGTGTGTGTGTACTAGGGGAGTGCTGAAGTGAGTGTGTGTACTAGGGGAGTGCTGAAGCAAGTGGGTGTGTAATAGAGGAGTGTTGAAGTGAGTGTGTGTGTGTACTAGAGGAGTGTTGAAGTGAGTGTGTGTGTGTGTAATAGAGGAGTGTTGAAGTGAGTGAGTGTGTAATAGAGGAGTGCTGTAGGGAGTGTGTGTGTACTAGATAAGCTTTGAAGTGAGTGTGTGTGTACTAGATGAGCGCTGAAGTGAGTGTGTGTGTACTAGATGAGCGCTGAAGTGTGTGTGTGTGTACTAGGGGAGTGCTGAAGTGAGTGTGTGTGTAATAGAGGAGTGCTGAAGTGAGTGTGTGTGTACTAGGGGAGCGTTGAAGTGTGTGTGTATGTGTACTAGAGGAGTGCTGAAGTGAGTGTGTGTGTAATAGAGGAGCGCTGAAGTGAGTGTGAGTGTGTACTAGATGAGCACTGAAGTGAGTGTGTGTGTACTAGAGGAGCGCTGAAGTGAGTGTGTGTGTACTAGAGGAGCGCTGAAGTGAGTGTGAGTACTAGATGAGCGCTGAAGTGAGTGTGTGTAATAGAGGAGCGCTGAAGTGAGTGTGAGTACTAGATGAGCGCTGAAGTGAGTGTGTGTAATAGAGGAGCGCTGAAGTGAGTGTGAGTACTAGATGAGCGCTGAAGTGAGTGTGAGTACTAGATGAGCGCTGAAGTGTGTGTGTGTAATAGAGGAGCGCTGAAGTGAGTGTGTGTGTACTAGAGGAGCGCTGAAGTGAGTGTGTGTGTACTAGAGGAGCGCTGAAGTGAGTGTGAGTACTAGATGAGCGCTGAAGTGAGTGTGTGTAATAGAGGAGCGCTGAAGTGAGTGTGTGTACTAGATGAGCGCTGAAGTGAGTGTGTGTAATAGAGGAGCGCTGAAGTGAGTGTGTGTACTAGAGGAGTGTTGAAGTGAGTGTGAGTACTAGATGAGCGCTGAAGTGAGTGTGTGTAATAGAGGAGCGCTGAAGTGAGTGTGAGTACTAGATGAGCGCTGAAGTGAGTGTGTGTAATAGAGGAGCGCTGAAGTGAGTGTGTGTACTAGAGGAGTGTTGAAGTGAGTGTGTGTAATAGAGGAGCGCTGAAGTGAGTGTGTGTACTAGAGGAGCGCTGAAGTGAGTGTGTGTACTAGAGGAGCGCTGAAGTGAGTGTGTGTGTGTGTACTAGGGGAGTGTTGAAGTGAGTGTGTTTGTAATAGAGGAGCGCTGTAGGGAGTGTGTGTGTGTACTAGAGGAGTGTTGAAGTGAGTGCGTGTGTACTAGAGGAGTGTTGAAGTGAGTGCGTGTGTACTAGAGGAGTGTTGAAGTGAGTGTGTGTGTGTGTGTGTGTACTAGAGGAGTGTTGAAGTGAGTGTGTGTGTACCAGAAGAGCGTTGAGTCCAAGTAACAGGAGTTGTAGTGGCCTTGAATGCCTTTCTTCTTCCCGACCATCACATCCAGGCCATCACTCTCTGTACGAGGAGGCGTGTTCTCATTCACCACCTCGCTCAGGTAACCACCAAACGCTGCAACACACACACACACACATTAAAGTTAATATTTTCAGAAATAAATGTGTGTGTGCAAAAAAAAAAAAAAAAAAAAAAAAAAAAAAAAAAAATTGGCACTTGCTCGTGCTCTGTGTGTGTGTGTGTGTGTGTGTGTGTGTGTGTGTGTGTGTGTGTTAGTTACCTATAGAATTGCAGCGTTCAATTGGATTGGGTGAGTGGTGTTGCGAAGGGAAGCGAGAATCTGGTCGGCAGCATTTCAGTTTCACAAACAAAGCTTTCTTTGGAGGACAGGTAAAGTAGCGTGTGCCTTTAAAAGTACCGTCAGTGCATCCTACACACTCCTCTTCCTGCATGAGCACACGCGCATGCACGCACGCATGCACGCACGCACACACACACACACACACACACACACACGGTATAGTATAAGACTATTTTTTATAGACAGAGCTGTAGTATTACTAGCACGTGATGTGTTGTCTATAATAATAATAATAATAATAATAATAATAATAATAACAACAACATATAACTGACTATCAGTATAAATAATCTTTTCTATTAATGTCAAATTATTCATTAATTATTTCTGAATAATTAATTCCTTAATAACTAATTAATGAATTATCCATCAATTAATTATTAATTACTAGATAATTATATTATCACTACTACAACACTGAATTAAAATCCTACTTTATTCATAAATGGTTAACAGACAGTAATTTAAAGCAAAACTTACATTTATATTTAATTATAGATTTTATTTATAATAATTTATAACGTGTACATTTCTAAAATGATTCAAATTAATATTGATTAAGATATTAATCACACAGTCACACACACTGACCAGCTCCAGCCCTGCAAGAGGCTCCAGTAGTCCAGCCGGCAGGCCCACCCAGCGTATCACCCCACACAGGGGCGGATTCTCCTTCACCTCTACCAGTGACCCGACCTCTAACCCCGGCTGACCTTTAGGGGGTGACGGTGGCCTCGGAGAGGGAGCTGTCGGTGGGGGCGGAGCCTCCTGCTGTTCTCCCATCACCGACTGGACGGACAGTGAGAGTGGCCCATGGCTCATGCTCCCATTGGGGCCGCTCTTGCGACTCAGGCTGAAGGGCAGCGAGTGGAACTTGTTGTCACTGGACAGTGAGGGGGCGGTGGGCGGGGCTCGGGGAGGCGGCGAGGCCTGGTTGAAGTCGGGGGGCGTTTCCGTCAGGGACTTGGCTGGGTCTTCGCCCACTGGCAGGTGGGGAGAACAGAGAGGACTCAATTAACATTCAATTAACAAACTTGGAATATCCAATAATGTATCACTGAGCAATGCATCACTGTGGAAAAGCAGACTATGACTTTGCTTGTATTTCCTCAATTTTGCTTGTATTTGCTTATTTGTAAATCGCTTTGGATAAAGTCGTCTGCTAAATGAATAAATGCAAATGTAAAAATGAGCACTGTGACTTTGATTCCTAAACTGTGGAAGTCCATTTCTGCCAGGAAGAAAAGGGGGAGAAAAGAATAACATTTTTTCTTTAGTTTTGGCAGCAGCAGTACGTCGAAATTTTGACTTCGTATCTCAAATTATATGACTTAACTCGAACTTCTGACTTATTATCTCAGGATTACGAGTTCTCAATGTTTTGACTTATTATCTCAAAGTTTTTACCTATCTCGGAATTTTAACTTAAAAATTTGACTCATTATCTCAGAATCCCGACTTATCTCAGTTTTGATTTCTTATCTCAAAAATTTTACTTATTGTAAAATCTTCTCTCAGAAATTTGACTTCTCAAAATCCGGACTTACTGTCTCAAACTTATTATCCCAAGCTCTTGAGACATTAAGTCAGAATTCTAAGATAAGTCAACATTTTGACATACTACTGCGACCAAAAAAAATAAATAAATAAATAAATTGTTATGCATTTTTTCTTCGTTATTTTCTACCTGGCAGAAATGGACTTCTACACTTAACCAATTTAATTCAACCTGATTAAAAGATTTAACTGACTTCTCTGATTGAAATCAACTCACTTTTTGGAAAACGGATATGTCGCTCATGAAAACTGGAGTAAAAGGTAATAAAGCACTGAAAGTGAGTACCGAGAGTACTTTTCCACACGGGTGCATGAAAGGTTTCTAGTCACATACTGCTGAAATGTGATGGGGAAAAAGCAGAAATGTGGAGAATGTGAGGAACCAGAAGTGTAGCAATGCAGTGACTCATGTAACATGCAACACAACAGCGCTCCTTTCTACACCCACATGAACCCGTCCACCAATCCCATGAAAACCCCTCCAAATGTTATGTACATGCAGGTGACGGGGAGAATGAGGACACTTGGGAAACACTGGTTGCGGTGACAGTGACGTGAAGAGACGTGAGAAAATCTTAGCAGCAAGATCCAGCAGTGAAAAGTCTCACATGCTAATCTAAATGTGGGCTCAGTAGGAATTTAGCTGTGCGATCTCTTCTCTTGCTGATAAGATTTGCGGAGTATCCTTTCGGCATTCCTGCTGATCATTCACATTTCTCTCGGCTGCTGTTTACCTTCGTCTATGTACCACGTGCTTTTGGATTTGGACTGGGTCGGATGATCGACAGAGCTGCCATTTAGCGTATAATAAAACTCAGACTTGCTTCTGCTGGCAGCCTGCAGACCTAACCCTAAATAACACATTCAACATACAGCGTCAGAGAGTGTGTGTGTGTGTGTGTGTGTGTGTGTGTTAGAGAAACATAGACAGTAGAAAACCTATGCAAAACTAAGGTGAAGAAAGAAAGAAAGAAAATTTGCATGCATTATTTGACCATTATTGATTTTGGTCATTGTGGGGTTTTTTTTGGTTGTTTAGTTTGTTAGTTTTCATTTATGTTTGTTTTTAATCCAGTACAGGAGCTTTTTTTTATTATTATCTAAAATTTTACTACTAAAAATAATCCAAACATCCAAAACCTTTTGCAGATTTTTCCCCAATTTTCTTGCTATTAAAAAAAAAAATCCTTCAATATATCATAAAAGGAAAACTTAACTGTGATATGCATTAGAGATCGTGTGTGTAAGGAAATAAGTGTGTTTGAATTCTATACTTTTCCAGAGCAGTTCTGTAAAGTTTTATTGCAGCTTATCCACTTCTGGCACTTAAATACTAGAAGATTTTAGAAATTGGAGAAATGAACACAAATACGTATATGTTGTCGTGCTACACGTGTCTAATTAGAGTGATCCATATGGAACACTTTGGTTAAAAAGCAGGTAAAAACGCAGCACAGATCTGAAACAGCCGGATTCCCACCTCAGAGCAGCAGGAAGAACATGAACACAACATTAAAACATCTGGAGTGTGTTTGAGTGTGTGTCAGAGAGAGATAATGCTCCAGAGACTTTCTGTGTGCAGGTAGCTCATTAGATCCACATCAGCTCAAGCTCGCTAGCTCAGGAGAGGAGGAAAAAAACTGACAAGAAAAAAGGGCAAAATTAAGCCTCCACAGGGGGTAAAAAGAGGATCCGAATGACACGCCTGACTGCCGAAATTAGGCACGTTGTCGAGCTGAAAAGCAACTTTTAACATAAAGCACAGTATAATGTCGACATTTTTACACGTTATCCCAGAATTCTGACTTATCTCAAAATGAGCAAGTATGGATGAACCTGAAAGGAAGAAAAAAGAAAGAAAGCAAGAAAGATTAGTAAGTATTGAAGATACTGAAAGAAAGAAAGAAAGAAAGAAAGAAAGAAAGAGATTAGTAAGTATGGAAGAAACAGATAGATAGATAGATAGATAGATAGATAGATAGATATGGAAGAAACAGAAAAAAAGAAAGAAAGAAAGAAAGAAAGAGAATAGTAAGTATGGAAGAAACTGATAGACAGATAGATAGATAGATATGGAAGAAACAGAGAAAAAGAAAGAAAGAAAGAAAGAAAGTTAAAAGAATCAGAGATTTCCGTTCGGCTCATCAGTAGCTGTAAATTCAGTGTAATTGAATAGTCTCCATAGACAGTGCTAATTAGGCTACACAGCTCATTTCACCATTAACAGCTACATGCAGCAGCAACACCGGCTTTCCTTTTTTATTAGCCACATTAGCATGGCGTGGGAGAAGTGCCTCTTTAACTAGCATGCACACTCAGGTTTTAAACTTTTTCACCACAGCAGCTTTCAGGCTGAAACTGAGGTTAAGCTAAAATTCATCACTTACAAAAGGTTTTAATTGAATTACAGTGAGTTCAAATGAACTCTCGATACAGAAACGTAAATTTAGGATACACGGATAGAGTGACAACACTGCTGCTAGCTAACTAAAGCAAATGGACCCCTAGCAGCTGGCTAATAAACGAGGCTAACAATTTAATTCACTAGTACATAGCCATTAAGACTGTTAAATAAACAATATATAAACAGAGGAAATTAGAATAAATTGTCTGGAATAGCAACTTTCACCTCAGACGTGCTGTTAAATATCTATAATAAATAAATAAATAAATAAATAAATAAATAAATAAATACACTGTAATTGCAGTTAGCATCAACCGCTAATCTAAGTTTTGTGAACACCGCCATTTTGAGACATCAACGGTGCATTACAATTTATGAATTTGGAGTTGTTTTTAATTTCTAAAGTCCACAAGAGAGGGCCATTCATGAGGAATCCCGTACTCACGTGGAATACACGAATCCGTCTGAATGTACAGTTGCAAAAACAAACGGGCGGATTAGAAGGGAGTAGGGGTAGTGTGTAATGTAGTTTAGAGCCAGGCCGTGATGAGTTTGAGTGAGGACACAGGCTGTAGTACCTTTGCTCTTTGGTTTGCTCTGACTTCCAGACTTCTCAAAGCTGGCTTTCGACAGCCTCGGGTCCTGCATGGAGTACTCTACACACACACACACACACACACACACACACACACACACACACACACACAAAGTCAATTCCTAAATCCAAATCAGAACAATTGTCATGCTCTTGTTCTAATGATAAAGTCATACAGTCAGCTCCAAAACTAATGACACTCTTCAGGAACCTAATAAACTAAACATTACACTAAACATTTTTACCATATTTAGAAAGTTAGAGAAAGTACAGCATCTGGAAATTATCTTCACAACTTTTATCCAGTGTAAAAAGTTAACCAGGAGGTGCAGAAATACTGGGACTGTCCCCTTCTACAGAAAAACTGATTAACACTGCAAGATTTTTTTTTTTTAATTGAACTTTTTGTGAACTTTTAATGATTGATAGTTCATAGATGTCTTTAAGTAATGCTGTTTAGAAGCCCCGCCCCTATCCACTATCTCACGTGTTCTCAGGACTTTCTACAAAGGTCAGTGGAGGATGTTTTGAGTCCATTAATATGAAAGAGACTCTATCAATCTATCTGTAAGTTCATCTTAACCTTAGGTAAGTGCATGTTCAACATCAGCTAACTAACCTATACTTAAAAATTTTAAAAGCCTTTAAAAATTTACAGCTGAGATACATTCAAACAGATTCCGCAGCAGCAGAAAAGTGAAAGTGTCAGCCATGTGGACATTAGACAACCTATTTGTAAAAGGATTACCAAAAATTTTAACTATTTACATGTGTAATCACTTAAAAATCATTTTCACAATTGCCACTGCCAGCAAGCAGCTCCTGACTGCACAGTTGTTATTATTATTACTCCTTCTCCTACTCTCCTTAAACATAAAATGGTGGAAATGCTCAGAAAAAAAAAACCAAAATCAATATCGCACATGTCTAGTGTCAGTAATTCGAGAGTAATTTGACTGTAGGAGATCTGAGGAAAAAAAAAAAAAAAGAACAGTTACAAAACACACAACAGAAAAGCTGTTCATTTACTTATCTTCTAGATCAACAACAGGCTGCATTCTGTGGGCCTACACATCTCAGAAGTCTCAGCTGTGTGGACTAAATGATATTACCCACCTTCACACTACAGTCAAACATCAAACATCACTGAGAAACACACACGTGTACAAACATACATGTACACGGAAATCTGAACGCACAAAGCTGAAGCCACAGACACTTCACTTTCAATAACAAGCTTTTAGACAAAAGAGATTCTGTTTGCAGGCTAACAGAATGTGTGTGTGTGTCTTTCTCTCTCTCTTTCACACACACACACACACACACACTCATGGTCACATACACACACTTTCTCTCTCCCACACAAACACATACATCTCATAGTCACATGACCTACTAATGATCTAGTGCGACCACAAACTCTACAGAAAACACTTATAATAAAGGTCAGAACAATCGGTTTGTAATAAAATGAAGTGTGTGTGTAATGGAATTTTTCGTGTGATGAGAAGACACGCCCATCTCTGTGACTCATAAAGAGATCACTTACCCCATGCTAATCGCTCATAATGACTACAGACGCACAAACGATCCGTAATAAATATGTCCTTTAAGTTTCATCATTGGGTTTTTTAAATGTAATATATACCGTGATACAATGAAATTGTGATATTTTAAGACTACATTAGCACACCATAAATATTTCAAATCGTAACACCACTAGTCATGTTATTTATCCATTTATAGTTACACGGAATGTTGTGGAATGTCCATGAAACAAGGTTTCGCTTCCGCTGTAACGCCTATATACAGTTATTCAAATTATTTTTTTTTATTTGTTTAGCACTTTTAACAATGAACATTGTCAGAAAGCAGCTTTACAGAAATCCAGATATAACATTTTTTATTTAAAATGTACTTTTTATTTAAAATGTACTTTTCTCTCAAAGTTAATAAGACCAAAAAAAAAAAAAAAACCACATTGTGTCATGTTACTGGAAAAAAAACATAAACTGCTCAGTCCTGGAGACTCTCCTATAGAGCTGACACTGGAGACTCCTTCCATATGTTCTAAATAAATGTTTCTATATCAAAGAGTTTTCTTTGTTAAATAACAATGAAACGCATTTTTATCTGTTTACTATCAACAGTGCTGTGGTATAATAGCGAAAGATAGCACACTAAACGTCTTAATCTTTTTGTCCCAAAAGCATGCGAACATTTGCACTCAGCTGTGGATTTTCTTTCTCCAAGCCAACAAATACAAATATATGGAAAAAAAAGACAGAAACAAACTCTTATAAAAAGTACTAACCACAAAGTAGCTTGAGCACTTAGCAAACACAGTGCAATTCAAAAGCTGCTGATAATTTAAATAAATAAATAAATAAATAAAGGCAAGCACTCACCTGGCATGACATCACAGATGGGCACGAGACGGGTGTGCTCGAGGCTGGCGAAATTACACAGCAGTTTCCCGTCGATCACGCCGTCCCAGTCTCCGATGGGATTGTCCTGAGGACGAGACGTACAGCACCCTATTACTGACGCTGGACTAGCTCATCATACACACACTTCACTTACTTCTCAAGCGCTGATATTAAAGCCTTGGATATATTGCACGCAAATGATCAGCAGCTACACCAACTTCTGTTTAAAAAAAACGAATCTACTCCTCACAACAGGATGACAA